>NC_060123.1:432967545-433567545 GCF_021461395.2 Schistocerca americana | reverse complement strand
ACGTATTGTCAGTTTCCGAGGTGGGTGTTTAGGTTGACGAATGTACACTGACAGTTAGGTAAGTGACCACCTAACAGCGTGGAGCAGCTGGCTAGTTGGAGGCATTGTGCAATGAACGAAGTGGGCTTGGTGAGGGTTATTAGAAGAAGAATAAATTGAGTTTTACTAGAATAGAAATTTGAAATTTGGGGTTCCCGTTTATGTCCTTACTCTTAGGCCCTTATTCCTGTGTTGTTTACAGAAGATATGGGAGAGACTGGCTGGCGACAGCGTAGTGACTATTTGCGGAGTTTGTTGTCCAATTCAGTGGTCGGACTTGGGAGCTTTTGAAGGTGTCACTTGATGGCATTGAGTAGTGGTTGAGAGGACGTGACTTTTAACCCTGTCTCGCGGGTATAAGGGAGAATGACGACCATTATTTGGCTCTATAGTATACGTGCAGCACTTTCGTCAACAATGTTTTCGCAGGTAGTCTACGGGACTATAGAACACGTCATTTGTTCTGTGCACCACTCGCCGCTAAGAGTTCGTGGACTCTTGTGTGGTCACTTGATGGCTGCACCACACGCTGTAGATGTTCCAGGACCACAGTAGTCTTCGTGTCTTTACATCTAAGGTGATTGGCGGATTCTTATAGAAATCATACAGTTCTGCATTGCTCATCGTTTTCCAAGCACCATTATCGCATACTGTCCCATGTATCTTCCGCAGTACTCTATGTTCCCATCCACACAAGGAATTTCTGAATTGTTTTGTTACTGTCCACGTTTCGGACCCGTACATGATAACAGGTTATGTAGTCGTTTTGTAAACTGTCACCTTCAGCTGTCTTGAGATGTTGAAGGATCGCAATACGTTAAGGAAGCCGTAATAGCGCCGGTTACCTGCAGCTACTCGTATTCTTGCCCTTATTTCTGTTGGTTAAATACATGGTGTCTCAAAAGGTACGCTGAAACCTAAATGTCTTATAGCACCCAAACTAATTAAAAAATTCATACCACGTTTGGTTTACGTAACAAACAAGCTCCCAAGGCTTTGTTTGTGTGTATTCCAGATTGTCTTGAGCGTCGCATAGTGACAACGGCTCGAGAAAAAGCACAGTGAGTGGAATAGTTTATTCAGAACAAATCGGACACGCAGGTTCAAAGAAACTTCCGAACACAGTATAAGAAGCACCAACTCTTGCGGACGTAGATGCGACGCTGGTACAGGAATTTTATGCAGCCGTTGATAAAGCATCATACTGGACGATCTGGAATACGTGAAGCCGACACAGAACAGATGCGGTTGGTTTTTTAAAGTTCACCGCAGAAATCGGTTAAGAGGGCGTCACAGGAGCTGCAAATACGAGTACCTAGGGTGACCGTACACCGAGTCTTTCGAAGAAGTTTACAGATGTATTCATACCGATTGCAACTGTTGCGCGCTTTGAAACCACACGGCAAGCCACATCGCATGGCAGTTCGCTGTGGACATTCTTCGCCATATGGAGGATGATGGACATTTCCTAAAAAACGGAGAATTTTCTGACGAAGCAGCATTCCACGCATGTGGTAAGGTAAACAGACAAAGTGTTCGCATCTGGGGCACAACCAATCCGCATACTGTGATGGAAGAGGTATGTGACAGCCCTAAAGTGATTTTTTGGTGTTTGATGGTTAATTGCAGTGTGGGATATTTTTTCTTCAGACAAAGACAGTTAATTCTAACAATTACTTGATATGCTTGAGCTGTTTGAATTAACATAACTGGCTGACCGCCAAGTGTTCTAACGTCATATTGGGTTCAGATTGTACGTCATGTTCTAGATTAGATGTTCCCACATCGCTGGATTGGTGGGAGCGTCCCAGTTCCCTGGCCGAGCAGTCGCCGGTTATTACATCGATGGACATATATTCTATGGAGTACGTCGAGGACAGAGTCTACAAAACGCCTCTCAACCAAATCAATGATTTAAAAAACAGAATCGTTTCTGTCATTGTCACAGTTGATGTGGATATGTGGCACCAAGTGTGGAGAGGACCTCAGTACAGACTGAATGTTATGCGTATCACCAAACGTGCACATGCTGAAATTTATTAACCTTGGGAGATTGTGTCACATAAGCCAAGCAGGGCGCGAATATCTTGTTTGGATGCTGTAACACATTTTGAGACAACCTGTATTATATTCCGTAACCATTCCTCCAATGTACTTAAACTGATCTGTTCTTTCAACAGATCAATGCCTCTCCACCTTATTTACTCATAGTTTCTGGTGTCGGTCATATATTTCGTTTTTTCCTTACTTATGATCAGGCTAAGCGCAACCGCTTCGGGTTCCAAAACTTTACAGTTTTCCAGTAGATATTCTCTATTTCTCTCAAGCATGGCTATGTTGACCACAAATGTGATATTCTGAAATGCCCTGTTGAAAATGGTACCATCTGTTTTGTCTGGTAATTTCCTCATGACAGTCTCATGAGCTAAGTTAAATGAAGTCGGTGATACAAAATCTCATTGCTTAAGTCCTTGAAAGATCGAAAAATCGTTGTAATATTTGCCATTAGCTTTTATTTTACAGTTATTTTTGCTTAGTGCCATTTTCACGTGTATTATTACCTTTGGCTGTATCCCTAGCCCCAGTAACACCTCGAAAAGACAGTTCTTATTGACACTTTCATAAGCTGCTTTAAAATCCACGTACGTTACATTGAGCTCTTAACACTTTTCCGTTAACAATCTAAGGGCGAACATTTGATCTGTCGTTTCTCTTTCCTTCCTCGGTCCACACTACCGGTCATTAACCATGGCTTCTGCAGGTCGTCGTAATATCTTGTTCAGTATCTCAGCAAGTATTTTGCAGGCAGCATTCACTAGAAGTATTCCTCTAAGGTTGCTGCAAAGTGTTTCACCATACTTTTTAGGTATTGGTATAATAATGGACGTATTTCCTTCCATTTGTCGGTATATTTTCACTTCTCCGTGTTTTCAGAACTGTAACGCATACGATTGCTATCAGACCACTGTATTCGAATGGCATGATTCATTATACACTGCTGAACAAAAGTTTGGAATACTATCGTAAAATGTAGTCTACGATAGTAGAGGTCTCACCGACCTAGGCGCTTCATGCGTTATCCTGTTAGAGCCCATATATTGGATGGCGTTTACTACTGTCGTGCTTTGTGGCCGTTCCCTTTACCATTGCCGCAGCGGCACACCACGATCAGTCCAGTATCGACAGCAAAAAAATGTTCAAATGTGTGTGAAATCTTATGGGACTTAACTGCTAAGGTCATCAGTCCCTACGCTTACAAACTACTTAACCTAAATTATCCTAAGGACAAACACACACACCCATGCCCGAGGGAGGACTCGAACCTCCGCCGGGACCAGCCCCACAGTCCATGACTGCAGCGCCCAAGACCTCTCGGCTAATAGCTTCATTCAGTTTGTGTTCAGCACTGCAGAAGCATGCCAAGTAGAGGCATTCAGCACTTTGATAGCATAGGTGCTTTATTTTTAGCAGGTCATACACAACAAGATGTTGCCGATCGGCTACATGTTACTCAAAGCGCTGTGTCTGAGGTGTGAAGAAAGAACAGTGAGATGGGAAATGTGAACGATAAACATCTCAGTGGTCGTCCTCGTATGACGACACCAATGCAGGATAGTTCCCTCCAACTGTCGGCCCCCAGGCGCCCAACATCAACTGCCAGAAATATTAGAAATGATTTCTGCCGGGCAAAAAGGATTCATATCTCAGACGAAATAGTGCGTAGAAAATTGCATCAAAGTGGTCTTCACTCGAGGAGACAAATAAGAAGTTTTATACTGAACCAACGAAACCGACGCAACCGAAGAACCTAAGCTCTTGCACATCAACAATGGACCATTGCACTATGCAGTAACGTCATGTTTGCTGACGAGACCAGGATCGGTTTGCGACTCAACAGTAGACGTGTTATGGTTTGAAGAAGCGCTAGACATCAGGAAGTCCATCCGTTTGCAGTTGAAGTGTAATGTTCTGGGAGGCAATAATAGTGGAAAGGAGAACCCCTCTAATTCCAATCTATGGCAATTTGACTGGTCCCCGATACCTCCAAGAAGTTCTACGAACGATTTTAAGATCTTGCAGACGAAGTCTGCGACAGTGTCATCCTCGTCGATGACAATGCAAGACTACTCCCCACTCTAGCAGTGTCCCGGCCTCTTCAGAGATGCAACATCAACCGAATGCATTGGGCAGCACAGTGCCTAGACATGAATTCAATTGAGCATGAATGTATGGGACCTGTTGAAGGTGGCCACTGCACAGCGTCAGAAACCACCTGACAATCTTCAGTAGCTCACTGAAGGTGCCATTGAGGAGTGGATCCTGGTACCCCAAGATAAACTTAATGGTCTCATCCAGAGCATCCCTCGCAGAGTGGAAGAAGGCATCCATGTGCAGGGGAGGACATACTCATAACTGAAGACTGATAAACATCGTCATGAGATGAAAATTTTCACTGCTTCTATTTACAAGATGTACACTTAGGAGAGAGACTGCTTTGCTTTGTAATGATTTGTTTGTAACTAACCAAAATCATTCTTGTTTTCACAATGAATTATGTTTATTTTTTAAATAAGGTTCATGGTGTGGGTTCCTGTAGTCATGTCCTCGTTCATGAACCACGGGCAACGTATGAGTGGCCAAGTAAGTGGTCCCGACAGTCGGGATACCAGTTACTTTGGAATAAGGCTGGGCATCTCGGACATATTCTGAGTCGTGGTCACCTTTGTGCTCACACGGCAAAGACTACCAAATCCACCGGTTAGCCCCTCAGCCGTTAGGGGTAAAACCCAATGGGACTCGGGGCAAGTAAGGCTAGCAACCTGCTTCCCTGGTACTTTAAATATGATGCCGGCAACAATCAGAGCAAAATGCCTCGCACCTTTGGAGGTGACGGAGTCCCACCTCTAACTGACAAACCAGGGACTCCTAAGATACGACTTGGCAAACAAATGGTAATGAGATGGGGAGCTATTAATATCAATGGGAGCTACTCTGGGAAGAAGGTAGAGCTGGTAGACGCTGCAAGTAAGATGGGGCTGGACGTTTTAGCTGTTAGTGACATTCGGGTAAGGGGTGAGAAAGAAGAGGAAGTGGGAGAATACAAGGTCTACCTGTCAGGAGTCAAAGCAGGAATAGCACAATGGGGTGTAGGGCTTTACATCAGGAAAGAAACGGAACCCAGAGTAGTTGCAATAAGGTAAGTAAACGAACGGCAGATGTGGATAGATTTGACAGTGTCTAGCAAGAAAATTAGGATTGTATCAGTATATTCGCTTTGTGAAGGGACAGATCAAGATAAGATGGATAGTTTTTATGAGGCACTCAGTGATGTAGTTGTTAAAGAACAAGGACAGTGTTCTGCTCATGGGTGATTTTAACGCCAGGATTGGGAATCGAACAGGAGGGTATGAAAAGGTTATGGGTAAATTTGGAGAGGATAAGGAGGCCAACAGGAACGGGAAACAACTCTTGGATTTCTGTGCCAGATTGGGCTTAGTAATCACAAACTCCTTTTTTAAACATAAGAACATTCACCAGTATACTTGGGAAGGCAGGGGAACAAGGTCTGTCATTGACTATATAATAACAGATCAGGAATTCAGGAAGGCTGTGAGGGACACACGTGTATTCAGGGGATTCTTTGATGACACTGATCATTATTTAATCTGCAGTGAAATTGGGATTGTGAGGCCGAAAGTGCAGGAGGTCAGGTCCATATGTAGGAGGATAAGAGTGGAGAAACTTCAGGATAAGGAAATCAGGCACAAGTGCATAACAGTGATCTCAGAAAGGTACCAGTTAGTTGAATGTAGTCAATTATAGTCAATGGAAAAGGAATGGACAAGGTACAGGGACGCAGTACTAGAAGTGGCTAAAGAATGTCTTGGAACAGTAGTGTATAAAGGTAGGATGAAGCAAACAGCTTGGTGGAATGACACAGTCAAGGCAGCCTGTAAAAGAAAAAAGAAGGCATATCAAAAATGGCTGCATAATAGAACTCAGGTAGACAGAGAAAGTTATGTTGAAGAAAGAAACAAAGCCAAACAGATAATTGCAGCATCCAAGAAGAAATCTTGGGAAGACTTTGGAAACAGGTTGGAGACTATGGGTCAAGCTGCTGGAAAACCATTCTGGAGTGTAATTAGCAGTCTTCGAAAGGGAGGTAAGAAGGAAATGACAAGTATTTTGTACAGATCAGGAAAACTGTTTGTGAATCCTGTGGATGCCTTGGGCAGATGGAGGGAATATTTTGAAGAGTTGCTCAATGTAGGTGAAAATACGATCAGTAATGTTTCAGATTTCGAGGTAGAATGGGATAGGAATGATGATGGAAATAGGATCACATTTGAGGAAGTGGAGAAAATGGTCAATAGATTGCAGTGCAATAAAGCAGCTGGGGTGGATGGAATTAAGTCGGAACTCATCAAATACAGTGGAATGTCAGGACTTAAACGGCTACACAGGATAATTGAATTGGCCTGGGAGTCGGGACAGGTTCCATCAGACTGGACAAAAGCAGTAATCACACCAATCTTTAAACATGGAAACAGAAAAGATTGTAACAACTACAGAGGTACCTCTTTAATCAGCGTTGTGGGTAAAATCTTCTCAAGTATTGTTGAAAGGAAAGTGCGAGTATTAGATGAGGACCAATTGGATGAAAATCAGTGTGGGTTTAGGCCTCTTAGAGGTTGTCAGGACCATATCTTTAGCTTACGGCAAATAATGGAGAAGTGTTATGAGTGGAACAGGGAATTGTATCTATGCTTTATAGATCTAGAAAAGGTATATGGCCGGGTTCCTAGGAGGAAGTTATTGTCTGTTCTACGAGATTATGGAATAGGAGGCAAACTTTTGCAAGCAATTAAAGGTCTTTACATGGATAGTCAGGCAGCAGTTAGAGTTGACGGTAAATTAAGTTCATGGTTCAGAGTAGTTTCAGGGGTAAGACAAGGCTGCAACCTATCTCCACTGTTGTTCATATTATTTATGGATCATATGTTGAAAACAATAGACTGGCTGGGAGAGATTAAGATATGTGAACACAAAATAAGCAGTCTTGCATATGCGGATGACTTAGTTGTGATGGCAGATTCGATTGAAAGTTTGCAAAGTAATATTTCAGAGCTAGATCAGAAATGTAAGGACTATGGTATGAAGATTAGCATCTCCAAAACGAAAGTAGTGCCAGTGGGAAAGAAATATAAACGGATTGAGTGCCAAATAGGAGGAACAAAGTTAGAACAGGTGGACGGTTTCAAGTACTTAGGATGCATATTCTCACAGGATGGCAACATAGCGAAAGAACTGGAAGCGAGGTGTAGCAAAGCTAATGCAGTGAGCGCTCAACTACGATCTACTCTCTTCTGCCAGAAGGAAGTCAGTACCAAGACTAAGTTATCTGTGCACCGTTCAATCTTTCGACCAACTTTGTTGTATGGGAGCGAAAGCTGGGTGGATTCAGGTTACCTTATCAACAAGGTTGAGGTTACGGATATGAAAGTAGCTAGGATGATTGCAGGTACTAGTAAATGGGAACAATGGCAGGAGGGTGTCCACAATGAGGAAATAAAAAAAACTGGGAATGATATCTATAGATATAGCAGTCAGGGCGAACAGGCTTAGATGGTGGGGTCATGTTACACGCATGGGAGAAGCGAGGTTACCCAAGAGACTCATGGGTTCAGCAGTAGAGGGTAGGAGGAGTCGGGCCAGACCAAGGAGAAGGTACCTGGATTCGGTTACGAATGATTTTGAAGTAATAGGTTTAACATCAGAAGAGGCACCAATGTTAGCACTGAATAGGGGATCATGGAGGAATTTTATAAGGGGGGCTATGCTCCAGACTGAACGCTGAAAGGCATAATCAGTCTTAAACAATGTTGATGATGATGATTAGGTGTTGTACAAACCACAATGGGAGTACTAGAAGAAGTCATAGTAGTAAACTCTATGATATT
Source organism: Schistocerca americana (assembly GCF_021461395.2). Classification (NCBI taxonomy): domain Eukaryota; kingdom Metazoa; phylum Arthropoda; class Insecta; order Orthoptera; family Acrididae; genus Schistocerca; species Schistocerca americana. The sequence goes on along the minus strand of NC_060123.1, from coordinate 433,559,545 downwards.
CTAAACTTTGCTTGAGGTGTGTAGGTAATATTGCATGTTATCACCGTACGTTTTCATTGTGTTTAGGTAGTACATATGAAACAGGTGTCAATGAAAGCAAACAGAAACACTGTGTTTTGACGTTACAGTGACACGCGTTCCCGAACGACAAGTATTGGACGTTGCACTACGCTACACTGGCCCACCGGCTTGGAAAGCTACTTCCATCACGACAGTACTAACTTATTTGCGTCTGCTTGGAGTCCGTTTGTGTCCTGCCTAAAATGTACCTCGCTCAACTGAAAGAACTTCTGTATCAATTACAACGACAACCTAAACACAACCTAACAGTCGGGTTAACAATACGAAAGGTGGCAATATTTTGTTGGAGCCGTTACTATAATTTATTTATTTATTTATTTATTATAATATTGTTTTTAATTGTTTTTGGTAATATTAATGAGTAGACTGTCTGTGTACGCAAATGGGCAGTTTGTGGCTAGACACTTGGTAATGCCTAGCGCTGGGCAGGGCACTGGGCCGCCAGTCCAAACAGACCCGCGTCTCCATGGCAACAGATGGCGCCCTGCGCAACATGATCTTTGCTTAACAGAATGAATCTTCTGGGCTAGTCACTGTGGCAACGTACAGGCAAACTAATAGGGCGGTCAAGTACACGACAGGGGGAAGTTTGTAATATTCTGGCTGTTGGTGTCGGGTTTTTTAGTACATTGTATGCATTATTGTGTTACTTTCTCACGTAAAATATGTTTTTTTCTGTTTATACAGACGCTGTTTGTGGATATGGGTTGCTTTTGTTACGGATCACGTGAGGAAACATGGATGGAGCTTCCCTTACTCGTATAACGCCTAGCCTTTGTTAACTAGTAAGTAGTTCGCGACAATTGCTACAAAGCGGATCCGTGCACTGCCTTCTCACGTACTCTCAGTAACATAGCATTTTATCATAAGTAAGCAGAGTGTTTCCAGAATGAGATTTTCAGAGTGAAAATCTCATTCTGGAAACATCCCCCAGGCTGTGGCTAAGCCATGTCTCCGCAATATCCTTTCTTTCAGGAGTCCTAGTTCTGCAAGGTTCGCAGGAGAGCTTCTGTTAAGTTTGGAAGGTAGGAGACGAGGTACTGGCAGAAGTAAAGCTGTGAGGACGGGGCGTGAGTCGTGCCTGGGTACCTCAGTTGGTAAAGCACTTGCCCGCGAAAGGCAAAGGTCCCGAGTTCGAGTCTCGGTCCGGCACACAGTTTTAATCTGCCAGAAAGTTTCATCCTGAGCGTAATTTCACCAATATAAGTCCGCATTTGGAGCATTACGTTCAGAGCCCTACAACTAACTCGGGATTTTGCCGATTTAAACCGCCTCAGAAGGATATCCAACAGCCCTGTCAATCAATGAAAGGCCGAATAACTGCTTCCAAAAGGGCCAGAGGTGGACCAACGCCTTACTGGCCTGCTCAATTTGTGGAGCTCTTCCCTTCGTCTGAAATTGTAATCATTTGTTTCTCAAGTGCATCAAAGCTGCAGATCTCCGTCCCATTCGGAAAATTCCTTCGTAATGCTTCTGTGGATTCTGCAGGTGCTCCACTGAACTTATCCTATGTACGTTGAGTTTCAGATAGGGTGTTTTTCTCTGTAACTCATAGGCTAATAAGTGAAAGGAACATTTATGTAGACAGCAAACGTAAGAAACATTACTTTTTCAGCATCTTTATGAACGTACTTTATTGAGTTATTTTTCAGAGAGTTACGGCAGCGAGTTATATATATTTTATAAATAGAACATTATTTTCTTCTTTCATAAAGGTGATATATTTGCAAAACTCTTATACACACTATCTGGAATCAACTCTCAACTAATTTTAGTTACAGAGCTAGAAGAGTTCACCATTTCAAGGGTGTGGAACTGATTACGTTCAGGTGCAACATCTAGTGGCGGAGTGTTCGTTTAAGTGAGAGTGACAACCCAGATGACTTCAGCCGGCGTGATCAAAATGGTTCAAATGGCTCTGAGCACTATGGGACTTAACATCGATGGTCATCAGTCCCCTAGAACTTAGAACTACTTAAACCTAACTAACCTAAGAACATCACACACATCCATGCCCGAGGCAGGGTTCGAACCTGCGACCGTAGCGGTCACGCGGTTGCAGACTATAGCGCCTAGACCCGCACGGCCACACCGGCCGGCTCCGGCGTGATCCCAGATGACTTCAAAGGGGGCCCATTTCGAAGCGACTGTGTTTCATAGTTCGCCGGCACGCTCTGTGAGTAAGTCATTGTTGACTCACAGGTAGTCAATCACAAGCCGTCTTTGTTCGCGGGATCAGCACATCTCTGCCAGACAGAAAAGAGCAGCGATGTCATACTGCACGGCTAGAGCTTCAACCGGGACCAGCTAGCCGGGTATAGTTCGGTCGGTTCCCTCAAGCAGTCTGAAACATCAAATCATCTCCTCTCGTTTCTTTACCTGGACAGTCCGCCGTAGCAGAAGTATTCAGACTCTTGTCTTTTGATTAATAGGGGTGTATTCGACCAGCAACTTTCAACATGACGGTGAGATCGCAGGAAGCAGCAAGCAGTAAGCAGCAAGCTGTTCGGGTTGCATTTACTTGATCAGAAACTGCGATAATACTCAAGTTATCTGAGATGTGTTCTTTTCCCATACGCGGACTTGCCGTGCTTTTTTTTTTTTTTTTTTTTTTTTGGGTAGGGTTTAAGGGCGCTCAACTGCTGAGGTCATTAGCGCCCAGTCACTGGTGTTAGAGCACATGGAATCTGCTAAAACTCAAGGGGATGGGGGGACATCAGAAGGACCTGACAAAGATGCAGATAAAATAAATAAAAAGGTTAAATGTCTTTGGACAAGCCAGTTAAAGTTATAAAACGCAGAATACGAGCAGCTGCTCGAGCGTCATCAGCTAAAACATCCGGTAACGTAGATGGCAGGGACAGGATAACACGAAATTGACTAAAACGGGGACACGACAATAAAACATGGCGCACTGTTAATGCCTGACCACAAGGGCACTGCGGGGCTGGGTCACCGGAGAGCAGGTAGCGGTGGCTAAACCGGCAATGCCCAATCCGCAACCTGGTCAGAAGGACCTCCTCGCGCCGAGATGGTCGGGAGGATGTTGTCCAAGCAGTTGGGAGCGGTTTTACTGCCCAGAGCTTGTTTCCTTGGAGAGATGACCAAGCATCCCACCACAACGACACAAGCCTCTTACATACATCCCCACGAACGTCAGATGACGGGACACAATGGGAGGCTGGCCGAGGCAGGAGGACTGCAGCCTTGGCTGCAGCATCCGCAGCCTCATTCCCAGGCACTCCTACATGTCCGGGAACCCACAGAAAGCTGACAGAACCACCATTATCAGCGAAAGAATGGAGGGACTGCTGTATCCGTTGAATCAAGGGATGGACCGGATTGGGAGCTCCAAGGCTCTGAAGAGCACTGAGTGAGTCAGAGCAGAGTACGTACGATGAATGGCGGTGGCGGCGGGCATACTGAACGGCCTGATGGAGAGCAAAAAGCTCGGCCGTAAAGCTGGAACATTGGTCGAGGAGCCGGTATTTAAAGGTGGCGGCCCCGACGACAAAGGCACAGCCGACATCGTCGTCAGTTTTGGAGCCATCGGTGTAAATAAAGGTGTGACCGGCAAGGCGAGCACGAAGTTCGACAAACCGTGAGCAATACACTGCAGCCGGAGTACCCTCCTTCGGGAGTGAGCTGAGGTCGAGATAAATACGAACCGGAGCCTGGAGCCAAGGTGGTGTCGGGCTCTCACCCTCTCTGAAGGTGGTAGGGAGGGCAAAATCCAATTGTCGAAGCAGGCGACGGAAGCGGACTCCAGGGGGCAGCAGGGCAGACACATACAACCCGTACTGACGGTCGAGAGAATCGGCGAAGAAGGACTCGTAAGAGGGGTGGTCGGGCATAGACAACAGCCGGCAGGCATACCGACACAGCAGTACGTCGCGCCGGTAGGTCAATGGTAACTCGGCAGCTTCAGCATAAAGACTCTCGACAGGACTAGTGTAGAAGGCTCCGGTCGCAAGACGTATCCCCCGATGGTGGATGGAGTTGAGCCGGCGTAAGAGGGATGGCCGAGCGGACGAGTAGACGAAGCTCCCATAATCCAGCTTCGATCGGACTATGGACCGATACAAGCGAAGCAGGACAGTGCGATCCGCTCCCCAAGATGAACCGCTAAGAACTCTGAGGACATTAAGGGAACGTGTACAACGGGCCGCCAAATAAGAGACATGTGGAGACCAACACAGTTTCCTGTCCAACGTGAGCCCTAGAAACTTAGTTGTGTCCACGAATGGGAGAACAACGGGACCGAGATGTAAGGATGGCGGAAGGAACGCTTTATATCGCCAAAAGTTGATACAAACTGTCTTCTCTTCAGAGAACCGGAAGCCATTTGCCACGCTCCAAGAGTAGAGGCTGTCTAGACAACGCTGAAGGCAGCGCTCCAGGAGGCTTGCCGTGCTTAACGCTAGGAGTCCTTTCTTGTTTTCCGTTGCTTCAGAACACATGGTGATCGGTATCCTCCTCTCAATTAACCACCGGTAAATTCAAGAGACTCTCTCAATCGCAACTATATTTCTAACCATTTTTTAAAGTTGAAGTCTTTCCGTAGCCATAACTGCTAACTTCTACATTGGTTTGGTTCATGTATTATATTGGGTTTTTCGTGCATTTGGACTTTGCGAATTCATCATCTTATACCTTTACTTTATCCTACCACGTGTACCTTGCCTCCATGTTTGAGTACTCAATCTTCGTTTCATTTAAAACGTGCCCCATTCACGTACATTACATTTTTCTCAGTAGCTACGTTGCATATGTTTGGAACGCTTATATTTATCTTTCATAACAAATTTTCAGCAGTCCACGTAAGGCAATGGTAATACAGTTCGAGTTATACGCCGTCTGAGACGACGTAATCGTAAATTATTCTTTTCAGCACACAACCTATTTTCAGATTATTAGTGCAGGTTGGTTGATTCGGGGGAGGAGACCAAACAGCGAGGTCATCGGTCACATCGGATTAGGGAAGGATGGGAAAGGAAGTCGTTCGTGCCCTTCCAAGGGAACCATCCCAGCATTTATCTGAAGCGATTTAGGGAAATCGCGGAAAACCTAAATGAGATTGGCCGGACGCGGGTTAGAACCGTCATCCTCCCAAATGTGAGTCGAGTGTGCTAATAACTGTGCCACCTCGCTCGGTAATTAGTGTAGTCACAACAGATGACAAATAAATCTGTCCTGCACAAATCGAGTATATAAGGTATGATTTACCACACTATGACGTAATTATGAATGAGGTTTGCAGTTAATCCTCCAGTTCAGTGTATAAATTCTGAGTGACACCACTTCCCTTCCCACTGCCCCCCCCCCCCTTCTTTCCCCCTCTTAGCTGAGTTCTGCTTAAGCCTTTCCATCTTCGAATTAAATTTTCGAAGTCATATGGCGTTATTAATGGGTTATATCCAGTGTATCGGGGTATATTTCAATGCATAAACTGGGTTCATCATCTTGTGTAAAAACTCAGGTGCAATTTTGAAACGAATAGCAGATGTACAACGTTTCCAATTACAAGCCACAGTTACTGTGGATACACATTTTATGTCTTTAATTCAGTGGTTTCCTTTGTGTTGTACGTCCTCATACGTTGAATACTGCTGATTCTTCCACCTTTAAGGCCCTCACTGACAAAGCTGTCGCGAGACCGAGAGCGATTCCTTGTGCTGGAAGTTATCAGTCACAACTGTTGATGATTTTTAGTCGAAATTTAAGCAACGGCTGTGTTCGACACCGAGACCCACCATTTTTTTTTATTTTTATAGTTTTACTTGACAAAGACGCTATCCCTAGACCATGGAAAAAACTCCTCCAAACGTAATTTTACGTTTACAGTTATTAATTTGCAAAAATACAACTTTGTTATCAAGTGCTACATGTAACAAGTTGTAATAAAATAATTCCAATACAACCTATTACACAGCGTGTCCCTGGAAGAATGGTCATTTTCAAAGATTAAGAACCATCATTTGAAGCAAAGACGTCTAGTAAACATGGGCCGTAAAATGCACACCTGAAGAGTTATGAACATTATTTCAGTAGACATGTTGCACTATAAAAAAGGTAAACTAGTTCTCATAGGTCTGACGACACGCTCTTTAGAGCCCATGTTTACTAGACTTTTTTGCTTCAAATGATCGTCCCTGTCGCATCCCTGAAAATTGACCATTCCTCCTAGGACATCCTGTGTAAGGGTATAAACAGTAGGTATAAAGGGAGCGATAAATAAATGTTTTTTGACAATCATGATTTATACTTTTTCGACCCGCACACTAACCACATGGAGACGGATTATCCAAGATTTCCTACTGGCCGTTGCGATCCTCGTCAAGACGTTTAATAGCTCTAATTGCAATATGTTGGAGCTTCATATAATAATGAATGCCAGAGATCATACACAGGGTGATCCATCTGCCTCTAGCGATGGGTTTTATGCAACCTACAATGTCTTCAAATACCACATGCAAGATTCACATTCCCTTGCTCGCTACGTATGTCCTACAGAAAAAAATTAAGAGGACTTTTTTGCAGGAAATTTATTATAGCTAAATTTTGTACAGGGATACGTTCCCGCTAGAGGCAGTAGTTCTCATATTATTCATGAAAGACATACAAAAGTGACCTCCAAACGAGTTTTTCTTAAACAACTCAAAAACACTGGGGTCGAGAGAAAACGTATTCCAGTATAAAATTTAACTACATTAAATTTCCTACAAAAAAGTCCCGTTCATTTTTTCTGTAGGACTGGTACTTTGCATGCAGCGAGAGAGAGACATGAAAATCACGCATGTGGTTTTCTAAGGCGTTGCTGATTCCATAACATCCATCGGTAGGATCAGCCGAATCACCACGTACAGTTCTGTAGTATTCCTAATCATCTGTGTATTGGCGTGTGTGTACGCTCGAATAACCCCGATGTTACGCGGCGCAGATAGATTTCGCGTCACTGCAGATGTATGCTAGCAGGGCAGGAGAGAACAATGGCAGCAGCAGAGAAGGTGGCGATAGCATCGCGTGGACGCGTTAATTGCGAGCGGGGCCATTCTCTGGCTACACCGCGCCTAGCGGGGTTAACAGCGCAGACATGCTGCCCAGGTCCGCCGCGGCTGCAGCACCTGGCGCCAGTCTACTGAGTGCGGGGCGGCTGGTTTCCCGTCCAAATCAGTAAAGATCTGCGTACATACTACGCAAGCCACCGTAATGTGCATGGCGGAGGGTACGTTGCACCACTAGTGTTTCCTGTTCCCCTCACAAATGGAGCGATGGCCTGAATTCCTTTATCTTTAGTTGTCCTTACGCGATATGTACGTTTGTGACAGTAGAATAGTTAGCGAGTAAGCCTCAAACGCCAGTCCTGTACATTTTCTCAATAGTGTTCCCCGAAAAGAACGTCGCCTTCCCTACAAGGATTCCAATTTTAGTTCAGGAAGTATCTCCATAATACTCATGTGCTGCCGATAACAAATCTAGCAGCCCCCTTGAATTCCTTCGATGTCTTCCGTTAATGTGACCTGGTGTGGATTCCAAACACTCCAGCAGTACTCAAGAATGGGTCACGCTAGTGTTCTGTACGCAGTCTCCTTTATAGGTCATCTACACGTCCTAATATTTTCCCAATAAACCGAATTCTGCCCGTCTCCTTACGTGGTCGTTCCATTTCATATCGCTTACATACAAGGGTCCCTCCAAAAGAAATGGACACTATTTTTGTAAAAATACAGTTTTCATTCTGCATGTGTGACAGTTTTACAGTGTGTAGATACATCCTTCCTGCTTGTTTTCAAACTTAGTTCAACCTGTTCCCGTGAGTGGCACCGTCACAGCATTTCTTCAAGATGGCTGCTACACTTGACGTTCGTCAGAAGCAACGCGCTGTCATAGAATTCCTGTGCTGTGAAAACGAGACAGTGGGAAACATCCACAAGAGGTTGAAAAAGGTATATGGAGATGCAGCTGTCGATCGCAGTACAGTTAGTCGGTGGACAAGCAGGTTTGATGAAATGGGGCACGGCAATATTGAGGATTGTCCTCGCAGCGGCAGGCCTTGTACTGTACACACTCCAGACAATGTGCAGAGAGTTAACGAATTGGTCACTGCTGACAGACGCATCACAGTGAACGAATTGTCAAGCTACGTTGGGATCGGGGAAGGAAGTTTTTGCAGAATACTGAAAGTGTTGGCGTTAAAAAAGGTTTGTGCCAGGTGGGTTCTCAGGATGTTGACAGTGGCTCATAAAGAAACAAGAAAAACGGCATGCAGTGAACTTTTGGAACGGTACGAGAATGGTGGAGATGAATTTCTTGGAAGAATTGTGACAGGTGATGAAATATGGCTCCATCATTTTTCACCAGAGACGAAGAGGCAATCAATGGAGTGGCATCATGCAAATTCACCCAAGGAAAAAAAACTTCAAAACCACACCTTCTGCTCGAAATGTTATGGCTACGGTGTTTTTCGATTCCGAAGGACTCTTGCTTGTGGACATCATGCCAAGTGGAACCACCATAAATCCCGATGCATATGTGACGACACTGAAGTAACTTCAAGCTAGACTGAGTCGTGTTCGACCACATCGGCAAAAGCGGGATGTTTTGCTGTTGCACGACAATGCACGGCCACATGTCAGTCGAAAAACCATGGAAGCGATCACAAAACTCGGATCGACAACACTGAAACACCGGCCTTGCAGTCCTGACCTGGCTCCATGTGGCTATCATCTCTTTGGGAAACTGAAAGACCCTCTTCGTGGAACAAGGTTTGAAGATGATGACTGCTTTGTGCACGCTATCAAACAGCGGCTCCAACAGTTTGGTCCAGAATTTTACCGTGCGGGTATGCAGGCGCTGGTTCCAAGATGGCGTAAGGCAGTTGAGAAGGATGGAAATTGTGGAGAAATGAAAATATTGTTCCTAAAGGATGTATCTACACACTGTAAAACTTTCAGACATGTAGAATAAAAGATGGAGTTTTTTAAAAACATAGTATGCATTTCTTTTGGAATGACCCTCGTATTTAATCGACGTGACTGTGTCAAGCAGAACACTAATAATGCTGTATTCGAACATTACTGGATTGTTTTTCCTATTCATCTGTATTAACTTGCATCTTCTTGCATTTAGAGCGAACTTTTATCCATCACAACAACTAGAACTTTTGTCTAAATTGTCTGGTTTCCCCCTACAGTCACTTAAGGACGAAATTTTCCCGTATACCATAGCATCATCAGCAAACAGTGGCAGATTCCTGCTCATCCTATCCGTCGGTTCATTTAAGTGTATTGAGAGCAAAAGCAGTCCTGTCACACTTCAGTGGGGCACTCGCTGCTATACCCTTGTCTCTGGTGAAGACTCACCGTCGCGGACAACGTACAGGGTCCTGTTACTTAAGAAGCCTTCGAGACGCTCAAATATCTCTGAACCTACTTCATATGCTCGGAAACTAATGCTTACGCTCGGGCCTTCGCGCAGTGGAGCATCGTGTCACGGTCCAGCAGTTGGACAGGATAAAGGCAAAAATTTATTACAAGCAGTCCATTGCCATTACTTGTATTTGAGTAGAATCTCTCGTGAAGACACAGAGCGTGAGAGGTGGAATAAAAATTACGTTGGACGAAGAACAGGTTGAAGAAAGGAAATATAAGAAAGAAGTGGCTTACAAAGTACTTGTTCGACCAGTTCTTAAACATTGCTCATCTCTCTGGGATCCTTCCACGTAGGAGTAATAGAAGAGATAAGATCGAACAGCAACGCATTTCGGCACAAATTCGTTTAGCCGGCGAGAGAGCGTTACAGAGATTCTCAACAAACGCCACTGGCAGAAGCTATAGAAAGGCACTGTGTATCAAGAAGTGATTTACTATACAAATTCCATATGGCTCTAAGCACTATGGAACTTGACATCAGAGGTCATCAGTCCCCTAGAACTTAGAACTACTTAAACCTAACTAACCTCAGGATATCACAAACATCGATGACCGAGGCAGGATTCGAACCTGCGACCGTAGCGCTCGCGCGGTTCCAGACTGTAGCGCCTAGAACCGCTCGGCCACACCTGCCGGCGATACAAATTCCAAGAGTGTACGCTCCGCGAAGGGTCGGACGACATATTTCTTCCTGTCACATGTATCTCGTGAATTTTTAGACATTATAGTTAACAGGCCTAAAGAGATTTACAGACAATCATTCTTCCCATACGCCATTCGCGAATGAATCAGAGAAGTGGGGGGATCAGATAATGGTACCAGAAGCACTCTCCGCGAGACGTCGCCAGATGGCTCGCGCAGTATCGGTGTAGATGTAGAAGACTGTGGGCACCATTAAGAACGTCACAAGAGCAAAATAAGGAGTGAATTACGAGAGTGATATTCTGTATAGACGTGTTAATTGATGTATATAACGAATGTTGCGCTGCTCTATTGTCGCAAGAAGTGTGTGCAATACACATACAAACGCAAATCGAGAAGGTGGAGAATAAAAGGCAGCCTTACCTTTACAATTCAATCCGCGGAAGGATAGTACGTATTACTCCAATGAAAGATAGCTGAAAACCCGAAATGTATCTTTCCATAAATAAAGCTGTATAAAAAATGATGGTTACCATGCTTCTTCAATTAAAGAATAGGTCTGAAACATTTATTTATTACACACTTGTCATGTTCTGTAGATACCTGAAATGAAACTTTAGGCATGTGTGGTTCTTTTGTCTGATTCTCCACGTATGCCTCTAACTGTTAGAAATTCTGTTACAATTTCTTAGAAACACAACTGCAGGCAAAGATCTAGCGTGAAATATAGGAGCCAACGCAAGGCACTGGAAACAAACCACCATTGTATGGTTGCTCCAGGTTTTCGCATCTCTTGTCATGATACTAGAACGTGGTGCTAAGATACGCAATGTCTTATTACAAAATCGTTCATTAACGATCGCGATACAAGACTAATGTTCCGATATAACTTTAAATACATGTATGGGATATGAATATATAGCGTATGATACAAAATTCGATGTTATACGGTATGAAAGTGTATTCCTAGAGGAATTCGGTTTACATTAATTTTCAAGTCGGAATCAATGATGATGATGTGTATAATCGGAGCACTCCGTTTATGGTTGTTCTGGGTGTATGTCGGCTTATATCAGAACATCTTACAGGTAGTAAGCCTAATTATTATTACAGATTGTGAAAAATTAGATGTAGACTTAATATGGTTTCAATTTTAAAGAATCCTGATTAGTGCGAACAGGACTCGAGTACTGAGAGCTCCGCACCCATACAGACAGATATATAGACCGTTCATCTGTTCCAGGAACAGAACATCTCGATTATTTTTGGGTACTATCGACACTGGTACTGGCAAGATATCGGTCCCAAGGATTCCAAGGCCCTGGAGCATGTTCGAATTTCAAGTTGACTTTATGTAACAATTGAGAAAAGAAATATTTTTTCGTTCGATGTAATTACAGATTTACAATTTTCTGATTTTTTTCCCCCTTTACTTGTACTGTGAGCTTCGCTTCTTGCCAAATTTATTGATTCTAGGTCAAATAGAAGTACACTATGGACTTGGACGAGTGAGTTTGCGAGTATCAAAATATGAGACATAAATGACCGTAGCTTTTCATTGCATTGTCGTTGTCTTAGAATCTCCAATATTTTTACGCCATCAAGGAATTGTAGACGTTAGTATGTGACGTAAATTTCAACTTGAAAATGTGACCTGGTAGTCAGAGAGAGGCAGGATAAGACAACGATTGTGGATGGGGCCGTAATCAGCTACCGTTGACTGCAGTAAACACATACACTTTATTTGAGGAAATAATTTTCAACAATCATTTTAAAGGAATTTACTACACTGACGGCTGAAGACCTTATTAAGAAAAAATTCAAAATTATTTGTCGGCTGAAGGTCACAAGCAATTTCGGAAATACTCAACGGCTGAAGGCCTGAATTACAAGTGACGAAGACAATTAAACGTTAAAACATTAAGGCAAATTTTAAACAATTACGGAAACTTGACCATGTAAGGTGGAGTAATCCACAGACAGTGCTCCCGGATCGACCTGAGGAAGGTCACTAAAGTTGTGCAAGCGGTGAGACTGGCAGCCAAGAGTAATGTTCACCTAAGGAGGGCAACTCAAACTAGAGATGGTTTAAACGCCGATCAACCCTCTTACCAAATCCACCTAACGCCAGATAACCAGTACAACGATGAAATAGTTTAGGCGAAGGTGAAGTGACAGATAGCACTGCGTCTCCAGAATCGAGGGTTTAAAACACCGAAAGACAGAAGGAACTACTATAACCAAGGTAGACAAGGAAAACAATTATCGATACCCTAATCAAGAAAGCTGTCTAATTACTCGCAATGCCAGACACCATCGGCAAGTCGAGGAAAAGTACACTGCCGCAAATTACGCTGACCTCCAGGGCAGGTAACTGGGGCGTTAGCGGCCACTAGGCAGTAAGATACCGCTGGTTGCACTTCACCAATAATAACACTCAATTCAAACTAATATCAAGCAGTAGAAGGCGGCTAATAGCTTCCGCCAACCTGACTCCACTTGTTACGGTTGGTCTCACCGACCCTGGGAGCAGCAACACGCAAAAAACAACTAGATCTCAAACAGTGGAGGTTTCACTACTGGATAAGGTTGACTCAAACTTCAAACATCCCGGGTCGTCGGCTACAGCCTCTCAATCCGACAGTGCCTGCACGCTGCCAGCAGTCCCGGCCTGGCCTTGCGCTGCGGATCTCCTCGCTGCTCCGTCCGAAGCCGAACTGCCCGACACACAACACGACCCGGAAAAATCGGCGGTCGCAACGAAGATAGTACCACAGTACTGGCTTTCGATAACCGCTGCTACTGCCACTCGCGGAAAAACAATATTAGCAAACTCAGTGGGGCCATTAACACAAGAAGGAAACGAGACGCCACTACCGCTATTACAAGATGCCAAGTTATGAACGGCAAGAACGCGAGCCGCACACGGCTCTGATACATGTACCCACACCTGAGGAAAATGGTTTTTAACAACTGGACAGACAGATAGATAAACTGACAACAGAGTTCCGTTTTACCTACTGAGGTACGAAACCCCAAAAACGAACAGAACACTGCTTAAGTAGATGACACATACCAGTTAACAGATTGACAGTGATAGAACTTGAACCTCTTCTGACAGAACTGACTATAGGCCACAATGATAAGTGGGCACGTCTCAGTTTTGGCCTTGAAATAATCACGCTATAGCCCCTCTCGTCTAAATCCGACAGATTTTTCATATGTTTGGTTAAGTTTTGCTGAAAATGCAGTAAATATATGAGTGCAATTCGCAACAGTCAGTATCTGCTTATAATATGAGTGGTCAACTACGAGTCTCCGGCGCAAATAATGTAAGCATTGACGAGACAGCAAACGTCCTACCTAAATGATCTCTGTAATGAGTGGTATTGTTCTCTGAGCGATGTCTCCAGAGCACCGAACTGAAAACGAACTGCGCAGCAGAATGTTTGCGCGAACTCTTGAGCTCCGCTTTCCCATTGCTCTCTTCGCTTCTCGGTGAAAGAAACCAACGCGCTCTCTTTTTACGACCCAGGTGTGAATTTTTTTCCTCACGCTAGTGCGACCTACCCACGCGATCCAGCACCATTTGCTCCAAGGACGTTTCATAAGCTCAGTTACAGAAAAGCACTTAGCCACCCATCCAGTATATTGCTAATCCTAAAAATGACGGACAAGTATCATTCGAGAAAATGCTGTATGAAAGACACTTTTTTTATACTACCAAGATCGGAGTTCAAATATCATCTTATTTTCCTCCGACTAGTTTTGAAATAGCGTCAGCAATTGGAAGGCTTAAAATCATAATATTAACTGTATACTGGAGATGGGGGGGATGGTCATTTGCACATTCTTTGTGCAAGTCTGAACTACCAGATGATGGCGCTATTCAAAAATAAGCTATTAAGAACAAGTGGTATAAAAAAATGTCTTTGACACAACACATCGAAGCCGTGGAGCACAGTTTAAAGATATCAAGAAAATTGCCTGAAGCCAGATTTCGTTGAAACTTTATCTGACGGTTTTATGCGATCCAAGCTGAAGCATTCACCGACTATAATGGAGACGTATTATTTGGTAAGATACACGGAGGTGACAAAAGTCGTGGGACAGAGATATGCACCTATACAGATGGCAGCAGTAATGCGTACAGAAGGTGCTAGTGTCGCTGAGCATTGGCGGAACTGTCATTTGTACTCAGGTAAATGTAAATGTCGTGTGACTAGGGCCTCCCGTCGGGTAGAACGCTCGCCGGATGCAAGTCTTTCGATTTGACGCCACTTCGGTGACTTGCGCGTCGATGGGGATGAAATGATGATGATTAGGACAACACAACACCCAGTCCCTGAGCGGAGCAAATCTCCGACCCAGCCAGGAATCGAACCCGGGCCTTACGATTGACATTCTGTCGTGCTGACCACTCAGTTACCGGTGGCGGACTGTGCTGAGGTGATTCATGTCAAAAAGTTTCCGACATCTTTATGGGCACACGACGGGAATCAACACACTTTGAACGCAGAATGGTAGATGGAGTTAGACCCATGGGACATTCCATCTCGGAAATTGTTACGGAATTCAATATTCCGAGATCCACAGTGAACCGAAAATACTAAATTTCAGGCGCTATCTCTCACTTCGGACAACGCGTTTTTGTAGAGTTGTCAGTGCTAACAGACAAGCAACACTGCGCGAAATAACCGCAAGAATCAATGTGGGATGTACGACTAAAGAATACGTAAGGGCAGTGTGGCGAAATCTGCCGTTAATGGGCTATGGCGGCTGACTACCGAGGCGAGTGCCTTTAACAACAGAACGACATCGCCTGCAGCGCCCCTCATGGGGCTGGTGACCACATCGGTTGGATCCTAGGCAACTGGAAGACAGTGTTCTGGTCAGGTGAGTCCTGATTTCGGTTGGTAGAAACTGATGGCACGGTTCTAGTGTTGCGCAACCCCCACGAAGCCATGGACCCAAGTTGTCAACAAGATACTGTAGAAGTAGGCGGTGGCTCCATGGTGGAGTGGCCTGTGTTTTGTGCAATGACTGGAAATGTTTATGTTAGGCTACTTGGAGACCATCTCCAGCCATTCATGGACTTCATGTTTCCAAACAACCACTTAATTTTTATGGATGACAATGTGCCGTGTCACCGAGCCACAGTTGTTCGTGACTGGTTTGAAGAACAATTCGAGAGAATGATTTGGTCATCCAGATCGCCCGACATGAGTACCATATATTATTATGGGACATAATCGAGAGCTCAGTTCATGCACACAATCCTGCAGCGGCAGCACAATTATGGACAGCTATAAAGGAAGCATGGTTCAATATGACTCGAGGAACTTCCAGCAACTGGTTGAGTCCACGAAACGTGGAGCTGCTGTACTACGCGTGGGAAAAGGAGGTCCAACTTGATATTAGGATGTATCCTGTATCTTTTTTCACCACTGCGTAATGTCGCAACTCACGGTTGTGTGGTGTCTCTCGACTCTATGGTTAGAATAAGCCTATTGAGCCGTGGAGGCTGGCGCTAGGGTGTTCGACTTGCATCGCTGATATCGATATTCGGCTGTCCTGCTATCTTTGACTGCTCCCCGGCTAGTTTTCAGGATGAACGTGTGAGTCTCCGGTCGTCGTTCAACGAACCAACTTGTGTTGAAAACAAGCCCGCGTCCCTAACTGTGGTGCATGTGCCTCGCCGTGCTCGCTGCTCTTGTCTTTTGGCGCGCCAGATGTACGGTAATGATCATTGGGCCCCTTGACGTGCAAAATTGTGGTGGTTTAGTCGTCTCACGCTGAACAGCTTCCCAACTCGTAATTTGCAAGCTCCCAGTTACGTACGACTTTTATTCTGTGTTTAACTAAGAAGATTGTTGAAACTTATTGTGGCATGGGTAACTGCCGGAGATGATTCTGAACTTTGTTCCATAGTGGTTGTTTTAAGGAGGCTTATGTTCCTCATTCAGTTTTGATCATCCATGGAGTGTGTGTTTAATGTGGTTTTCATGCAAATTTTAACTTGTTTTAGGACACATTGTCCGCTTTTGGAACTGGTTGCGGTTGTGTACGTTCCCGGCAACCGTAGAGTTAATGGTTCAATCATTTGTCACGGCAGCATTTGATATGTCTATTTAATCTTCACAGTGCCTTAAGGCAATTGGAAGTGATCTCTTAAGTCTCCTGCTAACTTACTGGGAGACGGGTAATGTTAGAGTATTGCTCCTTAAGAATTTGGGGGCGTGCTTATTATATATCACAGTGTGGCTGTGATTTGATCTTGTTTTCATTGCAGTCTATTTGTGCTGCAAGCCATTTGTTGAGACTGCTTGTTCCCTGGTGTCAGCGCGTTTATGGATTCTTGTCAGGACCGCTCATTGTGGGGCTGGTCGGATAATATATAAATATATACCGCATCCTATGTGATCCTGTGCACAACACTGCTGTGGGCCTTAACGCTGTTCTCTAAAGTTAAATGTCGTACGAGAAAAAAATTAACCCTTTGAAGCCATGAGTAGGGTCACCATGCATGATCGAATAGCTCAGATGGTAAAAAACTGTCTGTGATATGCTCTCTTGTGGATTACTCTTGGACAGGTCACACTTAGTGTTTTGTACACAATTTCCTTTGCAGATACAACGCACTTTACCCAACAAATTGAAGCGTTCCATTCGTTTTCCTTACCATCCGCGCGGGAAGTGAGGGTGTGTGGTACTGTAGGGTGTGATCTCGGCTGCGGGATCTGGACGTAAAGTTGGCGGGCCCCTTGTAACCATCCGATGTACCTTGCTAATATTGGCGTTTCTGTAAGTCATTTTCTTGGTTGAGTTTTTACTAGACCTTCTTATTTAACACGTATTTTAAACATTTGTGTATCTTTAATGAACATGCAACTTGTTATTATTTCTGTGTGCAAGTTTTGCGACCGTGGTTGACTCACCTTGTATTTTTAGTATAAGCATGTTTCACTCTGGACCTTTATGTGGGCAATTCAGTTTTATTAAGCTTTAAGACCTCTTGTTGTTTATGAAGTTGTGGTATTGTGTGGCTGTATAACTTCGGTTGGAAGTGTATAATGTTATCAGTCTTTTGAGATGTGGTTAAACAAGAACGATTGTTTGTGATTGATTATTCACCGTACGTACTATCAATGATTTTGGTTGCGGACGCAAAATAATATGATTCTTTCTCGTATTTATGCAATTCAATTAAAGTGAAGATTTGTATATTGCACCAGTAAGAGGGAAAATGTCCGAACTGAAGTTTATAATAAATTTGTTTTGAGTCAAATTAAAATTGTACAATAATCACAAACTTGTCCCTCACCAGTTATCCCGGGCTTCCTACATCCTCTAATAACTGTGGTGAGACTGTAATTTTGATTTTCTGAAGAATTGAGTAGTACCAGGGTTCACCTATGTACGGCTGGGGAGGTGAGAAGTGGTGATGTACCAGTCTCTGCACCAGTGCCCTATGTTGAATCCCAAACCTCTTTAAGTAAGGCTGTTCAGATGATGTTCAGAAGTGTGTGAATTCCTAAGGGACCAAACTGCTGAGGTCATCGCTCGCTAGACTTATACACAACTAAAACTAACTTATGCTAAGAACAACACGCACACCCATGCCCGAGGGAGGACTCGAAACTTTGGCGGGAGGGGCCGCGCAATTCGTGACATGGTGCTTAAACCGCACGGCCACTCCGCGCGGGAAGTGAGGGTGTGTGGTACTGTTGGGTGTGATCTCGGCTGCGGGATCTGGACGTAAAGTTGGCGGGCCCCTTGTGACCATCCGATGTGCTGGCAACATGTTTCACCTTCTCCACTCTGCCACATAAACACGATGTTACACTTATTCACGAACTTGTTATAATCTCCTACACTCAACTGATTCACTTACAAGAAACAACATTTACACTTTTGGAAGGGATAGTGCTAATCCTCAGAAAGAATGAAAATACTGTACTTCCAACTGACACTCTGAATCTACCCCTTCAAGGTTTCTCAGCCGACAGCATAGGGCGTTACTTTATTTGTTATCTAACAGACCAGTGAAAGCAATGTGCCATGCTGGGATTCCAACTTGGCTCTGCAGCTGTGAGTACTTAAGGAAGCGGATGTAAATTTGAGAGGAGCGAAATTCAGATACATGTCTGTCCATGCAATATTTGCTTTTTTTGGGTTTCTATAGTCATTTCATACGGATTCTGGGATAATTCCTTTGAAACAGCAGCGTTTATTTCCTGACCCATCCGGGCTAATTCTCTATGACTGCTGTTTTACCGTAATTTAACCTTTCTTCCTTCCTTTCCTTGGGTTGGATAGAAAAAAGCAATTTCTAACATTAGTTTCGCGGGAAAAGAATTGGGAAAGGAACATCCACGCCTTCCGAATAGTTCAGTGACTTCACAATTACGCTTTACAACATTTTGCCTGGCCGAGCTGATTGTCCTGCAGCCCAACTCACAGTATGAATACGTCACTGCTACTGAAGCCCTGCAACGCTGTATGAACACTTCCGTGGAGTTGTACGAGAGAAAAATTAACCCTTTGAAGCCATGAGTAGGGTCACCATGCAGGCTCGAATAGCTCAGATGGTAAAAAACTGTCTGTGATATGCTCTCTTGTGGATTACTCTTGGACAGGTCACACTTAGCGTTTTGTACACAATTTCCTTTGCAGATACAACGCACTTTACCCAACAAATTGAAGCGTTCCATTCGTTTTCCTTACTATCATCATCACGTGACCGTACTGTTCACATTGATTTGTAGCATTACCGATAAATATGTGAATGGTGTTAAAGGTGTTTGAAAATTATAGCTAATCTTGTAATGGGATGCAGTCGGGTACTTTTTCCTTTTTATAGAGATTATCTTACGATTATCCACGTTTTAAGAATGTTGTCGTTAATCACACCTTGTCTATATTCATTCTAAGTAGGTCAGCATTTTCTTAGTATGAGCCAAAGACTAGGCTTTCCTGCAAACAACAACAACGGTAGCGAACGATCTGATAGTGTTGCTGACCCTATTTGATACATCGTTGTTGTATATCACGAACATTAGATGTCCTAGTAAGCTTCCGCGGTACATATCCAAGTTAACATTTGGCTGCTGCCGTACACCTGCCGTTCATTGTAACGTACTGGGTTCTATTAGCTGAAAATTCTTCACTTGAATCACTAATTTGCGAAGATACTCCGCACTGGTTATTAGTCGACTGTATAGTAGAGATGCGGAAAACCAACGGGTTAAGTCGGTCGGAGTGGCCGTGCGGTTCTAGGCGCTACAGTCTGGAACCGAGCGACCGCTACGGTCGCAGGTTCAAATTCTGCCTCGGGCATGAACGTGTGTGATGTCCTTAGGTTAGTTAGGTTTAATTAGTTCTAAATTCTAGGCTACGGATGACCCCAGAAGTTAAGTCCCATAGTGCTCAGAGCCATTTGAACCATCAGGGGTAAAACTGATATTTTCGTTCTGAATAAGCAGCATTATTCGGAATTTGTTTCATCTCGCTTATAACAGGTGCTTTTTCCTTCTTTTCTACTAACAACTGGGTAAAAAAACGAAATATAAATTAGCCATAGCACCAGTGTTATTGGTTGTTTTGTTGTTGGTTTTTTAATAACCCTTTTTAAAAAAAACGAGTGATTTTTGTTCGTAAAATTTCCCTTCTTTTGAAATATTCCGACATTACATAAAATGGGAAAAGCGATCAGTGCTATTCAAATAATGCCGACAAACGAGCAATAAACACATGGGATAAGAACTGGTACGGGAATGCTGAGATAATAATGAACCTATTACTATGTGTCATGGTCTATTGGGTGGTACGCCTGTACATGCACTGTGTGGGCCTGCTCCATAAGGTCTATGTGGTAGTTTCATCCAATATTAGTTGTGCTACGAAATGGTACCATCCTTCGACTGGAAGTATTTCAAGAAGTGGTGTACCAATGAAACACAGTGCCCTATGTCCCTTAAAAGATTAAGACGGGAGGAGCCACAGCAAACATGTGGCATCAAATAAGCAGAAAACGTAACTTAGCAATTCAGTCATAGCTTACAATTAAAATTAAAAGTAACTGATCTGTTGCTTGTGGCTACGTAATGCGTCTTTATCTGCTTGTAGCCTTTGAAAACGGACAAATTAGTACGCAAAATAGAGTTCTGCAGACTCAGTTTTCACCCTTTATCATTCGCTATTCCTAATGCCCAAATAGTGGAATGATCCTCGATTACAACACGATTATTGAGTAGAGTTTCAAAAAATTATAATCAGTGGGGGAATCCTGCTGATTTTCTTCTGGTGTTCAGCAACTTATCAATTTTCGTGAAAAGTAGCGAATTGTGAACAGAGTAAGTTTCTTTTTATTTGCGAATTTCATTTAATATTTTGATTTTGTGTGTCTTGACAGTGAGGGAGTCAGCGTTTTTCAATCTTTGTTCTATTTCTGTGTGTGCTACAGAAAGTAATAGGAATAAGAAACAGAAATAACTTAATTCATAAACCGGTTATTTTGAGCGGTTTTGATACTCACATTAAAATGGCGTTGAGAAAAAAACTATATAAGCGAAAACAGGTTGTTCCAGCGGTAACCACCATCTCTACTGTATAGTATACCCTTCGTAAATGCACCAAAACTGAATCTTCCTGCGCAACTGCAGCTACTATTTGCAACAACGACCGATGTCGTATATCCATTAGCATGAACGATAAAACTCGCTTGAACTGGTGTTTCTTCAGTAGTCTGAATACGTGCATTAATGCCGACAAACGAGCAATAAACACATGGGATAAGAACTGGTACGGGAATGCTGAGATATTTCATATCATTCACGCAGTTGCAGATTGACGAAGACCTCCATTGAATTCCGTGATGAAACTGAGCAGTTCACAACACATCGGGCTGCACCGTCGATCAACACAATAACTGTGTCCTGCACAGGAACTATTGATGTCCTTATGGTAGGAAGTTTTCGCGCATCCATCAAACAATCGTAAAACGTAACTTGTAACTGTCTCCTAAATATAAAAAAAGAATCATTAGGCGAAAAATATTTTCAAGGCTACTGGGAAGGGTCAGGAAGAGGTAATAAATTGTTTGAGAGAGTAGCATTTTGTTACGACTTTTCAAATAACACAAAAAAGTTTGTACTCAGGCATATAAAAAGTGTGGGGACCAGGTGATGTTTATATGATGAAAAACGTCTTGTAGGTGCGACCGAAGCATAGATCAAGTTAATAAGCAAATATAGTGGTACAGACAAGTTATTAATGATTTACATTTACTTTCCAGTTAAACTAACGTTTACTTTCAGCCGAAAAAAGACAAGAAAGTGTATAAGTTACGATCTCTTTATGTCAGAGGTCAAACGTGGAGACTGCTGTAACTGTGTAACATTTTTCAACACCAATTCAGTTTAGAAACTTCAGTAACAAATAACCGCCGACATAACTGTTGTAGGCTGTGAAACATTGCACCTGAGGCGAGGTGAATAGGTATACAGGCGGGAAGGAATGACTTAAGTTTGCGTGACTTATTACGCGAGAGGTTTCGCTTCTCGTAGACTAAGGTCGTCTACATCACGAAAATTAAATTTATTTCATGTTTCACATCTGGGACCACATAAAAGACAACCATTACAGAAGAACCGCGAGAGTTTTCAACAAGAAGGTGTGACAAAACAGCCGGAAGGCTTCACATTCACGTAATGTCAGAGGTGCAGCATCCCTGCTACGATCTGGTCTCTGACGCGGAAAAACAACAAGAATGCACTGCGGCCTCATAGAATGTGACTGACAGCTGAACCATATCTTTCGCTTTTTCACTTCTTAATTTGAACAAGCAACGCTACAGACGTCGTTTATGCCGTTCTGCCCAATCAGCAACGTACAAAAAAATTTTAATCGAGTTACATATCCTCGCTCTGTCCGGAAACGTGGTCTGATGAAAGCGAAAAGAAATCGGTGATATAATTAGCATAGATTGCCATAAATTTATTATCGGTGGGGAAAACTTCAACAGTAGCTGCCAATACAAGAACAATGTTATGGCCAGATGAAGCTAAAACCGTACGTCTGTAACTATAGGTGCTTTGCTTGCTCTGGAAGATGGCTCATCGGAACTACAACACACGAAATAACGGGTGTCCGGGAAGTAACGAGGAATTTGAATTTTGAGCCATGTTTTCATATGACGTTTGGCAGCCGTGGTTTTTTCATGTTTGTTATCTGCTATCGTTCCCACAAGTAGCCTGACAGCTTTTATGTGATGAGTATTGTTGTTTGATGTTTATTTTCCTCATGGAGCAGATGACAACTGAGCAACGTATTCAAATGATGAAAAGTTATTACAGAAACAGTGAAAGTCCCACGACAACCACTCATGAATTGTGTAAGACACTGATGTAATGATGCTCCAAGCGAATCATCAGTTCCGAAGTTGATGCGGACGTTTGAGACCACAGGCTCTGTTTCAAAGGTTCAGGAAACAGAACGACCGCGTTCTGTTCGAACGCAAGAATACATTGATGTCGCGCGTGGCAATGTGACCGTAAGCCCCAGAAAATCAGTTCGCCGACGAGATCAACAATTTACATGAAGTTCATTGCATTAAATCCTTTGAAAAGATCTGAAAATGCATGCGTACAAGATTCAACTTACTCAGGAGTTAAAGCCTGCAGGTGATGGAAAGAGACATCGATTTGCTCAGTGGGTCTTGGATCGACAAGCGGCGAACGATAACTTCACGAAAAGAATAATCTTCTCAGCCGAGGCGTACCTCCATCTCAGTGAGTTCGTCAATAAGCAGAAATTGCAGAATTCGGGGTAAAGAAAATCCGCGAGTGACTGTGGAAGATGAGATACATCCACAACACATGAGTTTGTGGTGTGGGTTCTAGACAGGGTGAGTGATCGGCCGTAATTTTTGCAAATGATGAGGGGGCTGCCGTCACCGTGAAAGGCGATATTATCAATACAGGAATGACGGAAATAAGAGGAAAGGTCAAGAGTGAGATTAAAATTCAAGGTGGATGGTTATCAATGATAAGATTCGCTGATGACGTTAGTGTCCTCAGTAAAAGTGAAGGAGTTGTAGGAGTTGTATGGAATGAACATTCTAATGAGTACAGAATATGGACTGAGAGTAAATCGAAGAAAGACGAAAGTAATGAGAAGTACGAGAAATGAGTACAGACAGAAACTTAACACGATAATTGCGGAGCACACAGTAGATGAAGTTAAGGAATTCTGCTACCTAGGCAGCATATTAACTGTTGACGGATGGAGAAAAGAGGACATAAAAAGCAGGATAACACTGGCAGAAAGGGCATTCCTGGCCAAGTGAAGTCTACCAGTGTGAAATATGGCCTTAATTAGAGGAAGAATTTTATGAGATCGTATGTTTGGAGCATAGCATTGTATGACATGAGACTGTGGGAAAACCGGATCAAAAGAGAGTCTAAGCGTTTGAGATGAAGTGCTACAGAAGAATGTTGAAAAGTAGGTGCACTGATAAGACTCTCCGCAGAATCAGCGAGGAAAGGAACATAAGAAAAAGAAAAAGACAAGAAAGAACAGGAGGACGTCTGTAAAAACGTAAGGGATTAACTTCCACTGTACTAGAGGGAGTAGTAGAGGGTAAAAACTATAGAGGAAGACAGAGATTAGAATAATAGATAATTGAGGATGTAGGTTGTAAGTGCTACTCTGGGACGAAAGGGTTGGTACGGGAAAGGAATTCTTTTTTTGCCACATCAAACCAGTCAGAAGACTGATGACTCAAATCAGAGAGAGAGAGAGAGAGAGAGAGAGAGAGAGAGAGAGAGAGAGAGATATCAGGAGAACATGGTGGTGCACAGGGCTACTGTCTAACACGTTCTGTATAGATATAGGTCAGAAGAGGACAGGCAACACGCTGCCTAGCTTTACCTTGTTGAAAGCATGACAGAGGCCAAAGATAGGACACAACCACCGGCTGTAAGACGATAGAAATGTAACAACGGCTGCTGTCCAAATTACTGGCTATGCGAACCAAGGGTAATCGGGTTGTGTACTCAATAGATTATGGTGATGACGAATTCCCGGGAGCATTCGTTTTCCTCTCAGATTGCACACAGAAAAACGTCCTTCGGGATGCTGTTCGCAGAACCCAGACACGTCTAACGAAACGACGTGGTGCCACTCTTGCGTCCAGTAGTGATGTCTTCGGGCAGACATCTCTCAGTGCGCCTCTCCTGCCACCACGTCAAGGGAAGCCGCAACAATGGCTTCCGCTGGCAGTGCGTAGTGGTCCAGATGCCGTCGAATTGTCGTGTGGAAACTTTTCCCTTGCTGCAAATAAGTCCGTTTCGTGACCCTTGGTGTGCGATATAACTGTAGAGTCCAGCGAACAATATCTGTAAGTCATCTTTATACGGTATGGTTGCGAGGTCTCGACTGATCAGTAAAAAATGTCAAATCAAGACACCTCCAGCCGTCTAAATCCTCTGTTTTATTTTATTGGTGTAACACGTTTCTGCGTTACATTACGCCATGTTCGTGCCCGCTGACCGACGTCTAAGAAGAATCCCTTATTAAGACAGCGATCCCTTCGATCATGATGGTAATCAAAGGGATCGCTATGTTACGAAGAAATGGCTCAAATGGCTCTGAGCACTATAGGACTTAACTTCTGAGGTCATTTGTCCCCTAGAACGTAGAACTACTTAAACCTAACTAACCTAAGGACATCACACACATCCATGCCCGAGGCAGGATTCGAACCTGCGACTTTTGCGGTCGGGAGGTTCCAGGCTGTAGCGCCTAGAACCGCTCGGCCACTCCGGTCCACTACGAAGAAATCTACGGATACCAGTGACTGAATGCTGGCCCATATTTCGACTGTGCAAGAGGTGGGATTCTTCTTATACGTCGGTCATTGCACCAGAAGATGGCAAGCTGAAGCAGATTGCACCAATAAAATAAAAACGGAAATTTAGACGGCTGAACGTGTTTTGATTCGACATTTTATAACGATCAATGTGTCTTTTCATCTCAGGCGTTAGTTGGCTTGAGCCTCTGAGATACAGCGTCGCATCTAGTATGGTCCTACTGAATCCATCGATTCCATATTCGCGCGACGGTCGTGGGATCAAGACCAACGCGGACCGACAAACCGCACTCACGGTGGACCACAACACCGCCACTGTCGAACTCCGAAACGTGCTGGTTCTCCCTGTCACACGAGGCATAACACGTTCTTCTCAAAACCTTTTCTTGTATATACACTCCTGGAAATGGAAAAAAGAACACATTGACACCGGTGTGTCAGACCCACCATACTTGCTCCGGACACTGCGAGAGGGCTGTACAAGCAATGATCACACGCACGGCACAGCGGACACACCAGGAACCGCGGTGTTGGCCGTCGAATGGCGCTAGCTGCGCAGCATTTGTGCACCGCCGCCGTCAGTGTCAGCCAGTTTGCCGTGGCATACGGAGCTCCATCGCAGTCTTTAACACTGGTAGCATGCCGCGACAGCGTGGACGTGAACCGTATGTGCAGCTGACGGACTTTGAGCGAGGGCGTATAGTGGGCATGCGGGAGGCCGGGTGGACGTACCGCCGAATTGCTCAACACGTGGGGCGTGAGGTCTCCACAGTACATCGATGTTGTCGCCAGTGGTCGGCGGAAGGTGCACGTGCCCGTCGACCTGGGACCGGACCGCAGCGACGCATGGATGCACGCCAAGACCGTAGGATCCTACGCAGTGGCGTAGGGGACCGCACCGCCACTTCCCAGCAAATTAGGGACACTGTTGCTCCTGGGGTATCGGCGAGGACCATTCGCAACCGTCTCCATGAAGCTGGGCTACGGTCCCGCACACCGTTAGGCCGTCTTCCGCTCACGCCCCAACATCGTGCAGCCCGCCTCCAGTGGTGTCGCGACAGGCGTGAATGGAGGGACGAATGGAGACGTGTCGTCTTCAGCGATGAGAGTCGCTTCTGCCTTGGTGCCAATGATGGTCGTATGCGTGTTTGGCGCCGTGCAGGTGAGCGCGACAATCAGGACTGCATACGACCGAGGCACACAGGGCCAACACCCGGCATCATGGTGTGGGGAGCGATCTCCTACACTGGCCGTACACCACTGGTGATCGTCGACGGGACACTGAATAGTGCACGGTACATCCAAACCGTCATCGAACCCATCGTTCTACCATTCCTAGACCGGCAAGGGAACTTGCTGTTCCAACAGGACAATGCACGTCCGCATGTATCCCGTGCCACCCAACGTGCTCTAGAAGGTGTAAGTCAACTACCCTGGCCAGCAAGATCTCCGGATCTGTCCCCCATTGAGCATGTTTGGGACTGGATGAAGCGTCGTCTCACGCGGTCTGCACGTCCAGCACGAACGCTGGTCCAACTGAGGCGCCAGGTGGAAATGGCATGGCAAGCCGTTCCACAGGACTACATCCAGCATCTCTACGATCGTCTCCATGGGAGAATAGCAGTCTGCATTGCTGCGAAAGGTGGATATAGACTGTACTAGTGCCGACATTGTGCATGCTCTGTTGCCTGTGTCTATGTGCCTGTGGTTCTGTCAGTGTGATCATGTGATGTATCTGACCCCAGGAATGTGTCAATAAAGTTTCCCCTTCCTGGGACAATGAATTCACGGTGTTCTTATTTCAATTTCCAGGAGTGTAGAATATGTATGGCGTTACTCCTGCTGAATGCGGTAGCGCTCAGATGCTAATTATTTGCGTATCTAAGCATGTAGAAAATACCAAAAGTAAAGCCGAAAGTTTAAATTTCGCGGTTAAGAAATCGTCCGCGGAGGAGAATCTTGACCATCGCAAAGACTCGCTGAGGAGAAACAACTGAGATGGTTTAAACCTAATAAGTCGCTATGTCCGGATAGAATCCCAATTCGGTTTTACAAAGAGTAGTGGCCCCTTACTTAGCTTCATTTATCACGAATCTCCGGCCCATTGCAAATTCCCAGGCAACTGAAGAAACGCTTAGGTGACTCCTCTGTAGAAGAAGGGTAAAACAACGGACCCGCAAAATTACAGACCAATATCCGTAATAGGTTTGTTGCAGAGTCCTTGAACATATTCTCAGTGCGAATACAACAAATTTCCTTGAGAGGGAAAAGCTTCTGTCCACAAATCAACACGGCTTTAGAACGCATCACTCGTGCGAAACTCCGCTTGTCCTTTACTCACATGATATCCTGTGAACTAAGTATAGAAGGCGACAGGTGAATTCCATATTCAAACAGCTCCGTAAAGCATTTGTCAGGGTACCACACTGCCGACTGTTAACGAATGTACAAGCATTTAGAATAGATTCCGGATGTGTGAGTGATTCGAAGACTTATTAAGTAACAGGTCCCAGTATGTTGTCCTCGATGGCGAGTGTTCTTCAGAGGCAGGGGTATGGTCAGGAATGCCCCAGGGAAATATGATAGAACCACTGTTATTTTCTATATACGCACATCAAAAAAAGTTTTGCATCACCCCGGTTCGTAGAATTTCTGAAGATAGACGTCGCCTGTGGATATTGTATCACAGATTCAGTCCCCTTGACTGTTCAGTGATGTCACTAAACCTGCCCAAAGACACCAACCATGCATGAGCAGCGCCTGTTAGACGGAGGGAGTCCGACGGCCGACCAGTTCCAGTCATTCCGGCAGCAAGGAGGTGCACGGCTCGTGTTGTCTGTAGTTCAACCATGCCTAGACGGTCAATACCGCAGTTCGGTGGCGTTCGCATTGTTACTTTGTGCCAGAAAGGATTCTCAATAAAGGAAGTGTCCAAGCGTCTCGGAGTGAACCAAAGCGATGTTGTTCGGGCATGGAGGAGATACAGAGACACAGGAACTGTCAAGGACATGCCTCGCTCAGATCGCCCAAGCGCTACTACTGCACTGGACGACCGCTACCTACGGATTATGGCTCGCAAGAACCCTGACAGCAACGCCAACATGCTGAATAATGCTTTTCGTGCAGCCACAGGACGTCGTGTTACGACTCAAACTGTCCGCAATAGGCTCCATGATGAGCAACTTCACTCTCGACGTCCATGGCGAGGTCCACCTTTGCAACCACGACGCCATGCAGCGCGGTACAGATGGACCCAGTAACTTACCGAATGGACCGCTCAGGATTGGCATCACGTTCTCTTCACTGATGAGTGTCGCATATGCCTTCGCAGGGTACCCTCCACAACTCAGCGTAGAGTGATTTACGGTGCACGGATGTACATGTAGATATGGCACACATCATGCCAATATGATGACTGTTCAAATGGTTGAAATGGTTCAAATGGCTCTGAGCACTATGGGACTTAACTTCTGTGGTCATCAGTCCCCTAGAACTTAGAACTACTTAAACCTAACTAACCTAAGGACATCACACACATCCATGCTCGAGGCAGGATTCGAACCTGCGACCGTATCGGCCGCGCGGTTCCAGACTGGAGCGCCTAGAACCGCTCGGCCACACCGGCCGGCATGATGACTGTTGCATGGCGCATTCGAGGTGTTTCAGTTTTAGCGACAGGCGGCAGTAACCTACAACGCATATATTTTCTCTCGTATCGTGTTTCCGACATGTTTCATCTGGGTCGTATTTTGTAGTTGTAACAAATACTCCCATATAATGCTATGAGGGAACTTACTCTTTTATCAAATTCGATTCTGGTTCGTTTTCACGCTGTAGTTTGTTAAATATATTTTCTTCATTACGCATATATTTTCTCTGTACAATTAAAATGATTGTCTTACTGTTTCCGGTTTGTAAAGGAGAGTAACGTCCAACAAGAATAAGACACGGATATTTCTAATTACTGTTAAAAGTTTGTACACCATCTGACAAACACAAAAACATTTACTTTAAAGAAAAACACGAGGAAATCACAGCACTAGATGTACATTTCATGCTAAAACAGAAAACTATAAAAATATATTACGTGAAATCTCAAAACGAAAAGCAAATGTGAGAGAAGAAGAAAGTGACTTGGTATCTTAGAAATGTCTTTGACACAAGAGAAACAAGATAACTGCCGGCCGGTGTGGCCGAGCGGTTCTAGGCGCTACAGTCTGGAACCGCACGACCGCTACGGTCGCAGGTTCGAATCCTGCCTCGGGCATGGATGTGTGTGATGTCCTTAGGTTAGTTAGGTT
This sequence comes from Schistocerca americana, assembly GCF_021461395.2. Classification (NCBI taxonomy): domain Eukaryota; kingdom Metazoa; phylum Arthropoda; class Insecta; order Orthoptera; family Acrididae; genus Schistocerca; species Schistocerca americana. Next base: position 433,530,218 of record NC_060123.1, on the reverse strand, counting down.
TAAGTAGTTCTAAGTTCTAGGGGACTGATGACCACAGCAGTTAAGTCCCATAGTGCTCAGAGCCATTTGAACCATTTTTGAACAAGATAACCTACGTGTCGTATTAGCGTGAGAATGTTTTTCAACATTGAACTCCTTCCTTACTCTGTAGCTCGTTTCATCAAAGTCCATAAAATCGGTGACTCTAGGCAAACAATTCATTACAGACGTGTTTTTCTATTCTCCGGGAAGGCGATAACGATGGAGCTTTTATGCAGCCTCTCGACAATAATGCTGATATATTTTGATAAGAGGAAAAGTAATGAATAAATACGTGTATGTTGTCAAAGTATTCCAACTCCGGAAGGCACAATCACTAAGTAAACATCTTTGCTTACTTTACAAATCTGTGTCAGCAACCTCGTTCCATTTATCTCAAGACCTAGGACCAATTTTTGACGGAACACAAGAACAAATCTGCAGTAAACTGATTGCCCGTTCCCAACAAATTGATCGATTTTGATGAAAACTGTATCTGGCTACCGTTTAAACGTCTAAAGGCAGTCGCGCACCATTATTTCACGATAAATGGTTCCTTGTTAAGTGGAGTGGCTCGTTTCTTGAGTATAGGAGTACAGTTTCCTGAAGTCTCACTGGTTTTCTCTTTTGTTACTACCACAGACTTGCAGTTCCTCTTTCTATCCCTTATCGCGACGCTGAAGGAGAAAAATATCACTCGTCCCTCTTTTAAGAGTAGATACTTCTTGTAATACGGAAGAAGATCCCCAGCTATTTGAAGCCCACGACCCCGAAGCGAAAGCGACCATGACACAGTAAGAAAGATCCGGGATCACGTGGCGGCAGGCTTTTGTGTTTATTCCTGTTCTCAGCGGAATTACTTGAGCAGGCAAAGTGTTCCTATTACTAATCAGGTACCAGTGTCGTCCAATATCTCGTTACTACGATGCTTAATTTCGGTTGGCTAGCACAACTTTAAAGGTTCGTTATACTTTAACAAATATGTAAATACTCGTTTCAGTGGTTTAATAGATATTGGAAGCATTACAATTTATCTATGTTCACAAAAGCTGTACATATCCAGGTTAAAGTGACATCGCTAGAATATTGCTCAGTTCTGTTGTCGATATGTGGACAGAAGAACGTATCCGTTACAGTTACAAAATGTTCTAGATGAGTAGAAAACTGAGATAGAAGAACGATATCTAACCTGACACGAGGAACTTCAGTCGAATGTTCGCGATAGTAAAAAGTCATAGTAAAGGCAATGAGTAACGAAATGAAGAACAGCGAAACAGCCTAAGCGCGAATAATACACAGAATGAATAAGTACCTGAATTTAATGAGAACTAGTATCTGCAACGTAAAGCACTTCACTACGTTCAACGTACATTTATCCGTCACTTACACTAAACAAAGAAGACAAATACACACTTGTACACATTGTGAAACGAAGATTTTATACTCTGCAAAAGAAATAACTTCAGACTAATGAGCCGGTTACTTAGCTTAAAATGCTGTGTGTCTAAACTTTCCAGCGCAGAAACAAGCTACTACAGACTTTTATAATCATTTACAACCAGAAGCATTCATTTTCACTGCTGACTGCATGATATTTTGCAGAAACTAAATGTGTGTGTTTGATTCCAAGAGTTAGGAAAAATACATAAATCTTAATATTAGCACAATTACCTAAAGAACCTCATAAATGTTGTCCCGAATTATTGTAAGACGCACACACAACAGGTAGTTTTCACTTCTTGTAGTTGGATACTGATGTGGTTCGACAAAGTCGCGCAAAAAAAATCTAATCTTTTTTATTAATTTTAGAGAGCACATTTTTGTCAAAGTCTACTTTTTTTTGTGAGAGAATCTTACACCATTGCCGCATCCATTTATGTATATTAGGAATGTATTTGTGTAATGGCAAAGCTTTCGTGGGAATTAAGGTAAATTTCCAATGTCTTTTTCCGTGTCTATGTAAAATATTATATTCAGTTTCTATGTCAGTGGAAATTCGTCTGTATTTCTACAAAAATAATAACAAAGCACTATATTTAAAAAAGCTGAATCTATGTTCTTCTCCATAGATGTAATACCCCGAAATAATTGTGCAAACGCAGTGTCTTGTGTCGGAAACTAATTTATTTCGCTACTTTGGCGGAGAGATAGTAATTTCCTGTAAAAAAAAAAAACAATCAACGCGTTTTGCAATGTTTTCTAACGACATTCGTACGTGAGTAAATGGAGAGATTTTGAGATGCTTGCTTATTTCCGACTATTCGGAAACACACGTCCGCAATTCACTTCGCCATCTGCGCAGTAAACGAGACTTAAAATAAAGAAGAAACACTGTACCGCATAAAATGTGAAATGCCGTACAATATATAGATATAGTTCTTTTAAAGGAAAATAGCTGTAAAACTAATTGTCAACGATCTTTTTGTGAAAATAGAGCGCAATTTCTTTACAGACTAACGTTTCCAAAAGGTTCTCTCCACAAATGTAACGGGAATGAAAGAACAAGTACTCAGAATGTGTCTGTGAAGCCACATTTTATACGTTCCAAAATGTTTTAAATACTACGGAATAGTGGAAGTTCTGTCGCGAACAGTTAGGCGCCGTTACTGCCGATGCTGGCGTCTCAGTGGCTGGAGAAGTGTCACGAGGTAAGGAAGCGGCGTGCGCGCGTCATTCTCCCGCGCGTTGAAGTCTCCGGCGCTGCGGCGTACGCAGCTTCCACCAGTCAATGAAACCCGCCTCGTATGTTAGCAGCGCGTCGTCCTTGGCTCCAATCTTGCCGTGTTACACATCCCATTCCGCCGCCCACCAGCCACAAGCTACACCGCTACAGGCGTTTCTTGTGATCTGATGAAGAGATGTATTTTCGTATGATACACAGAAACCCACAAACTACTTTTTTATCTTCGGTTCACATTCAATGATTCGTAAGATATTTACACAGTTAGAAGCTCATTTTTCTGACGGGAAACCAGCGTCAACAAAATTACCGTAAAATTCTAACTTATCGATAGCTACTTCGGTAGACAATCCAGTTTTCACTGCATTACGATGAAAGTTTTTAAGCGTATTTACTGCGCAATTGTCACTCAAGACGCCCTCTGATAAGCGATTCGTTAGTTTTTGGTTACGATGCATAGCTCATTATTCACTTGCTCTGGCAGAATTACAAACATCTAAGGGCAACAAATTCGGCAGTAGATACTGCTGATTCGTCACGCACCAAAACACTCACAGTGAATAATAGGAGTGTAGAATAGAGAGATTAAAGTGATATCCGTAAAAGTACGACTTCTTATATTGTATAGAACTTTTCTTACCTTTCAGTTGGTAACAAAATTATTTATTCACTCGAGAAAACACTAGAGAACTTCTTGGTAGGAGCCGTCTTCGACAACAGTTACAAACAAGTGAATGAATAAATAGTATGCCTTGTACAAATTTCAATAGTTGACGCGCCTCTGAAATCCACCACAGAGAGAGAAAAACAGAAACAGCCAGATTTTTTCGTCGGAAACTTCACTGACGATATCTTCTCCTACAATCACGCAAGTAACAACGTAGTGTACGTTTTTAATGAGCGCTCCATACAAAATGTTCGGCCAAGTACCATTGTTCACCTTATTCTGTGTGAGTAGGAATATTATTTTAAAACATTCGTTCCAGTTCGTCGTCTTAACAAGCAGAATGCGTGTGCCATACGACAAATCTCCTTAAAAATGTAAATACACTTTTAACCAGTCAGTTATCCTTTTTCAGCAAAGAGGCAGTTTCAGACGAAGATTATTAGAGAATTGAACGCAACGTTGCTGCACCTCATCTTCTGTCGACGTTGATGACGAGACGAGTAGAAAATGAGTGGACTTTTTGCTGGCAATAGCTGGTAACAGAAAAAAAGACTTCGTTTGCCAGGGTGATTACGAGCATATCACGAGAGCGGCCGTTAGCCGGGTAACAAGACGTGACATTCAAGTGCTTCACAATCTATTTAGATACTTTCTGTAACTCCATGCAGACACCTGTAAAATGCTGTTTTGTCCAGTTTATATACTGTTGATTACGATGGCCAGAAGGATCGAATTCGACATCATGCAAACTGGAAAACAATAAAAACAGCTCAATGCGAGTGTATTTAGTGTTTCATTTTTTACATAGTATTTATCACGATGTCACGAGACTCTAGTTCGATAGTCTGCAAACTAACAAAATAGATTTCAGAGCCTAAGGAAACAAAAAGGATACCATAAGGGACATATTTGTCTTGTGAATTCATTGTTCCGTCTTAGGTGCGCATTCTTAACTAGATCAAGTGTATCTACCGCTCTGGATCGTCTTTAGAGCTAAGTAGTACTCTGATATATAGACAAGACGTGTTGCAGAAGCAACTACTTAGGTCTGGAGATGAAGCAGAGTGAGCGAAACTTATAATTAAAACTGTGGAGGTGAGGCGGGACAAAAAATGACAATTATATAAGGAATAAAAAGGGGAAAAAAGTATTGATTTTTCTCCGAGAAATTCTTAGTAGCAGCGGCTCCAGCATCTACGGAAGCTGCAAGATAGTCTATTTAGATGTTATATTCTGTATTTCTCATTGTTATGTATCGGTTTCCGCATTTCATCTACGCAGTACACAGACTACTATATAATAAATAACTGTCGCAAACGAAGTACGCAAGTAAGAGTATTCGTACACTCGTCTGATGTCGTAAATATATTGCCCTATTGCATCACCAGTCGTCACTGTTAGACACTTTCCCCGGACGACACAGTTCGCTTTTAACGGCGGAGGCACAGAATCGAAACATCGAGCTGACGTCACACGCAGGGAGGTAACTGTCCCATTACCCGAGTCACTGTGGGTGCTCGCCCCTTAACGGGTTTTAAACGGGCTTAATAGCGCCGTTAAGGCGCGCGCGATAAAACGGCGGGATATTGGCCGGAGCAGGAAACGGAGCGTTTAAAGTGCGCCCCGGCTGAGTACCTGAGGCAGTGGACGAGCAGCAGAAGGGCGACGAGCGCGTGGCGGCTGGGGCAGCGGGCCGGCCGCCTAGGAGCGTGCTGGAGCGGCATGCTGGAGCTGCTGCATGGTGCGGTCAACCCATGCCTCGCGGCGCGGAGCGGCGAGAACGTTCGCGGAGAGCGGAGCGCGACACGGCGCGACAGCGGTGCAGAGTGCGGCGTGGCGAGGCGCTCGGCGGGCCGGCTCGACCGCCACTGGAGGCGCGCCGCCGCAGACGCCGCCGCCGCAGCGGCCGCCCCGCCCCCGGCCGCCCATTGGCCGCCGGCCGGCACCGCCCCCCGCCACCCCACGGCCGCCGGGGGCGGGCACGGCGCCGCCGCCGCCGCGTCCGCGGCACCACCGCGGCTGCTGCGGCAGGGTGCTCCACAAATCCGCAAATCTCAGAGCATCCGTCCCTACGATCCGAAACCGGCATCCGCCTTGTGATTACCTACCTGTCAGCATACTCGTATTACGGCAAGTTGAGAAAGCGAGAGTCAGGTGAGATAGCTAGGGTGACATATACAGGGTGGTCCATTGATAGTGACCGGGCCAAATATCTCACGAAATAAGCGTCAAACGAACAACCTGCAAAGACGAAACTTGTCTAGCTTGAAGGGGGAAACCAGATGGCGCTACGGTTGGCCCGCTAGATCGCGCTGCCGTATGTCAAACGGATATCAATTGCGTTTTTTAAAATAGTAACCCCCATTTTCATTACATATTCGTGTAGTACATAAAGAAGTATAAATCTTTTATTTGGACGACTTTCTTCGCTTTGTGACAGATAGCACTGAATAGTCACAAACGTATAAGTACATCTATATCTACATCCAAACTCCGCAAGCCACCTGACGGTGTATGGCGGAGGGTACCTTGAGTACCTCTATCGGTTCTCCCTTCTATTCCAGTCCCTTATTGTTCGAGGAAAAAAGGATTGTCGGTATGCATCTGTGTGGGCTCTAATATCTCTGAGTTTATCCTCATGGTCTCTTCGCGAGATATACGTAGGAGGGAGCAATATACTGCTCGACTCCTCGGTGAAGGTATGTTCTCGAAACTTCAACAAAAGCCCGTACCGAGCTACTGAGCGTCTCTCCTGCAGAGTCTTCCACTGGAGTGTCTCTATCACCTCCGTAACGCCTTCGCGATTACTAAATGATCCTGTAACGAAGCGCGCTGCTCTCCGTTGGATCTTCTCTATCTCTTCTATGAACCCTATCTGGTATGAATCCCACACTGCTGAGCAGTATTCAAGCAGTGGTCGAACAAGCGTACTGTAACCTACTTCCTTTGTTTTCAGATTGCATTTCCTTAGGATTCTTCCAATGAATCACGTAACATTCTTCCAGTGCGGACGGTATTTGCTTCGTGATACATTACCCGTGTTAAAATAGACCGTTTACCAATTGCGGGAAAGGTCGATATCGTGTTGATGTGTGGCTATTGTGATCAAAATGCCCAACGGGAGTGTGCTATGTATGCTGCTCGGTATCCTGGATGACGTCTTCCATATGCCCGGGCCGTTCGCCGGATAGTTACGTTATTTAAGGAAACTGGAAGTGTTCAGCCACATGTGAAGAGTCAACCACGACCTGCAACAAATGATGATGCCCAAGTAGGTGTTTTAGCTGCTGTCGCGGCTAATCCGCACATCAGCAGCAGACAAATTGCGCGAGAATCTGGAATCTCAAAAATGTCGGTGTTAAGAATGCCACGTCAACATCGATTGCACCCGTACCATATTTCTATGCACCAGGAATTGCATGGCGACAACTTTGAACGTCGTGTACAGTTCTGACACTGGGCACAAGAGATATTACGGGACGATGACAGATTTTTTGGACGCGTTCTATTTAGCGACGAAGCGTCATTCGCCAGCAGCGGTAACGTAAACCGGCATAATATGCACTGTTGAGCGACGGAAAATCCACGATGCCTGCGACAAGTGGAACGTCAGCGACCTTGGTGGGTTAATGTATGGTGCGGCATTATTGAAGGAAGGATAATTGACCCCCATTTTATCGATGGCAATCTAAATGGTGCAATGTATGCTGATTTCCTACGTAATATTCTACCGATGTTACTACAAGATGTTTCACTGCATGACAGAATGGCGATGTACTTCCAACATGATGGATGTCCGACACATCGCTCGCGTGCGGTTGAAGCGGTATTGAATAGCATATTTCATGATAGGTGGATTGTTCGGGGAAGCATGGCCCGCACGTTCATGGAATCTGACGTCCCCGGATATCTTTTTGTGGGGAAAGTTGAAGGATATTTGCTATCGTGATCCACCGGCAACGCCTGACAACGTGCGTCAGCGCATTGTCAATGCATGTGCGAACATTACGGAAGGCGAACTACTCGCTGTTGAGAGGAATGTCGTTGCACGTATTGCCAAATGCATTGAGGTTGACGGACATCATTTTGAGCATTTATCGCATTGATGTGGTATTTACAGGTAATCACGCTGTAAGAGCATGAGTTCTCAGAAGTGATAAGTTCACAAATGTACATGTATCACATTGGAACAACCGAAATAAAATGTTCAAACGTACCTACGTTTTGCATTTTAATTTAAAAAACCTACCTGTTACCAACTGATAGTCTAAAATTGTGAGCCATATGTTTGTGACTATTACAGCGCCATCTATCACAAAGCGAAAAAAGTGGTCCACCTAAAACAGTGACACTTCTTTACGTACTACACGACTACATAATAAAAAATAAGGGTTCCTATTTAAAAAACGCAGTTCATATCCGTTTGATCTATGGCAGCGCCATCTAGCGGGTTAACCATAGCGCCATCTGGTTTCCCCCTTCAAGCTAGACAAGTTTCGTTCTTTGGAGTTTTTTTCGTTTGACGCTTATTTCGTGAGATATGTGGCTCAGTCACGATCAATGGACATGTTTATGATAAACCTCTTACTTCAAAAATATTTATCTTCTTCATACCTCCTCTGTGTTACCACAGGTGACGTGTCACTGATCTTATTTGTACTAAGACTGCAGTACAGACGAGGTGCCTATTTGCTTCCACCGCCCTGAGGAGAATGCATAAGTTCTAATAAATGTTCACCAACCTGCAGTCTTCTACAGTTGTTGTCCGTTTCGCAGAAAACAGCACGTAGATCGTGAATCCGTTATCTGAGGCTGTAACAAACTCTTAGCGAGGAACTGTTATTTTAAAAATAATTCTAATCAGTTTGTTTATACGGGATACCACTCGCTTTTTATTAGCAAACACGAGAAACTGCACAATTACATTCCACTTCGGAGTCCCAAATAAATTTTATTCTTCAACATGTTAATTAACTGCGTATTCCCGTAATTACTGTTATACTATTCTTAACTATATGTTCCAGATAAAACCATACATTGCTAGTAAAGTCTTAATAGTAACACCGACCGCGGCAGACAACGTGTCTGTCCTCCGAAACTTCCCAACCACCTCCGACCTTACAGCCGAACCACTTCTCCCGCCATCCAAGTGAAGTGCGTTCCGAAGATCACCGAAGTGCTTCTTCTGCCTTTTCGTTTAGCAGTTGTTTATTATTCTACTCTTTATTAATACTTGTAAAATAATGGAATGATAGCACGCTATCGACAGATGCTTTAAATATGAAATTCAAGTAAAACGCCGTGTGGTTTGTCTAATATTAATAACTGAAGATTATCATTTTGGTGCGCAACTTCCGAATGCAGCAGCCAATCGCGGAGAAGGCCCATAATTTAGGCGGTTCTTCTCACGATACCAGTACCGAAGAAACCATCTGTCACCGATACCTCACACCACAATACGTCATCTTGCCACTTCTGCATTCTCAACAGCTCTAAGAAGAGCTTCTTGTACCTGAATATGATGGCTGCAAAGCCAGAAATATTACAGTATTATCATCTGTATCCAAAGACCAGGAAAACAAGTATACAAAAGTAATCGTTAATTATGAGAAAGGTAAATAACTTATAGAAATGTTTGATATAGCACTGAATGCCGTCAAGTTTTATTCACAAATGTTCATTGTGCCTACCTTTTGTGATACGAGAAATTTCCCATCCGTAATGAATATCTTGTCAAATCCTATGAAGTAAGTTTTGATTTACGGTGGCAGTCACTTGTCTTATCCGTTGTCGCAGCTCCTCGACGTTTCCCGAAAGCAGAGGAACAAACACTCTTGTCTTCAATGTAACACCGTACACAGAAGTCCGTTGGGATTAAATCAGGTGATGGTTGTGGCCACGATATTGTCCCTCTTCGTCTAAGCCAAGTCGGCACATCCCTACGGAGGTACGCGACAACTTCATGATGTTAATGCGGTGCCGAACTTACTTGAAAATAAATCTGTGGAACTGAGGCATTTGATAATGTTCAAGCACTCCACGTGCGATATTCCAGTTTCTGTTGACTCGGCTAAAAAGGAAGGATCGTAAATCTTGTCACAGCTTACAGCGCAAAAAAGCATTTACCTTAAGAGAGTCCCGTACATGTTCGATTACGTGGCGTGGTATCTACTCATCTCATATCCCCACATAATGCCGATTCACTTTCCGCAGGTATGGAAGTAGACTTCGTCACTGAACACAATTATGTTGCGAAAATCATGTTCAGTCTGCATTTTTAAACATTTCTACAAAAAACTCAGTTTCTTTATCTTTTTCACTATCTCCAAACCTTGCAACAGTTCAGAATAGTAGGGTTTCAATAACATGCATTTCTGTAACTCTTTCCACATTGTAACACTAGGAATATTCAATTGTGCGCTGGCACGCCTCGGTGATTTACCAGGATGCGAATGTAAGACTGCCGAAAGCCGCCTTCAAATGCTGCGTCAGAAACTGTTGGCCGTCCCTGACCCGGCGTCCTGTACGATATAGAGACAGTTTCAGTGAAACGATTGCACCAATTAATAACAGTGTGTCACTGAAGTGGGGGCTTCCAAAATGTAGCCCCGAGCTGCCTCTGAAATAAAGTAGCGGATTTGCTTTCATCAAACCAAAACAACAGTGCACACGCTCTGCACCTTTATACGACTCCATGATGACTGTTGGAATAGCTCGTTTGCGCATACCATCTAGCGGAAGCGTCAGGAACTAACAGCATTAGACAGGAGTAAAACTTGGATGTACTACATTCAGCGCCGTATAAAACGGTTCTGTAAGTTATTTACCCTGCTCACAGTTAAAGATTACTTTCGTATAACTAATTTATAAACAACCTGCATATTGCACACGACAAAACTACTAAACACTTATGCGAATCCAACTTACATGATAAATATTAGTCTCCGGATATTGCAGACATAAGGCACTCCGTCTTCAGGCCACAAGTGGCCCACCGGGACCATCCGACCGCCGTGTCATCCTCAGATGCAGATGCGGATAGGAGGGGCGTGTGGTCAGCACACCGCTCTCCCGGTCGTTATGGTTTTCTGTGACCGGAGCCGTTACTATTCGGTCGAGGAGCTCCTCAATTGGCATCACGAGGCTGAGTGCACCCCGAAAAATGGCAACAGCGCGTGGCGGCCCGGATGGTCACCCATCCAAGTGTCGGCCACGCCCGACAGCGCTTAACTTAGGTGATCTGACGGGAACCGGTGTATCCGCTGCGGCAAGGCCATTGCCATTGCAGACATAAGCATTGCACTAATTAATTTAGTTATCCACTTACATTTGAACAATTCTTTTATCTCAATAATGTAGAATGAGTCAGTTCACAGGATATGTACACATGATTAGCGTTGACGTTAAAGAACACTTTCCTTTTGGATATACTAATGCAACTACACTTAAAAACAAGGTATATATATATTTTTCTCTTTTCCCCATAGGTTACTAGTTTTTTAAATCAAAATTCGTCCTTGGGATAAAAGTAATTTTCCAGGAGAAATGACTTTAGGTTAGATTTAAAACTTGCTTTTCTATCTGTCAGATGTTTTACGGTATTAGGCAAATTACAAAAACTTTTTTTGCTGCATGTTTAACACATTTCTGAGCCACTGACAGCTTTAATTATTGTTAATGGTCATGTTTTCCTTTAATGTTGTAGGTATAGACATCACTATTCTTCTCAAATTCTGAAGGATTATTTATGACAAATTTCATTAGTGTGTAGTGTGACGGCGCAGTTAAAATGCCTAGCCCCTTGAAGAAGTACCTACAGGACGTCCGTGGTAGAACACATGTTATTGTTATCGCTGCACTTTGCGCAATCATACTTTCTTTCTAAGTCGTGAGCTACCCTTCAATATTATTTCATAAAACATTATTGAGTGGAAGTACCGGTACGCAAATTATGTCATGAAATTAATTCGTTTGTTACCAAGGCTAGCAATTCAAAGAAGAACAAAAGTAGCTGAAATAATTGTTTGACAAGCTCATCAATATGTTTCTTCCAGTTCAAGTTTTGATCAATGTGTATACCCAACAGCTTGGAGCATTGTACCCTATTTACTGACTCCTGTTCACGTGAGCAGATGATGGTATGGCTATTTCTTATGCAGAACTGAATAGAGGTTTTTTCCTTTACAAAATTTAGATACAGACTGTTCTGAGAGAATAATAATTGTCAAAAATGTTTTCTAGTATCGTATCGCATCATAATGTGAAAAACTGTGCAGAACAGACCAATGTTTCGGCCACGGTTACAGTGGCCTTCTTCTGGGTCTGCTGATGTGCTTTAGCAGTGTGGAGTCGATTATATTTTGTCACTGCTACTCACTGAGCGTGACGTTACGGCATAATTTTAAATCGTCTTTGTTATGATTGGTCACTTGAGCCAGAAGGAGTGGGAACTTTATTATACTAGGCTGCTATGGTGAAGGGAGTGGGGATCTTCTATTGTCTATTGCTTCGTGCATTGTTTCCTCGGATTGGTGCTCATCGGCGAATGAGGCGTGGTCATACGTTTTCCTCCTGCTGGATACAGGCCGCTCGGCGGCAGTTACTAGCCTGTAGCGCTCGAGTCATTTGTTGTTGGTGCTGCCTGCTGTACTCACAGGGCGGGCAGCAAGGATGAGGCAAGCCTGTACCCATCCTCTCTGTTCATGTTACTAGGGTTTTTATTATTTCTATGGCTTCGCTGAGCTTACATTTCATCAAGGCCTGCAGCTTAGCCAGTAAGCGGGTTTCGTTCGATTTGATTTCCTTACCGCTGTTTAGCGGGTGTTAGACCACTGCAGACTTGCTGTGCTGTCACAGACAAACGTAACGCTCATGTTCTCGTGCACGTGATGCTGTCGACGTCACCGATGTATACTTCTCCACACTGACATTCCACCTTGCACACGCTTGCAGTGTGTAAAGTATCTGTCTTGTCCTTCGTGGAGCCTGCTGTGCTAGACAAGAGCTCCACATTTGTCTGGGGCAGCGCAGCAAGTCTGCAGTGTCCTAACACCGTTGGTTTCTGTGTACGTGTGTGTGTGTGTGTGTGTGTGTGTGTGTGTGTGTGTGTGTGTGTGTAAGAATTCCTAAGGGACCAAACTGCTTAGGTCATCGGTCCCTAAACCTACGCACTACTTAAACTAACTTAAACTAACCTATGCTAAGAACAACACACACACCCATGCCCGATGGAGGACTCGAATCTCCGGCGGGAGGGGCCGCGCAGTCCGTGACATGACGCCTCAAACAGCACGGCCACCCCGCGCGGCGTTGGTTTCTCCAGTACAGTTTTTTACCTTATGACGCGGCACGATACACAGAAAACTTCAATTTCAACAGACTGGACGCGAAGACCTATGCATTACACTTAATAACTCTGTGAAAAACATCATTAACAATCTCTTATCATGCTTCCTCTCTAATAGAACTTATTCTAAGACTATTATCGTCCGCAAAAAGTACCAATACTGCTGGATGAATGTTAAGTGGAAGGTACACTACTGTCCATTAAAATTTATACACCAAGAAGAAATGCAGATGACGAACGGGTATTCATTGGACAAATATATTATACTAGGACTGACATGTGATTACATTTTCATGCAATTTGGGTGTATAGATCCTGAGAAATCAGTACCCATAACAACCACCTCTGGCCATAATAACGGCCTTGATACGCCTGGGCATTGAGTCAAACAGAGCTTAATTGGCGTGTACAGGTACACCTGACCATGCAGGTTCAACACGATACCACAGTTCATCAAGAGTAGTGACTGGCGTATTGTGACGAGCCAGTTGCTCGGCCACCATTGACCAGACGTTTTCAATTGGTGAGAGATCTGGAGAATGTGCTGGCCAGTGCAGCAGTCGAACATTTTCTCTATTCAGAAAGGCCCGTACAGGACCTGCAACATGCGGTTGTGCATTATCCTGCTGAAATGTAGGGTTTCGCAGGGATCGAATGAAGGGTAGAGACACGGGTCGTAACACATCTGAAATGTAACGTCCACCGTTCAAAGTGCCGTCAATGCAAACAAGAGGTGACCGAGACGTGTGACCAATGGCACCGCATACCATCACGCCTGGTGATACGCCAGTATGGCGATGACAAATACACGTTTCCAATGTGCGTTCACCGCTATGTCGCCAAACACGGATGGGACCATCATGATGATGTAAACAGAACCTGGATTCATCCGAAAAAATGACGTTTTGCCATTCGTGGTCCCAATGTGCGTTCACCGCTATGTCGCCAAACACGGATGGGACCATCATGATGATGTAAACAGAACCTGGATCCATCCGAAAAAATGACGTTTTGCCATTCGTGCTCCCAGGTTCGTCTTTGAGTACACCATCGCAGGCGCTCCTGTCTGTGATGCAGCGTCAAGGGTAACCGCAGCCGTGCTCTCCGAGCTGATAGTCCATGCCGCTGCGAACGTCGTCGAACTGTTCGTGCAGATGGTTGTTGTCTTGTAAAAGTCCCCACCTCAGGGATCGAGACGTGGCTCCACGGTCCGTTACAGCTATGCTGATAAGATGCCTGTCATGTCGACTGCTAGTGATACGAGGCCGTTGGGATCCAGTACGGCGTTCCGTCTTACCCTCCAGAACCCACCGATTGCATATTCTGCTAACAGTCATTGAATCTAGACCAAAGCGAACACCAATGTCGCAATACGATAAACCGCAATCGCGATAGGCTAGAATCCGACCTTTATCAAAGTCGGAAACGTGATGGTACGCATTTCCTCCTTACACGAGGCATCACAACAATGTTTCACAAGGCAACGCTGGTCAACTGCTGTTTGTGTATGAGAAATCGGTTGGAAACTTTCCTCATGTCGGCACGTTGTAGGTATCGCCACCGCCGCCAACCTTGTGCGAATGCTCTGAAAAGGTAATCATTTGCATATCACAGCATCTTCCTGTCGGTTAAATTTCACGTCTGTAGCACGTCATCTTCGTGGTGTAGCAATTTTAATGGCCCATAGTGTATTTCACAGGCACTTACAAAGAATTGGAGCGGACCTAAAATTGAACCCTCTGGAACTACTTTTGTGTTTTCTCCTCAGTTATAAAACTAATAACTCATGACCTGAAATACGCCATAGACAACCGTGAGTCCGCCTTGCGCCATACAGCAACTTGCGGAGTATGTGTGTAGATGTAGAAAAATTAAAGCGAGATTAGAGCAATCGCCATTAGCCACATATCATCACCGCTAAAAGTTCGGAGATGAACCAAATTTTTGTGCGTTAAATTTACTATATTCCAAAGTCGTTTTCTTGAGACAGAAATCGGAAGAAATAATTCTGTGACATTTATAGGTCCTCGCCCATGACGTAACAGTTATGTTATGACTGTGTGCCACGGGCTTTCGAAGACCTTATCATTGGAAAATACAGGGTGTTTCAAAAATGACCGGTATATTTGAAACGGCAATAAAAACTAAACGAGCAGCGATAGAAATACACCGTTTGTTGCAATATGCTTGGGACAACAGTACATTTTCAGGCGGACAAACTTTCGAAATTACAGTAGTTACAATTTTCAACAACTAATGACGCTGCGGTCTGGGAAACTCTATAGTACGATATTTTCCACATATCCACCATGTGTAGCAATAATATGGCGTAGTCTCTGAATAAAATTACCCGAAACCTTTGACAACGTGTCTGGCGGAATGGCTTCACATGCAGATGAGATGTACTGCTTCAGCTGTTCAATTGTTTCTGGATTCTGGCGGTACACCTGGTCTTTCAAGTGTCCCCACAGAAATAAGTCACAGGCGTTCATGTCTGGCGAATAGGGAGGCCAATCCACGCCGCCTCCTGTATGTTTCGGATAGCCCAAAGCAATCACGCGATCATCGAAATATTCATTCAGGAAATTAAAGACGTCGGCCGTGCGATGTGGCCGGGCACCATCTTGCATAAACCACGAGGTGTTCGCAGTGTCGTCTAACGCAGTTTGTATCGCCACAAATTCACGAAGAATGTCCAGATAGCGTGATGCAGTAATCGTTTCGGATCTGAAAAATGGGCCAATGATTCCTTTGGAAGAAATGGCGGCCCAGACCAGTACTTTTTGAGGATGCGGGGACGATGGGACTGCAACATGGGGCTTTTCGGTTCCCCATATGCGCCAGTTCCGTTCATTGACGAAGCCGTCCAGGTAAAAATAAGCTTCGTCAGTAAAACAAATGCTGCCCACATGCATATCGCCGTCATCAATCCTGTGCACTATATCGTTAGCGAATGTCTCTCGTGCAGCAATGGTAGCGGCGCTGAGGGGTTGCCGCGTTTGAATTTTGTATGGATAGAGGTGTAAACTCTGGCGCATGAGACGATACGTGGACGTTGGCCTCATTTGGACCGCAGCTGCAACACGGCGAACGGAAACCCGAGGCCGCTGTTGGATCACCTGCTGCACTAGCTGCGCGTTGCCCTCTGTGGTTGCCGTACGCAGTCGCCCTACCTTTCCAGCGCGTTCATCCGTCACGTTCCCAGTCCGTTGAAATTTTTCAAACAGATCCTTTATTGTATCGCTTTTCGGTCCTTTGGTTACATTAAACCTCCGTTGAAAACTTCGTCTTGTTGCAACAACACTGTGTTCTAGGCGGTGGAATTCCAACACCAGAAAAATCCTCTGTTCTAAGGAATAAACCATGTTGTCTACAGCACACTTGCACGTTGTGAACAGCACACGCTTACAGCAGAAAGACGACGTACAGAATGGCGCACCCACAGACTGCGTTGTCTTCTATATCTTTCACATCACTTGCAGCGCCATCTGTTGTTGAAAAGTGTAACTACTGTAATTTCGAAAGTTTGTCGGCCTGAAAATGTACTGTTGTCCCAAGCATATTGCAACAAACGGTGTATTTCTATCGCTGCTCGTTTAGTTTTTATTGCCGTTTCAAATATACCGGTCATTTTTGAAACACCCTGTATATGTACTGTAAGTTAAAAAGTCATATTATTTCGTCAGGTAAAATTCTTTTTGGCATCTGCACGCAGCTCTTCCATCAAACATTCACATGTTACCAAATCTCCTCGAAGCCAGGTGCCACCCTCCCTTAAGCTTACGCAACCCTTCGGACAGGTAGGACGTGTAGGTCATACCACAGGCTAGTCCCAAAAGACGCTGCCCAGCTGTTGCAACACAATGGTTAGACTTAACAGTCCACGTCCAAAATTCAAATACTCATGTGGAAATGCGAGTCGTTCCCAGAAGTGTAGTTTCAACAACTTTTTTTTTTTTTTTAATTTGGAAAACATAGAAACTGGAGCAATCCTGGCATTTGCACTTTATGCAGGTATAATAGGCAACTGGTCACTTTAGGATTTTTGAATTATAGGCTTATCAGCGGATGGGGATATAAAAGAAACATTATATTTCGAACCAACATAACGATAATAGTTAATGGTACAATAAATACATCGTCACTATCATCATCATATCATACATAGCTCCATCTTATTCACTGGGGCGGCGAACGAGGCTTCTCCACTAATTAAGGTCCTTAAATTTCTGCCCCTCTTCAGTGTTGTCCCAGATGCTGCTCGATGTCAGACTTGATCATATTCTTTTACATGAGTTTTGTACTTATGTCTCAGAATTTCAAATCATACGTTTGTCTTGGTAGCCTCTTACCATCCGTGCGCTGCATATGTTCACACGATCTCAGTCGCTGCGAGGTTATATTATCTCGTAGTCTGTTTTCGTATTTCTTCATTCCGAAATCTTTTCATCCTTGTCTTTCTGTTTGTGTTAAGAACAAATCTCGTTTCGGCTGCCTGGATTCTGCTAATGTATTTACTTTTCATGGTGCACATTTTACAACCATGTGTCAAAATTTGCATGCAATGGATGTCATAGATTTCTCTTTTGCATTTTAGTGGAGCTTTCTTGTTCCGTATTGTGTCTTTAAATATTAGAAAGAAGTTACTAACTACGTTTTTGAGTGTTTTCTTTGGCTAGAGAACCAGACCGGTTACATCACTGCCAATATATTTGTAATGATGGCTCATCTGTAGCTGTTCCTCTTAATTTCGACATGCCCCATTTGTCGCCTATATCTTTTCGCGACCATCCTCTCACTTTCCTCCTTGCCGAAGATCGGACCATATACATCAGCAGCTTCTGCAAAGTTATTTGATTTTGAAGGTACCTTTAGATCGCCACACATGCATAGATCACCAGCAACCAACCAAGTATTATATTTGAAAAAGGCGGTTTACTGCAAATTGTATCTACATAAACAGTTGTACATTGTCATCCGCAGCTAGGATTTGCATTACGCGATATAGTGATGCACTAAAGACCTAGAATAGGATGGCAACATACAAGTGGGTTATTTTTATCGCGCTGCATCACCTCTTTCGGCATATGCCAGAAGAAGGAAGCTGGCGTCTAACGTTCCGTCGACGACGAGGTCACTAGAGACAAGCTGGGACAGAGCCAGGACAGAGAAGGAAGGGGATGAAGTCCCGCCTGTGTCTCAGTGCAAGGTGCGACAGAAAATTATGCGAATCGTGTTGTGATTCTGAGTTTGCATTCCACGACCTGTGGAAACCAGCGGACCGAAATCTGCTTTATACTTCATAAACACAGTTGTCATCCACCTCTGACTACACATATCTGACCTGTCGGTGAACAGGGTGCCAACATATTACATGCAAAACAATGCCAGAAAGGACTACGATAAGACCAATGTCCCCACAGGATCCTAACCCCGAATAAACAATCCTGAGTCAAATGAACACTGATTTTATGAACTATGTCCCAGATCGGCAACAAAATTCATACAGCCACTCCTTGACTGAATACTTATCTTGTACTATTCTTTTCTTAATCTAATAGTACAAGGGTCGCTCAGTGAATAATACACCACAATTTTTTCTCGGAACATTCATTTTTAAGATTTAGAATTTGGTGACACAATAAGCCAACATTTCTGTTAGATGCACTATTTTTCTCTGTAGTTTCCGCCGCGTTTTGTGGTCTACATTGTAGAAGAGCGTGTATTCCCTGCTGGTAAAAGCTCTACCGTTGTATTCGTAGACTTATTTTCAATGCATGATATACGCTATCACCTTCGAAGTGCGTCCCGCGTAGAGAATCTTTCAGGGACACAAACAGATGCAAGTCGGAGGGCGCCTGGTCTGAACTTCTGTACCTTCTGACGCTTTAACTCTTTTTAACTCTTTTCAGCCATTGTCCAACAGTACTTCTGTCAGCCGCATCATTATCATATATTGGACACAAACATTCATAGTTGTTCACCGCTATTTCTTTTTCCACTACCAAGAAAATTACAGGACGGTATTTACAGCGGATGTCTTACGTAGGTACCACTTTGATGGCTGACTACAGCTCTGCTGTCACAATTGTTCGAAACTTGACACACGTGCAGAAGAAGCACCTAAAAGGACGTTTTCTACATTTATTTATGCGGCTGCAAAAAAAAAGCGTTAGTTATTGAAAGATACATCAGAATGTGCTACGCTACGTCAGCCTTAATTTGAGGAAAAAATTTCTGAGTGCGTGGATGGACCATTACATGTAACAGATCCACGAAATGCAAGAATTTCGAAAGAGAAGAAAACCGAAGTGGTGTTATAGAAGGATACTGAAAATTAGAGCAACTCACAAGGTAAGAAATGAAGTTCTTCTTAGAAGAGTTTGACACAGGAGAGGAATTCGTGGCGGGCCCCAAACCAGTCAGAAGAGTGAGAGACCCCTCGAGAAAGCCTGTTGTCATGGCAGTAGTGTCTTCTCCTGACCACCTGCACAACCCCACTCTTATGCCTGCCAGTCAAGGGTCTGTACCTACTTACTCTTGTTTTAAATACCACTTATAAAGTAGTGTGAACTTAGAAAAACAATTAACATTTATAAACCTATTAAAAGTCGGTCTTTGTGCCCACAAAAAGATGCATACTTATTTTGTCATAGGCTTTCTTTAGCTAAAAGTTCGTCAGTGGTTCCGAATGTATCGTAATAACAATTTTGGTGTGCTTTCTAGAGCTAAAAATAGTTCGAGTCAAAATATAAAGCTCTTTGTCTGATTTCAACTTACATTTCCACATTTTACGAGTATTTCCTACGTTTGGCCTTGATGTTTCTGGCCTACTTTCAGATATGATTGCAGCACTACACGTTTCATAACGTGAAATACGACATAAATATTGCTCCGCTAGTGTTTAGTTACGTTCCATAATCTGCAATATTGTCGCGAATAAACACAACGAAAGTACAGAATTTGTGTATTTAATTCCAGTGTATTAATTTGGCATCGAACGCAGTACAGTTTCATTTTGGCTTAATAATCTTTGGATAACGTAAAGTTTCGCATGTTTTAATCAGATCTGGTGGTTTTCGACCGAAATCGATAGCCTTGCGACAACATTTTTTCGTGATCATAGACTGGAATTAAATAAATTCTCATCTAAGTTATGCATTTTACACATACATCTGTTTTTTCTATGTGTAGTGCTGCCAAATTATCCATTAACATGTTTTTCACTTTGCACAGAAACCTTTCCTTTGATCTATATTTCGTCAATTGTATATAATTTCGTTTTATTTCTGTTCAAACGTATTACTTGATTACAGAAGATTACAGAAGAGAGATTAAAGAGTAGCGTGGGAGTTAACGAATGAATGTAGAGCAGGGGAAAAAGTTGAATATAAGATAGTGGAAAGTGAATCGAAAGCAGAAGGGAGACTGAGTTACTAATGTGGAGAAATGGGAAGTGGTGGAGGTGAAATGGAAGAGAGGAAAAGAAATAGAGGGGGAGAGGGAGAATTTTTTCAGTTGATTTGGAGAGACCCTTTGCCTAGTAGCCTTGAAATAAAGAAACACATTTGTTAATGAATTTGGCGTACATGTATGATGGTAAAACTACGATTAGTGGAGAAAAGCGTTGGTTTTGGGCGTGTTTGGGCTAGTGGCCCGTTGTGCTTTTTCCAAGGGCGAAAATAAGTTATTTTAGCGCCACCAAATTTGTGACAAGCCGCTGCGCATTCCACCTGGCTACGTCGAGAGCGATTCCGGCCACCATATCTATGACTCATATACCTATGCCTGGAAGATACTTGTAGTTCCTAAACAAGTGTTCACATAATTTTTGGAGCAAGCAGATCACCTGATATTAAAACTTGTTAAAAAAATGGGTCAAATGGCTCTAAGCACTATGGGACTTAACATCTGAGGTCATCAGTCCCCTAGACTTAGAACTACTTAAACCTAACTAACCTAAGGACATCACATACATCCATGCCCGAGGCAGGATTCGAACCTGCGACCGTAGCAGCAGCGCGGTTCCGGACTGAAGCGCCTAGTTAGGTTTAAGTAGTTCTAAGTCTAGGGGACTGATGACCTCAGATGTTAAGTCCCAATGTGCTTAGAGCCATTTGAACCATTTTTTCGTCTCAGAGTAGCACAACCAATCATTTGCTGAACGTATTCCAATCTCAGTCGTTCCCCACAGTTGTTACCCTCTACGATACCCTCTAGTACCATGGAAGTTATTGTCCAATGTCTTAACAGATCTATCATCCGATCCCTTGTTCTTTTCAGTCTTTTCCATATGTTCCTCTTCTCGCCGATTCTGCGAGAACCACCTCATTCCTCACGTTATCACTCTAATTCTGAAAGCTCTTACGTAGCACCACATCTCAAATGCTTCCTCTTCTGTTCCGGTTTTCCAAAGTCCGTGTTTGGCTACCGTACAATGCCGTGGGACAGACGTACATTGTCAGAAATTTCGCCCTCAAACTAAGGCCTTTGGTTAATACTAGTAGACTTCTTAGTTAAGTGACTCTAAGCAGTATGGGACTTAACGTCTGAGGTCAGCAGTCCCCTTGAACTTAGAAGTACTTAAACCTAACTAACCTAAGGACATCACACACATCCATGCCCGAGGCAGGATTCGAACCTGCGACCGTAGCGGTAGCGCGGTTCCGGACTGAAGCGCCTAAAACCGCTCGGTCACAGCGGCCGGCTAGTAGACTTATCTTACTCAGGTTGGTTGTTTGGTTTGGGGAAGGAGACCAGACAGCGTGGTCATCGGTCTCATCGGATTAGGGAAGGATGGGGAAGGAAGTCAGCCGTGCCCTTTCAGAGGAACCATCCCGGCATTTGCCTGGAGTGATTTAGGGAAATCACGGAAAACCTAAATCAGGATGGCCGGACGCGGGATTGAACCGTCGTCCTTCCGAATGCGAGTCCAGTGTCTAACCACTCGGTTCGTACTCAGGAATACATAGTCAATTAAGAGCAAGAATTCCATTGATGCGTTATTGAACTGCATGGGAGGCCACTGTATGAACCAAGTGCACTGTTGTCGCTTAAACCATGTTAGCGATAGACGCCCGTATGGTAGTAGTCGTTTCTTTCCAGGAGAAATCTGCAGTTGTTTTTGACAAGGGTCAGGCACATGGAAACGATTGAGAACGCTGTGACAACAATCGCAAGCCTAGGGAAAGGCTTGTTCTTGTAGGCAGAAGGCAGGAAGATGAGAGGCAGGAGAACTTGCGTACCTCTCCCATTTAATTCTTAAACCGTCTTTCTTCTTTTGCCGCAGTCAGTTCTAGCGTCTCGTCTGCTGCAGCGGTCCTGATGGAGGGTCTATCTCAGCACTGACGCTAGGGATACTAATGTCGCGCCTCTGGGAAGAAGTAGCGCCACAAGCGTGCGATGCGGTGCGCGGTGCGGTCTTTAGCGCCGCACAATGGGCCGACGAGCCGCGCCAAGGCCGCGGCCGCCGTCGCGGGTCCCAGCGGACCGCTCTCCGGCCGAATTGGCTGCCGACACTGCACAAGGCCGACCGCGGGCGCTGCCGCTCGCGAAAACTGGCTCGCGTGACCGCCGGCGGCGCGCTGCCCGCTGCCACTCCAGCCAGGATGGCTACCGAGCACCTTACGTGACAGAGTACGCCCGTGATTTTGAAGCCCCAATTGGTGACGATTGCACAGGGCATAGGAGCATTTTCACGCCAACTCTGGACACGTTACACGAATTGGCTGGAGCGATCATGGGCGTTGTTCTGGGGCGTAACTACTCTGGGCAGCCGGAGGAATGCCGCCGAGTACATGCAGTCGTCTAGCCCCCAAAAGAAAGGAACAAAAATAAAAAATAAAAAAACTGAAACGAAACAAGAGTGGAAAGAACAGATACTACGTTCTTTTCGTTACCAATAATGTGGACAAGGAATTGCATCCTAATTTATAAGACAAATACTTGAAGTGAAGAGAAACAGATTATTAGTACCTGGCGACCCATCCCAGCTTTGCAAAGGTGGCACTAAGTACCGACGGCCGGACAACTTGTTTATTACATGTGGTGAGCAGCGAGATACTGCATGACGCCGGACGCTGTGGCCGAGCGGTTCTAGACTCTTCAGTCCGGAACCGCGCTGCTGCTGCTGTCGCAGGTTCGAATCATGCCTCGGGCACGAATGTGTGTGATGTCCTTAGGTTAGTTAGGTTTAAGTATACTACTGGCCATTAAAAGTGCTACACCAAGAAGAAATGCAGATGATAAACGGGTATTCATTTGACAAATATATTACATAGACAAATATATTATACTAGGACTGACATGTGATTACATTTTCACGAAATTTGGGTGCATAGATCCTGAGAAGTCAGTACCCAGAACAACCATCTTGATAAGCCTGGGCATAGAATCTAACAGAACAACCTCTGGCCGTAATAACGGCCTTGATACGCCTGGGCATTGAGTCAAACAGAGCTTGGATGGTGTGTACAGGTACAGCTGCCCATGCAGCTTCGACATGATACCACAGATCATCAAGAGTAGTGACTCGCGTATTGTGACGAGCCACTTGCTCGGCCACCATTGACCAGACGTATTCAATTGGTGAGAGATCTGGAGAATGTGCTGGCCAGGGCAGCAGTCGAACATTTTCTGTATACAGAAAGGCCCGTACAGGACCTGCAACATGCGGTTGTGCATTATCCTGCTGAAATGTAGGGTTTCGTAGGGATCAAATGAAGGGTAGAGCCACGTCTCGTAACACATCTGAAATGTAATGACCACTGTTCAAAGTGCCGTCAATGCGAACAAGAGGTGACCGAGACGTGTAA
Organism: Schistocerca americana; assembly: GCF_021461395.2. Classification (NCBI taxonomy): domain Eukaryota; kingdom Metazoa; phylum Arthropoda; class Insecta; order Orthoptera; family Acrididae; genus Schistocerca; species Schistocerca americana. The sequence continues at coordinate 433,506,693 of NC_060123.1, read as the reverse complement.
CCAGTGGCACCCCATTCCATCACGCCAGGTGATACGCCAGTATGGCGATGACGAATACACGCTTCCAATCTGCGTTCACCGCGATTTCGCCAAACACGGATGCGACCATCATGATGCTGTCGACAGAACCTGGATTCATCCGAAAAAATGATGCTTTACCATTCGTGCACCCAGGTTCGTCGTTGAGTACACCATCGCAGGCGCTCCTGTCTGTGATGCAGCGTCAAGGGTAACCGCAGCCATGGTCTCCGACCTGGTAGTCCATGCTGCTGCAAACGTCGTCGAACTGTTCGTGCAGACGGTTGTTCTCTTGCAAACGTCCCCATCTGCTGACTCAGGGATCGAGACGTGGCTGCACGATCCGTTACACCCATGCGGATAAGATGCCTGTCATCTCGGCTGCTAGTTATACGAGGCCGTTGGGATCCAGTACGGCTTTCCGTATTACCCTCCTGAACCCACCGATTTCATATTCTGCTAACATACACTGGATTGCAACCAACGCGAGCAGCAATGTCGCGATACAATAAACCGCAATCGCGATATGCTACGATCCGACCTTTATCAAATTCGGAACGTGATGGTACGCATTTCTCCCCCTTTCACGAGGCATCACAACAACGTTTCACCAGGCAACGCCGGTCAACTGCTGTTTGTGTATGAGAAACCGGTTTGAAACTTTCCTCATGTCGGCACGTTGTAGGTGTCGCCGCCGGCGCCAACCTTGTGTGAATGCTCTGAAAGGGTAATCATTTGCATATCACAGCATCTGCTTCCTGTCGGTTAAATTTCGCGTCTGTAGCACGTCATCTTCGTGGTGTAGCAGTTTTAATGGCCAGTAGTGTAGTTCTAAGTCTTGGGGACTGATGACCTCTGATGTTAATTTCCATAGTCCTTAGAGCGATTTGAACTGCATGACGCTCTCAGTCAGAGTTACATCATACCTCGCTGTCGGAAGGCGTTTCTGAAGAGCGATTTAAATCCTGATGCTCTCGAGCCGCAGCAAGTTTCGCCTCACGATCCTCACTGGATTTGTAGGTTAACACTAGGTGCTCTTCACGCAATCGAGGCGGGTTTCTAGTTTTTAAAAAAAAATATATTAACTAACGATTGCTGACGCGCTGCGATGTTGAAGGTTCTTAAATTCGTACTACCCGAGGTGTCAGATGCAGCAAGTAGATACTTAGATGTTATTCTGAATAGAGCTAAGGCAAGCGTGGCTATTGACTTTATTAAACAGTGTAGGGTGCTCAACTTCTCCCCATGTTTTATTGATGGTTTCCTAGGTAAATCCTGCCGTAAAATGCCAGTCCTTAGAAAGAAGCTGCGTTACCAGGTATTTAATGCTAGAATCTCCGATTTATATGCCAAGAAAGATATTTTGAATGAAAGATCGTATATGATGTACGTAGAAATTTCTAAGTTTTATTCTGTTCACTTTAACTTTCAAATAGATGCTTTTTGGTTTAGGGCAAATGAATGGTTGGCTCTACAAATAAAAGAGATTGCCAACAGACATGACAAAAAAATTGCCAACTTAGTTGAGAAGCAGGAACGTGCTAACAAAATGACTCACACTAATTTTACAGCTGAACCTAAAAAATTCATTGACCGGGTCATTAATAAGACAGAAGTTGTATTTTCGCCCTAAGAGGAGTCTCTCCTCACTAAAGTCTAAAAATTTAATTTCGAGCCTAACACCGAAAATCCGAAAGCTCTAGAAGACACAATAATTGACTTGAAAATCGGTCTAGATTATGCCAAAATGCCTAGCGAGAAACAAACCCTATTGTCGTATGAGGCCTACAAAATTATGAGTCAGGTCCCACATAGTGCACATAAAGAGGATAACACAAACAAGGTTTTAAAGGGTATTAACCGCAAACTAATACAAAATGAAGCTATTGTCACTAAAGCCGATAAGGGGAACTCCGTAGTTATATCCACAAAGCAAGAATACATAGACAAGACCGAAGCTTTTTTCAATGACAACGGGATAGTTATGCTTAACAAAGACCCCACTATTACTCTCCAAAAAGAAATTAGAGCTGGGATCCAAAATACTAAAAATTTGATAGGAGAGTTCCGAAAGAAGGGGCTGATAAACATGAATCCCAAGCCCCCTAAATTGAGAAGTCAGTTTAAATTTCATAAACTGCCTATTGGCTTCTGTCTCGGGTTCTTCGGCCGACGTTCATCTAATGATTTTTCTGACGTTTCGCCAGCGCAAGTGGCTGGCATTGTCAAAGCTTCACCCTCCATTGCCGGTGGTGAACTGGAGGCGAGCTCGCGGCCGCAGACTATATGTACCTGGCACGCCAACGTCCGAGGGCTTCTCCGCGGTCATTTCCGGTGCGGTTCTCCTCTTGCAACCTGCGACGGTCGTTCGCAGCAGTACGGGAAGCCAGGATCCGTTTACCTTAAGGCTTTCCTCTTTCTTGTTGAAACTGTTCGCGTGTTTTTGTATTTCTACAGCTTCTCTAAACAAGCGCGTGTGATAGTGCTTCTCTACAGCCAGAACTTCCTTGTCTGTGAATTTTATTACGTGGTCGTTCTCATTCAGTGCGTGCTCTGCCACGGTCGATTTCTCCACCTGCCCCAACCTGCAATGTCGCTTATGCTCTTTGATCCTGGTGTTAATGGATCGTCCAGTCATTCCGACATAAACTTTTCCGCATGTGCATGGTATACGGTATATTCCCGACATTGCAAGTGGGTCTCTTTTCTCCTTCGCCGATCTAAGACACTCTTTGATCTTCCTTGTCGGTTTGAAAATCGTCTTTACGCCATGTTTGCGCAATACGAGGTGCGGCTAGAAAAAAACCGGACTGATGCTGGAAAAAACATTTATTTACAATTATTTACAATTTCATGTTATCTCTTTCAATGTACTCTCCTCCTCGGTCTCTACACCGCTCCATACGAATTTTCCACTGTTCATAGCAATGCTGCAGATCATTTTCGGTAAGTCCATACAGTACTTCCGTCGCTTTTTCTTTTACTGCTTCAAGAGTCTCAAATCTAGTTGACTTTAGGGAAAAGAAAAAAGTCACAGGGGGCCAAATCAGGCGAGTAGGGTGGATGATCTAAGATGGGAATGTTGTGTTTTGCCAAAAACGTCTTCACTGACAACGCACTGTGAGCTGGGGCATTGTCTTGGTGAAGGATCCATGACTTTTTTCTCCACAAATCGTTCCGTTTTCTCCGTACTCGCTCACGTAGGGTAGCCAGGACGCTAATGTAGTAATGCTGATTCACTGTTTGTCCCTCTGGTACCCAATCAATGTGCACAATCCCTTTGATGTCAAAAAAAAAATCATCATTGCCTTGAATTTCGATTTTGACATTCGTGCTTGTTTTTGTCGTGGAGAACTAGGAGTTTTCCAATGCATCGATTGGCGTTTAGTTTCGGGATCGTAAGTAAAAAACCACGATTCATCACAAGTAATAACATTTTGTAAGAAGGTGGGATCACTTTCAATGTTTTCCAGGATGTCAGAACAAATCATTCTTCGGCGTTCCTTCTGTTCAATTGTGAGACACTTTGGAACCATTTTTGAACACACTTTGTTCATGTTGAAACTTTCATGAAGAATCTGCCTAACACTTTCCTTGTCAACTCCTGTTAACTCAGACACTGCTCTAATTGTTAAACGGCGATCTTGTCGAACAAGTTTACCGATTTTCTCAATGTTTGCATCAGTTTTTGCTGACAATGGTCTGCCAGTGCGAGTGTCATCACTGGTGTCTTTGCGGCCATCTTTAAATCGTTTAAACCACTCAAACACTTGTGTTCGCGATAAACAATCATCGCCGTACACTTGTTGTAACATTACAAACGTTTCACTTGCAGATTTCCCTAGTTTGAAACAAAATTTGATGTTAACACGCTGTTCTTTCTGTACACTCAACATTTTCCGACGCACAGACAAGACGTCAACTACTTAAAACAGACGCCACGGGCAGACTGAGTGCAGGAGGCAGATGAAACTCGAGCAGTAGGCGGAGCGAGAGTCAATTCACAGGCCACGCGACTTTCAGCCTTATTGCATTCGTTTTATTGTTTCACCAGTACTAGTCCGGTTTTTTTCTAGCCACACCTTGTATACGGCCGATTCTGTCCGTCACTCTGGGAATGTATGGCAGAAAGGCCGTACCCGACATTTCTTCTTCTGGTTCCTTACTTCGCCGAGTGTTTGGCTCTGTTACACTTCTAATGTAATTTGTGGAGTACCCATTGCTCCTCAGAACAGTTTCCAGGTGTTGCATTTCTCGTTTGAGGTGTTGCGGCTCACATATTCGTTCTGCTCTCGTTACGAGCGTACTAATCATGCCTCTTTTCTGGCTCGGGTGGTGGTTTGACAGTTTGTGCAGGTATCGGTCCGTGTGTGTCGGTTTTCGATACACGCTGTGTCCCAGGTTTTCGCCGTCCCTTGTGACCAGCACATCTAGAAATGGCAGTTTCTTGTCTTTTTCTACTTCCATGGTAAATGTTATGTTGGCATGGAGGCTGTTCAAGTGCCTTAGGAAGTCACCGAGCTGCTCTTCACCATGGCTCCACACCACGAAAGTATCATCGACGTACCTGTACCACACCTTAGGTTTGCAAGTCGCCGAGTCCAGTGCCTGTGCTTCGAATTGTTCCATGAAGAAGTTGGCCACCACTGGACTGAGAGGACTACCCATGGCGACGCCTTCCAGCTGTTCGTAGAAATCACCATTCCACGTGAAATAGCTCGTGGTGAGACATGCATGGAAGAGCTTTTTGATGTCTTGCGGGAACATGGAACCGATGTGCTCCAGAGCGTCACTGAGTGGCACTTTCGTAAATAACGAAACAACATCAAAGCTGAGCAGTATGTCGTTTGGTGCAAGTTTCAGTTCCTTCAGCTTCTCAATGAAATGTCCTGAGTCCTTAATGTATGTGTCGGTCTTCCCCACGTGTGGCTGGAGCATAGAGGCCAAGTGTTTTGCCAGTTTATACGTTGGTGAACCAGGAGCGCTAACGATCGGTCTCAGTGGAACGTTGTTCTTATGGATCTTGGGTAATCCACACAGCCGAGGTGGTAGGGCTTCTGTGTTGCGCAGGTTTCTCTGCCAGCGGACATACATATGTTTCTTTCCTAGAATAAGCAACCGTATGCGGTTATTTTTAGACTTCATCTCCTATTCAGCTCGTCACTTATTCTGTCCATTCTATTTTTTGATATGCGTTGATCCACGGTTGGGAATATAAGGGCTATTTTGCCACGACCCATGTATAAACTTTCACGTATTCGTATGCGCATGTGCATTCAAGTAACTTCCCTTGTCTTGCGCATGTGCATAGGTAGCGGGTCGGGCGTGTAAGCGAGCGACAATTTGTAGCTGCAGTTTATGGTGGGTCATGGCCCATCGAACATAGGCCGGTGTGAGGTGGAGGTTACACCATTAAGTTAAGTAGTGGTTTAGACATTGTACACATGTACTGTTTGTGTTTTCCCTTTTATTCCTTTATAAATGTATAGCTATTGTGTTCTTTTAATCATTGACAAAGGTCTTCTTAGGCACTTGTGGGTTTTATTATTCTGAAGAAGGCGTAGTTAACTACGCCGAAACCTAGGTTAACACTAGGTGCTTTTTACGCAATCGAGGCGGGTTTCTAGTTTTTTTAATAAATCGAACCAGGGCTCATGCTTATTAGGCAGCTGCCCTGTCACCTCGGCAGAGCGGTTCACACAGCTGCTCGGATTACTCAAGCACGCCTCCCTCCTCAATGCAAATCCCCTTCTGTTTGTGTGTAAGGGGGAATTAAAAGTAGAAAAAAACGGTTCAAATGGCTCTGAGCACTATGGGACTTAACATCTGAGGTCATCAGTCCCCTAGAACTTAGAACTACTTAAAGCTAACTAACCTAAGGGCATCACACACATCCATGCCCGAGGCAGGATTCGAACCTGTGACCGTAGCGGCCGCGCGGTTCCAGTCTGAAGCTCCTAGAACCGCTCGGCCACCCCGGCCGGCTCGGTGAGCCTATCACCCTTCAACACATCTCTCTAAAATTTGAGGAAATAAATGGGACAAATCATAAAACCTTAAAACTCTCTTCAGTGTACAGATACGAGAGTTTTAAACTTTTTTTGGTGTGGATATACAAATGGTTGTAGATAGAGATGTAGACAATTGAGGTCGAATGGAGAAGAGCTGTAATAAAAAACGATTTATCCTATATGCAACACATATTTTAACCACAGTTTGCTATGGTGACGGGATTTAAAAATTTGTTCCGTGAGTACTTCCAAGGTAACGTTGCTGCTTTCAGCTCCGACATACAACGCCATCTAGACAATTAAGAAAATATTTCTTCTACGTTTTTAAAGCTATGATAAACGTATGTCTTACGAGTAAGTTAGATTATAAATGAAACACAACAATAGGTCTTAAAAAGAAAATGGAAATTTCTGGGGATTTTAGACTGAGTGCCTTTATTACTGCGAAAATGAAAACAGCATCTAAAGTCTTGCAGTCTGAGAATACGGTCGTTGAAGTTAACGGCACTTTTAGAAACAGCTAACATCGAAGTATCATTCGCCAGTGCGCTTGATGAAACTTCCAGCATCTGCGCTAGATGGAGCACTGAGTGTAATTTCCCTAACAAACGAATAAAATGAGTAGAGAAGCACTTATATCACCCTGAACTAAGACGAGAGTGTGGTGTTGCTAATAACAATCATCTTTGTGTATCCAACAATTGACACTACGCAGGTCGTCTCAGGAGGAGTGGTCAATATTCAGGCATATGACAAGAATGACAACTCGCAGCCTAGGCTCTAAACCGCATACCTTAAGAACTGTTGAACTAGTCACTACTGTGAAACAGATCTATTCTACTGAACAAGCGCTCATAGCTCTTAAGGTATGCACGTTAGAGCCCATGTTTACTAGACTTTCTTGCACCGAATAGTCGTTACGGCTGCTTCCCTGAATGTTGACCATTCGTTCTTGTACACCCACTCTGTTCGCAATTAATTGCTTGGTTTAAAGGATGTAGGAAGTCACCGATGCATACACAGTAATACGTTTGTTATATTTTGAGTTGTACACCATTAATAAAGGATAAAAACTGCGTAATGAAATACACAGCTGTATTAGTATTTTTTATTAAAAGCGATCGATTTTGATCTGGGATGAGACAATCGTCGGATTCAAAAAACATTTCAGTTATACATTGCACCCAATGATGGTCTGATCTTAGACCGAAATCGATCGTCTTTAGCAAAAAAAAAAAAAAAAAAAAAAAAAAAAAAAAAAAAAAAAAAAAAAAAAAAAAAAAATCTGTTACAACTCTGTATTTCATCATCCAATTTTAACGTTTGTTCATAGCTAGCGACTTAAAAATAAATCTTTTAACTCAGTGGTATTTGCACACAAAGTTTGCCCTCTGTCTCCACTACCACCATTTGAAGCACAAACAACTGGCACACAAGACTCAGCAGAACTGTTATTACTAAAACATAGCTCACTGGACTCGAGCTACCCTGACGTAAGCACAGCCTTCGTGATATGTCTAATAGCGCTTGTAAGTGTTGCAAAAGTACAACCTTGTTTTTCCCCAAGCTACGTTCAGTAGTGACGCAGAAACTATCATCTGGTGTGGGAATATTATAAACAAAGGATGAAAGAGCACGATATTTAAATTGATTTTTCGAAAAAGTGGTCCGTTCAGCTGGTACAGAAATATTTATCTAATATTGCTTGTAAATGTTGCAAAAGCACAACATTGTTTTTCCCAAACCTACGTTCAAGAGTGACGCAGTAACTATCATCTGATGTGGCAGTACTATCAACAAAGAATGAAAGAACACGATAAATTGATTTTTGTAGAAAGTGGTCCGTTCAGCAGGTACAGAAATACAGGAACAACGTCTAAGTACGACAAAAATTTAGGTTACTAAGGACATATATTTCATAAAACGTATATTTATACTTATTTATATGTTTCAAAATAAATGTTGTTTTATGGTATGTCTTACAGAACACTATTGGACGTTATTTAATTGTTTTATATTATTTTGTATGGAAATTACGTAATTTTAATGTTCTTATCTGAGCTTTAGATGGTTGTAATACAAACTAAATACAGATTTGCATTAAATAAATTTTGATTTTATATTTCACAAGAGTTATCTTTGCGTACTAAAGAAGGAATGATTAATGTTTGACGTACCGTCGACTGCGAAGTCCCAAAGAAGAATGCTGAATTCCGTGCCCAGGCGCAGTCAGCCAGGAGATGAGCAGGATCGCCGCCACAGCACTGCTGCCGGTCATTGAGGAGGCTACAACCGCCTCCTCTCCAGGGGACGTCAGAAGGGGCGTTCGTAACGACCCACGACGCCCCTAACCCCTCTCCACCGACTCCACAGGGGAAAATATGCTGTCACCGCGGCGGGCGGCAGCAGCGGTAACTGACCACGGTCCGCAAAGAAACATCATCACTCCTAGTTTCGTTTATTTCTGTCAGCAGCGGCCGCCTGTCGTCGCTGTTTACCTCGATGACTGCAGTACTCAGCAAAGTCTCGCTTCCCGCTGAGACGCTGCATCTGACGTATGGGGTCGTGATGAGGGCTATCCGAGCAACCACGCTTGGTGTCCAGCAGCTCGCACCCTGAATCTCATTACCTAATCTAATTCCCTCAGCGCCGCCTGACTTTCTTTCGTGATTATCTCGTAAACTCTTTTCATGACGTACATTGTGGGAGTCAAATACTCTTCGAAGTCCTTTATAGTCTCTGACCGGATGCCGGCCGCTGTGGTCGCGCGGTTCTAGGCTCTTCAGTTCGGAACCACGCGGCTGCTATAGTCGCAGCTTCGAATCCTGTCTTGGGCATGGATGTGTGTGATGTCCTTAGGTTAGTTAGGTTTAAGTAGTTGTAAGTCTAGGGGACTTATGACCTCAGATGTTAAGTCCCATAGTACTTGAAGCCATTTGAATTTGAATCTGACCGAATTATGTCCTCGGCAGACCTCAAAGCTTTTCTCCTCTGAATCTTCATTCCCTTTCCAAATTACCCTTGATTTCCTTTACTGTGACAACGTATTTAAATATCAACTACACCCATTAAAAAAGTTTTGCATCACCTAGGTTCCGAGGTTTCCGGAACCTGTACAGAAAATTGGAATAAAGACCAACATAAACATCATTTTCACCCTTTTTATTCCTCATAGAAACCACAAATTGCATGTTGTACCACCATACAGCGAGACCTTCAGAGCTAGTGGTCCATATTGCTGTACACACCGGTATCTCTAATACCTGCTGCATTTATGTATGCCTGTATTCGTCGTCGCATACTATACAAAAGTTCATCAAGGCACTGTTGGTCCAGATTGTCCCACTCGTAAACGGCGATTCGGCGCAGATCCCTCAGAGTGGTTGGTGGGTCACGTAGTCCATAAACAGCCCTTTTCGATCTATCCCAGGAATGATCGAAAGGGTTCATGTATGGAGAATATGCTGGCCACTCTAGTCGAGTGATGTCGTTATCCTGAAGGAAGTCATTCACAAGATGAGCACGTTGGGGTCGTGAATTGTCGTCCATGAAGACGAATGCCTCGCCAATATGCTGCCGATATGGTTGCACTATCGGTCGGAGGATGGCATTCACGTATCGTACAGCCGTTACGGCGCCTTCCATGACCACCAGCGGCGTATGTCGGCCCCATATAATGCCACCCCAAAACAGCAGGGAACCTACACCTTGCTGCTGTCTGAGACGTTCAGCCTGACCGGGTTGCCTCCTAACACGTCTCCGACGATTGTCTGGTTGAAGGCATCTGCGACACCCAGCGGTGAAGAGAACGTGATGCCAATGCTGAACGGTCCATTCGGCGTGTTCGGCCTTCTGTACCGCGCTGCATAGTGTCATAGTTGCAAAGATGGACCTCGCCATGGACGTCGGGAGTGAAGTTGCGCATCATGCAGCCTATTACGTACAGTTTGAGTCGTAACACGACATCCCTGGCTGCACGAAAAGCATTATTCAACATGGTGGCGCTGCTGTCAGGGTTCCTCCGAACCATAATCAGTAGGTAGCCGTCACCCACTGCAGTAATAGCCCTTGGGCGGCATGTCATTGGCGGTTCTTGTCTCTCTGCACCTCATCCATGTCCGAACAACATCACTGTGGTTCACTCCGAGACGCCTAAACACTTCCCTTGTTGAGAGCCCTTCCTGGCAAAAAGTAACAATGCGGACGCGATCGAACCGCGGTATTGACCGTCTAGGCACTGTTGAACTACCACAGACAACACGAGCCATGTACCTCCTTCCTGGTGGAATGACCTGAACTGATCGGCTGTCGGACCCCCTCCGTCTAATAGGCGCTGCTCATGCCTGGTTGTTTACATCTTTGGGCGGGTTTAGTGACATCTCTGAACAGTCAAAGAGACTGTGTATGAGATACAATATCCACAATCAACGTCTGTCTTCGGGAATTCTGGGAACTGGGGTGATGCAAAACCTTTTTTATGTGTGTATTATTAATGTAAGAGTGATTCTGTTGCTCCAGCCTATGGGTTTTATGCAAACTGCAGTACCATCAAATACCCACGCGCACAATTTTCATATTGTCTCTATCGCTAAGCGCTAGAGGAGGTATTTTTCGAATTATTCAGGAAACGCGTAAAAAAGTGACCTTCAAATGCGTTAGTTAAATTTTATATAGGGATAAATTTTCGATAGAGGCCGTAGTTTTCTAATTGTTCAAGAAAAAGTGCAAAAGTGACCTTCAGATTAGTTCTTTTCTTTTTTAATAATTCGAAGACTGTGGCCTTTAGTGAAAACGTAACCCAGTACAAAATTTAACTACATAATATTTGCTACAAAAACGTTCTATTCATTTTTTTCTGTAAGGCCAATAGTTTGTGCAAAGCAAGTAAGAGAATATTAAAATTTCACACCTGGTTTTTTAAGGTGCAGCGGGTTGCATAAGACTCATAGGCAGGGGCAGTTGACTCATGCTGTATAATGAAGCAAAACAACATTGAGTAACAGGAATAAAATGCTCTCCCAAATCGTTTGGCATCTCTGACAGAGTTATAATGTCATAGTGAGACCTCAAAGTTTTTATTTCTCCTCCCAGATCTTTAAACGCTTTTTTAAATTTCGCTTTGATTTCCTTTAATCCTTCCTCAGTACATAGGTACAACCCTGCCTCATCCCCCTCTCAATGACACTTCCCTTTCACGATCGTAGGCTCTCTAAATTCCAGTCTGGTTTCTGCACAAACTGTAAACTTTCGCTCCCCGTACTTATCCCCGTTACCCCCAGTATTTCAGAGTGTATTCCAATCGACAGTTCTTCTCTAAACTACAAATGCTTTAAACATACGTTTGCTTTTCTCCAATCTTCTAAGGTAAGCCGTAGAGTCAGGATTGCCTCACGTGTTCCTGTATATCTACGGAACCCATACTGATCTTCATTGAGTAGGTTTCTATCAGTTGTTTCTCTTTTTCATGAGTAGTTCTTGTCAGAAATTTGCAGCCATGACGTACTGGGTGGTTACTATTAAAGATGTTTCTACTCAAGGAGGTCCAGTGTGGCAGCGAAACTTGGTAGCTATGCTAATGCGTTAATGTGCAACCGCTTTATGCTGGAAAAAAATGTACCAATTTTAGCCATCAGGAGCAAATTTGGCGCTGTACAGCCTCCGGTGCTATTATTGAATGAATTGTGTACGTGGCAGTTAATAATAAAACCAGAATCATGCCTTTCTCACTTGTTTGACCTTTTCTGATCAGGTCCAGTTCTTAATCCATAACATATGGAAACATTTCTATACTTATATATTCTATTCACAGCACCATATTTGAACCTAATGACCAAAATTGGAACTACAGGTTTTCCAATATGAATCGGTTTCGCAATAACGCGTCGGAATATCTACCAAGTTTCGCTGCCAAAAGATAATTTCAGTCCACATTGGACCTCTGTGCATAGTTGCACGGCCGGCCGGAGTGGCCGTGCGGTTCTAGGCGCTACAGTCTGGAACCGAGCGACCGCTACCGTCGCAGGTTCGAATCCCGCCTCGGGCATGGATGTGTGTTAGTTAGGTTTAATTAGTTCTAGGCGACAGATGACCTCAGAAGTTAAGTCGCATAGTGCTCAGAGCCCTTTGGACCATAACTGCACTTTAATTACAACCACGCGGTATAAGCCTGAAAGTTCGGCAATATCTGCACTCATCTGCACCTGCAAACGAAATTAAAAACAAAATTTTTTACCAGCAATGCTAAGTTTTCTTCGGAATGCATATCAATTCCGTTCAGTTTCGTGCCATAAATTGTGGACCTGTTATCTGGAAACTGGAAACAAATTATACATACTCAGTAACATCGATAATGTACAATGCACTATACACAGAAGAGCCAAGGAAACTGATACACCTGCCTACTATTGTGTAGGGCCCCTGCGACAACACAGAAGTGCCGAAACACGACGTGGCATGGACTCTACAAATGTCTGAAGAAGTGCTGGAGGGAACTGACACCATGAATCTTGCAGGGCTGTCCATAGATCAGTAAGAGTGCGAGAGGGTGGAGCAACAGCACGTTGCAAGGCATCCCAGATATTCTCAATAATGTTCATGTCTGGGGAGTTTGATGGCCAGCAGAAGTCTTTAAACTCAGAAGAGTGTTCCTAAAGCCACTCTGTAGCAATTCTGGACGTGTGGGGTGTCGCTTTTCCTGTTGGAATTGCCCATGTCCGTCGGAATGCGCAATGAGCATGAATGGAAGCAGGTGATCAGACAAGGATGCTTACGTACGTGTCACCTGTCAGAGTCGTATCTAGACATATCAGAGATCCCATATCACTCCAACTGCACACGCCCCACACCACTACAGAGCCTTCACCAGGGTGCATGGATTCATGAGGTTGTCTCCAGACCCGTACACGTCCATCCGTTCGATACAATATGAAACGAGACTCGTTCCGACCCTGCAACATGTTTCCAGTCCTCAACAGTCCATTGTCGGTTGACGGGTAGACGAGTGGGCTTGAAGCTCCAAAAGCCCATATCGATTATGTTTCGTTGAGTGGTTTGCACTCTGACACTTGTTAATGTTCCAGTATTGAAATCTGCAGCAATTCGCGGAATGGTTGCACTTCTGTCACGTTGAACGATTCTCTTCAGCCGTCGTTAAACCCGTTCTTGCATAATCTATTTCCGGCCTCAGCGATGTCAGAGATTTGATGTTTTACCCGATTCCTGATAATCACAGTACACTTGTGAAATTATCGTACGGGAAAACACCACTTCATCACAGCCTCGGAGATATTGTGGCCTATCTCTCGTTCGTCGACTATAACACCACGTTCGTACTAACTTAAATCTTAATAACATGCCATTGTAGCAGCAGTAACCGATGTAACAACTGCTCCAGACACTTGCTGTCTTATATAGGCTTTGCCGCGCGCAGCGCCGTATTCTGCCTGTTTACATAACTCTGTATTTGAATACGCTTGCCTATACCAGTTTCTTTGGCGCTTCAGTGTATATTACTTACTACCGACATGTACGGCATCACATTTGAAGATGGCCGTCTCTATAATGCGTATTCACGAATCCGTGTTGCTTCTGTTCGACAGAGAGAGAGAGAGAGAGAGAGAGAGAGAGAGAAAGAGAGAGAGAGAGGGAAAGAGCACCTGCCCCTTGGCGTGACAGGAAATAGGCAGTTACTTAGATACAAGTGAAGAGCTTAGATCGTGTTTTTTGATTTCTTTTCGAAACAGCGGGTTGGTCACTCGCAGTGGGTAGTGGTCAATGTCTGGCTTATCTGTACGAGTCTTTATAGGTTACAACAAAGAGTATTATCTTCATCACACATCAGTTCATCGTAGATCACTGGAGCATCGAATCATTCCAAGCCACTGGAAGAGGGTGTAGGCCATTCCAGAAGAAAGCTCGTTGTACAGATGCGCTTAACTGTAGGTCTATATCACTAACGTCATTCTGCTGTAGAATTATGGAATATATTTTATGTTTTGTGAAGACCGAAAAATATCCTGCGCAGGAATCACCAGAATTCTGTAATCACTGTGCTTGTGAAATCCTTGAGAATCAGGGCACGCGAATAACGACGCCAACATTGCTGCCATGTCCTTTGTTTTCCGTTAGGCGTTTGATAGAGTTCCCATGGGCACCGTCACCTGGTGAACAAATAACGAGCTTGCGAAATATTGCGAAACTGTCATTGGATTGGGGGTTCTCTAGAAGATTGAACTCGACACGCCGTTCATCATGGCGATAGATCATCATATGTAAAAATATCTTCGGGTGAACGCTAAAGGATTATTATAGGGGCATGACTGTTTGCTAGGGTCGAGGTTTGGTGCAGGGATTGGCAGGTGATTCTCAACGTAAATAAATATCATAAATTGATCTTAAAAACGTGAAAATATCTAGTACATTGTTCTATTACATGACCGGTGATCGATCAATGGGGACAGTAACAACGACAAAATATCTAGACTATGCGTTCGGAATCCCCTAGAGGGAAAATATCACGTAAAATTAGTTTCATAAAACGCAGCAGTCAAACTGACACTCATTGCAAGATCTTAAGTAACAGCACTTTGTCCAAGAAAGTGGTAAAGTAAAAAAAAAATCTTAATAGAGACGTTAATATCCAAGGAAGAGACATAATTCATCCCACATAGTCATAACAATCATTTACACTATGCCACATGATTTTGTATCAATAGTTATAACTATAATAAAATCACACATACTGTATTTTATTAATGACAGTATAGTTTTATCGGTTTGATGGATGTTGAGGAGAAACTGTATCATATTTGATGATTATCTTCAATCACCAACTTATCTCGGCAAATATGATGTTAAATATTTACGAGCTGTTGAGCATCCTCTGCTTAAAATATACTGTGCTATTTGAATTTTTAGAAATAACTGATGGGAGCCAATTTCAATTAGATACTTGCTGCCGATAGCAGACGGATAAATACATTAGTAGATAGATTAGTTGTTTCATACATATAGAGTGAGAAGTTTCAATGATGTGGAGCGTGTTATAAGAAACAATACGTAATACAAACTTACAAAAGAACGGAGATCATGATATTTCTTCCACAGATTCTAAGTTAAGTGTTCCTCAAAGAAACGAAAAAGTCAATACTTTGAAACATATTTTCATTTAAAGGTCAACCCCAATGATGCCACAAGTGTGCAAATGTATATTCACTGAAATGCATAGAGCAGTTTTTAAATCTTAGTTATACACTCTGCATTACAGCGGTGAAGATGTGCATAATTCAGATTTTTATGAAACATGTTATTTGGTATTATTCACTATATCAACAGACTGTACTAAGAAATTCAGCAATGGAGTGAAAGGATTCGGTGACCAACAGGTCCCTTAGTCTTCTTTTAAGAGATGTCTTATCAGTAGCTAAACTCTTTATGGTCGTGGCAAGCTATTGAAAATATATATTCCTATACAATGAACAAGTTTCTGCAGCAAAGTAAATGACTAAATCTATATTTATTTATTTATTTTTCTTTATTGTCATTTCATTCCCCTTGCTCCACATGGGCGGAGGTTGGCTGTCAGTGGATACAAGTTGCCGCTCTTCAGCCGTAAGGGAGTAAAAATTTTAAAACGTGTTATAAAATTGGACACGGTGGCTGAAAAGATGAATATTTTACACAATAAAAGGACAGGATGTCACTTCCACAATTTAAAACATAAAGGCTGATTTGTTTGTTAGTCAACATATTTACGTAGATGAAATGGCAAATGAATGTTTCACAAAATATAAAAGACAGACGGAGAGCTGCTTAATTTAAAAAGCAAAAAGCCGGTGTCTTGACTGATTAACATAGAGACATAGACGAGTGAAGCGATGAATGGACTTACACTGCAAGGGAGAGGGATATCATGGGAACGTAGCAGATGGGGTGGTGCATAAGAGGGTGTGTTTGTGTCGGCGGTTGTTTGGAGGAGGGAGTTGCGAGAGTGAAGAGGGATACTGTTCTAGATCAATCCTTAGGATGATTGTGGAGAGGAGTGTTGAGCACTCACCATGGGTGGGTGGGGTGGGCTCTCTTAGATCTGGTACGACGGGTGTGTATATCAGGGCGGATTTCATGGTCATGTAGAGGAAGGTGATTAAAGTTTCGTTGGGAGAGGACGTGGAGAGTGTGGAGGTGTAGTGTCAGTGGAATGTGGTGACAAGGGCGCAAAAACCACAAGGGGGGGGTGGAGGGGGAAAAGTAGGGGGGGGGGGGAAACGTGGGATACTCGGAAGTGTTGATGCGGGTGGCGGAAGGCAAGCGGAACCGAAAGGCCGGGTGGAGTGCCTGGCGTTGAGGGATCTTTAGGACATGATAGAAGGAGGTGGAGCTGAAGTCTACGCCACATTTTCATAGCTGAGTGTGGGTCAGATCAGGGATTTATGGGTGTGGAGGACTGTGGAAGGGTGCAATCCCCATTTTCGGCCGGTTAGCGGTTTTACTAATTTTAGCCTGTTGTGGGCTTACTGTGGAATAGTTAGTAGATGGGGGCTTCCATGTTAGTTTGCGATCAAGTGTTAGTTCGAGATATCGTAGTGTGTTAGTGAACTGGATAAGACGGTCGTAAATGGTACGGTAAAAGTCGTGGGGGCGGAAGTTGCGGGTGGCTCGGCCTGTAATTAGTGCCTTGGTTTTGGCTTAATCGTGATGTAGTTTGTTCTTATAACAAGTATTGATTCTCACAAAGACGTACAGTCGCATGTGTAAAATTCACAAACTTTTGTTTACAGTATTTACATTTACCTAAGCTGAAAAATGCAATAACAGATACTTCACTGGTTGTGTTGTGTTTATAATCTTCTGTGTCACTGAGTACTGTCCTTGGCTGTGAGTAGTTGCTTCTAGAACTGTGATTGTGGCGCAGACGTTGATGGCAGGCTTCCAAGGTTCGACGTGTCTTCTGCGTGTCTCCTCTCTGTCTGCTGCCGACCTCTGCATTGCCGGTGCGGAAGGTGCGGAAGCCCCGGAAGGAAACAATTTGCTCCGTTGTGGGTGTGGCCATTAGCGGCAACCTCTGTCTTGACATGTAGCGCCACCCTGTAAGTGACGAGAATGCTGAACTAGAACGTCGTCCTTTGGCGGCCAGCCTGGAGCTACCACTCCCGGTTTAATTCGGCACAGGGCATGGGCAGCGTCGTACGCGGTCTACGTAAACACTGCTGATGTTAATTTGAAAAATATATTATTACGCACATTAGGCATACAGCCTATGGGAATCGCAGTGACCCATTGTAACGAAATTCTGTTATTGTATCTTTCTATTGTATCTCACAAGTCTGGAAAATACAATCAAATTACTTAGATAAACATGGTATCCCAAGAGGAACGGTCAGTACTCAGGGATATAACAGGAACGACCATTCGATGCAAAAAAATCTAGTGAACATGGGCTCTAAAATGCATACGGTATGAGCTATGAGTACTCCTTCATTTTAGATACTGTGTAACTGATCACTTCTGGTGTAAGTTCTCTGTTTTCCATGTTTTGAGAGATGGCAGTATGAACAAAAACAAGGAAAAAATGTCCAGTAAACATCGCTTCTACTGAGAATGTGTCCATAGGACATCAGGGAATAAATATAGTGGGAAACAGTAGTTAGTAAACCCATTTTCTTGAACAAGTCACTGCAAGGACTAGAATTCACGACACAAATAATTCTCATTACAGGCCTTTTTTTAATTGGAAAAAATCATAGCTTTGTTTGATGAGCTAACCACAAACATTATCTTGTGTGACAGTGACGTAAGAAGTAAGCAAAGTATGGCAGCTCTTTCATTTTCATGTCACCCATGTCTCATTCCAAAAACAAATGTCTGATACTTGTGGACTGCTAAGTTGGCTCAATTGGAAAAGTACAGTTCAGGAATGGTTAGAATCCCAGTATGGCACAGAATTTTCATTTTTAAGATATGCGTAATCTTTTCAGACAGCAGGGAATAACTTACACGGTACTAGACGGGACCGCAGAGGCTTAAAAATGTGGGGAAAGACGGAAATCAAATTACTACAAAAATGATTGGGGAATGCTTTTGTTTGCAAAGATTTGTATTTCTTACTACCATATAACATTTTCCTTATCTAGCTTAAGAACGTCTAAGTAGACCAAGTAGGCAGAAATTACGAGTTTTAAAGGGCCTCTCGACGAGCTTCTCGTAAACATCTTCATTAAGTCCATTTTCCGCCGGTGAAATGAGTGCGGATTTTTAATGTCAATGGTACTTCTTATACGCAGAATAAGCAATGTTCATTTTATTTTCAGTTTTCGCGCTGTCTGAAGACTAGGTAATCTATGATCTGTCAACATGTATTTGGGTTACTGTTGCCTTCACCCGTTTGCTACTTACTGGAAGTTTTTGTTATTTGAAAATACTTACGCTACCGGAAGTTCTTATCACTGTAATAAAGAGCATTAGAGGTAAGGGGTTTTGTTTTTCATGTACAGGAAATACCCATAACTATCGCAATACGCCGCGTCTTGTCCATCTGTTTTGTAATGAAGGGTTATTGGAGACCGGTTCGTTGCGGATCTGCATTGCAAATAGCCGCGAAACGAGCCGAGGCATCACTGCGGATCTCCACGAGAGCGTAAGCACCCTACTTACACCGTTCCTGAGCAAACCTATAAAATTACTCCGCCAACGTGGGGTCCGATCTTGAAATACGGCACTCAAACAGTCAGTTTATAACGGCACCAATGAGACTGTTTCGCTGGGCAATTGTGGTACTCGCGAGGTAATTTAGTGCTCTCGAGGCGAAAACGCCTAAGCGTCCCGGGTACGTAGGATTTTGGCGACGATAGCACGAATCCGGAGGGCTCGATTCGCCTGCAGTCATAGCTAAAAATAGCGCGGCGGCGGAGATGCACTCTCTCTCACCTCTCGCTCTGTGTGTGTGTGTGTGTGTGTGTGTGTGGAGAACAGTGCAAAACGGCGCTGCCGGCAGTAAGTTGCGAGGGTTTATTCGGCGTCCGCTGGCGAATGACGCTTATTGGTTGCGTGAATGGAGCGGCCGTAAACGCCGCAGGTGCCGTGCTGATTCAGCTGGCCGCGCCTACGCGGTAGGCAGCCCGTCACACAGCCAGCGCCCACGAGACTCCGCTCCTCCGAACGACGCACTGCTCTTCGCACCTACCTCCGCACCGACCCCCTTCTGCTGCTGCTGCTGCTCCCTGCCGATGGGCTCTGTTCGCACAAAGGAATAGGTTCAGATCGCGAGGCGGCTTAACAGTCGGTTGCAAATCTCTCTAGACTTGCAAGTCAATAGCGTGCTGAGGGTGTTTCGGATATGATTTAATATTTGTACATTACATATACAATTTGCCCCGCCCAGTTGGCCGTGCGGTCTAACGCACTGCTTTCCGGGCAGGAAGGCGTGCAGGTCCCCGGCACGAATCCACCCGGCGGATTTGTGTCGAAGTCCGGTGAGCCGGCCAGTCTGTGGATGGTTTTTAGGCGGTTTTCCATCTGCCTCGGCGAGTGCGGGCTTGTTCCCCTTATTCCACCTCAGCTACACTATGTCGGAGATTGCTGCGCAAACAAGTTCTCCGCGAACGCGTACACCACCGTTACTCTACCACGCAAACATAGGGGCTACACTCGTCTGGTGTGAGACGTTCCCTGGGAGGTCCACCGGGAGCCTAACCGCACAATAACCCTGGGTTCGGTGTGGGGCGGCGGAGGGGTGACGTGGAATGCGGTAGTCGTCGTGGGGTTGTGGACCACTGCGTCTGCGGCGGGGACGGAGCCTCTCCGTCGTTTCTAGGTCCCCGGTTAACTTAACGGTGTTGTGGTCCACTGGTTTGATCCAGCTCTCCACGCTACCCTATCAGTTTCGAGAACATACCTTCACCGAAGAGTCAAGCAGTATATTGCTCCCTCCTACGTATATCTCGCGAAGAGACTATGAGGATAAAATCAGAGAGATTAGAGCTCACACAGAAGCATACCGACAATCCTTCTTTCCACGAACAATACGATACTGGAATAGAAGGGAGAACCGATAGAGGTACTCAGGGTACCCTCCGCCACACACTGTCAGGTGGCTTGCGGAGTATGGATGTAGATGTAGATCCTGTGCAAGCTTCTTCATCTCCCAGTACTTATTGCGCCCACCTCCTTCTGAATCTGCTTAGTGTATTCATCTCTTGGTCTCCCTCTACGATTTTTACCCTCCACGCTGCCCTCCAATGCTAAATTTGTGATCCCTTGATGCCTCAGAACATCTCCTACTAACCGGTCCCTTCTTTTTGTTAAGTTGCGCCTCATACTCCTCTTCTCCCCAATTCTATTCAATACTTCATCATTAGTTATGTGATCTACCCATCTAATCTTCAGCATTCTTCCGTAGCACCACATTTCGAAAGCTTCTATTCTCTTCTTGTCCAAACCATTTATCGTCCATGTTTCACTTCCATACATGGCTACACTTCATACAAATACTTTCAGAAACGACTTCCTGACACTTAAATCTATACTCTTCTTCAGAAACGCTTTCCTTGCCATAGCCAGTCTACATTTTATATCTTCTCTACTTCGACCACCATCAGTTATTTTGCTCCCCAAATAGCAAAGCTCCTTTACTACTTTAAGTGTCTCATTTCCTAATCTAATTCCCTCAGCATCACCCGATTTAATTCGAACACATTCCATTATCCTCGTTTTGCTTTTGTTGATGTTCATCTTATATCCTTCTTTCAAGACACTGTCCATTCCGTTGAACTGCTCTTCCAAGTCCTTTGCTGTCTCTGATAGAATTACAATGTCATCGGCGAACCTCAAAGTTTTATTTCCTTCTCCATGGATTTTAATACCTACTCCGAATTTTTCTTTTGTTTCCTTTACTGCTTGCTCAATATACAGATTGAATAACATCGGGGAGAGGGTACAACCCTGTCTCACTCCCTTCCCAACCACTGCTTCCCCTTCATGCCCCTCGACTCTTATAACTGCCATCTGGTTTCTGTACAAATTGTAAACAGCCTTTCCCTCCCTGTATATTACCCCTGACACCTTTAGAATTTGAAACAGAGTATTCCGGTCAACATTGTCAAAAGCTTTCACTAAGTCTACAAATGCTAGAAATGTAGATTTGCCTATCCTTATTCTTCTTCTAAGATAAATCGTAAGGTCAGTATTGCCTCACGTGTTCCAACATTTCTACGGAATCCAAACTCATCTTCCCCGAGGTCGGCTTCTATCAGATTGTCCATTCGTCTGTAAAGAATTCGCGTTAGTATTTTGCAGCTGTGACTTATTAAACTGATAGTTCGATAATTTTCATATCTGTCAACACCTGCTTTCTTTGGATTGGAATTATTACATTCTTCTTGAAGTCTGAGGGTATTTCGCCTGTCTCATACATCTTGCTCACCAGATGGTAGAGTTTTGTCAGGACTGGCTCTCCCAAGGCCGTCAGTAGTTCTAATGGAATGTTGTCTACTCCCAGGGGCCTCAGTGCTCTGTCAAACTCTTCACTCAGTATCGTATCTCCCATTTCATCTTCATCTACATCCTCTTCCATTTCCATAATATTGTCCTCAAGTACATCGCCCTTGTATAGACCCTCTATATACTCCTTCCACCTTTTTGCTGTCCGCCCCAGTAGCTGAGTGGTCAGCGTGACGGATTGCCGTCCTCTGGGCCCGGGTTCGATTCCCGGCTGGGTCGGAGATTTTCTCCGCTCAGGGACTGGGTGTTGTGTTGTGTTCATCATCCTTTCATCCCCATCCGGCGTGCAGGTCGCCCAATGTGGCGCCGAATGTCATAAGACCTGCGATATGGCGGCCGGACCTGCCCCGCGAGGGGCCTCCCGGCCAATGACGCCAAACGCTCATCATCATCATCACCTTTTTGCTTTCCCTTCTTTGCTTAGAGCTGGGTTTCCATCTTAGCTCTTGATATTCATACAAGTGGTTCTCTTTTCTCCAAAGGTCTCTTTAATTTTCCTGTATGCAGTATCTATCTTACCCCAAGTGAGATAAGCCTCTACATCCTTACATTTGTCCTCTAGCCATCCCTGCTTAGCCATTTTGCACTTCCTGTCGATCTCATTTTTGAGACGTCTGTATTCCTTTTTGCCTGCTTCATTTAGTGCATTTTTATATTTTCTCCTTTCATCAATTGAATTCAATATTTCTTCTGTTACCCACGGAGTTCTACTGGCCTTCGTCTTTTTACCTACTTGATCCTCTGCTGCCTTCACTACTTCATCCCTCAGAGCTACCCATTCTTCTTCTACTGTACTTCTTTCCCCCATTCCTGTCAATTGTTCCCTTATGCTCTCCCTGAAACTCTGTACAACCTCTGGTTCTTTCAGTTTATCCAGGTCCCATCTCCTTAAATTCCCACCTTTTTACAGTTTCTTCAGTTTTAATCTACAGTTCATAACCAACAGATTGTGGTCAGAGTCCACATCTGCCCCTGGAAATGTCTTACAATTTAAAAACTGGTTCCTAAATCTCTGTCTTACCATTATATAATCTATCTGATACCTTCTAGTGTCTCCAGGATTCTTCCATGTATACAACCTTCTTTCATGATTCTTGAACCAAGTGTTAGCTATGATTAAGTTATGCTCTGTGCAAAATTCTACCAGGCGGCTTCCTCTTTCATTTCTTAGCCCCAATCCTTATTCACCTACTATGTTTCCTTCTCTCCCTTTTCCTACTCTCGAATTCCAGTCACCCATGACTATTAAACTTTCGTCTCCTTCACTACCTGAATAATTTCTTTTATCTCATCATACATTTCTTCAATTTCTTCATCATCTGCAGAGTTAGATGGCATATAAACTTGTACTACTGTAGTAGGCGTGGGCTTCGTGTCTATCTTGGCCACAATAATGCGTTCACTATGCTGTTTGTAGTAGCTTACCCGCACTCCTATTTTTTTATTCATTATTAAACCTACTCCTGCATTACCCCTATTTGATTTTGTGTTTATAACCCTGTAGTCACCTGACCAGAAGTCTTGTTCCTCCTGCCACCGAACTTCACTAATTCCCACTATATCTAACTTTAACCTATCCATTTCCGTTTATAAATTTTCTAATCTACCTGCCCGGTTAAGGGATCTGACATTCCACACTCCGATCCGTAGAACGCCAGTTTTCTTTTTCCTGCTAACGATGTCCTCCTGAGTAGTCCCCGCCCGGAGATCCGAATGGGGGACTATTTTACCTCCGGAATATTTTACCCAAGAGGACGCCATCATCATTTATCCATACAGTAAAGCTGCATGCCCTCGGGAAAAATTACGGCCGTAGTTTCCCCTTGCTTTCAGCCGTTCGCAGTACCAGCACAGTAAGGCCGTTTTGGTAAATGTCGCAAGGCCAGGTCAGTCAATCATCTAGACTGTTGCCCCTGCAATTACTGAAAAGGCTGCTGCCCCTCTTCAGGAACTACACGCTTGTCTGGCCTCTCAATAGATACCCCTCCGTTGTGGTTGCACCTACGGTACGGCCATCTGTATCGCTGAGGCACGCAAGCCTCCCCACCAACGGCAAGGTCCATGGTTCATGGGGAAGGAACGTAACATAACATATATACAATTTTGTGGGTGTATATCATAAGTCTTCTGGCTGGTTAGATGCGACCCGCCACTGTTTTCTGTTCGGTACAGACCTCTTCGTCCTAGAGCAGCACTTGCAATAAATGACCTTAATTATTTGTTGAACATATTCCAATCTCTTTCTTAACCAAGGAATATTTATCTACTGCAGATTTGAAGATATGTTACCTGATACAGTAGAGCGTCGATTATCCGAACTTCGGTGAACCGAACGACCGCTTAACCGAACTATGCACTCGCTCGCACCTGTTACTCTCCCACCCTACCGTCCATCATCCCCCTCACTCCCAAACCAAGTTTCTGGACGTTTTCGTAACCTCTGTAAAAGCTCATCATCTAAAGAATGGGAAGAGGGAGAAAACACTACTTCTCCTTGACAATGCACCAACTCATCCGTCAAGTGATATTTTAAACGAAAAAGACGAGTTCATAAAGGTAATATTTCGTCCACCTAACGTAACCTCCTTATTACAGCCAATGCATCAAGGCGTTATTGAGACTTTCAAACGATATTACATGAAAGAATTGATGCGTTAAGTTATTGTTAGAAATAGAAGAGGATGGAGAAGAAAGTCTCTTAAGAAATCATAAGAATATTGACTTGAAAGATGCGTCCTACATGATCGGCGCAGCATGGAATGGTGTAAAGGAAGAGGATTTGAAGAAAGTCTGGAATAAAATTTTGGACACAGAAGAAAATTCACAAGGTTTGATTGAAAATGACGAACAGAATGATATGTCCGAAATTCTCGCTATGCTAAAAGAAATAGATTGCTATGAATGTGATGAAGAAGACGTTCACCAATGGATGAATATCGATGATGCAGATGGAGGACACCAAATCATACAGGACAGTGAGATTTTAAACATCGTCACTGATAAAGATGACGCCGCCAGCATCTCATCAATCAGTGCTCCAGAAAGTGAAGATGAAAGTATATCAACAGCTTCTGAGGCGTTCACTTGTTTAGATACTGCCTTGCGATGGTTTGAAGCCCGAGATGAAAGTGACCAGTTTCAGATATCTGTAATGAAAAAAGTACGTGACTTATCTGCTCGTAAGCATGTAGGCTTGCTTAGACAGACCAAAATAAAGGATTTTTTTAAACGTTAATTTTGTATACTGTGTGTATTGTTCATGCAAAATGCGTATGTAATATGTATATATTTTTGTTTAATAAACTGTGCCACATACTATACATTCCTACTGAAGTTGCCGTTGAATGTTACTTTGTAATACTAAAAGAGATGCCAGTTTTATGAATAAATTTACCGTACAGTACTTCTTTTTGGCAAATAAACATGTGCAGTTCGATTATCCGAACAAACCAGTTTTCCGAACACCGATGGCCCCCAATTACTTTGGATAATCGACGAGCCGGCCGCCGTGGTCTAGCGGTTCTAGGCGCTCATTACGGAACCGCGCGACTGCTACGGTCGCAGGTTCGAATCCTCTGATGGATGTGCGTGATGTCCTTAGGTTAGTTAGGTTTAAGTAGTTCTAAGTTCTAGGGGACTGATGGCCACAGATGTTAAGTCCCATAGTGCTCAGAGCCATTTGAACCATTTGATAATCGACGCTCTACTGTATTTTAAAACAGTTCGTACGTATTACAGTTTTCGTTTGTCACCTTTTTTTATAGTTCTTTGTTTTGTTTTTATATGCAACATTTGACACGAAATAAATACGTTTTAAAAATAGCAAATACTTTGAGGTAGAAATAAAAATAAAAGTTTGTTGTTTTAAGAAAAATGTAAAAGATCATGGGACGGAGGAGAGATCTGTTAGTGCCATTACCGATTGTGACTGGCGGTGAATACCTCGGAATTGTTTCTTCGAATGTTGACCTACCTTTATAACAAAATAGTTTACAGTTAGCAGTAGAGAAATCGTATTACTAATCCAACGCATTAACTTTAGGTATTCATTCATGTACATGATTGGGTGCTTTCGCTGGCCGTGGTGGCCGAGCGGTTCTAGGCGCTTCAGTCCGGAGCCGCGCAGCTGCTACGGTCGCAGGTTCGAATCCTGCTTCGGGCATGGATGTGTGTGATGTCCTTAGGTTACTTAGGTTTAAGTAGTTCTAAGTTCTAGGGGACTGATGGCCACAGATGTTGAGTCCCATAGTGCTCAGAGCCATTTGAACCATTTTTATTTTGGCATGTGACGTTTGATTCATTATTTAGGGATCTGTTGCATCTCATCCTCCTCCTGCTCCTCAGTCTCTTCAGTATCACTGTTGTCACTGACGCTGTGGGTGTTGCTGTCCACCTTCTGGAGACTGTTGTTACGTTGCACATAGGCAACTCTGGTCTATCGTGTCTGCAATTGCTCTTCACTTGCTTTAATACTGTTTGTTAATGGATTTAATTGTGCTCATTATTATTGGTCTCGTATTGCTGTTTATGAATGTACACTCCTGGAAATTGAAATAAGAACACCGTGAATTCATTGTCCCAGGAAGAGGAAACTTTATTGACACATTCCTGGGGTCAGATACATCACTTGATCACACTGACAGAACCACAGGCACATAGACACAGGCAACAGAGCATGCACAATGTCGGCACTAGTACAGTGTATATCCACCTTTCGCAGCAATGCAGGCTGCTATTCTCCCATGGAGACGATCGTAGAGATGCTGGATGTAGTCCTGTGGAACGGCTTGCCATGCCATTTCCACCTGGCGCCTCAGTTGGACCAGCGTTCGTGCTGGACGTGCAGACCGCGTGAGACGACGCTTCATCCAGTCCCATACATGCTCAATGGGGGACAGATCCGGAGATCTTGCTGGCCAGGGTAGTTGACTTACACCTTCTAGAGCACGTTGGGTGGCACGGGACACATGCGGACGTGCATTGTCCTGTTGGAACAGCAAGTTCCCTTTCCGGTCTAGGAATGGTAGAACGATGGGTTCGATGACGGTTTGGATGTACTGTGCAGTATTCAGTGTCCCCTCAACGATCACCAGTGGTGTACGGCCAGTGTAGGAGATCGCTCCCCACACCATGATGCCGGGTGTTGGCCCTGTGTGCCTCGGTCGTATGCAGTCCTGATTGTGGCGCTCACCTGCACGGCGCCAAACACGCATACGACCATCATTGGCACCAAGGCAGAAGCGACTCTCATCGCTGAAGACGACACGTCTCCATTCGTCCCTCCATTCACGCCTGTCGCGACACCACTGGAGGCGGGCTGCACGATGTTGGGGCGTGAGCGGAAGACGGCCTAACGGTGTGCGGGACCGTAGCCCAGCTTCATGGAGACGGTTGCGAATGGTCCTCGCCGATACCCCAGGAGCAACAGTGTCCCTAATTTGCTGGGAAGTGGCGGTGCGGTCCCCTACGGCACTGCGTAGGATCCTACGGTCTTGGAGAGCATCCGTGCGTCGCTGCGGTCCGGTCCCAGGTCGACGGGCACGTGCACCTTCCGCCGACCACTGGCGACAACATCGATGTACTGTGGAGACCTCACGCCCCACGTGTTGAGCAATTCGGCGGTACGTCCACCCGGCCTCCCGCATGCCCACTATACGCCGCCGCTCGAAGTCCGTCAACTGCACATACGGTTCACGTCCACGCTGTCGCGGCATGCTACCAGTGTTAAAGACTGCGATGGAGCTCCGTATGCCACGGCAAACTGGCTGACACTGACGGCGGCGGTGCACAAATACTGCGCAGCTAGCGCCATTCGACGGCCAACACCGCGGATCCTGGTGTGTCCGCTGTGCCGTGCGTGTGATCATTGCTTGTACAGCCCTCTCGCAGTGTCCGGAGCAAGTATGGTGGGTCTGACACACCGGTGTCAATGTGTTCTTTTTTCAATTTCCAGGAGTGTATGTTAGCCCGCCGGCCAGGGTGGACGAGCGGTTCTACGCGCTACAGTCTGGAACCGCGCGACCGCTACAGTCGCAGGTTCGAATCCTGCCTCGGGCATGGATGTGTGATGTCCTTAGGTTAATTAGGTTTAACTAGTTCTAAATTCTAGGGGACTGATGACCTCAGAAGTTAAGTCTCATAGTGCTTAGTGCCATTTGAACCATTTTTGACGTTAGTCTTGAGTTAATCAAGGATAGTTGTCACAGAGTCAGGGCAAATATTTAGAGCGCCCATTAAATTGAGGCGGCTTAGTATAA
The DNA here is from genome assembly GCF_021461395.2 of Schistocerca americana. Taxonomy (NCBI): domain Eukaryota; kingdom Metazoa; phylum Arthropoda; class Insecta; order Orthoptera; family Acrididae; genus Schistocerca; species Schistocerca americana. The sequence goes on along the minus strand of NC_060123.1, from coordinate 433,478,915 downwards.
CCAGGACATAACATTGAAGGCTGGGGATGTAGTCTTCGTGAGAAATTTTGGAGTAGGGAGTCTGCGAGTAAGTCATTCAGAAGGCTGTCACCACGCTTTGTGTGTCCGTGTAAGGTGTTGGAGGTACCCACTCCAGTCACGCTTACGTTTTGTAACGAAGAGAGTGGAAGTGGGTTCTGGGTGCACCTCAGCCAGTTTAACAGAAATTGTATTAATTAAGTCTTAATTAAGTCTCCTTTGTGATCCCTGCCCCCCCCCCCCCCCCACCCGGGAGGTCCGTTTTTGGGGGGGAGGCTGAACAGTTGCTTGATCGATACCTCACACCACATCTCCTGAAAAACGGTCTTCGGCATGAAGGGGGCGTGGAATGTTTTTGCCGTGGCGTTGAGGCTATTTTCCGGAAGAGACAGTTAGGGAAGCAGTATAGACAGCGCAGGTCTGCAGGTAACAGCCCAGCTGTTTGTTCTACCACCCTTGTGACTTCCATGTTTGGATGGCTGAATTTTTTCCAGACGTAGGTGTTGTGCACCAAAAACGGGAGTGGACGCATTACTCCTTTGGCCGACTAGGTCTGGAGGTGAGAGGTGGGTCGTCGTCATCCACACATCACCTAGCTGCTCCAAGTTTTTCCACTGTTTGGCATCGCGTCGCGGCATTCTATGCTTGGTGAGCTACTTTCAGTTCGTTGCTTCGGTGCCGAGAACACGTGGAATCCGTAAAGACAAATCTTGCTCTCCACCTTGAGCACGATAATTATGGCTGGTTCGGTTAGTAAAGGAGGAGTGTGATGAGCAACGAATCGGGCCTGCCTTAAGTAATTTCGCGTCTATTCGTCCGGACCACACTGCCCGACGCGTGGTAGTTATATATTAAGAAGCTTTAATTATTTTTGTTTCCTTTTAATGAATCCCTTTTTAGGTAAACCTAAATTATTTTTTGTATTTTAGTCACATTCTAAAGATGTTTGTGGCTTACCTATTCGAAGACTGTTTTCTTGGAACCTTTGAAGAGGTCGTTATGCAGTGTCAATTGGTGATGTATTTTCTTGCTTTCCTTACTGAAATTGGCTGTAAATATTTCAACAATAGGAACCAGTGGAACATAAGATTTGTACATCTTTTGAAACAGAAAACATTTGTTGTAAGCTTAAACTTTCACGCTTTTGTTCCCATGAATGAGTTTTGGAGAGTTGAGAGCAAGTATCTGAATTAACACTATAGCTTTTTCTGTTATCTGGTCTCGTTGAAATATTTGATAACATTGTCCATCGATTATCTGGAATTGTTCTTAAATAGTTTCATCTAATTGCATTGTGTTGTCTTAATATGTCAAATTCATCTTGACATAACTCCTAATTTACTTGTTGTAAAGAGTGTTGATAAAATGTTGACACGAATGGCGTTCAATCCTTATTCTGCCCAATTCTTCCACTCCCACGCAATCTTACGCCAGTAGTGCGTACCACAGTGCAGTCCTGCGATGTTTGTTCTCCTAGACCCCTCGACAGACAGGCACGTCAGTCGTTTTACTGCACGTGCAGAACTGGGACTCGTGTGAAAAGATGTGCCCAGCAGTGTCCATTGTCCAGCGATGTTCTACAGCACTCCACCGTTGGGCCACCTCTCCCTGCTGCATCATAGCCGGAAGCCACAACTGTAGTCACCGTGCCGACAGTCAGTCGAGCTCCAGACATCTTCATGCTGACCGCGTATTCTCTTGTTGCAAGCAAGACCGTTTGGTGGCTGAAGGTACACGACGCTGCAGTATGATCCCGCACGGTCGGACGAACAATACACAGGGTGTTTCAAAAATGACCGGTATATTTGAAACGGCAATAAAAACTAAACGAGCAGCGATAGAAATACACCGTTTGTTGCAATATGCTTGGGACAACAGTACATTTTCAGGCGGACAAACTTTCGAAATTACAGTAGTTACAATTTTCAACAACAGATGGCGCTGCAAGTGATGTGAAAGATATAGAAGACAACGCAGTCTGTGGGTGCGCCATTCTGTACGTCGTCTTTCTGCTGTAAGCGTGTGCTGCTCACAACGTGCAAGTGTGCTGTAGACAACATGGTTTATTCCTTAGAACAGAGGATTTTTCTGGTGTTGGAATTCCACCGCCTAGAACACAGTGTTGTTGCAACAAGACGAAGTTTTCAACGGAGGTTTAATGTAACCAAAGGACCGAAAAGCGATACAATAAAGGATCTGTTTGAAAAATTTCAACGGACTGGGAACGTGACGGATGAACATGCTGGAAAGGTAGGGCGACCGCGTACGGCAACCACAGAGGGCGACGCGCAGCTAGTGCAGCAGATGATCCAACAGCGGCCTCGGGATTCCGTTCGCCGTGTTGCAGCTGCGGTCCAAATGACGCCAACGTCCACGTATCGTCTCATGCGCCAGAGTTTACACCTCTATCCATACAAAATTCAAACACGGCAACCCCTCAGCGCCGCTACCATTGCTGCACGAGAGACATTCACTAACGATATAGTGCACAGGATTGATGACGGCGATATGCATGTGGGCAGCATTTGGTTTACTGACGAAGCTTATTTGTACCTGGACGGCTTCGTCAATAAACAGAACTGGCGCATATGGGGAACCGAAAAGCCCCATGCTGCAGTCCCATCATCCCTGCATCCTCAAAAAGTACTGGTCTGGGCCGCCATTTCTTCCAAAGGAATCATTGGCCCATTTTTCAGATCCGAAACGATTACTGCATCACGCTATCTGGACATTCTTCGTGAATTTGTGGCGGTACAAACTGCCTTAGACGACACTGCGAACACCTCGTGGTTTATGCTAGATGGTGCCCGGTCACATCGCACGGCCGACGTCTTTAATTTCCTGAATCAATATTTCGATGATCGTGTGATTGCTTTGGGCTATCCGAAACATACAGGAGGCGCGTGGATTGGCCTCCCTATTCGCCAGGCATGAACCCCTGTGACTTCTTTCTGTGGGGACACTTGAAAGACCAGGTGTACCGCCAGAATCCAGAAACAATTGAACAGCTGAAGCAGTACATCTCATCTTCATGTGAAGCCATTCCGCCAGACACGTTGTCAAAGGTTTCGGGTAATTTCATTCAGAGACTACGCCATATTATAGCTACGCATGGTGGATATGTGGAAAATATCGTACTATAGAGTATCCCCAACCGCAGCGCCATCTGTTGTTGAAAATTGTAACTACTGTAATTTCGAAAGTTTGTCCGCCTGAAAATGTACTGTTGTCCCAAGCATATTGCAACAAACGGTGTATTTCTATCGCTGCTCGTTTAGTTTTTATTGCCGTTTCAAATATACCGGTCATTTTTGAAACACCCTGTATCTACTCTCTCAGACGCTAGTCGTTTGGGCCGTTGACATTCTTTATGGCTTTGAGTATCGCCTTCCTGAACCCATCGATTCCATATTCCCTAGACAATCCTGAGATCCTGACCAATGCAGGTAACAGTATCACTAAACGATAAACCCCAGTCTTCATACGTCACGATGTTCCCGTTGTGGTGCTGGTAGACTTTTATCTTTCTTACACGAGGAGTACCACGATCTTCTCACAAACAACCAACGTTCAAATGCGATTTATGAGTGAGAAACCCGCGACGTAATGTTTCTTTACATAGGGAATTCAAATAGGGTTGCTCTACCCACTAGACAAGCTAATGGTAATCATTTGCATGCTGTCTTCATGAGTTTGAAATTTTAATGGACAGCAGGGTAGTGGAGAGCCTTGTACTTTGGAACACTTCTCAGGCTTTCGCCTCTTTCCAACCTTTTAATAGAAGTTTAATAAATTTTATTGTTCCATTTTGAAATGATAGCATTCACTATACTCGTGCTGTAGTCTTTTTCTAAAATTACAAAAATTGCTCGGGTAAACTAAGGTTTTTGCCAAAAGAGAAAAGGGGCATAACATGGTCATGTACCTTGGAACAATATTCTATTCGAGTTTGAAAATGTTGCAATCGAGAAAATGTGATCAGTATTGTATTTAATAATCTGTGTGTTATATTGTCAGTCTACTACACAGCATAAATCAGTAAGTGAAATCAAATTAAGAAGAACTATTATCAAAAATCAGTTACAATGTTTAGAAATAGAAGCTATTGTTAACCAACACAAATTTCAAGTTTCAAGATAGGGAAAATTGTTAAGACATTAAAGAAACTCCGTTCATTTGCAAATATCACGTGTTCCATGATAGAAAACCTTCTGTTTCGAAGTCCAAGACTGAAGTAGTATGTCTTAACCGTCCACTCGTTTTGTAACTAGTTATAAAAATACGAGAGCTATTACTCACCATAAAACTGATGAATTATCAGTATCCTACAAATAGAAAATACATATATTGGACAACACTTAAATATGTTAAACTCGTAATATTTAAAAACACTGCACAAAACTGAATCTCATGTCCTACATCAACAAAAACAGTAGAAAATATCAGAAACTGATTATGGCAATCTCTAGTCCATATTCCTTCATGTGATTCTACAATGTGTCAAGACATTGAGACACCGACCAGAAAACATCGTGTGTTAGTAGATATACTAACCTAACTCTCCCCTATACGTGACAGCTGGTCTGCAAACACGAAAGAAGTTTGAATCAATAAGACTTTTACGAACACAAAAGTAAGTGTATTTTACAAGGAATTTTTCATTACTTTTATTTATCTTCCTGGTTGGTTGCAACAGTGTGCCGGACTGAAACTTGAATCCTGCTCCTTGCTCATTGCTGGCAATGCTCTTACCGACTGAGCTATTCATACCCTTGCCATTTCTTTTCGAAACTGCTCAAAACTTAGTTGCTGCTACTTCATTCTCTCCTCCAGAATAACAGAACAAATAGAGTACTCAATTATGCCCATCAGGTACATCATAAGTAAACAACTCAATTGATAATTGGATAGCCTGGGCCTAATGTATAAGCACTTAATATCACACATATGTAATTTCAGATGCACAAATAATCATCCATTGATTATTTCCGTAAAAATACGCAGGAACTTTTTGGACAAAACTATTTAACAACTCCGAAAGACAGAAATGCGTCTCATAATTTTACTTCACAGTATACAGAGGTTGCAAAGCCGTAGTATGACCTTTCAGATGTTCTTCTTACAGTTACGACGTTGCAGTCCCTTTGTTCGTTTCTAGACTGAGTATTACAACCTCATCTAGCTTTTCTATTACGGAGACATGACTCTGCAACTTTTAGTTTAAAAGCTGCTTCCTCAGCACCACCGTGACTCTGACAGTACGGTGACTGTCATTTTTTAGTATTCGACTACCACTACGAGACAGCTTTTGCGTTGCTTATATCCTGTCTCACATACAGTCCGGTCACAAACAAAAACGTTATCAGCACTGCGAGACTGAATGCCGCCTGGTGGCGTGGAGTGCACCTAACATCTACATCTACATCGACATGATACTCCACAAATAACACTTAAGCTCCTGGCAGAGGGTTCATCGAACCAACTTCACAATAATTCTCTATTGTTCCAGCGCTCGGAAAAAGCGAGCACCTGTATCTTTCCGTGTGAGCTCTTATTTCGCCTTATTTTATTATGACACACGTTTCTCCCTTTGTAGGTCGGCGTCAACAAAATATTCTCGCTGTTGGAGGAGAAAGTTGGTGACTCAAATTTCGGTAGAAGATCACTGCAACGAAAAATTTCTATATTTAAATGATATCCGCCCTAAATCCTGTATCATGTCCATGACACTCTCTCCCATATTTCTCGATTGTACGAAACGTGCTGCTCCTCCCTGAAGTTTCTCAACGTACTGTCGGGTCTGTAGTTTACTCTGAGCGGATCAGGATGGGAGCTAGACGCTAAATCCAGTAATGAGGTGGCTCGTCCAACTCAAAGTCCTGGTGGTGAAAAACAAGCTGGAAATTCTTTGCAGATGAGGGAACTCGGTGGGATAAAGGACGTATATTTCTGATGAAATAACTGAGATGAAACACGAGATAGGATAAGACCACTGTCGAATCCTAAGAGGCACCAACACATTAAATGTAACTTGGGCAATCCTGCATGTACCCTGTGTAGCTAAGTGCCACGAGAAACTAAGTCCCGTCCCGATGGCAAGGTAACTCACGTCCAGCGTCTGAGGCAACTGTCGAAGGAATACCTAGCAGCATCAGCAGCCCTGCTTATATAGGCTCGTCTGATGAATTCCCCGCGATCAAGCGCGTCTCCCGTGTCATGTCGTCCTTCCAGAACATTCTGTCGTAGCTGATCACGTAGCTCCAGCGTCCCTTGCCACAAAAACGCAACCTCTCCTGCTTCCCAGCGCCATGGCTGACGTTAGGTTGCTTTCCTACATGTTCATCTTACGCAATCTTATGCATTTCTACTCACATTCGCGACAGTACTCCTTTAACCCCATCTGGTAACGATCCTAGACCACGCGGCAGTACTCCAAAAGAGGACGTACAAGCGTAGTGTAAGCAGTCTCTTTAGTCTGTCATTAGCGACTTCGTCAAAGGTTCGATTGTTATGGGCTTGTGATTTCGACCGAGCGTCTCGGAAACGGCGAACTTGGTCAGTTGTTCGGTTGCCACTGTCGTGAGCGTCTACAGAACGTGGTTAAAAGGTTTCTTTCGAATGTAAAATCAGTAAGTGGGTCAAAATCATCTATTCATTCTCTTAGCGACCACACTGTACCCAAACGGAAGATAACAGAGAGAAGGCCGAAATACTGAATTCGGTCTTCCGAAGATGTTTCACCACGGAAGATCGTAACACTGTCCCTCTTTTCCATCTTCGTGTGAACGTCGAAATGGCATATATTGAGATAGCCGATCGTAGTACTGAAACGCAGGTACAATCGTTTAGTAGTGGAAAGGCGTCAGGACCAGATGAAGTAGCTATAAGATTCTATAAAGATTATGCGAAAGAACTTGCTCCCCTTCTAGCAGTAATTTATCGTAGATCGCTAGCTCTAACGATTCGAAGAAAGCGCAGGTCATTCCCGTTTTTAAACAAGGCCGTAAGACAGATCCACACAATTATAGACCTGCATTGTTGACGTCAATCTGTTGTAGAATTACGGAACATGTTTTGTGCTCAAGACTGACGCTTTTGGAAAATGAACAACTCCCCTGTAAAAATCAATATGGATTCCGCAAACAGAGATCCTGCGAAACTCAACTCGCTCTGTTCCTCCATGAGATCCACAGTGCAGTGGACACCGGCGCTCAGGTTGATGCCATGTTCCTTGATTTCAGTAAGGCATTTGACACCGTCCCACATTGCCGGTTAACGAAAAAATACGACTTTACGGCGTATCGGAGAAGACTTGCGATTCGATTCACGAAGTTCTTGCAGACAGAACTCCACACGTCGCTCTTAAAGGAACAAAATCGACAGATGTAAAGGTAATACCCGGAGTACCACAGGGAAGGGTGATAGGACCGTTGCTGTTTACAGTATATATAAATGATCTAGTAGAAAGCGTCGGATGCTCTTTAAGGCTATTCACAGATGGTGAAATTGTCTATACCAAAGTAGCAACGCCAGAAGATAGTAAGAATGTACAGAACGACCTGCAGAGAATTGATTAATGCTACAGTTGACCCTGAACGTAAATAAATGTAACATATCGCGCATACATAGGGAAAGACATCCACTACTGTACAGCTACACAATTGATAACAAACAGCTGGAGACAGCGTCTGCCGTAAAATATTTAGGCGTAACTATCCAGAGCTACACAAATGATGACAAACAGCTGGAGACAGCGTCTGCCGTAAAATATCTAGGCGTAACTACCCAGAGAGACCATATAAAACAGATAGTGGGAAAAGCAGACACAAGACTCGGATTCACGGGAAGAATCTTAAGGAAATGTTAACTCATCCATGAAAGAAGTGGCTTATAATCCGCTTGTTCGCCCTATTCTTTTGTTCATCTATATGGGTTTCATATCAGGTAGGACTGATAGAGAAGATGCAGAAGAACCAAGGAAGAGCGGCGCGTTTCGTCACGGGATCGTTTAGCTGGCGAGAGATCGTTACGGAGGTGCTAAACAAACTCCACTGGCAGACGTTACAAGAGAGATGTTGTGCATTACGGTGAAAGTTACTATTGAAATTCCGAGACAGCAGGAGGAGTCGCGCAACATATTACTTCCCCCCACATACATCTCTCGTATTGACCACGAGGAGAAAATTCGACAAATTAGAGCTAATACAGAGGCTTACCGACAATCATTCTTCCCGCACACTATTCGCGAGTGGAACAGGGTTGGAAGGATCAAATAGTGGTACCGAAAGTACCCTCCACCACACACTATTAGGTTATGATGAATATGTAGATGTAGACCGTGAAACAATGAGTAGATGACGAGGTCTTAGTTGTTCACGCTCCAACACAGTACATGAAATGGCTCTGAGCACTATGGGACTTAACATCTATGGTCATCAGTCCCCTAGAACTTAGAACTACTTAAACCTAATTAACCTAAGGACAGCACACAACACCCAGCCATCACGAGGCAGAGAAAATCCCTGACCCCGCCGGGATTCGAACCCGGGAACCCGGGCGTGGGAAGCGAGAACGCTACCGCACGACCACGAGATGCGGGCAGTACATGAAGATCGGAGACTTGGTCGCTCCGTAAAATAGAGTAGGGGGCAGTTTGTGTCTGATAAGACGTCAGATTGCAATATTAGTGGAGGCGCAAGTGTTTCGGAGCAGAACTTACAGGGTGCATTGCTGAGTACAGAGCTCAACAGCAGACAACTCCTACGAGGTGACTCAACAGTACCCTCAATTAAGATTGCGTTGGGCACGGGATCATCCAGATGGGACCATGTATCAATGGAAACGTGTGATCTGTTTTGACGACTCTCGTGTCTTCTTACATCAAGTCGATATTCGCATCCGGTTACGCCGTCGTCCGGACGAATGGTTGCTCTAAGCTTGCACTGGACAGCGGACGCAAGCCCTTGGGGGTCAGTATTTTGCTATGAGGGACATTCAACTGGGCTTCTATGAGACTTGTTGTGGTAATCGAGGGCACCATCACAGCTGTGGACTGCGTGTTCGCTATCGAAGGAGACCTGCAGTGTTTCATGTTGACGTTATAAACCCCCTATTGTGTTTGTAATATATAGTATGTGTATGTGTGGTTTTAAAAAAATGGCTCTGAGCACTATGGGACTTAACATCTGGGGTCATCAGTCCCCTAGAACTTAGAACTACTTAAATCTAACCAACCTAAGCATATCACACACATCCATGCCCGAGGCAGGATTCGAACCTGCGACCGTAGCGCCTAGAGTCGCTTGGCCACACCGGCCTTCTGTGGTTTCCTAATGTCTCCGCAGTGGAATTGTCACTCCTACAAATGATTAAAACGACCCTGTCATTGACAACCTACATCTATAGATTTCCATAAAGGTATCGTATTGTGGTTTTACTTCAGTTGAGTCCATGAAATAAAGTCAACTATTCCTATTGGGTTGCTACTAGAATGAAAGGCTCCTTGGATACCATAAATGATTTATTCTCATAAAACCTGTAGAGTGCAAAAATTGTATAAATATGAAGTTGACAATATCAAATTCTACCCTAAAAGTAATTTCGAGATTGGCAGAACATGTGTTTGACTTTCTATAGACGGCGGCCCATTTTATTAGGTGGTCACAAGGTTGGCTGATACTAACTAGAGGTGAGAAACATCTGATCTACACCCTGACGGGCACTTTCAGAAAAAGCTCATTGGACAAGCAAATGGAACTCAACTAATTTACTGCGAATGTTTCCCTATCCGCCAAACTTTCTTAAATACAGACTACAGTTATACTGCACCAATTATTTGCTCATTGAGGTGTTGGCCGCTTTGCAGATGACGTACATGTCGTAGTTGTAATTCTCTGCCTACGCGGTCGGTGCAGTATGCTGTCCACAAACTCCTGGGGTTAAATTTACCTGAGTGCAAGACAGAATAAGAGTCAAGATTTCTGTTTGCTCACTGGCCAGAAACGGAAATTCGACTCGAGTATTCTTTCGTAAAGAAGCACTGCAATGCGTGTCAGACTCCACAGAGAGGTAAATAATCGTCTCTCGATTAAACAGAATGACAACTCTTTTCACAGAGAAACGATGTCTTTCGCTCTTTGTGGCGAAACCAACACTGCTCATCATATAACTGCCAGATTCTCCGCTGTGACTCTCGCCATCGAAGTCTCTAGGTACACTACTGGCTATTAAAATTGCTATGCCACGAAGATGACGTGCTACAGATGCAAAATTTAACCGACGGGAAGAAGATGCTGTGATATGCAAATGATTATAGCTTTTCAGAGAATTCACAAAAGGTTGGCGCCGGTCGCGACACCTACAACCTGCTGACATGAGGAAAGTTTACAAACGATTTCTCATACACAAACAGCAGCAGACCGGCGTTGCCTGGTGTAACGTTGTTGTGATGCCTCGTGTAAGGAGGAGGAATGCGCACCATCACGTTTCCGACTTCGATAAAGGTCGGATTGTAGCCTATCGCGATTGCGGTTTATCGTATCACGACTTTGCGGCTCGCGTTGGTCGAGATCCAATGACTGTTAGCAGAATATGGAATCAGTGAGTTGAGGAGGGTAATACGGAACGCCGTGCTGGATACCAACGGCCTCGTATCACTAGCAGTCAAGATGACAGGCATCTTATCCGCATGGCTGTAACGGATCGTGCAGCCATGTCTCGATCCCTGAGTCAACAGATGGGGACGTTTGCAAGATAACAACCATCTGCACGAACACTTCCACGACGTTTGCAGCAGCATGGACAATCAGCTCGGAGACCATAGCTGCGGTTACCCTTGACACTGCATCACAGACAGGAGCGCCTGCGATGGTGTACTCAACGACGAACCTGGGTGCACGAATGCCAAAACGTCATTTTTTCGGATGAATCCAGGTTCTGTTTACAGCATCATGATGGTCGCATCCGTGTTTGGCGAAATCGCGGTGAACGCACATTGCAAGCGTGTATTCGTCATCGCCGTACTGGCGTATCACCCGGCGTGATGGTATGGGGTGCCATTAGTTACACGTTTCGGTCACCTCTTGTTCGCATTGACGGCACTTTGAACAGTGGACGTTACATTTCAGATGTGTTACGACCCGTGACTCTACCCTTCATTCGATCCCTGCGAAACCCTGCATTTCAGCAGGATAATGCACGACCGCATGTTGCAGGTCCTGTACAGGCCTTTCTGGATACAGAAAATGTTCGACTGCTCCCCTGGCCGGCACATTCTCCAGATCTTGAAAACGTCTGGTCAATGGTGGCCGAGCAAGTGGCTCGTTACAATACGCCAGTCACTACTCTTGATGGTCTGTGGTATCGTGTTGAAGCTGCACGGGCAGCTGTACCTGTACACGCCGTCCAAGCTCTGTTTGACTCAATGCCCAGGCGTATCAAGGACGATATTACGGCCAGACGTGGTTCATCTGGGTACTGATTTCTCAGGCTCTATGCACCCAAGTTGCGTGAAAATGTAATCACGTGTCAGTTCTTATATAATATATTAGTCCAATGAATACCCGTTTATCATCTGCATTTCTTCCTGGTGTGGCAATTTTAATGGCCAGTAGTGTAGATCCCCAGCGGGAAGTGCCTTTAATCGATTCACGCAGGGAAGTGTCTTTATGCTCTAAGCCATTCCCCCGCTCTCTGCCAGACGTACAGCGTCTATTTTTGCTTTACAAAAACATTACCTCCCACTACATGGATCATGAATCTGCCAGCCTGTCATCATACTCCTTTCAAAAGATTTCGTGATAGTTTCCATTTCCCCTTATACATCCTTAGCACTCCGCCAATCAAATGTTTATCTCTGCTTTTCAGTGGGAAGCATGCCAAACGCTTCCCCTGAGAGGTTTCCTCGGAGGTCAGTTCGCGACCAATATTTGTAACCCCGCATTTTCATTCACATTAAATAAAGGATCTCTTTGTGCTTTGCACCGTCTCTGGTGCTCTTTCACCAGGTACGCTATTCTAAATTTTTTTTCAGCCCATCAGAGTGCAACCACCCACCAACACTCTACTCGCTATGGGCGTTCTGCAGCCTCCGGCGTAGTAAGCCGCCTCCTTCTCGCCCTGCTCCCTCTCAGGGCAGTAAACGTCCACCACTGCAGAACATGACAGCTCTCTTCCCAGACTCTCTTTAGCTGACAGCAGCTTCTGTTGAACGCATTGCCCACATCGCCCTTTCTGTCAGTGCTCAGCTATAATTAACTCCCAGACATCCAGGACTACAGAAGTTGTTGATACATGGTGTTAGGCTGTATCAGCCAATGAAATAATTAACCTCTTAATTAAGAACTGTAAACAGTGATCTAATAAAAATATAAACCGAAAATAATTTACAGACTACGCCTCGAATGGAGTCAAAATCTTGTCGCCTTACATGTTCCCCGACAGTGCTGGCATCTTCCAGCAGCATAACTTCGTCAGAAGCTCAGAAGCGTACTACAGCGGTTTGAGGAGCTGAATAGTGAACTCACGTCGATGTATTGGCTATCACATACTTCTCATCTGAACCCCATGGAACACATCTAGTACGCTACTGGACGCCAGCTCCGCCTCCGGAAATTACTGGCCCGTAATTTACGGTAGTTACGAGACCTGTGCATAGACATCTAGTCCACGTACCTCCGGAGATCTACCAAAGATCTGTCGAATCCATGCCATGCAGAATCGCTGCTGTATTGCGTTCTAAAGCGGCCAAACGCATTATTAAGGAGGTCATCATGTTTCGGCTCATCTATATATTTCATATACATTAATGCTCAAAAATTAAGGATAATGCTGATACATGGTGAAAAAACGTTCTGGTGGGCGGTTGGCGGGTTCAGATCACCTCGGAGTATGATCATGCGGTGCATTTGACCTGCGGTCGTTGCACGGTGGCGCTGACAGCAGTCCACATACGCAAAGGTGTGTTGGTGAATGTTACAGTACAGTTCAGATCTTTTCAGACGTACTAATGGTGACTGTGTGTTCAAAATGGCTCAAAGAACACATACTGATGACGTTATGAGGGGTAGAAAACTAGGGCGACTGGAGGCTGGTCAAACACAGCAGGTCGTAGCACGGACCCTCCGTGTGCCACAACGTGTGATCTCAAGATTATGGCTATGATTACAACAGACAGGAAACGTGTCCAGGCGCTACAGTACGGGACGTCCACAGTGTACAACACCACAAGAAGACCGATACCCCACCATCAGTGCCCGCAGACGACCACGGAGTACTGCTGGAAGCCTTGCTCGGGACTTTATCGTAGCCACTGGAACAGTTGTCTCTAGAAACATATTCTACAGACGACTGAACAGACATGGTTTATTCGCCGGACACCTGCAAGTGCATTCCACTGACCTCTGGTCACAGGAGAGCCCGTAAAGCCTGGTGTCAAGGACACAGTACATGGTCATTGGAACAGTGGTCCCAGGTTATGTTCACGGACGAGTCCAGGTATACTCTGAACAGTGATTCTCGTCGGGTTTTCATCTGGCGTGGACCAGGAACCGGATACCAAGCCCTCAATGTCCTTGAAAGGGACCTGTATGGAGGTCGTGGTTTGATGGTGAGGTGTGGGATTATGACTGGTGCACGTACACCCCTGCATGTCTTTGACAGAGGATCTGTAACAGCGTTTTTCCGACTTACCCAGTTTTAGTTTAATTTCGATAAAATACCATGTTGCAGTTACGGTGTTTCAGAAACATCTTCCACAAGGTTAGTAGAGTTCCTCTCTAGAAGTAATCTTCCTTCCCCTGACCTAATAGGTTTTGGAAGTCTCCCTTCCTTAGCAACCTCCAGTAGTCTGCTTTTTCTAAGTAACGTTATTACTCACTTTTTCCTTTGTCTTTTCAACAATGTTGACCTTTAGGAAGACGCTACACTGCTGTCTACTACTCTGCATCACTTCATCTTTGTTTCTTTTATTCTTAACCTACAGGGCGTTCCTAAAGGTACCTTACAACTTCATTGTCATGTAAACTGACTTGACCGAAGCGAGAGATGACTATGCCGCCTGGTGTAAAGTCATAACTTCGCGATGGCTGCACTGACAGTGTTGGACAGCTCAGACAGCAACAACAGTGTCCTTTCTGATACTATGAGATTTACCTTTTCGGTTCCGTTTATGGGAGCGAGCTGGCTCAAGTTAGGTGGGGTGGACTTCAGCAAATCAGAATTGTTGCTGCATTTATAAACTTCTCCTTCTATACCTTAGGTTAACTACCGGATGTTTAGTGGCAAAATTGTCCTCTCAACTCCTACTTCGGTATCTTCAGTTGCCGGCCACAGTGGCCGTGCGGTTCTAGGCGCTACAGTCTGGAGCCGAGCGACCGCTACAGTCGCAGGTTCGAATCCTGCCTCGGGCATGGATGTGTGTGACGTCCTTAGGTTAGTTAGGTTTAATTAGTTCTAAGTTCTAGGCGACTGATTACCTCAGAAGTTCAGTCGCATAGTGCTCAGAGCCAACCATTTATCTTCAGTTAGTGATGCTGTTCGCTTCAGTTCTAACATTTATTTTCTTCCCTACCACCAGTCCTCTTAGTTACAACTATTTTTCATCTACCTCTTTCTCCATCGCTCTCTACTCTACAGGCTGTTGCTTTTAACGAATAGGAAGCTCGCATTTCAAGACGAAAAAAAGCGGATTCTGGTTTTCTTTTCACGTGGCTAAATACGGAAAATCCTGCCCTCTTAAGGGGCGTCAGGTGTATACATCTGACAGCCGTCCGGCTTGACTATCTCCTTACAGTAAACTGGGAAAGCGAGCTTTACATCGGACCAGAACGGTTCCGCAATCTTTCCCGGCGAGAATTGTGTCCGAAGGCGCTGGGGTTTCCTTGCCGTCTTCGCGCTTCCGACTTGAGCCTACGGAATGTAAACGTCCACGGTCGCACAACTGTGCTGGAGTCCCTGACGAGGATTCAAATTAATTGTAATTTCAAGAGAAATAAATGATGGTAATAATCTGTACTGTAACTCTGACTTCCTACCAAGAGAGACTACATATCATTTATCTCAATTTCGTATAATTTCACTGGGGCAGAAAAACACTCTCTGACTGACATACTCCGATGGATTTATACGCGGAGTTACTATTAGGAATAATCATGACTCCACAATTTCTACTTTCAAGTACAGAAGGAGTTACATAATCCTGAATCTGACATTAGCGCGTGTGTTATTCTGCAGTCGACATTCCTTACTAGCAAGGTACTGTCTCTTCTCATCCCCGCACATAGTTGCACACATTCATTACATAATTCACCGTGAATTATGAGTTACGTATATGCGGGTATCTGAACTAACTTGGAGCTTCTATTTTCTAAGACTTCTTACTTTCAATTGCAAGACCTACATCATCTGCAAACTTTAGCTTTGGAACCCGTCCCTCTTCATCGTTTATTCCTGTGTCGATAAGCTGCAATTCTGCCATAGACCGCCCTTAATAATAGTTCGTCTTTCTTGACCATACAGGTTGCGTTCCTCTTACTTGGTTACTGTGTTGTAGTAGATGTCCGTCGGTGAAAACTACCGTTATCATATTCGGGATTTCCACGTCTTATTTGACTCTGACGCGTCGGATCGTTAGTCTGGGCCAGAAGTTCGACAAAGGTAGGGTTCAGGGTTCAATCCTCGGTCCAGTACATACTTTGAGTCCGTCAGGGATATGCGAAACACCGAACACACTGTAGCAAAGTGAAAGACGGATTTTGTAATAGACAATAACCTTGCTGTAGTTGTTTTTGCAATAAATCTCAGACCACGTTACTGATAATGTTGGCAAATGAAATATTGCTTTGTGTACAGCGTATATTAAACGCAATGCCACGTTCCATGCAGGCGTTGTAGGCATTTCATTTCGTCAGAATGAGTGAGCGTTAGAATAGCAAATTCAAGGTAAAGTACATTATCCTGCAGTGGATATGTGAGACAAAACAGTGTTGCTCAATTCGTAGCTTATACAGTGATGGCAGATTCTCGGGTCGTGCTAAGGCTATCAAGACGAAAAATGAAAACTTTTTATTTGTGCATTCAGCTGTATTTATTTGAGAGTCCCAATTTAATTGCTAATGATTTCAATATGACAAGGCTCCATCTTCCGGAATGCGAATGCGTGAATTAGTTTACGTTTCCAAATACACTGAAGAGCCAAAAAAATTGATACGCATGCCTAATACCGTGTAGCGCACCCGAGCACGCAGAAGTGCTGCAACACGACGTGGCATGCACTCGACTAAGGTCTGAAGTACTGCTGGAGGGAACTGACACCACGAATCCTGCAGGGCTGTCCGTAAATCCGTAAGAGTACATGTGGCTGGAGATCTCTTCTGTACAGCACGTTGCAAGGCATCCCAAATATGCTCAATAATGTTCATTTCTGGGGAGTTTGGTGGCCAGCGGAAGTGTTTAAACTCAGAAGAGTGATCCTGGAGCCACTCTGTAGCAATTATGGACGTGGGGGATGTCGCATAGTCCTCCTGGAATTGCCAAGTCTGTCGAATTGCACAATGGACATGAATTGCTGCAGGTGTATCTGGACGTATCCCTCAAAATGCACACGCCAAACACTATTACAGAGTCTCCACCAGCTTGAACCACGCCAAACGCTATTACAGAGTCTCCACCAGCTTGAGCAGTCCCCTGCTGACATGCAGGGTCCATGGATTCCTACCCGTACACGTCCATCCGCTCGATACAATACGAAAAGAGACTCGTCCGACCAGGCAACATGTCTCCAGTCATCAACAGTCCAATGGCGGTGTTGACGTGCCCAGGCGGGGCATAAAGCTTCGTATCGTGCAGTCATCAAGGGTACACGTGTGGGCCTTCGGCTTCTAAATCCTCTTTTTGATGATGTGTTAGGTTCGCTCGTTAACAATTGTTGATGGCCCAGCATTGAAATCTGCAGCAATTTGGGGAGGGGTTGCACTTCTATCACATTGAACGATTCTCTTCAGCCGTCATTGGTCCCGTTCTTGCAGGATCTTTTCCGGCCTCAGCGATGTCTGGGATTTCATGTTTTACCGGATTCCTGATATTCACAGTACACTCGTGAAATGGTCGTATTGGATAATCCCACTTCGTCGCCACCTCGGAGATGCTGTGTCTCATCGCTCGTGCACTGACTATAACACCATGTTCATACTCACTTAAATCACAATAACCTGTCATTGTAGCAGCAGTAACCGATCTGACAGCTACACCCGACACTTGCTGTCTTATATAGGCGTTGCCGACCGCAGCACCGTATTCCCCCTGTTTACATGTCTCTGTAGGTGAATACGCCACCTATACCAGTTTCTTTGGCAATTCAGTGTATATCATCCGTACATTCATTTCTGTATCAACTAGTAAGTGCTTTCATTTCTTCTGATACATAGATGGATGAGGTATTTTCTCATTTTCAGACGATGTGTTTTCAAATTTACACTGAATCTTACATTCTTGTTCCAGCAGATGGAAATCAATAACATTTAAATTGAAGGAGCATAAATATAGCTGAATGTACGATGGGATAAAAAGTAGTGAGATGCATTTCAGTTAGATGGAAAACCATGAATCTAGGTGTTGTGGATAAAAAATAAAAGTACTGCAAGAAATAGTCTTTACGAGACGTTAGTCATGAAGCTTAAATCACATTCTAAGACAAAAGAAAAAACTCACCTCGAAGGAATTGTCCAAATGCGACAGAAATCAGTAGATGTGATGCACTTGTAGAGACGAACAAATGACTCTCGTCCTCTATACACCGCGACAACCAGGAGTGTTGGTTATGGCTGACATTTCCCTTCGTAGCAAGGGCCCTGGGGTGATCATCCGCGCCATCCTTACAGCACAGTCGCATACTACTCCCCGTTTTGTTGCCCTTCGTGGCAAGCCATCCGGGCTTACATTTCAGCAAGATAAATGCCCGCCTGCACACGTCAAGAGTGTCTACTGCTTGCCCTCGTGCTTGCCAATACCCGCCTTTGTCAACAAGGTCGCCGGACCCGCCCACAATTGAGAACTCTTGGAGCATTATGGGCAGGCATTTTTATGATCTAACGCAGCGACTGGACAGAATCTGGTACGATATTCCTCGGGAGGACATCCGGCAACTCTATCAACCAATGTGAAGCCGAATAACTGCTCGCGTAAGGGACACAGCTGGACCAAAGCGTTATTGACTTGCTCAATTTGTGAACCTCTTCTCTTGAATAAATCATCCAGTTTTTCTGAAACTGTAATTGTCTGTTCAAGTACATGGCACTACCGATTTTCGTTCCATTCAGATGATTTGTTCGTGGTGCGCCTTTTTCTCTCTCCCTTATATTTATTTATTTATTTTTTCCCTTAGATGCATTACCGCAAAAAATTAATGTTGCAACAATGAAACTTGGTGATGGTGTTAGTCCTTCTCTACATCTTTCAATGCGATACATTTTCCCCAACAACAG
This sequence comes from Schistocerca americana, assembly GCF_021461395.2. Classification (NCBI taxonomy): domain Eukaryota; kingdom Metazoa; phylum Arthropoda; class Insecta; order Orthoptera; family Acrididae; genus Schistocerca; species Schistocerca americana. The sequence continues at coordinate 433,460,418 of NC_060123.1, read as the reverse complement.
GTGATTTGACACAATCCTTGGATGCAGAAGGCCTCATTTTGTCTGCACAAGTAACTTTCAACCTCTAAAGTCAGCCGGCCGCTGGGAGCGAGCTGTTATAGGCGCTTCAGTTTGGAACCGCGGGTCTGCTACGGGCGCAGGTTCGAATCCTGCCTCGGGCATGGATGTGTGTGATGTCCTTAGGTTAGTTAGGTTTAAGTAGTTCTAAGTTCTAGAGGACTGATGACCTCAGATGTTAAGTCCCATAGTGCTTAGAGCCATTTGAACCATTTTCGAAAGTCATCCCGTCGTCCTTCTTGAAATCGCTGCCCTACAATTATTTTTTCGCTCGAGAAAAGAGGAAGAAGTAACGGGGTGCCATGCTGGAGGAAGACGAGGAGTTAGAAAAAATGATAGCCTGAAGTAGCAGAATGTGTGATCATGTCCTGTGCAAAAAGAACTGGGCCGTTGTCGTGGGTTAAAACAACCCCTTGGACAGCTGAATAAGTGTGAGTAGTCCCGGAAGCTAGCGGGCTGTGACCTCATAGTCAACACATCGTGCAAAATGATTAAAACCAGTCCATGGCCGACCGTTGCGACCGACCGGTTCTAGGCGCTTCAGTCCGGAACCGCGCTGCTGCTACGGTAGCAGGTTCGAATCCTGCCTCGGGCATGGACGTGTGTGATGTCCTTAGGTTAGATAGGTTTAAGTAGTTCTAAGTCTAGGGGACTGATGACCTCAGATGTTAAGTCCCATAGTGCTTACAGCCATTTGAACCATTTTTTAACCAGTCCACGGTCGATCTTCACTTTTCCCACTAGCGCCTCGATTGTTCTCACGTTCTTCATCATTCAGAGTCGTTTGATCACAATGGGTGTGGTTGCACCGCCTAATGACTGCCATATAACGGCATCATGTTGCTATTCACGTGCAACAACTAGGCATGGATATTTGAATGAAACTGCAACCATTTGACTCCAAGTTTTTTATTATTCATTTGTTTCACATTACCGTGATTTCGACTTTATAGGAGGTGAAAGAGTCATTAAATATCTGGAATGTATGAATAACATATCGTCGTCGGAATATGATTACATACACCAGTTGTCACATTATGAGATCTGAGCACGAATTATATAGGGGAATCACATTATAGTTAGACGGATAGAAAAAATAAATAAATAAACAGTTAACCACCGGCAATGATGGGTGAAGCTTTGACAATACCAGCCACTCGTTCTGGCGAAACGTCAGTGAAATCATTAGATGAACGTCGACCAAAAAACCCGAAACTGAAGCCAATACGCAGTTTGTCAACAAGTGGCCACGAAAGCCTTAACAGTTTTGTAATAAATAAACAGTTTATTGGTTCAAATGGCTCTGAGCACTATGGGACTTAACATCTTAGGTCATCAGTCCCCTAGAACTTAGAACTACTTAAACCTAACTAACCTAAGGACATCACACAACACCCAGCCATCACGAGGCAGAGAAAATCCCTGACCCCGCCGGGAATCGAACCCGGGAACCCGGGCGTAGGAAGCGAGAACGCTACCGCACGACCACTAGATGCGGGCTAACAGTTTATTATTTTAAAAGTAACTGCCGTATGTGGTAATAGATGTAGCCCATTTTGAGGCGGTGTATGCCTTCATGAAGAAATGTTTGTTGTTGCCTGTGGAATCTCGAATACACTCAGGCGTGCATCTCTTTGTCCGAAGCAAATTTAGCGCCACGAGTGTCTGTCTCCGGGAGTCCAAAAATACGGAAATCGCGTGTGGAGAGAGATCGGGAGCGTATGGAGGGCGTGTAAGGGCTTCCCAGTGAAACTTCTGCAGCAGTGTAATCGAAACAGCGGGCATGACAGTTCCTGGACAGTCATGACGACCTTTCCCTTTGACTGCCGGGGCCCGTTGCTCATTGACTTTCTGGAACGCGATGCAACATTCAACGCTCAGCGATACCTGAGAGCTTCGCAAAAACTGAAGCTCTCCATCAAGTGCAAGCTGTTAACGTACGGCATCATTCTGTTGCAGGATAATGCCCGTACACATGTTGCCGAAGTCGTTTCGACTACGCTGCAGAAGTTTCACTGCGGAGGCCTTACATGTCATCCATTCAATATCGATCTTCCGCCATGTGATTTCCTCATGTTTGGAGACCTGGAGAAAGACATTCGTGGCCGTTGATTTGCTTCAGGCGGATACGACCATGGGTCCCTAGGCAACCGTAGACATTTTTCCATGTAGACACTGACCGCCTTGTCCCACAGTGGGACAGATGTATTGACAGTTACGACAATTGCTTTTGAAGTAACAAACAGTTTACTTACTTTATTTCCGTCTGTCTCGTTTTCACTTCAATGTCACTTATAAAAATAGGTATTGCAGTAGATATTACGCACAGTGAACACGCTTTAACTCACTGTACTGAGCTAATGATAGCCAATATAGTGCTGTGTCAGGTACGAACCATGTGGCAACTGAAACTGAATACTGTGCGTATTGTCTGTTCCAATATATATTTTTAATTCACACTCCGATCTTATAATCCGACGACTAATGTATATGAGCAAACATCTGTTGTAATTCTGCGAAGACGACGTGTGATTCAGATTTCTTGGATATTTAACAATTGTTCATCTATGCACTTGGTAACGGCTGTAGATCACGGTAGTGTGATGTACGTGAGTAAAGGAAGTACAGAGGAAATGTATGATTACATAAAACCCAATGTTATAAGTATAGCAACAGAGGTACATAAGGGGAAACAACCGCAGCCGTACAGCTGAATGGTGGTCGGAGGAAACAGAAGTGGCAGTTAAAGAAAAGTGGAACGCATATAATCGGTGGCTGGATGATAAATCGGAAGTAACAAGAACACTCTACAAGGAAAAGAAGAATGGAGTGATAGAAAAAGTAAGGATAGCAGGGAGTGAAGGATGGGAAAGGGCATGTGCTAATGTCAATAGCAAACTAGGATTTATGAGAGCGAAACAAGCGTGGTTAGTATTAAAAAGACTTCGACAAGAGACAAAAGCCAAAACCAATCTTCAGTTGATAACACAAAGAAAATGGGAAGAATATTTCCGAAAATTATTAAATGAGAATAGAGGAGAGTATCTGGAGAAAGGAACAGTGGAAGAAAAGGAGTAGGAAGGGGAGGAAATCCAAGTTTAAGAAAGCGAAGTGAGTAAGGTATTAAGAACAGGGAAAAATGGTAAATCACCTGGACCAGGCAATATCAATCTGGAGCTCTTAAAATATGGTGGTGACAAAATTGTGAACTAGTAACAGAGTTATTCAGTAAAGTGTTACATGGAGATTCAATACCCAAGGAAATGAAGCTGGGATATATTAACACTAAGAAAAGGGAATCGCCAAAGCTGCTCGAACTACCGAGGAATTTGTGTTATAAACACATTAATGAGAATTTTTGGAAAACAATTAAAAATAAGTTGAAAATAAATTTTAAAACCCAGGAAGAACAATCTGGCTTTACGGCTGGTAGATCATGCGTAGACCATATTTTCACACTACGACAGATCTTAGAGGAAGATAGAGAAAAATAAAAAAAACCATAGGATTAATTTTCAAAAATTTAGAAAAAGCTTATGGTGCTGCCCCGAGAAAACTACATGGAGAGCATTACATTTGACAAAGATAAAGCGCCCTTTAATTAAAATAATACAAGAAATGCACAAACATGTCAAGTGAAAATTGGTAGACACTTTCAGAGAAATTTAGAACAAGAGAGGCTCCGTTACAAGGGTGCCCATCTCACCAACATCATTTAAAATCTATATAGATATAAGTCTTAAGACATGGTCTCGTAAATGCAATGGGGTGGAGCTAGAAATTTAAGTTGGAGTTTATTTTCATCAACTACTATTTGCTGATGATCAAGGAGTTATAGCACAAGACGGGGAGGATGCAAATTATATGTGTAACTAATTAGCAATGGAACATAGAAACTGGGAATTGAAGATTAATTGCGAGAAAACAGAATACTTCAGAAATGATACAGATGACTTATACTCTCCTGGAAATTGAAATAAGAACACCGTGAATTCATTGTCCCAGGAAGGGGAAACTTTATTGACACATTCTTGGGGTCAGATACATCACATGATCACACTGACAGAACCACAGGCACATAGACACAGGCAACAGAGCATGCACAATGTCGGCACTAGTACAGTGTATATCCACCTTTCGCAGCAATGCAGGCTGCTATTCTCCCATGGAGACGATCGTAGAGATGCTGGATGTAGTCCTGTGGAACGGCTTGCCATGCCATTTCCACCTGGCGCCTCAGTTGGACCAGCGTTCGTGCTGGACGTGCAGACCGCGTGAGACGACGCTTCATCCAGTCCCAAACATGCTCAATGGGGGACAGATCCGGAGATCTTGCTGGCCAGGGTAGTTGACGTACACCTTCTAGAGCACGTTGGGTGGCACGGGATACATGCGGACGTGCATTGTCCTGTTGGAACAGCAAGTTCCCTTGCCGGTCTAGGAATGGTAGAACGATGGGTTCGATGACGGTTTGGATGTACCGTGCACTATTCAGTGTCCCCTCGACGATCACCAGTGGTGTACGGCCAGTGTAGGAGATCGCTCCCCACACCATGATGCCGGGTGTTGGCCCTGTGTGCCTCGGTCGTATGCAGTCCTGATTGTGGCGCTCACCTGCACGGCGCCAAACACGCATACGACCATCATTTGCACCAAGGCAGAAGCGACTCTCATCGCTGAAGACGACACGTCTCCATTCGTCCCTCCATTCACGCCTGTCGCGACACCACTGGAGGCGGGCTGCACGATGTTGGGGCGTGAGCGGAAGACGGCCTAACGGTGTGCGGGACCGTAGCCCAGCTTCATGGAGACGGTTGCGAATGGTCCTCGCCGATACCCCAGGAGCAACAGTGTCCCTAATTTGCTGGGAAGTGGCGGTGCGGTCCCCTACGGCACTGCGAAGGATCCTACGGTCTTGGCGTGCATCTGTGCGTCGCTGCGGTCCGGTCCCAGGTCGACGGGCACGTGCACCTTCCGCCGACCACTGGCGACAACATCGATGTACTGTGGAGACCTCACGCCCCACGTGTTGAGCAATTCGGCGGTGCGTCCACCCGGCCTCCCGCATGCCCACTATACGCCCTCGCTCAAAGTCCGTCAACTGCACATACGGTTCACGTCCACGCTGTCGCGGCATGCTACCAGTGTTAAAGACTGCGATGGAGCTCCGTGTGCCACGGCAAACTGGCTGACACTGACGGCGGCGGTGCACAAATACTGCGCAGCTAGCGCCATTCGACGGCCAACACCGCGGTTCCTGGTGTGTCCGCTGTGCCGTGCGTGTGATCATTGCTTGTACAGCCCTCTCGCAGTGTCCGGAGCAAGTATTATGGGTCTGACACACCGGTGTCAATGTGTTCTTTTTTCCATTTCCAGGAGAGTACATAGAGGGTAATAAAATTAAGAAAGTCAATACTTTCTGTGATTTGGGATCCATTTTAGAGCTGTAAAGGAAATCATAGGTAGAAATTAATAAAAGAATTAGCAGTGGAAGGATGGTCATTGGGATGCTCAACTCAATCTGTGGTGCAAAAATGTAATAAACCGAACCAAACAGATCATAAATGAATAGATACTAGAGAGCTGCACCAACGAAATGCGAGCAAGAATCGCCATGGCTAAAGCTGCTTTCAACAAGAAGAGGATTCTGCTGATCAGTAAGTTGAGTTTGGCATTGGAGAAAAAACTGATAAAGTGCTGCATTTGGAGCATTGCACTGTATGGAGTAGAGACATGGACCATGAGAAAAAGGAGAAAAAAATACTTAGAGAGCTTTGAAATGTGGTGCTAGAGGAGAATGGAAACTATCTAGTGGATAGATCGCAAAAAAATGACGATGTACTGCGAAGAGTAGGAGAAAAGAGAAGTATTCTGCGTACAATTCTTCAGAGGAAGGCCGACTGAATTGGACATGTACTTAGACACGAGGGACTCATACATGATGTCATCGAAGGGAAACTCAGAGGAAACGCAGGACGAGGAAGAAGAAGATTTCAACTTCTGGACGACATGAAAGATGGAAGGAGATACAACAGACTTAAGGAAGAAGCTGAAGACAGGGAACAGTGGAATCAGAAATTCTCCGTACGAAGACATGGACCTGCCACTAGGAGGAATACTACATAAAAATAATAATAAACTAGAGAGCTTAGTTATTTATGGAGTGGAGACATGGACTACAAATCTGAAACACTTAAAAAAGAGGAAGCAGTAAAAATGGACTTCTGGAGAAAATCAGCAAGAATTTCTAGAAAAGAGAAGGTAAGAAACGACAAATGATAAAGAGAATGGAAGTAAGAGAAAGAATACATGACGTGATGGATAGAAGGAAGTTGCAAAGGTACTGGCATATAAGAAGAATAGAGGAAACCAGAACTCCGAAAATGATCCTAGAATGGGAGCCAGAGGGAAAGAAGAGAAGAGGACGCCCTATGACAACCTGGCCTCAAAATGTACGACCAACAATGAGAAGACTTTGCGCAGAGGAAGAAGATATACAAGATCGAAATACCTGAGGAGATAAATTTGGATCTTATGTAAAAGATGTAATAATTTCCGCGTAATTGTTATGTTGGAGAAAAAACCTTTGTATGGAGGAAATCTCAATAAATAAATAAAATAAGCGTTTCCGGACATATGTCCACATAACATATTTTCTTTCTTTGTGTGTGAGGAATGTTTCCTGAAAGTTTGGCCGTACCTTTTTGTAACACCCTGTATATGGGCTGCGTCAATTTGGTTTGCCTCGTTTACCAGCGGGCTGCGCCGCTGACGTGTGGTAATTTCACTGTGTAGGTAATTTAGGCTTGTACTTGGAAACAAACAAAAAATTAATTACGTCACCTCATTTTTGTGAGTTGATTAGTAAAACGACCACCGTATACCATCGTGAAGGTGCTCAAAGCAGCAAAACGTTACTTTCGATTCCACCGAAATTACAGTGCTAGAGATGTGCCGCCGGCGCGTCGCACAAAGAAAACAGTAATGTAATTGAGTATTTTATTAAACGAAAGCACTCGCCGCCCCCTGCAGCAAAACATCTGCATGGCCCGCGGCATCTGTCGGATGGCCGCCGCCTGTGTTTTGGCGACAGCCGCTAATGACTTTACAGGGCGCCTCCTGCCGAAACTGTTTTTCCCATTACGGCAGCTAACGGGCGGCAAACAATTTAAATTGTGTCGCTTAAATAAACATGGAGCGGAGTTTCCCCGCGGCGTCGTCCATACAGCGGGCTAATGAAGGCGGCGCACGCGATGCGATGCCCCGGGCCACATCGACCGCCCCGGCTGATTCACCCCGACACGGCCGACGGGGTAGCGCTCTGACCAGACGCGGCCGCTGTTTCATACACTGCTGGCCAGTAAGACTGCAGCACCAAGAAGGAGCCTCGGAAGTAACGTCAAATCTGTGTCAAGTGTACAACACGTTTCAGCGCAACGACATAACCTAGGTGGGAGTAACGCCACCTACACTATCTGATTGGACAACTATTAGTGGACATTAATATAGGTTGTGTCCACCCGTCGCCTTTATGACAGCTAGAATTCTGCTGGGGACACTTTCTGTAAGAATTCCGAAAGTCTGTGGACGAATGGTAGCCCATTCTTCCTCAAGAGACAAAACTAGAGAGGGTAATGACGTGGACCGATGAGCTCTGGAGTGAAGTCGACCTTCCACTCATCCCAAAAATGCTCCATCGGTTTCAAGTCGGAACTGAGCAGGGTACTCCAGTTGTTACTGTCCACAAAAAACCGATGACCCACAGCTGCTGCTTTATGACAAGGTATTTTATTATACTGATGCAGTCACCATCTCCGAACTGTTCCTCTGCTACACAAAGCAAATAATCCTGTTAAATCCAGAATCAATTTTCGCCCTGCAGCGGAATGTGCGCTGATATGAAACTTCCTGGCTGACTAAAACTATGTGCCGGATCGAGACTCGAACTCGGGACCTTTGCCTTTCACTGGAAAGTGCTCAACCAACTGAGCTACCCAAGCACGACGTACTGGCAGAAGTAAAGCTGTGAGGACGGGGCGTGTGTCGTGCTTGGGTAGCTCAGTTGGTACAGTACTTGCCCGTGAAAGGCAAAGATCCCGCATTCGAGTTTCGGTCCGGCACACAGTTTTAATCTGCCAGAAAGTTTCAATCCTGTAAAATGTGTTCGTATCTTCTTGCATTTAGCGTTATCTGAACCACAATAAGGAGCCACAGCAGTCTTCTGGTTGCTTTGATGGGGCCTGCCACGAATTCTTCAATTATTTGCTGCTTGTATTCCCTTCTCTGTCTTCCTCTACAGATTTTACCCTCTACAGCTCCTTCTGGTACCATGGAAGTTATTCCATGAAGTCTTAACAGATTTCCTCTCATCCTGTCCCGTCTTCTTGTCAGTGTTTTCCATATATTCCCTTCCTCACCGGCTCTGCCGAGAACCTCCTCATTCCTTACCCTATCAGTCCACCTCATTTTCAAAGTTCACATCTCAGATGCTTCGATTCTCTTCTTTCCGGTTCTCCCACGGTCCACGCTTTACTACCACACAATGCTGTGTGCCAATCGCACATTCTCAGAAATTTCTTCCTCAAATTAAGGGCTATATTTGATACTAGAAGGTTCCTCTTGGCCAGGAATGACCTTTTTGCAATTTCATTGATCAACTGGAGTGTTTCTTCTGTTACCCGCAGTTTCTTTGCAGTTACATTTTTTGTACCTATATTTTTCTTCCCATCTTCTCTATATGGTTATTTTAGAGGTGTCCAATCCACTTCCACTGTCCTGCATACTGAGCAAGTCATCTTTTGATGTCCTCCTTGCACGGTCTGTCCTGGTTATTGTGGTGTCACCGCCAGACACCACACTTGCTAGGTGGTAGCTTTAAATCGCCGCGGTCCATTAGTACATGTCGGACCCGCGTGTCGCCACTGTCAGTGATAGCAGACCGAGCGCCACCACACGGCAGGTCTCGAGAGAATTACTAGCACTCGACCCAGTTGTACGGACGACTTAGCTAGCGATGCAACACTGACGAAGCCTCGTTCATCTGCAGAGAAGATAGTTAGAATAGCCTTCAGCTAAGTCAATGGCTACGACCTAGCAAGGCGCCATAGCAATTGATAGTTATCGTATGAAGCATGTCTCATCAAGAACGATGTATACAAATGATGGATTAAAGTTCAGTATTCCAGCAGCTGCGTACTTTTCTTTATAGCGTTCATTCCGTATCCTGTTTCAGACCTCACGCCATCCTGCGTGAGCTTATAGCGTGCATTTCGGCCTTCTCTAGCTATATAACAGTTATTTTGTTGCTTAGGTAGGAAAATTCCTTAACTTCATTTTCTTTACGACTATCAATCCTGATGTTAAATTTCTCGCTGTTCTCATTTCTGATACTCCTTATTACTTCCGCCTTTCTTCTATTTACTCTCGATCGATATTCTGACTCATTAGACCGTTCATTCCATTCAGAAGATCCTGTAATTTTTCTTCACTTTCACTTAGGATAGCATTATCATTGATCTCCTTTCACCCAGAATTTTAATTCCACTCTTGAACTTTTTTCTTTATTTCCATCACTGCCTCTTCGATATATAAATTCAACAATAGATTAGCAAGTCTATATCTCTGTCTTAGACCATTTTTAATCCGAGCACATCGTTCTTGGTCTTCCACTCTTATCATTCCTCTTGTCTCTTGTGCATATTATATATTGCCTTTCCTGCCTATATCTTATCCCTGTTTTCCTCAGAATTTCGAACATCATGCACCATTTTACATCGTCGAATGATTTTTCTAGGTCGACAAATCCTACAAACGTGTCTTGATTTTTCTTTAGTCCTCCTTCCATTATCAATCGCAACGTCAGAATTGCCTCTCTGGTGCTTTTACCTTTTCTAACACATCCTCAATTTTCTTTTCCATTCTTCTGTATGTTATTCGTGTCAGTAGATTGGATGCATGAGCTGTTACGTTGATTGTGCAATTACTCTTGCACTTGTCAGCTCTTGCAGTCTTCGGAATTGTGTAGATCATTTTTTTCCGAAAGTCAGATGGTGTATTGCCAAACTCATACATTCTACTTATCAAAGTGAATAGTTGTTTTGTTACCACTTCCCCCATTGATTTTAGAAATTCTAACGGATTGTTATCTATCCCTTCCGCCTTATTTGATTGTAAGCCTACCAAAGATCTTTTAAAATCTTATTCCAATAGTAAACCCCTATATCTTCTATACCGACTCCTTTTTATTCTTCTACGGCATCAGGGAAGTCTCCCACGTCGTAACGTACTCTTTCCACCTATCTGATTTCTCCCCTGCATTTAACGATGAAATTCCCATAACACTCTTCATGTTACTGTCCTTGCTTTTAATTTCACTGACTTTTTTTTAACTGACTGTCCTTACGACAATCATTTCCTTTTCTATTTCTTCACATTTTTCATGCAACCATTTCGCCTTAGCTTCCCTACACTTCCTATTTATTTCATTCCCAAGCCAATTGTATTTCTGTATTCGTCAATTCTCTGAACATTTTTGTTTTTTCTTCTTTCATTGATCAACTGGAGTGTTTCTTCTGTTACCCACAGTTTCTTTGCAGTTACATTTTTTGTACCTATATTTTTCTTCCCAACTTCTGTATATGGTCTTTTTAGAGATGTCCAATCCGCTTCCACTGTCCTGCCTACTGAGCTATTCCTTATCGCAGTAGCTATAGCCTTAGAGAACTTCAAGCGTATCTTTTCATTCCTTATCCCTTCCATATTTCACTTCTTTGCATATTGATTTGTCTTGATTAGTCTCTTAAATTCAGCCAACTCTTCACTTCTACTAAACCGTGATGTGAGGCTTAATATGCTTCTAGGTACGCCTTACAATCCAGTACCTGATTTCGGAACCTCTGCCTGACCATGATGTAATCTAACTGAAATCTTTCCGTATCTCCTGGCCTTTTCCAAGTACACCTCCTCCTCTTTTGATTCTTGAACAGAGTATTCGCTATTACTAGCTGAAATTTATTGCAGGACTCAGTCTTTCTTCTCTATCATTTGTAGTTCTAAGTCGATATTCTCCCCTACCCCTTTCTTCTACTCCTTCCCCTACAGCCGCATTCCAGTCCCTTTACATATTGAATTACCTCTTCAAAGACCTCATATACTTTCTCTACTACTTCATCTTCGGCATGTGACGTCGGCATGCACATCTGAACTATCGTTGTCGGTGTTGGCTTGCTTTCGATTCTGATGAGGACAATCCTATCATTGAACTGTTCACAGTAATTGAATCTCTGTCCTACCTCCCTATTCATAACGAATCCTAATCCCATTATACTATTTTCTGCTGCTGCTGCTGTTGATATTACCCTTCATCGGACCAGAAATTCTTATTTACATTTAACTTCACAAAATCTAGGTTGAGTCTTAGGATTTCCCTTTTGAGATTTTCTAGGTTCCCTAACACGTTCAAATTTCTAACATACAACGCCCCGACTCATAGAACGTTATTCTTTAGTTCGTTATTAAATCCTTTTCTCGTAGTCACCTCTCCTCTGGCAGTCCCTTCTCGGAGATCCGAATGGGGGACTATTCAGGAATCTTTTGCCAATGAGCGATCACACATTACACTTTGAGTTACAGGCCACACGTCCTGTGATACACATTATGTGTCTTTAATGCAGTGGTTTCCAGTGCCTTCTGCATCTTCATGCCATTGATTATTGCCGATTCTTCCGCATTTAGGGGCAGTTTCCCACTCCTATGACAAGAGTGTGCCCTGAACCTCTATACGCTCCTCCACCCTCTTTGACAACGCTGTTAGCAGAACGCCGGAATTCTTCGGTCGCCATTTCTGATGATGTTTATTCAAAATTTAAGCTGTGGCCGGGTTCTAACCCGTGACCGGGGAAGTTCTGATTATTAAGCGAACACGCCACCTCTAGACCACGGATAGCGTCATATATCGCTTCAAATCACTCGTTTTCGGTTGTTCACTGTCCACTGGCGTCTCTGTTCATTACTTCAAGAGTCCCTTAGCGTTTACTGCAGAAATGTATAGCTTATTAGACGCTGTCCGTCCATTGCATCCCACTCTTTTTAACTTTCTACGTACAACTGCAGTGCTGACTGGAGTGAGGGGGCACTTCGGAAGTCATGTGTGACCCTTCCACTGATTTCTTGGTATTTTTTAAAACCGCCTTCTGCATTGTTCACTGATCCATGCCCGTCAGTATGCGTTCCTGTTGTGGTTGTTTGTTCGTGTTTCCACTTTACATTCACATCACCTACAGTCCATTTGCGTAGCTTTAGAGCCGCGCTGGATTAGCCGAGCGGTCTTGGGCGCTGCAGTCACGGACTGTGCGACTGGTCCCGGCAGAGGTTCGAGTCCTCCCTCGGGCATGGGTGTGTGTGTTTGTCCTTAGGATAAATTAAGTTAAGTAGTGTGTAAGCTTAGGGACTGATGACCTTAGCAGTTAAGTCCCATAAGATTTCACACACATTTTTCGTAGCTTTAGAAATACTGTAATGTTCCTGATGGATCTGTTACTACACAGGTGACGACCAAGGATTAATCCACGTTCGAAGTCACTGAGCCCTGCCGTCCAACAAATTCTGCTGACAGTGCTTGTCAACTGCCAACACAGTCCACCGGATGTCCGAATACCTTGTTCAAATCACGGGCATTCTTTATGTAGGAAAGGATTGTGCAGCTGTAGCCGGTTTCTGATTCAGAAATCGCCTTTGAATGTTGATTGTTTATGAAAGATCGTGTAACAAGAACATTCACCTAACTGCACCGGTCGGAATTCGACAACAGGACTAATGTGTCTTGTTGAGACTGCGCTTTATAATTCCACGATATTACTGCTCGCGATCATCTAGATCCCGCAACTGTTGTGCAAACGTCGAATCGATGAGCTGAGGAGGGCCCTGCTCAAGGCCATGCATGATTTAACAATCCCCGCAACTGGCGCTCAGAGGGACACACGTGGTGTTCGATCCACTTGTACTATTTACGTCAAGTTATGAGAACATGCCGTTTCATAATGTTGTGCAATATGTTGCCAGCCAGTTGTGAGAGAAAGACGCAAGATAGCTTCGGATGATGTAGCATTCACAGAGTGGCATTTCGTGAAGTGGCTTGGCGTCAGCCACGCAAGAGAACAGCATTGTCGGAGCTAGGCAGCAGTATATACACTGAAGCGTCAAAGAAACTGGTATAGGCATGGGTATCCAAATACCGACATATGTAAACAGGGAGATCGCCAACGCCTATATAAGACAACAAGTGTCTGGCGCAGTTGTTGATTCGGTTACTGCTGCTACAAGGTGAGGTTATCAAGATTTAATTGAGTTTGAACGTGGTATTATATTTGGCGCACCGGAGATGACACACATCATCTTCGAGCTAGCAATGAAGTGGGGCTTTTCGACCATTTTACGAGTGTAGCGTGAATATCAGAAATCCTATAAAACATCAAATCTCCGAGAGCTACCCAAGCACGACTCACGGCTCCTCCTCACATCTTCACTTGTACCAGTATCTCGTATCCTACCTTCCAAACTTTACAGAAGCTCTCCTGCGAACCTTGCAGAACTAGCACTCCTGAAAGAAAGGATAGTCCGCAGCTCGTGGTCATGCGGTAGCGTTCTCACTTCCCGGGTTCGATTCCCGGCGGGGTCAGGGATTTTCTCTGTCTCGTGATGACTGGGTGTTGTGTGATGTCCTTAGGTTAGTTAGGTTTAAGTAGTTCTAAGTTCTAGGGGACTGATGACCACAGATGTTAAGTCCCATAGTGCTCAGAGCCATTTTTTTGAAAGAAAGGATACTGAGGAGACATGGCTTAGCCACAACGTGGGGGATGTTTGTAGAAGGAGATTTTGACTCTGCAGCAGAGTGTGCGCTGATATGAAACTTCCTTGCGGATTAAAACTGTGTGCCAGACTGAGACTCGAACTCGGGACCATTGGCTCTCGCGGGCAAGTGCTGTACCATCTTTTTTTTTCTTTTTTTTTAATGAAAAATTCTGCCGGACCGGTACTCGAACCCGGATTTGCAGGGAAGTGCTCTGCCATTTTTTTTTAGAACACACGAAGATTTCCACTTTTTTTCTCTCTTATTTTAAAGCCCCTTAGGAAAATGGAACTAAAAAAAGAAACTAAGTGCCAACGCCACTTTTCATCCTATAACAAAAAAATCTGGTCCAGTTCTGGAGTTGGCTCCTGACTAAACCTACCCCAGAGAGCTGCCTATATACCAGGGGAAATATGGGAATTCAAGGTTAGGGCTATCCTTACCAGCAAAACAAAATCTTCCTTTTTCCGAATTTTATTTTTATTTGTATTTTTTTTATTTTTGTTGTGTAATTGATCAGAAGCCTTCTGCGCCCCGCTGGTAATATGTTGAGTCACGTCTTCTCGAAATTGATTTGTTCCGTTCAATTGTTCAGAAATGTTCATTGGTTCAAACAGGAAACCTTCTTCTCTCTTGGCTTAACACATTCCAGCTGCGAGGCGGGTCGTGGGAAGATATTTCGAGAAAAACTGACTGTATTTCGGGTGACGGACAACGACATAATGACGGTCATTGAGGTATGTCCAAAAAACGAGTACAGAGTCTACAGTTTCTCCAAATAGGTAGCGAATGGCATGTCCGCGAATCCAATTCACAGCATTGGTCTTTGTCCGAGGAAAATAGTCACGTTACGGAAATAATAATGAAAGGGGAGTAATCCGATCCGGAAAGTCCCGCGTTCGAAAAGCCACAATACGACGAATCAATTGCCAAACTTCCGCCGCCGGCCGCAAACAAACCGATGTTCGTCATTGTCTGGCACTACACACGTGATTGGGCGAGGTGGATACGATGAAGGCGAGATTGGTTGATTTGCTTACCATTGACAGTTAGGCACCAGACAGACTGAACATTCGCGTCAAGGTAACAGGCTAGCACCGCGCGCCATACATGACGCCTGTCAACCTGGGGGAACTTTTGTTCAATCGGGTTAGGTGGACGACCTAATTGGAGGACATTGTATACTGCCTTTGTCTTGAGTAAAAGCTGTCTTGGTAAGGTGAGGCGTAGATAACTGAGTTCAAGAAAGAAGTATCTTATACAATGGATCTGGTCCGGAACATCCGAGATCATCACTGTGTAACCTCCCCCCTCACTTACCGACCTTAATGACAGTGAAAAATGAAACCGCGTGTACCTAATGGGAGTTTTGGAAAAGCAATCGTCACCGAAGTTAACCTGTCGGTAAAGAGGGAGGAAAGGGTTACATCTAAATGAAAGGAAAAATGCAAATGAAACTGGTGGAAATTAATTTTGAAAAGGGGTAAAGTTAATAAAGAAAGTAAATGTGCGGCCGTTACGTTAACAATTAACTAGCGGTAATTAGGTATTTGAGATTTGGGGAAAATCACGGTCGCCAGTCCTAAGGACAATTACTATAGTAACTGAAAAAGAAAGGTAATTACACATATAATTAGCACTAGAAGCGTGGCAACTGAAGGTTGACACGTGTAGTGTGAAAACTGAAAGTTTGTCAGAAGTAATAAATTTCGCTACACTCTGACTTAATTTAGCAAAAGAATTAATAAAACCGGAAAATCGAAAGTTAATTTAGTGACTGAAGTTAATAGTGAGCTTTCTTTCTGAAGCACATCGAAATCCAGTAAAATAAGGTTAGTCTTGGACTACCTCAACAATCATTTCAAAAGCTACTTTAATCTACGCAATTTAGAAATAAGAGAATTAACTTTGAACTTGAACTAAATGATTCTGAACTATTAACAATAGTAAAATTTAGTACGTACCAAGCTGAGCTGCAGTCACAGGTAAGCTAAAATACGGTAACAAAGCTCGCACTCTTAATTCGTGCTTGTGTAATCTGAATATTGTAGCCAGCTATTAATGCCATAATTGAACTTTGAAATTAAAGCAGTGAAAACGAGTTAGCTATATTACTTTAATGCTGGCGTTTGAATTTCAACGACACTCGGGTTCATTTCGGAAAAGGAAGGGACTCTGCTTGGTGATGCAATTGGGACAATGAGCAACAAACGTTCATGCTAAGTTGCTGTAATTTTGCGAGGCAAATGGAACAAGATTAAAAGCTGAGGTCTGCCATACAGTTCTAAAACTTTACGTGCTTTTAGTCTTCCTTGTTGGTTGATTGAAGGTTTGAAGCCGTCGATCGAGGAGGTGGCGACAGTCACTCATTGTCGGCCGTCGCTGTTGCAGAAGCTGGATGTTGGCGCGCCTTCTTCTCGACACGGTCACCAGGCGAAACGGGCTCTTGATGTGCGCCAGCTAATGCTTCCCGTCCGCGACACCATGTCAGAAACTATCATCGCGAGTCGAGCGCAATTACATGCTGCCAAACCCCGAAAGCGCGGCAACTCGCGGGAGCGTCACACAACACACCTGCTCCACTCGCTACCCCAGCCAGACTCCGACTGCCCGCGCTCCACGCGGCAGAGTTAACACTACCAAAGATCCTACACACTTTGATTCTTCACACGACCTATCGATGTAATCGTTCGATAGCAGTTTTCCCTAGGCAAGACCCAGCGCAAAAATACAAATAATATTTACGAAACAAACCAATTATACATCGACATAAATGCATAAATATATATATACAAATAGTAAAACAATTACAATATGTGAAGACACAGAAATATCATATATTCAGGTAGCAAAATTAAGGAAAACAAATTATAGTACAATAGATGGAAATAGGAGGATATGCATTTCCGGCGTTACACGTGCCCCACATTGTCTGAGGGTGTTCGTGTAACGTAAACAGACTCAGAAAATGTCCCAAAAAAGAAACAGCGGAAATGCATATGCTCAAAACATGAAAAAAATTTAGCATTCGTCTAATTAACCATAAACCATTTTTTAGACAATAATAATTGAGTGGAGACACTCCTAATCTTATTCCACTCTGTCATCTTGCACAAAATAAAACAGGTTGACAACATATTAAAATTCATAGAAAACGTAGAAAATGGTTTAGCTATTCTAAAATTGTCAAAATTCCCAACAGTATCAAGAAATGGAATACTATTTACAAAATTAATCAGAGTACATGGTCATAAAAACAGGTAGATCAAAATACGCAAACTAATAATTAATTACTTAGAATACACATTTTTACATAACCCTTTCATAATTAATATTCTCGTCATGGGAGTCCATTAAACGCTAAACAAGAAAATAATATTCAGTAGATCGAAAAAAACATAAATAATGACAGCAGAATTCTTTCACATCAGCTGTCCGGGAAGAAAAACCATTCCGCCTTTCGTACCCGCAAGTACAAAGAATGCCGAGAGCGGCACGGAGAGCCTACGGCGGCACAAGAGCCGACAGCGGCTCCGCCTCGTCAGTATTGTTGCGCCCGCCTGTGCGGCACGCTTGATCTCACTCGCCTGTCTAACGGCATTTCCAGAACGTCCGCTTCACTGAATTCTTTAGGAAAAACTCACTCCCGAGTAATCTCAAGGAGTCCCTTAATACTATCACAGTGGATAACTCAACACTGTCCATCATCACACGCATGTACTAGCCTGAAACTTAAAACAGCGTCTAAGTACATCGGCAATGACTAGTAAATCACATATTTATGAAATCTTACAGCTATTTACAAAATCATATTTACATTCCTTAATCTACTGTGACTCAGCTGAAAACTTAAACTAGCAGCTTGGATTTTTCAGTTGATTAGATCATGATTAAATTGATTAAAATTAAATTGATTAATCAAAATTAATTACTTATTAATTACAACTTCTTTAATGACCTTGGTCAGTCAAAAGCATGGCAATCTAGCAAATCGTTAAATCTTACACTCTATTTTACATACTGTATAAATTACCCATTGTGTGGTATTAATCGATCCTAGGTTGGTACAATTTCAAGTCTACAATATTCCGTAAGCATTTGTGTGAGGCATACCAATGACTTTATATGGTCCATTATAAACAAACTTAAATTTAGAGTTTTCATGGTCTATCTCGCTCGATTTCTCATGAGCTTTTACAAGTACTAAGTCTCCGATTGCAAACTTAGCAAAACGCGCTTTAGCGTCATGACGACGTATGCGAGCATCGGCTTTTAGCTTCATTACTTCTCGCAAACGATCTTTTTTCACACCAATACTAATGTTAATCCGTGGAGGGAATTTGATTATCTCTTCCAATTCACTTTCTACACTTTTGTCAATGCCGAAATTCCTCATGTTATGGCAGTTCAAACTCATTCCTACGTCAATGTCATCCGGCCAGTTAACAATGTGTATAGGCTGGTATTGCCTATGCACACCGTCTCCTGCCTCGTCAAAACTAACTACTATTGTTTTATCTTGTGACTTACACGTCAAAGTTTTGCTTTCGCAATTAATCACTGCACGGTACTTTAATAGCCAATCTAACCCGATAATTACTTCCGTAGTTAAGTCTGGCACGACGACAAACTCTTGTTCAAATCGTGCCCCACATATCTCGAAGTTGACAAAAATCTGTTTTGTGACCGGTTTACTGGCCTTCCCAGTAGCACCGATAATTTTCACTCCTGTTACTGGCATAACTACGATGCCAGGTCTGTCTTTCAGTAACTCAAATATTTTGCCAGACACAGCACTCAATTCTGCACCGGTGTCAATCAACACGTTTAGTTGTAGGTCGTGCATATTAACAGACACTACTATCTGTCTACACTTGTCCTCGACTGTTTCTTTATTTTCCCACAGTAAATCCTCGTCTATATCCAGGTCATTCCAGAAAAAACCATCCGGCTTTGATCCTAAATCCGGCTTATCTGGCGGCTTTTTCAGCCTCTGTTCACATACAGTTTTAATTTCAATACGTTTGTCCTGAGGCTTAGTCTGTAGCTTCGCCTCCAATACCGAAACCTTTTCCTGTAACTCGTCAACTAGTGAGTGTTGCTTTGCTATCGATTCACTAATTGTCACCTTCGTTGATTCCTCTTTGGTCAGATCGATCTCATCTGCCAATCTACCTGGAGGAATGTACCCAGTCGCATCTGAAATTACTTCCTCTGGATCTGCGCAACCCACACTGCTATCGTCTGACTGTATAATGTCAACTCTAACCTCATACACGCTGTAATCTATGTGCTTTTCTACCAATCGTGTCCGGCTATCACTAAAATTTTCGTAATCTTTCTCCTTAATACTCTCGCAATGTTTAAACTGGAGGTCTGCGTCGGATGGGTCGGCTACTTCTACCACTACAACTTTCGGTAAAGTCTGCCGGTTAGGGCCAGAACTTTCCGTTACTACTTCAACATTCAATTCCTGCGGGACGAAACACGACGCATCTTGCTCGTGCTCCCCTTTAACATCAACTATTTCTGGTAAAGTCTGCCGGTTAGGGCCAGAACTTTCCATCACTTCACAAATACTATCTTCCTGTGGGACGAGACGCGGCAAATCCTGCCCGCGCTCCCTATAAACACTCCTCCCGTACAGGCCCCTATAATCTCTTAGTTCGTCGTATAAGCGACCGAACTGCCTTAACCAGACCTCATCCCTCTCTGCATCCCCTCGCTCGATGACGGACGTTTTATCCGACATCTGATCTTCTCTCAACAATTGCGAATCATTCTTAAACTCAATCTCCAGTTCCGCTGTGGGTATTACAGCTGCCACTTTATAATCGATTTCCGGAACACTACTTAAATTGTTCTCACTGACAGTGAATGTATTTTCTGCTGCCATGTATACAGCTGATTTACTACTTGTGGGCGCACTCCTTTCTCCTAATACTGGCACACTCTCCCGCCGTTGATTATTCCATACGGAATTTCCATAACGACGACACCTCGGTTTTCTACTGTTATTGGGCCGCCAAAATTTCTCCACGCCCGGTCGGCCCCTCACCGGCGCGGGCAATGGTTTCCCTGTCTCGTCCCAGCAGATACGCTCCCCGGATGCTGCTGAGGCGGCTGATCACACCCTCTGGCGTTATTACTATTCTGTGAAGCCCGTATCACGTTAGTGTGATACTGGTTTCCGTCATTCCTGTTATTATTTGCATTGTACCGATTGTTATTACGGTCCGAACCATTATTGTTATTGCTGCCATGGTTGCGGTATGCATTATTCCCATGGTTATCGTTGCTGTGGTTGCTGTGGTACCCGTTGTTGTTACCACGGCCTCTACCACTGTCGCGATTATTGCGCCAATTGTCCTCGTCCTCAACTCTTTCTAGGAAATCATTGATTGTCCTGTAATTGCTTCCTACGTAGCGTTTTGTATCATCTGGAAGCTTCTTGTAGAGTTCCCAGACTATGTCGGATTCCGTGCGGCGATCACGCAAATATTCCAACTTGCGGATCCAGCCCTCACAAAACTCCCTCATCGAACCGCGCGAATTCGCATCGAAAGGCCTCGATACGACAAATTCGCGCCAGACACCTTGCTGTTTCTGCTCTGACCAGTATTCAGCCAGAAACAAATTTTTAAACTCGTCAAAAGTCAGGTTCGTAATGTCGAGGTTTAAGCCCCAACGCTTGGCATCACCAGCCAGCACATCAATAACCGCATTAATTTTTCTCTCATTAGTCCATGATCTGGGTAAAACTCTTTCACAATTTTTAATGAAATCCGTCGCGTGTATACCGCCTTTTTTCAAGGGGTCGAACCGCTCCTCTTTCGTCAACAATTCCGAACTATGTGCACAGATTGGCACATAGCTCTGTTTTTCATCAAGTTTCTTTTCTAATTCCGACACTCTCGTAATTACTTGGCAAGTGGTTGTCGCAAGCGTTTCCACTTCCCTCTTTTTCTCTTCGCAGGTATTAGCCTGCTCCCTCACTTTAGTGTCTGCTTCGGACACTAAAGCCTTTAAAGTTTCCACCTTCTGTTGATCCTCTTTTTTCACTAATTGAATTTGTTCCGTCACCTTATTCTCGATGATCGGAGCAACTGCTTCTCCTACACTTTTCTCGATTCTGCTAATTTCGGAATCAAAGCGAGTATTTATGCTCGCAATTTCCGCCTGAACGCCTATCATTTCCTGTTTAAGATTACCGATTTCGGTATTAATTACAACAATATCTTCTTTGATTTTATCAACTTTTGTATTAACAACTCCAACATTGTTGTTAACAACATTAATAGCTTTGTTCTGATTGTCTAGCTTTCGTTCAATTTTTTCAGACTGAGCTTCTTGCTTGGCAGACAGAGCTATAATTTCTGCCGATTGACTCTTGATTTCATTAATCAAAACATTCAATAAATCAGTTAAATTCCCGGAGACTACCGGTTTTACTTCCGTAGCTGGTTCCTCTATACATGTTCCCCCGTATTCATCATCAAGGGGTACAGATTTGATTTTCGCTTCCGATTCCGAAACATTTTCTAAAGTTTGGAATTCCATTTCTGCTCTTTGTTGCGTTTCGGCGGTCGCGTCTTTCATGCTAGCCGCCTGCCCCTGAACAATGGGAACCGCCGTGCGCGTTTCCCACTGTTCGACCGATTGTTCCGTATCCAAGTCTACCAAATTTTGGTAATTGTTGCCTTCACTCATTTCAATAATTTTCAATATAAATGACAAATCTCAAATGTAATTAGGATTACTCCCACTACTTATTCTCGCTGACGTAACGGCCTGTACGTAACCAGTACTTTGTTACGACATTTGCACAATGCAAAATTCGTGTCCAGAACAACCTCAAATCTGAAGATTGTCCTGTCACGGTCGCCACGTGTAACCTCCCCCCTCACTTACCGACCTTAATGACAGTGAAAAATGAAACCGCGTGTACCTAATGGGAGTTTTGGAAAAGCAATCGTCACCGAAGTTAACCTGTCGGTAAAGAGGGAGGAAAGGGTTACATCTAAATGAAAGGAAAAATGCAAATGAAACTGGTGGAAATTAATTTTGAAAAGGGGTAAAGTTAATAAAGAAAGTAAATGTGCGGCCGTTACGTTAACAATTAACTAGCGGTAATTAGGTATTTGAGATTTGGGGAAAATCACGGTCGCCAGTCCTAAGGACAATTACTATAGTAACTGAAAAAGAAAGGTAATTACACATATAATTAGCACTAGAAGCGTGGCAACTGAAGGTTGACACGTGTAGTGTGAAAACTGAAAGTTTGTCAGAAGTAATAAATTTCGCTACACTCTGACTTAATTTAGCAAAAGAATTAATAAAACCGGAAAATCGAAAGTTAATTTAGTGACTGAAGTTAATAGTGAGCTTTCTTTCTGAAGCACATCGAAATCCAGTAAAATAAGGTTAGTCTTGGACTACCTCAACAATCATTTCAAAAGCTACTTTAATCTACGCAATTTAGAAATAAGAGAATTAACTTTGAACTTGAACTAAATGATTCTGAACTATTAACAATAGTAAAATTTAGTACGTACCAAGCTGAGCTGCAGTCACAGGTAAGCTAAAATACGGTAACAAAGCTCGCACTCTTAATTCGTGCTTGTGTAATCTGAATATTGTAGCCAGCTATTAATGCCATAATTGAACTTTGAAATTAAAGCAGTGAAAACGAGTTAGCTATATTACTTTAATGCTGGCGTTTGAATTTCAACGACACTCGGGTTCATTTCGGAAAAGGAAGGGACTCTGCTTGGTGATGCAATTGGGACAATGAGCAACAAACGTTCATGCTAAGTTGCTGTAATTTTGCGAGGCAAATGGAACAAGATTAAAAGCTGAGGTCTGCCATACAGTTCTAAAACTTTACGTGCTTTTAGTCTTCCTTGTTGGTTGATTGAAGGTTTGAAGCCGTCGATCGAGGAGGTGGCGACAGTCACTCATTGTCGGCCGTCGCTGTTGCAGAAGCTGGATGTTGGCGCGCCTTCTTCTCGACACGGTCACCAGGCGAAACGGGCTCTTGATGTGCGCCAGCTAATGCTTCCCGTCCGCGACACCATGTCAGAAACTATCATCGCGAGTCGAGCGCAATTACATGCTGCCAAACCCCGAAAGCGCGGCAACTCGCGGGAGCGTCACACAACACACCTGCTCCACTCGCTACCCCAGCCAGACTCCGACTGCCCGCGCTCCACGCGGCAGAGTTAACACTACCAAAGATCCTACACACTTTGATTCTTCACACGACCTATCGATGTAATCGTTCGATAGCAGTTTTCCCTAGGCAAGACCCAGCGCAAAAATACAAATAATATTTACGAAACAAACCAATTATACATCGACATAAATGCATAAATATATATATACAAATAGTAAAACAATTACAATATGTGAAGACACAGAAATATCATATATTCAGGTAGCAAAATTAAGGAAAACAAATTATAGTACAATAGATGGAAATAGGAGGATATGCATTTCCGGCGTTACAACTGGGGCTGACAGTGAGACCGGCGTATATGCCGACAGGAGGAGTCCAGTGAGGCTCGTTGGGCAACGCGTCCATACCGTCATCTGGGAGCTGACAAATAGGGCGCGAGCTCTATCCGGCACGTGAAACAGACCCATCCCACCTCGTTCACGGGGAAGAGTAAGGGTTGCACAGTTAACTTTGGACAACAGCCCATAGCTGACGAAAGATGCCATTGCTGCCAACATGCGACGTGCCGCAGTAAGCGGGAAAGGAAGAACTTCTGCTACCTGGGGAACTCGGGGTGCGATATATATATTGACATATCGAGCACGTTGGAGAATATCTAGGGATCGAAGGCGATGGTCCATAGGACCTGCTCTGATCATTAAAAGGAGGCGTCGGCAGTTGATGGTGGCTGAACGCTGGAGATTAGATGAAAAATCTATTCCAAAATAGCGAATGGTATTAACGGTGGTGAGAGGTGTAACGCACTCCACGGGAAGTCCCGAGCCAATGAACATAACTTGTGACTTACGTACGCTTAAAGAGCTACCCGACGCCTCACCATAAGTCGCTACCCACGTCAAAACAGCTCGACCATCGTCGGCTTTACGTAAACAGATGACTACATCGTCAGCATAGGCCGTGCAACAGAATCGGTAGCGATCTATGGACAACCCTACCAAACGTTGTCTTGGTCCACATAGCAAGGATTCCAAGGAAAAGGCGTACAAAATCGCTGATAGAGGGCAACCTTGACGTACGGATCGACCTATTGTTATCGGAGGAGTGAGTCTGCCATTGTATATAATCCCTGGATGAGGCACCCCGCAGAAGGCGCATCACTACCGTGATAACGGCGACTGGGAAACCCATATGGTGGAGAACGGCTGTAAGGAACGAATGGTCAACCCTATCAAAAGCTTGACTAAAGTCTAAAGGCGCAGTGCCCCAGAGAGGCGTTGTGCCTGGGTAACGGCGATCATATCCCTGCAGCGGCATAAAGCCGTACGGATATTATTATCTCCTCCCAAAGATGCTTGGTCTGGCGACACAACATTCTGGGCAACATTTTAAAGTCGTGCCGCCAAAAGTCGAGTGAAGATTTTTATACCACTGTTAAGGAGGGTGATGGGCCGATAATCACTGATACTGTTGCCACCATGCGGTTTATGTACAGGAATAATAATTCCTTCTATGAAAGCGTCCGGCACAGGTACTTCCGGAGACATCAGTTCCCGACAGATGGAGGTGAAGGTGTACTCTAACAAATCACGGAAGGTGCGATAAAATTCGAGGGGAAGACCGTCGGGTCCTGGGGAGCGATTGATGGTTCCTGCCCTAATCGCATCGCGGACTTCATCATCAGTCACCTCTGACATCAAGTCAATCGCCGCATCTCCTGGGATACCAACGAAGTTGAGCTGTGAGACTTCCTCGATCAACTCTGAAGAATGTGGAATTGCGGCGAAGAGCTGCTGGTAGTGGACGTGAAGAACATTCCCTATTGCAGGTTGGGTTACGTAGCGACGCCCTTCTTGGTCTGTTAGGACGTGAATCAATTTTCGGCGTCGATTGTGGCGTTCTTGGTTGACATGGTACATCGACGGATGTTCATGAGGCATGCGATCAGCAGTACGAGATCGTACTATCACCCCTTCCAAATGCCTTCGCATGAGATCGGAGATTTGGGCCTTAGCATGGTTCATCCTTGTATGGCGCTCAGGAGAGGCTGGCATCGTGGAGCATTCTCGTAGGATCCTGTAGTAAAAGTCGATAGTGCTCTTCCTCCAAGCGACAACGTCTTTGCCATACCGGATCAAAGATTTTCGAAGAGCAGGTTTTGCACACTGGATCCACCAGGATATGGTAGACGGATATGTGGGACGGCGTCTACTACATGTGATCCAAGTGTCTTCTATTAGAAGTCGACAGTCAGGTGAATTAAGAAGTGCCGTGTTCAGTTTCCATAAACGGTGTCCGTGCCATACTGCCTGTCTTGTGAGAACAACATCACAGAAGTAAGCCTCATGATCTGAGAAAGCAACAGGCCAGATTTCAGCCTGTCGAGTGTGTTGAATTAGGGATCGCGAGAAGTAGATGCGATCCAGTCGGATAGAGGAGTGCGCAGTGTAGTATGTAAAGCCCAAAAGATCACCGTGAACATGTCTCCACGTGACGACTGTTTCCAGAGCTGTGCATGGTGAGTGACGCGGCATTTTATCCTGAGGTCGCTGGGTGCAGTTGAAGTCTCCACCCATGACCCAGTCATCGTGTGGTCCCATAAAAAGGGGTGTAACTTCATTCGCGAAGAAGGCATTGTGTTCACGAAGGTAGCTGGAGCCCGACGGTGCATAAATGTTGACGATGCGTACACCAAAGAGAGTAAGGGCCATACCTCTGCCGTTGGGGAGGTATAGGACATCTTCGGCAGGAAGACCTTCTCGTAAGATGATGGCAACACCACTACCGGTGTCCGAAGTGGGAGAAAGATGCCCCGTGAAGCCATGTAGTGGTGAAAAATCGGCGACATGCACTTCCTGAAAAAGCGCTATATCTATGTCCGCATCATAAATCAGATCGCGGAGCAGCGCTACTTTGTGGGGCGCACGAATGGTCGCGAGGATAACCGTTGCAACACGATAATGCTGGTGTTGGAGTCCCACAGGCACAGGTGGGGCTCCTTCTTCAGGAGCGAGAGGTCGTCGATCTTGCCGGTCCGCTGAAGAGGCTGCTATTGTGGAGAGTTTGCGGGCGCGGGCGCAGTAGATGGGGGCATGGGGGCGCCCCACCATCAGCACCGTCCACCCCAGTCCTTTCGATCTCCACGTCGTCTGCGGCAGGGCATCGGCTGTGCACATCATCCCCGTGGAGAGGAGACGTAGTTTTCGGCTCAGCGGATAGGCTCTCTTCAACGTCGACCTGTGGGGGCGACAGCGCCAGTAAGGAGGCGTGTTCGTTGCCAGTGGTCGCCTCTGGCGGGTCGTTCGCATCAGACTTTTGGTCATCAAAGAGCGGTTTGTCGTCCATCTTCGGCTCTGCATCCCTGGTATCCATTCGTAGAATGGATTCATCAGGGGGTGTACGGCTACGTTTCTTTCTCTTTCGTGGTGATCCTTGTTTTCGAACATGTCGTTCAGAGTTCGATTGCGGGTGGCTTTCGTCTGACTCCGGACCAGTCTGAAGGAAAGCAGTAGTAGGTACCACTCAAAGATCAACGTCCATCTCAGTAGCATTTTCAGTCACCGTGCTGCGAAGATTCGGCAGGTCAGGATCTGGCTTCTGTGGCACATCAGAAGGAATCGCAGTAGCGGTTGCATCTACCTGATCAGACGACGTCAACGGAGCAGGAAGACCCTGTGTAGAGGTGCTACCTTCCTGGGCAACCTTGGCATATGTGACAGGGAGCTGAGTGATCACCGCTGGGGACGCTTCCTCGCCGACCGGCGTCTGGATCAGGCGGCGTCGCATGCAGGCGGATCTGACGTGGCCTTCTTGTCCACAACCGCCTTCTTGTCCACAACCAGCACATGTTCGGGGTTGGCAGTCGTACATGACAATGGCTCGCACCCCGCCAGTTGTGAGGTATGATTTTTTTTTTTTTTTTGTCATCAGTCTACTGACTGGTTTGATGCGGCCCGCCACGAATTCCTTTCCTGTGCTAACCTCTTCATCTCAGAGTAGCACTTGCAACCTATGTCCTCAATTATTTGCTTGACGTATTCCAATCTCTGTCTTCCTCTACAGTTTTTTTCCCTCTACAGCTCCCTCTAGTAGCATGGAAGTAATTCCCTCATGTCTTAACAGATGTCCTATCATCTTGTCCCTTCTCCTTATCAGTGTTTTCCACATATTCCTTTCCTCTCCGATTCTGCGTAGAATCTCCTCATTCCTTACCTTATCAGTCCACCTAATTTTCAACATTCGTCTATAGCACCACATCTCAAATGCTTCGATTCTCTTCTGTACCGGTTTTCCCACCGTCCATGTTTCACTACCATACAATGCTGTACTCCAGACGTACATCCTCAGAAATTTCTTCCTCAAATTATGGCCGGTATTTGATATTAGTAGACTTCTCTTGCTCAGAAATGCCTCTTTTGCCATAGCGAGTCTGCTTTTGATGTCCTCCTTGCTCTGTCCGTCATTGGTTATTTTAATGCCTAGATAGCAAAATTCCTTAACTTCATTGACTTCGTGACCATCAATCCTGATGTTAAGTTTCTCGCTGTTCTCATTTCTACTACTTCTCATTACCTTCGTCTTTCTCCGATTTACTCTCAAACCGTTCTGTGTACTCATTAGACTGTTCATTCCGTTCAGCAGATCATTTAATTCTTCTTCACTTTCACTCAGGATAGCAATGTCATCAGCGAATCGTATCATTGATATCCTTTCACCTTGTATTTTAATACCACTCCTGAACCTCTCTTTTATTTCCATCATTGCTTTCTCGATGTACAGATTGAAGAGTAGGGGCGAAAGGCTACAGCCTTGTCTTACATCCTTCTTAATACGAGCACTTCGTTCTTGATCGTCCAATCTTATTATTCCCTCTTGGTTGTTGTACATATTGTATATGACCCGTCTCTCCCTATAGCTTACCCCTACTTTTTTCAGAATCTCGAACAGCTTGCACCATTTTATACTGTCGAACGCTTTTTCCAGGTCGACAAATCCTATGAAAGTGTCTTGATTTTTCTTTAGCCTTGCTTCCATTGTTAGTCGTAACGTCAGAATTGCCTCTCTCGTCCCTTTACTTTTCCTAAAGCCAAACTGATCGTCACCTAGCGCATTCTCAATCTTCTTTTCCATTCTTCTGTATATTATTCTTGTATGCAGCTTCGATGCATGAGCTGTTAAACTGATTATGCGATAATTCTCGCACTTGTCAGCTCTTGCCGTCTTCGAATTGTGTTGATGATGCTTTTCCGAAAGTCAGATGGTATATCGCCAGACTCATATATTCTACACACCAACGTGAATAGTCGTTTTGTTGCCACTTCCCCCAATGATTTTAGAAATTCTGATGGAATGTTATCTATCCCTTCTGCCTTATTTGACCGTAAGTCCTCCAAAGCTCTTTTAAATTCCGATTCTAATACTGGATCCCCTATCTCTTCTAAATCGACTCCTGTTCCTTCTTCTATCACATCAGACAAATCTTCACCCTCATAGAGGCTTTCAATGTATTCTTTACACCTATCTGCTCTCTCCTCTGCATTTAACAGTGGAATTCCCGTTGCACTCTTAATGTTACCACCGTTGCTTTTAATGTCACCAAAGGTTGTTTTGACTTTCCTGTACGCTGAGTCTGTCCTTCCGACAATCATATCTTTTTCGATGTCTTCACATTTTTCCTGCAGCCATTTCGTCTTAGCTTCCCTGCACTTCCTATTTATTTCATTCCTCAGCGACTTGTATTCCTGTATTCTGATTTTCCCGGAACATGTTTGTACTTCCTCCTTTCATCAATCAACTGAAGTATTTCTTCTGTTACCCATGGTTTCTTCGCAGCTACCTTCATTGTACCTATGTTTTCCTTCCCAACTTCTGTGATGGCCCTTTTTAGAGATGTCCATTCCTCTTCAACTGTATTGCCTACTGCGCTATTCCTTATTGCTGTATCTATTGCGTTAGAGAACTTCAAACGTATCTCGTCATTCCTTAGTACTTCCGTATCCCACTTCTTTGCTTATTGATTCTTCCTGACTAATGTCTTTAACTTCAGCCTACTCTTCATCACTACTATATTGTGGTCTGAGTGTATATATGCTCCTGGGTACGCCTTACAATCCAGTATCTAATTTCGGAATCTCTGTCTGACCATGGTGTAATCTAATTGAAATCTTCCCGTATCTCCCGGCCTTTTCTAAGTATACCTCCTCCTCTTGTGATTCTTGAAGAGGGTATTCGCTATTATTAGCTGAAACTTGTTACAGAACTTATTTAGTCTTTCTCCTCTTTCATTCCTTGTCCCAAGCCCATCTTCTCCTGTAACCTTTTCTTCTACTCCTTCCCCTACAACTGCATTCCAGTCGCCCATGACTAATAGATTTTCGTCCCCCTTTACATACTGCATTACCCTTTCAATATCCTCATACACTTTCTCTATCTATTCATCTTCAGCTTGCGACGTCGGCATGTATACCTGAACTATCGTTGTCGGTGTTGGTCTGCTGTCGATTCTGATTAGAACAACCCAGTCACTGAACTGTTCACAGTAACACACCCTCTGCCCTACCTTCCTATTCATAACGAATCCTACACCTGTTATACCATTTTCTGCTGCTGTTGATATTACCCGATACTCATCTGACCAGAAATCCTTGTCTTCCTTCCACTTCACTTCACTGACCCCTACTATATCTAGATTGAGCCTTTGCATTTCCCTTTTCAGATTTTCTAGTTTCCCTACCACGTTCAAGCTTCTGACATTCCACGCCCCGACTCGCAGAACGTTATCCTTTCGTTGATCATTCAATCTTTTTCTCATGGTAACCTCCCCCTTGGCAGTCCCCTCCCGGAGATCCGAACGGGGGACTATTCCGGAATCTTTTGCCAATGGAGAGATTATCATGACACTTCTTCAATTACAGGCCACATGTCCTGTGGATACACGTTACGTGTCTTTAATGCAGTGGTTTCCATTGCCTTCTGCATCCTCATGTTGTTGATCATTGCTGATTATTCCGCCTTTAGGGTTTAATTTCCCACCCCTAGGACAAGAGAGTGCCCTGAACCTCTATCCGCTCCTCCAGCCTCTTTGACAAGGTCGTTGGCAGAATGAGGGGTGAATTCTTATGCCGGAAGTCTACGGCTGTCAATGGTGATTATTAATCAAAATTTAAGTAGCGGCAGGATTCGAATGCGCGACCAAAGACGTTTTGATTATGAATCAAACACGCTACCCTTTTTTTTTTTTTTAATCCCATTTTGTTGGATATTTTTAGTTGCATTTGTTCGGTATGGATGTCCCATGACACCCGCTCATGTTCAGTGTTCAGCTGTAGACGCAGCTACGTATTCAGAGGACAGATAACCCTCTGACCGAACACTCTGAGCTACCGTGCCGACACCCCTATACCACGGCACATTGGCGGTTTATACTTTTACGTTAAATCTAACGCAAAAAATTAAGTCTTAGTAGTAGATATCACTGCCTACCAATGAATTTCGTACTCAATATTTTCAGGTTCAATACCTTGCTTATACATCCATATCTCTATAAAAAGGATGTTGCGAGAAAAAGTCAAGAACAATTACAGAGTTTTTCAATTTTTAAATATTTTTTGGTGTAGGGTAAACTACCCCTCCCCCTTCGTAGTACACGTTAATGAAAAAGTGTTAATATTCCAAAGGGTATGCTAAAGGATATTTTCATATTTTGAGCAAGTAACGCATCAACATGTCTTTAAGAAGTATGTTTTCAATATAAGTCAACAAATATCAACGAATCTTATATTTTTTAAGATGGGCGTAATGTACTCCCCATTGGTAATGAGCGTTAGGCAACTGCGATGGTATTGCTAGGGTTAAAAGTGACGTGTTGAATTTTGTCTGTAAGGAAGTCTCGTATCCAGCCGCAAGTCTGGTTCGATACTGGGTACGCTGGTATTCTTTTTCACTAGACCGCAGTGTGGGACGGTGTCAAATGCCTTTCTGAAGTCAAGGAAGGCATCAGCCAGAACGCTGTTGTCTACGAAGTCTTTTTAATATCTTTCTACAAGAGAACACAAGACCACATGTTGACCTACGTCGATACTGAGGATGTTCGATTGTTCTCCGCATGTCTCATCCACTGGAAACATCTAGTTATGGGTTAGTAAGGGATTGGCTCGCCACCACTCGCCAGCCACTACTATTAATGACTGCACAGATCTGAAGCAGCATGGACCGATTTAAGTGCTGTACATGTCATACAAGCTCATTTCGACTCAGTATCGAACCAGATTAGAGTCGTTGTTGCTGCCAGAGATGGCAGCTCTATGTGCGAAATTTTGCACCCGCTATACCACAATTCACCAAAGCAGCCTCTTCAGCCAGTGTCGCTAATCAAACCTGCACGGTGGCGCTCGAATGGGAGGTAAGCCATGGTGCTCGACTCAGAGGCAAAGTCGTTCCAATCCTCATTGTGGATGAAAATTTGATTACCAATATTTGCCCTGCATGAGGAGGAGTTTTATATCTTCTCCTTGTCTCTGTAGAGCTGTACCATGGGAAGCAAGGAGAGGATGTTGTTTGGTGGAGGTATCCTCCTTCTGTAACACAGACTGCACGCATATATTAACTGCGTACTTCATTCGTAAGCACAGAAAATTATTTAACTCTACATAGTCGTAGTCGTACAAGCTCTTCCATTCTAGCCCACGTAAGCCTCACTGCTGGTGAAGTAAAAGGGGCGTTTGGAAAGTCCGTGCAAAAATAAAATCTTCTCACGTGTTTGGGGTTAACCTTTTCTATTTTTCGACATAGTCTCCTTTTAGACTTATACACTTCGTCCAACGCTGTTCTAATTTGTTGATCCCTTCCAAATAATAGGAATTGTCCAAGTCTGCAAAATAGCTATTAGTTGCTGCGATCACCTCCTCGTTTGAATTAAATCTTTGCCCCACCAGTCATTTCTTCAAATTGGGGAACAAATAGTAGTCCGAGACAGCCAAGTCTGGAGAATAGGGGGGATGTGAAACGAGTTGGAATCCTATTTCCATTAATTTTGCGACCACAACTGCTGAGGTGTGTGCTGGTGCATTGTCCTGATGGAAGAGGACTTTTTTGCGGTCCAATCGCCGGCGTTTTTCTTGCAGCTTGGTTTTCAGACGGTCCAGTAACGATGAATAATATGCACCTGTAATAGTTTTACCCTTTTCCAGATAGTCGATGAGGATTATCCCTTGCGAATCCCAAAAGACAGTCCCCATAACCTTTCCGCCTTTTTTGGTGCAGATTCTTCCTTGGTAACCCATTGTTTAGATTGTTGTTTGGTCTCAGGAATATAGTAATGTATCCATGTTTCATCCACAATGACGAAACGATGCTTAAAGTCCTGCGGATTCTTCCTGAACAGCTGCAAACCATCCTTGCAACACTTCACACGATTCCGTTTTTGGTCAAGCGCGAGCAGTCGCGGAACCCATCTCGTGGATAGCTTTCTCATGCCAAATGTTTATGCAAAATATTATGTACCCATTCATTCAAGATGCGCACAGCACTAGTAAACTCACGCACCTAAACTCTTCTGTCATCCATTACCATATCATGGATTTTATGAATTATTTCTGGATTCGTAACCTCCACAGGGCGTCCAGAACCTTCAGCATCACTTGTGCCCATATGGCCACTCCGAAAATTTTGAAACCACTTATTAACTGTTCTAATCGAAGGTGCAGAGTCACCGTAATGTTTATCAATCTCCTCTTTAGTCTCCTGAGGCGTTTTGCCTTTCATAAAATAATATTTAATCACCACACGAAATTCTTTTTCATCCATTTTTTGACCATCACTCGACTTCGTTGATTCACACGAATGCCAAACACAATGAAATAGACCAATATGGCTGAAACTTGGTGTACGTTCTTTCCAAAAATGCTACTAACCAAACATGACCTCGGTACGTGCGGGTTGTGCCAACTCTCGGACTTTGCACGGACTTTTCAAACGCCTCTCGTACAAGTCCGCTATGTGCGCCGATCTGGTCGCTATGTGCTACCTGATTCTAATCTAGAGGCTATGGCTGCGACTCCGACTCAGTGACTCTCTCAATGACAGACTGGGACTCACTTGATGCGACACACTTTTTTCTTATTTTTATTTTTTAACACTTAACATCTGAGGTCATCAGTCCCCTAGAACTTAGAACTACTTAAACCTAACTAACCTAAGGACATCACACACATCCATGCCCGAGGCAGGATTCGAACCTGCGACCGTAGCAGTCACGCTGTTCCGGACTGAAGCGCCTAGAACCGCTTGGCCACAACGGCCGGCTGCGACAGACTGACAGATTGCGGCAGACTAGCACTCCGGTCCATGGCGACGATCTGAATACTGGCAGCCGAGGGGGTGTTGGCGGCGCGTTGCCTCCGAGTCTGTTTTTTTGCCTCTTTCGACCTTGTCGCAATCTCTTTGCTGCCTGATGTACTGGCGCCAGCTTACGCCAGCAAACTCTTCCCCGCCCCCCCCCCACCCCCCCCCCCACCCTACCCCACCCCCACCCCAAAAAGAATGGCGCACTTTTGTCGTGTAGTGAGTTTGTGAACAATAATGAGAAAGGAGGCAGGGCGTTGGATGTAGACATGGGACGGGAGCCGTGACTGTGGAGGACAGCATACTCACGACTGTACCCCACCATTTGGCTTGCGAAGCGACAGGAGCATCCTCCCCACAACTGCTGCCAGGGCACACGTCAAGGCCTGAGGGTGTGTGCTGGGGCGATCGGAGCGACGGCGACGGCGACGGCGACGGCGATGGCGTGTGCAGGTCTATCGGCCCGACGAGCGGGGATGGCGGGGGAGAGGGCACATCGTCCATCCGCTCCTCCTGGGGTGCCCTGGTGACACCAGCGGGCGGCTGCGAAGGCCGTGCGGTCCAGTGAGGCCGTGAATCTGGGGAAGAAGAGCATCAAAATCATGGGGCAAGTGGCACGCGCGAATTTGGTTCAGGTGGCGACGCTGCAAACCATCGGAACCTGCAGTTAAATACATATAAGAGCCAATGCGTTCCTGTATCACGCCTCTTTCCCAGCGCCCCGGGTGACATCCCTGAAAAGAACAAAATCGCCCGGCGCAAAGCGATACTTGCGGACCATTGGCGGCGCCGGGTGTTGTGGTGGGTGTAGCAAGTGTAGCAGCGTCCGATGGCTGCGGCCATGCAGAAGTACCGACGGTGATGATCCGTTTCGTGGGTGGGAGCGATAGGGGGCGAGATACATCCCTGAATATGGAAGTTAATAGGAATATAAAAAAGGGAGGAAGGTTTATTTGTTTAGCAAGAGTAATAGAAGGCAGATTTCAGACTACGTAACAGACCAAAACGAAAATTTCTGTTCCGACACTGACAATGTTGAGTGTTTATGGAAAAAGTTCAAGGCAATCGTAAAATGCGTTTTAGACAGGTATGTGCCGAGTAAAACTGTGAGGGACGGGAAAAACACACCGTGGTTCAACAAAAAACTTAGGAAACTACTGCGAAAGCAAAGAGAGCTTCACTTCCAGTTTAAACGCAGCCAAAACATCTCAGACAAACAGAAGCTAAACGATGTCAAAGTTAGCGTAAGGAGGGCTATGCGTGAAGCGTTCAGTGAATTCGAAAGTAAAATTCTATGTACCGACTTGACAGAAAATCCTAGGAAGTTCTGGTCTTACGTTAAATCAGTAAGCGGCTCCAAACAGCATATCCAGACACCCCGGGATGATGATGGCATTGAAACAGAGGATGACACGCGTGAAGCTGAAATACTAAACACCTTTTTCCAAAGCTGTTTCACAGAGGAAGACCGCACTGCAGTTCCTTTTCTAAATCCTCGCACAAACGAAGAAATGGCTGACATCGGAATAAGTGTCCAAGGAATAGAAAAGCAACTGAAATCACTCAACAGAGGAAAATCCACTGGACCTGACGGGATACCAATTCGATTCTATACAGAGTACGCAAAAGAACTTGCCCCCTTCTAACAGCCGTGTACCGCAAGTCCCTAGAGGAAAGGAAGGTTCCAAATGATTGGAAAAGAGCACAGGTAGTCCCAGTCTTCAAGAAGGGTCGTCGAACAGATACGCAAAACTATAGACCTATATCTCTGACGTCGACCTGTTGTAGAATTTTAGAACATGTTTTTTGCTCGCGTATCATGTCGTTTTTGGAAACCCAGAATCTACTCTGTAGGAATCAACATGGATTCCGGAAACAGCGATCGTGTGAGACCCAACTCGCTTTATTTGTTCATGAGACCCAGAAAATATTAGATACAGGCTCCCAGGTAGATGCTATTTTCCTTGACTTCCGGAAGGCGTTCGATACAGTTCCGCACTGTCGCCTGATAAACAAAGTAAGAGCCCACGGAATATCAGACCAGCTGTGTGGCTGGATTGAAGAGGTTTTAGCAAACAGAACACAACATGTTGTTATCAATGGGGAGACGTCTACAGAAGTTAAAGTAACCTCTGGCGTGCCACAGGGGAGTGTTATGGGACCATTGCTTTTCACAATACATATAAATGACCTAGTAGATAGTGTCGGAAGTTCCATTCGGCTTTTCGCGGATGGTGCTGTAGTATACAGAGAAGTTGCAGCATTAGAAAATTGTAGCGAAATGCAGGAAGATCTGCAGCGGATAGGCACTTGGTGCAGGGAGTGGCAACTGACCCTTAACATAGTTAAATGTAATGTATTGCGAATACATAGAAAGAAGGATCCTTTATTGTATGATTATATGATAGCGGAACAAACACTGGTAGCAGATACTTCTGTAAAATATCTGGGCGTATGCGTGCGGAATGATTTGAAGTGGAATGATCATATAAAATTAATTGTTGGTAAGGCAGGTACCAGGTTGAGATTCATTGGGAGAGTCCTTAGAAAATGAAGTCCATCAACAAAGGAGGTGGCTTACAAAGCACTCGTTCGACCTATACTTGAGTGTTGCTCATCAGTGTGGGATCCGTACCAGATCGGGTTGACGGAGGAGATAGAGAAGATCCAAAGAAAAGCGGCGCGTTTCGTCACAGGGTTATTTGCTAACCGTGATAGCGTTACGGAGATGTTTAGCAAACTCAAGTGGCAGACTCTGCAAGAGAGGCGCTGTGCATCGCGGTGTAGCTTGCTCGCCAGGTTTCGAGAGGGTGCGTTTCTGGATGAGGTATCGAATATATTGCTTCCCCCTATTTATACCTCCCGAGGAGATCACGAATGTAAAATTAGAGAGATTCGAGCGCGTGCGGAGGCTTTCAGACTGTCGTTCTTCCCGCGAACCATACGCAACTGGAACAGAAAAGGGAGGTAATGACCGTGACACGTAAAGTGCCCTCCGCCACACACCGTTGGGTGGCTTGCGGAGTATAAATGTAGATGTGGGTGTAGATACATTTGCAGCGCCTGTTCCCGTGTGTGCGTGGCGACATGTTTCTTGAAAGTGCATACGAAGCATTCTTCTTCTCCGTTCGACTGCGGGTGAAACGGAGCACCTGTTAGATGACGAATGCTGTTCCGTTAGCAGAATTGTTCAAAGTCACTATGAGCCAACGAGTGTTTCAAAATGGTCCTGCAAAGTCAATGTGCACTCGTTGCCATGGCGACTGAGTCTTAGGCCAAGGTGAGAATGTTTGTGGCGGAGCGGATTGGTTCTCCACGCATGCGCGACACTGTACCATCTGTTGTTTGTGGCCGTCCATGCCCGGCCAAGTACAGTGCAGGCGCGCTAACTGTTAGAGCGAAAAATTCCCCACTGTCCTTGGTGGAACAATCGTAATACAACCTTTTGCAGCACTTTGGGAATAAGCACATAAGGTTGTCTATTGTCATTTTGAACTAGAATCACACCATGTTGAACTGAAAGTCTATGCTGACGAGCATAATATCGGCGCACAACTGAGTTCTGAACACTGTTCAATGAACGGGGCAAAGCCGTGCGAATATAATGCAAAAAAATCTTGAGACCTGGGTCTGCTTCCGTGGCCTATGCCGTTTTTCTGCAGTGCAGGGGAAAAGATTCCAGCAGTTTAGTCTTGCGCATCGATTTGACAAGATGCAGCAGATGCTAATCGGAAGGCAAGGATAGGGCGTCTGCATTGTCATGCTTTGCCGTGGATCTGTACACAATTTCATACTGATATTGCGAAAACAACAAAGCTCACCGTTCTAGTTTTTAAGCAGTGCATATAGGAACTGGCTTTGACGGATGAAATAAGGACTGCAAAGGCATATGATCTGTCACCAAATGGACCTTGCGACAGTACAAATAATGATGGGATTTGGTCACACCACACACAGTAGCGAGAGCCTCTTTTTCTATTTCAGAATAATTGCACTGAGTTTGCTTTAACAACTTTGAGGCAAAAGCAATGGGTCTCGTGCACCAATTCTGTGCGAAAGCACAGCGCCGATTCCGTAGGAAGAAGCGTCGACTTGCAACACTACTGGCTTGGCAGAGTCAAAGTGCACTAAACATCTGTCACTTAGCAAAGCGTTTTAGATTCTGAAATGCGTCTTGACAGTCTTTAGTACACAAAAGGGACATTTTTGCGACGCAAGCGATACAATGGAGCAGCGATCTGAGCGGCTTTTAGTATGAATTGAATGTAGTACCTCATCTTGCGTAGTACTGACTGCAGTTCAGACACATTCCAAGGAACAGGCAAGTCACGGATTGCAAGCAAATGAGATTTGGGGGGAATCGCACCCTGGTTGTTTATGACATGACCTAAGTAATGTAGTTCAGTTTCAAAAAAGTCACAGTTTTCGAGACGACACTTGAGTCTTGTTTTTAGCAACACTCAAAAAAGAGTATGCCAATTGGCAATGTGTTCCTCTAGTGTACGACCGGAGACGACAATATCGTCACGGTAGTTAGAAGAAAATGACATTTTCTCAGTCAGGTGTTCCAAGTAACGTTGAAAAATGGCGAGTGCGGCAGCACTGCCGAAGGGAAAACGCAAATACTTGAACAGTCCTAAGTATGTATTTACAACAAACGCTTTCTGTGATTATTCATCCAATGGAATTTGCAAGTAGGCGTCACGCAAATCTATCTTAGAGAAGTAACGCCCTGCACCAACCCTCTCCATGAGTTCCTCAGGTCGAGGTAATGTATATGTGTCAAGTATTGGATGTGGGTTGAAGTCAGCACAAATGCGAATGCGACCACAAGGCTTAGGCAACAAACCAAGTAGACTTGCCCATTGACTCA
The DNA here is from genome assembly GCF_021461395.2 of Schistocerca americana. Lineage (NCBI taxonomy): Eukaryota > Metazoa > Arthropoda > Insecta > Orthoptera > Acrididae > Schistocerca > Schistocerca americana. Next base: position 433,422,126 of record NC_060123.1, on the reverse strand, counting down.
CTTGAATGGGAGCAATTACACCATTATCTTGTAGTTCTTTCAATTCACTGGCTACTTTGTCTTTTAAAGCAAGTGTGAGATTTGTAACTGGCTGGCAAACTACGCTGTCCAAGTATTGGAATTTCCTGTCCTTTGTAAGCAGTGATGCGCTTACTAGAATTAGAAAGGCGCGGTGAGCCTATCTTTTCGTACGTGGCACTATTAAGCAAAGTTAGGGGCACCTGTGTCTAACTTGAAGTTCACACGCCGGCCAGCAATGCGTAATGAGACAAGTAGTTTGTTAGAATGTCGTTTGCACAGAACGAAGGCCAGAATGAGACACAACCTTAATCTTACTTTTGTCCAAACCTGCTGTAGGTTTGGAAAACACAACGCTCACTGCATGTGCACGAGTCTGTTTTTACTAGGGAACGGGAAAAATTTGCGTTTTTGTGCCTTTGCAAACAAACTGCTTGGACATGGCCCTTTTTTCCACACGTGTAACACGTTGCGTTACGTGATGGGCAGTCCTGTCTATTATGACGAGCTAAACATCTAGGGTAAGGCTTCACTAGGTTCACAGGCGCGTTTACCTATCTCCATGGCCATCAGTGCGGTTGTGTACGCCCTCGATGTTGTGGCTGCTCAGGGCGATCGCGAGCAAAGGGCGACTCGACCCGACAAATCGTGGCGTGTCAAACTTATCGGCCTCTATAGCACCCGATTCATATTGCCCTAAGATTTTCAATACTTATGGTGGATCAGAGTACTTTAAGATCTGTTCCCGTATTCTACTATCGGGGTCATTGAATGTTATAGCATCTCTCATCATTAAGTCACTGTAAAAGTTGCCTCAACCACACTTAAATTTACACTTCCTAGTCATGTCCGTACTGTGCCATTGACTGTACGTCTGTTCCGGCTTTTTCTGCAATCGAAAGAACTGATATCTGGCTACAGCTGCTTGGACTTGCTGTCCATAATATTGAGTTAACGCAGCGACTACTTCGTCATAACTGAGTTCGTCGGGAGACACAGTTAGGAATAGTTTTCATATTAACCTGACCACTGGGGACCATTGTGCTGTCTTTTAAACCGTGTTGCTAACGCGTAAATTTAGCAGCGTCCAGCATAAATATTTAAATATATCTACAGTTCTAAATTGTCATTCCATTACTGCACTACCCGGCTAAAATATGACATAAGCAACAATGTAAACTAAATTGAAACACACAACCGTTTTCAAATGTTGTCTGTAAAGTACAGTATTTGTTTAAAATTATTCAATTAGGTTCGTTGACTACTTTCCTATAAACTTAGTTCACTCTTGAATACCACATCACTTTTAAAATACGGAGACACACGACACTGGAATCGGCGAATTTTACTGAAAATATTTCTGAGCTTTAGGTGAGAAAGTTTTTACGCTCTGACACCAGCAAAGAATAGTAGAAGTTAAAATAGTTTCTCATAGAACAGATTTTGGTATACAATCAATTTACCTTTACTTGGATTCTTTTTACAATGGCAAATATATATGTCAGAATTATTCGGCAATTTAAGCTCGCCGCGTAAAGCTTTCACGAAATGGCGGCAGGTAAATGAACATGGTGTATCACAGAATCGATCTGCTCCGATTACATGAAAATAACTGGCTGAATTCCATTTGAAAAAAAAACAATTAATCAGCATTAAATAATTGTCCTCAGCATTTTCAATCTGAAAGAAAACTATAACTTTTGCCAATAAAATCATATATTACCGCTAATGGCGTCGTTGAAGGGAAGCAAAGATGGAATGCAAAGAATATTACTAAATATTCTTACACAAAATATGAGATAAACTTGAATAACACCAGCCTCTATTTTTTTCCAATAATTTACAATAGGTAGTTTACATAATAGTAATAATACCAGACCTTATCATAGGCGGTAGATTAAAGTGCGTCTTGCTAGCATCATAGCTGCTTGAACAAAAAGAAAGTCTGTAACAAAAATCAGTAATAATAATAATTGTTCTTATAATTAAAAGATATCATTGTTTTCAGTCTATTTTCTGTGGCTTGTGAAGATACTGTTACACCGTCTCTGCACTAACAAAACCAAACTGTTTCTCTGACAACACACTTGTCTCTCACATATTACAAAAATGTTTTATCGACTATAAAATAGAGGCGTGGACGCTATATTGCCCCTTGGGCTGTTAAAATAATATTTAGCGACAAAATTGTTTTTAACAGTCCACAACAGCCACGACATGCACTGCTTTTAGTCTTAATTATTCACTGTTCAGGTGTCTGATAGTCTCATTATACTTTGACTCATAACAGTTTCGATGTCGTTATTAATATACATATTTGATGGATCTATACATATAACAATAAGTATTTCTGTAATAGTCGGGTTTACTTCGGTAGTGAAAGATGCCTCTGAAATAGCGGCGGACACTTCACAGATTACTTTTCCCACCAATCGGGTTCGCTGGATACGGAAAACTGGGAATAAAACCGCCCAAGGGGCTTCAAGACACCCATAACTACTTACTTTCTGAGTCTGGTATAGAATTTTGTGGTATTAACAAACATGTGTTGACAATAAGTTCATATTAAAATTATATGGGTATTTCTTTCGACAATTTCTGTGACTAGTTCACAGGAACTCATTTCTACAACAAAATTTTAAACATTTCTTATTGAATTAAGTCATTCAAATCGTCGGTCGTCGTGGCGATGATGAGAAGGTCTTCCACCGTGTCGAGTCTCGATAACGTCGGCAGGTGGGCCTGCATCGAAGTCTGGATCTTCTGCTGGACCAGATTCTGCACTGAAACAGGTCAGGATTGTCGCCTCCCATTTCCCGCTCATTCACGAAGGGTTCATGAAAGTCGAAAATTAGTGTTAGGATACATGCCATATATCGGTGGTGCTCTGCAGAAGAACGGTTAGATTTGGGTTCGCTTTCACACACACAGATTTATTCGATATAAAATTCAGTATATGTCCTGGAATCATAACATTGTCGTCTCATTTCTATGTAGTGATCCACTGTTTATATATGATATTTGTAAACGACACAGCACCGGTTAGTTTTTGCGGTGTCAATCGTGGTACTTTGTTTTCGCCAGCACTGTTTATCAACATTCCTGCATGACGCAATGGAGCCAGCGACTACTAAAGGTCTGGCATTTTATACTGTTTTCAGTTGTTAACTGGAATCAACGTATTTTATCGTCGCAGCTAATATCATTTGAGTCTATGAGCGCCCATAAAATCAAGTTATGATATTGTTTATCTAAAAAAAATCCACTGTTTATCATGTGTCTATCTCACCTTCTTTACACAGTTTTAGTTAGACATGTTTCACTGTCCAACTCAATGCCGGTGGTTTCTCATTTCACACAACATCTACAACAGTTTCGTTTTGTTATAACGTAATTAGCGACCTCGTTATTTGATTACATTTTGTGGCTTATGTCAAAACATATTGACAAGGATCACGTAAACATTGACATTAATTAGATCCTCTACATAAATCGTCATCGGATCAGATCGGACCTTCGTTGATTACAGCACATAGTCCCTTCCATATATAAACTCTTATTACAATCATCGTCATTCACATGTGTAACATTACTTATTGAAAGTATAGGACAAATGTCCATGTTCGGCATTTCAATCATAAGTGAGTTCGGAATACTTTAGTAAGAAACCCTCTTGAGTCAAACTCTACCCAAGTGGTACACAAAATCTTACTCAAGCTGAGCAAGAATCGATAATTCAGAAAATACGCGGACTCATGTGCAACTTATGCTCAACACGAGTAGGCGTTCAAAAGGTATCTATCCATTGAATTATTCATTTAAAGATACAAGATAATATATGAATATTTATATTATGTACAAGGAGAAGAAAACAAACAATGTGCAATGTTTTTCCTAATCTAGCACAAATATAAAAATTCAGTGTATAAAATATTGAAATGATATAGAAATTCACTAATCTTAGACTGCGATTCACATATCTCTGGCCCGATTGGCCCTAGTTTCTTTATATTACTTTTCTGCATTTTTTGGTCGTGAAGTGACGGAATATACAATTTTAAAATTGACAAGACACAAATAAATTTATGAAATGCAGTAAGTATATCATTTATAACTACTGTATACAATGTTTATACAAGTGTACCAACACTAGGCAGAAAAATGTTAGTTTCATCACTTCATTAGGTATTACTGTTTAGTGAAGGTATCTCTTTAAATCTCTGTGGCAATACAACCCTTTTATTTTGTCAGTGTTGACTTCTGCTAGTAAGTAACATCCCTCATGTGGGATAGAACTAATTTTGTAGGGACCTGTATATAGCACGTGCCACTTCTACTTCGTTAAAAGTGATGCCTTGGGGAGTGTCCAAATCAACACTAATTCATTTACAGCGTATTCTTGCTGGTTGGTTAATTTCTTGTCGAACTTCATTTACGGAGTTCTGCTTGCCTAGTAATATTTTGTATCGCCATATCCTCCTTTTCTTGGTGTGACTTACCTTCGTTTTGCAACTGTGGTATAGCCTTAGGCCATTCGTTCTTCTCCTGACTATTACCCATTAACTCATTTGGTGTAAATCCAGTTGATAGGTGTGGTAAACCACTGTATATTTCAACAAAGTTGTTTAAATATCCAATCCATTTTGTTTGCTTATTAGATGCGTAGGCCCAGATAAATCTGTTTAATTCCCTGAATGTTCGTTGTACTAGGTTACTGCTAGGTGAAAAGCTCGATATTAAGACACGTTTTATACCATTTTCTTCCATTATATTTTTCCATCTGCTTCCAGTAAAATAGGTAGCATTATCTGTTATAACAGTGGCAGGGTATCCAATTGTTCTAAAGTAATTTGTAGTTAGCTTTCTCCCAATGCAGCTAGTAGAAAGCTGCATGCAAAACATGCATTTTCAGATGTTTGGAGAATAAATCACATATAACTAGGATATATTCCCCCCCCCCTTCCCCCCCCCCCCCCCCCCCCTCGAGCTGTCGGTAGAGGTCCTGTTACGTCCATTGTAGTTACATCTCTAGGTCTTTGTGTTATTATTGGGTGTAATTCTGTAGTCCTGCGCCTATTGTTTGGCTTGGCCTTTTGGCATATGACACATGTTATCAGTACTTCTTGGACTTTCTTTTTCAGGTTTAGGAAGTAACAATATTGTTTAATTTTAAGTGTAGTTTTGACAATTCCGAAATGTCCCCAAGCTCGGTGGGTAAACCAGATTAAATCTTCAAGTTGGTTTGTAGGGATGCGCATAGACCATCCACTGTTAGGCTCATTCGTTTTATAGACTAACATCTTCTCATGTAACTGATGGGTATCATTGATATAAGACACTTGCTTGTTGTTGTTTGAGTATGTCCCTAATGTTTTTCCACACATTTTCTGTGGCTTGTGAAGATACTGTTACACCGTCTCTGCACTAGCTAAAACATACTTTTTCTCTGACGATACACTTGTCTCTCACGATATCACATATTTAAAAAAATAATGTTTTTATCAACTATAAAATAGGGGCGTGGAAACAATATCCCGCAATCTAAAGAAAGTATGGTAGCTTTACAGTACCTTGCTTGAACTGGATGAACTTCACAATGCGCGTGAAACTGTGTCAGGTATTCGAGCCATTCCTCTTCGGCGTCGTTAAATTGCCAGAACGTTGGTATGCTGGTTGGCGCCACGTGTTGGGCAAATCGGTCTGTCTGTTGGGCCGCCGAAGTAACTTGTGCAGGTAGTAGTTGCACCGTCGTTAGTAGGACCGCAATTTGTTTTGAAACCAAAAAGCTTGTGTTAGATCCATCGTACTGGCCATCTGCGGCTGAGTCGCGGATGCTGGGGTTGGAGAGAGTGGGGTAGCCATAGTTTACACAAATAAATTATAGCATAAAGCATGCAAAGCCTTTGAAAAGACATATTTGATTAGTTCCGAGGCTAGAACTAGAGTTGTAGCTTATTGCAACAAACCATAAGGTTTGGGGTGAGGATAGTGTGTCTTGGACGAATGCGGTCTACGAAATAGTGCTCTACAATTCAACGTATAAGCGCAAACAGCCAGAACTTGCGTGAAGGCGGTACCTGCTTTCATCGCTGAAGACCGCGGCGAGCCATTCCATCTTCTCGGTGATCCTCTGACAGCACCATTCTAGCCGTGCACGTAGACGCAGTGGGGTAAGTCGAATATGGGCTAGAGGTCTGTGTGCCTGTAGTCCCATTGCTAATAACCGGTTGGCAGCAGTTCGTGTTGACAAGCCCCCATAACTGTGCTGTGGTAGCTGTACGATTTGACACTGCCGCCTTTACAATACACAGATCCTGGCGGGCGTCTGTGCTGCGTGAATGTCCAGAAACTCATCTATGGGGGCGTGAAAATTTTCCTGCACCACTGATACCAGCATCGTTGCATAACTGACAAAGCACGTCCAACCTGTGTGGCAATTCTCTGAAAGGATCATTGCGCCACTCGGATGACCACAATTTGACCCCTTTGAAACTCGCTCAGTTCGCTGTAGGAAGCACGACTGCGTCTCATTTGTATAGTTGCCTTCTTGCTTCATATGTTTGCACCACACTGAACCTTCTACCTGTGAACATTTCCTATTAAAGGGTAGGTGCACCTGGCGCTCTGACAGGCATTCCGCTATGTTGTTGGAAGACGACGTTGAAACCGTTATCACTACATCTGCTATTCTTTAGGTGGCATATGACGTCATCTCTAAAAAGGGCCATCACAGAAGTTGGGAAGGAAAGAAGGTAGCTGCGAAGAAACCATGGGTAACAGAAGAAGTACTTCAGTTGATTCATGAAAGGAGGAAGTACAAACATGTTCCGGGAAAATCAGGAATACAGAAATACGAGTCGCTGAAGAATGAAATAAATAGGAAGTGCAGGGAAGCTAAGACGAAATGGTTGCAAGAAAAATGTGAAGACATCGAAAAAGATATGATTATCGGAAGGACAGACTCAGCATACAGGAAAGTCAAAACAACCTTTGGTGACATTAAAAGCAACGGTGGTAACATTAAGAGTGCAACGGGAATTCCACTGTTAAATGCAGAGGAGAGAGCAGATAGGTGGAAAGAATACATTGAAAGCCTCTATGAGGGTGAAGATTTGTCTGATGTGATAGAAGAAGAAACAGGAGTCGATTTAGAAGAGATAGGGGATCCAGTATTAGAATCGGAATTTAAAAGAGCTTTGGAGGACTTACGGTCAAATAAGGCAGAAGGGATAGATAACATTCCATCAGAATTTCTAAAATCATTGGTGGAAGTGGAAACAAAACGACTATTCACGCTGGTGTGTAGAATATATGAGTCTGGCGACATACCATCTGACTTTCGGAAAAGCATCATCCACACAATTCCGAAGACGGCAAGAGCTGACAAGAGCGAGAATTATCGCACAATCAGCTTAACAGCTCATGCATCGAAGCTGCTTACAAGAATAATATACAGAAGAGCGGAAAAGAAAATTGAGAATGCGCTAGGTGACGATCAGTTTGACTTTAGGAAAAGTAAAGGGACGAGAGAGGCAATTCTGACGTTACGGCTAATAATGGAAGCAAGGCTAAAGAAAAATCAAGACACTTTCACAGGATTTGTCGACCTGGAAAATGCGTTCGACAATATAAAATGGTGCAAGCTGTTCGAGATTCTGAAAAAAGTAGGGGTAAGCTATAGGGAGAGACGGGTCATATACAATATGTACAACAACCAAGAGGGAATGATAAGAGTGGGCGATCAAGAACGATGTGCTCTTATTAGGAAGCGTGTAAGACAAGGCTGTAGCCTTTCGCCCCTACTCTTCAATCTGTACATCGAGGAAGCAATGATGGAAATAAAAGAAAGGTTCAGGAGTGGAATTAAAATACATGGTGAAAGGATATCAATGATACGATTCGCTGATGACATTGCTATCCTGAGTAAAAGTGAAGAAGAATTAAATGATCTGCTGAACGGAATGAACAGTCTAATGAGTACACAGTATGGTTTGAGAGTAAATCGGAGAAAGACGAAGGTAATGAGAAGTAGTAGAAATGAGAACAGCGAGAAACTTTACATCAGAATTGATGGTCACGAAGTCAATGAAGTTAAGGAATTCTGCTACCTAGGCAGTAAAATAACCAATGACGGACGGAGCAAAGAGGACATCAAAAGCAGACTCGCTATGGCAAAAGAGGCATTTCTGGGCAAGAGAAGTCTAGTAATATCAAATACCGGCCTTAATTTGAGGAAGAAATTTCGGAGGATGTACGTCTGGAGTACAGCATTGTATGGTAGTGAAACATGGACTGTGGGAAAACCCTTAACAGAAGAGAATCGAAGCATTTGAGATGTGGTGCTATGGACGAATGTTGAAAATTAGGTGGACTGATAAGGTAAGGAATGAGGAGGTTCTACGCAGAATCGGAGAGGAAAGGAGTATGTGGAAAACACTGATAAGGAGAAGGGACAAGATGATAGGACATCTGCTAAGACATGAGGGAATTACTTCCATGGTACTAGAGGGAGCTGTAGAGGGGCAAAAACTGTAGAGGAAGACAGAGATTGGAATACGTCAAGCAAATAATTGAGGACGTAGGTTGCAAGTGCTACTCCGAGACGAAGAGGTTAGCACAGGAAAGGAATTCGTGGCGGGCCGCATCAAATCAGTCAGTAGACTGATGACCAAAAAAAGTGACGTCATCGGATCAAAATCGAGATCGACGTCGTGTTTCCAGATGAGCCGCGCCGGCTTTCATCGTGTCGATCTTCCTCCAGAGATCGTAACCTCTCGCCGCTGTTGATGCGGCCGCGAGGTGGCGCGGACGAGAGAGGATCTGCCGAACGAACGTGCAGATGAGGGGCAGTTAGTAACAACGTGTGGCTGGTAGTGGACACGAGAGGCAATCTCGACGGCAAGGCTGTCACTATGAAAACGTCCATTCGCGTCGACACCGGCTGCATCGGCCGCGTTTTGATTCAAAAATGGCTCAAATGGCTCTGAGCACTATGGGACTTAACATCTGTGGTCATCAATCCCCTAGAACGTAGAACTACTTAAACCTAACTAACCTAAGGACAACACACACATCCATGCCCGAGGCAGGATTCGAACCTGCGACCGTAGCGGTCACGCGGTTCCAGACTGAAGCGCCTAGAACCGCAAGGCCACACCGGCCGGCCCGCGTTTTGGGATGGACTGGGTCGTTAGCCGATTATATGCTGTTGGAGATCGTGACTCGTGGCCTGCCTTTTGGGTGCTTTTGGATAGGGACTTCAACTGGAGTGATAATGTGATGTCATTGTATTTAAATCATTCGATGGATACACATTTTCTGCCCTGTGTGCAAGTGTGATGAACCTGAGACAGATTACTGGTTGAATCTCAATCACGAAACTCTGTGCACAATTGTTCTTACAGTTCGCCGCTACGAAACTTGTGCTTTCTGGCTGTACTAATTCGCACTGGCGTCTGATTTCGTCGATATTCTGGTTTACCACTTCAACCTTGGGGCTTACTGTATGTTATTTCTTAATGTTATTGTTTAGTCTGTTTCGGAAAGCACTGTGTATCATTGAACAGACCGATGCAACGATGTATGGTCATTCAGTCAGATCTTTCTGCGGAGTCTTGAAAGTTTGGGCCCATCTAGGGCGTGTAATTACTGTAAGGCCAACTTAACATTTTATGCCTTTTCTTGAGGTAATCTTATGACAGTGTGAATTGAACTGCTTGTTTCAAGTACCTGGGGTTTGAGTATGATTTGGTTTCTGCTTGGAGGCAGTGACAATTTGTTTAACGTGTTTTGGTACTAATTTGGCGTTGTTTAATCTAATATTGTTCTAAGTTCAGTGCCTTTGGTTTATTAGGTAGCGCTTTCGTCATCGTATAGGGACGCGCGATTTATTGGATGGCAATTTCTTACGATTTGTTATATCTGTGGGCCTGGATTGTGGGTTTGACCTACGCCTTCGACCACTTACGTGTCTTTCTTATTTAGTAGACTCTCACGTTCCGTTTATGCTCCAGGTACACCGAATAAAAATTGCCTGTTCTGAAGTTAATACTGTTTGAGGGAGCGTATGTGGAACAAAGTCGGTCTGAGACTTGTATACCTCGCGCTATTGGTCGGGCCGACAGTTGGTGGTATAACTGGCGATCGTCCAGGATGCCTGTTGTGTACGGCGTTCGCGTCTGTACTTGGTTGGTGGCTGGAGCTCAGATATATTTATAAGTTAAGTTCAGAAACTTAAAAGGAATTTTTGTATATATAATTGTTAACTGTCCTTTCCGGGCGGTAGAAATGTTGTGTTTCAGATGAAAGACCTGCATGTTAAAGTTGATTATTCTAATTGTTCAGTTACGAATGCATTTGTCAAGCGTGTCATTTATTGACTGTAACCCAGTTTTGTCATTCTTCAGTTTGTCTTCAGTCTAGTCCCCGAGATACCTAACATTGAAAGCATTTTATTATAATCGCATTATTATAAGACCATGAAATTTGCACTAACGTAAATTAGCTTGTGCCGTTTGATCTGTAACGATTGATCCCTATCATCCTACTGTTAATATTAGTACAATAATCCTATGAATGTTGCATTAGCATAAGTCGGCTGCTGCCATCTGATGTGTATCTAGTAATCAGTGTAACGACAAGCTGTTCAGAGAACTGTTATTTAATCCTAGTTTGTTGGTTTCACTGACTGTATCTGTGTCAGAATTATAGTCTCAAGGGCAAACTTTGGCCTGTTTAGATATCTGATAACCACTCATTTGGCAAAAATTTTCATTATGATTGTTATTTGAGTCAATTGTTTACGTCAGTAAAACTGTGTGTGTGGAAAGTTATTACTGAACACCTGCTTTGTTTAACATTCAAATCTAAAGGGAGTGGAAGGGCTGACCCAATAAAGTGAACATTTCAATTCCAATGTGTTTATTAACTACCAAAAACAATCTCACATCAAAACTGACAGACGCCACTCAGGCAAGATTATTTACGAAACACTCATTACATAACGTCATAAACAAGTTAATAAATCATTAACCAACGATCTCCCATAAACATTGAGAAACGCCGCTCAGGCAAAATATTTAAGAAACTCTCTCATTGCATAAAATCATTAATAAACTAATAAACCATTAGCAACGACCTCATATAAAAACCGACAGAAGCCACTAAGGCTGAATTTTACCATAACTTTAACAAAACAACTCTAGTTATGTCACGTTATTTAAGATCCTTTCAATTCCAATACTTTAACATTACATGTAAAATAACAGTGGACACACAGCCTCAATTTTAACACCAATACTTAGAACATATTTATTAAAACACAACTTCGGCAATCTTGCAAATTACTACACTAGAGAACCTTGCAGAGCGAACCTCGAAATTACTCAAACGTCCATTGGCTTGTAAGATGGACTTTAGTGCATAGAAAGTTACAACTGTGTACAATCACAAATGTGTAACAACAGAAGTAAGGCCCAGGCTTGTAAGGCCGAAGTTTAACCACGAACGATGGAACCGACTGAGGAAAGTAATCCTTAACTTCGAACCAAGACTTGGCTACTTTTACAACCCCACGTCGAGTAGTCCACAGAAACGTGAACCCAGCAAACGCTACCGAGGAGGAACACACGAGCTCAGGCGAAGGCCACCGCCCGTAAGCCAAACTTGTAATCTAAAGGGAAGCTCTGCGCTTCGGTTGCCTGCTGCCTGAGCTCACTGAAACACAGACCACACCTGACAACAGGAGACCGAAAAAACTTTTCTTAATTTTAACATTCAAGATTGACCAGTCAATTAACACTCTAAAATCAAGGCTCAACAACAACTAATTTCACTAGCAAGTCCTTTCTTTAAGTGAAACAATACCTGATAAACAAAGGCTAAGAGTGGGAAACGAACTGGCTCACGAAAACCGACACTCGCTAGAACTTAATGACACACATATTGTCCACCTTAAGTGGGCCTGCAAGGCTCAACACGATAACCTTCAGAAATAAAAACTCGAATTGCCCAGAGAGGATGTACTGACATGGATTAACCGATATCGTAAGCCATTTAAACACTTGCTAATAATAGCTAATGAACTAACATTCTGGAAATACATCAATATTATGCGGAAGCAGAGACACGCCTAGTAAGAGGCATCAAATGAAATCGAACACACATAACATCATGCGTCCGGCAACGTCTTACTGTACCAAGAGCGATCACAATCACAATTAGCTAAGCGCTATTAGTAGTTAGACTACTTAACTGGGTTTCTTGATGCAGGGGCGATTTTGCGAAGATGTCAGACCATAACTTCTCAACACCTTAACAGCGTGTCCCTCCAAGGAAGTGGGCACATCCACAGCTCATGAGATTGCCTGCCAACTCCAGCCGCCTCCAGTGTAACCACGTGATAACCGCCGCCTGGCCTCAGGCACTCCGTCTTCGCTTCTGCCCGCCAGCCAATCGCCGACTCGCGCACCGCCGCCTTCCGTTTTCAAAGCGTTGTTTCTCTTACTCGCGGTGGGCACTAGCTCATATCCCGAGCCGGACCAAGTCCCAAGACAAACTTCTGTACTAGGAAATTGTACGTACTCATGTCAGAGCTACTACTGGCCGGCGCGCTACAGCTCAGTGTGCAACAAAAGGTGAATGAAGTTATGGTATTAGGTTTTAGGGCGGTGAATGAAGTTCTCCAAGGTCCATTCGTTCCACTTAACCCTTCATGGGCGTCTTAAGAGGCACCGATGTATCCCCTTATCAGCAGGTGTACTAATTTTTCTTCCCGTGCTGTATAAATGACTTACATTACATCAGATGACTCAAAAACAAAGAAATTTTTGCTAAAAAAAATGGAACAAGCTACCTTTGTCAACGTCATGACAATAATGGCGATTACAGTGTCCGATTTTCCCGCCCTGGCCACCTTACCACACTTTCTTCCACAAATATTGCTGTTACTTGGGAACCTGCGTTAAATATCGTGTTATATTAATATTAACAACAGTAACGCCAATGTGACACACGATCACAAATGTTTACTAAATGTTCTGAATGTCATTTTTCTTTTACTCATTTCGTTGTATTACAGAAGCCTTAATATGTTTTATATTACTTGCTAAAGACATGTACCACGTTTGAAGACAGCCGTCTCTACAATGCGTATTCACAAATCCGTGTTGCTTCCATTCGACATTTATACCACAGCAGCTGATCGGTGCTAGCTGAGTACACTCGTGAGTTGTCAATATTATAAGAGAAACAATTAAATATTCTCTCTCTCTCCCGCCTCTATTAACCCAGCGGTTGACGCGCTGAATACCACCCATCCGCTAACGTAATTGGCAAAATTTTATTTAGCTCGTGTTCGAATTCATCGGTATCAGTTGAAATTAAGCATATCTTATAATATCACCGTTTCTGTAATTTTTTTGTAGATCAAGAAATATGCTCTGTTAAGAAGCTCTAAACCTTAGTTGATGTTTTCGGATTCTGCTATTAGTTTCCAGAAACATATTAATACAAAATATGCCTGAGAACCACGAGCCGCTGGTCTGTTTGGAGCGTATATGGAGATTTAAACAGTTTATATTAATGAAGTTATGCAGTTGCTGCGAAACCTTGCTGTGTGAATTACTGCACTCTCTGTTCTCTCCAGTAAGACACGGCACCTGCTCGCATCTTCGTTCTGGCACTTCACGACCATCCAATGTTTTGTGGGATGTAGAGTGGTAGCACCGGTAGCCTTTCTATACCGCACGACAAAACCAAATACAACGTGGGGTTTGATGTGGCGTAAATGGCAAATATCCAGGAAGGGCAGGTTTTATGCCATGGTTGGCAAGGTGGAGTACCTGATGGTTTTGTTCTATGGTGTTATCCTTTATGCAGTCTTTAACAAGATGTTTTCTTTAAAACTTGTAATGTTTCCTGTGCAAATAATCTTATTTGAACAGAATCGTGTTCCTTTTGGTGGGTAACGGCAATTATTAATCACCAGCGCGTTTTTCGCCAGTGGCTATATGTTGCTGAAACTTTTGGTAGAGGAATTGGGCGACAGTGTATGTACAAAAGGGGGATCAAAATTTAAACAAGCTGCTGCTCCTATCGCTGATCTGCAAATGAGCAACTATTCTTCCGTTAAATGATGTACGGGCTGCCTACCCCCACAGCACCAAATGCAGTCTTCCTGATCAATATGCAGTTTTCACCTTTGAAGAAGTGAAGAAAACTGATTAAAGCGCATCTGGCTTGCATATGGTAGTTTTGCACAACATTACTGTGACGAAAACGTAAGCGACTTTCGTGTCAGGTGCTCTTTTTTCCGTAACTAACGCCGATTTTATGCATTCCCTCCTGAATTTGTTTAAACATTGAACGATTTTAGGACAATCACTGGATGCAGTCACTTCCATGAAGTATCTCGTACTATGCGTACGGAGCGATTTCAAGTGGAAAGACCCTATGTCAGACAGATTCATTGCAATAATCCTCATGGAGCGTTGTTCGGGAGTTAGCTTACAAAAACCCAATACTTCAATACTCTCGTCAGGCTGGGATCCGAACACAGATGTGATTGACAGAGGAAACAGAAGTCCAAGGAAGAGCACAGCGTTTCGTTACAGATTCATTTAGTAAGCACGAAAGCTTCACGGAAATCCTCAGCCAACTCCAGCGCAGAGGCTGCAAGAAATGCGTTCTGCACCACGATGTGGTTTTTTTTGCTAAAATTCGTAAGTTCATAGAACAGCCAATTAGTATATTACTTCTTCGTACGTCTATCTCACGAAAAGATCAGGAACGTAATTAGAGAGATTCGAGCTGACACAGAGGCTTAACATCAATCGTTTCTTCCGTGAAGCATTTGCAGCTGGAATACGAAAGGGTACATATGCAGTGGGACACAACATACCCTCCACCACACGCTGTAAGGCGGCCTACGGAGTATAGGTGCAGATATAGAAACAATTCTGTACACCGCATGGTAGCTCACAGGCTTAATTCTACAGGTTCGTATTCCTACCTAGCGTTGAAGTCTCCAACAACATTCGGGAGTCCATATGTATATTTAGGCCCTTCTTTTGTAATGTGTTCCCTACTTGTTATCACGTCACTGAACGATGCGGCGTAGTAGTTAACAATATACATTGGTGTGCGAAAATATTTTTCGCACGATGTGTCACTGTCAAGTAGTACACCACGATGAATCTTGGACTATGCAGAGAAAGAAATGCTACAGTATAGTACAAAAGGTAACTGCAAATGATATGAACAGAAATGACACCTTTAATCAAAGACAATAGTTATACTGAAGTCACGGCGATTCATGATGATCCCTTGGACACTACAAAAAGTGAAAAGTAGTTCTTAGTAGGGTGTGGACGGCAATGCATGTGGAAATAAAAAAAGCTCCAAAAACAGATACGATATTTTTCAGGAGCCAACAAGCAATTTGTAGTCATTTTCAGTGCATTTGTGCTGAAACAGCGTTGTATTTCTTGTTAGGCGATGGATGAAAAGGGGGAATTTAATCAAAATTTATCCATTTAAAACTCATTGGTGCTAACTTCTATTCTCTCTATTCTCTACAGAGAAAAGAAGCTTTTGAAATGTAGTACTACAGAAGAATGCTGAAATTAGATATTAGCCATTATCTAGGATGTACGGTACAAAAGATTAGTTAAATATATCCCCTATTCTTTTGAAGCTGAACCATATCGAAATCATCCACAACTATGTAACCAGTTTGTCTTAGAATACTGACAGTCATATTTTATCTCAAACATACAAATATCACAGGAGAAACAAGATGAACAGTTCTATATCTTGTTGCTTTGGGGTCACGGGAACCAGCAACTTCGAGGAAGAATCAGCCTTTCCCATGGACCAGGCACGCTAACGGAAGGTGAGAGACATAGTTCACCTCACCGTCAGAAGTAAACCGAGTCGGCCTTTGCCAGCTTAATACGGAGCGAGGGAAGGACGGAAAAGTTCCACTAGTCAGGTGGACTAAGACACAGTCAAAGATACTCTGTGACTGAGCGTCCAGTTCAGGCTGTATAGGTCGGAAGGCTTAGAGATATGGAGAGGTGGAAGCCTCTAACGTTCCTAACCAGCCACAGACGGTCTGGGCGACCAATTCCTAAAGCTACCGTTTCGTCCTGTTTGCCGGATATCACTCCAAATTCTGATCTACTGCCACAGGTACGCTTGAGAAAATTTCCATTTTAGTTTTCCGTGTGCAAGGATTGTCCGAAAAATACCCAAATTCACAAGAAATCCCAGAATACTTGCCTTGCTGTGAGAACATGGGTTTAGGCTTTTCCCGGGTGCGAAAGCACGTTTATGACTGGATTTATGGTATCTAAATTGTTGGTGTGAAACAGCGGACTCGATGCAAATTCACTCGATGGAGGACATTTAGACTTTTTTGATGACTGGCTCAATAAAGAGCGCTGAGAGGTCTGAAGGGAAGCAAGGCGTTTTTCTAGTGAGACTCACGGAGACTTCGCCCTGGCCTCTACTCTCAGGACAGCTTGCAGCGTCGCAGCTATTATGCGACTGCAGATTTTTGCAGTAAGTTTTATTACGTTATGGCAAGCTGTTTTGGAAGCCTGCAGTGTAGTAGCATTCGGCGGCGGCCGACTTGTGGCCTGCCGTATACGCCACAGCCTCACCTATCGCTAAAGCGGATCGTGAGAATGCTCACTCTGGCGTGTACTAAAATCACTTATTCACCTCACCTAAGAAACTGAATAACTATGTTAGATATTACCTGTTTTATTCCAAATTTGGTACATGACCTTTGGTTATTCAGACGAACTTTGTGTCAAAATTTGATACCACTACCTATAATAGTTTCAGAGATATAAAAAACCAATTAAAAGTGCTTAACCGACACTTAGGGAATTAAATTCAGTTAGGAACTATAACAGTTTATCTTTTGGTATTATTTGAAAACATGAACAGAACTCTCAGTGTGCAGAATTAATTAATTGAGATTTTCATATTAAAACTTTAATGTTCATTTTCGTAATATAAAATTGAGACAAAATTATTATTCGTGTCTTATGTCGTTGTGGGCGGAAATGAGAGTGAGTGAGAGTGTGTATGTGGGACATACGTTAAATTTCAAGATTAATTTTATGTAATGCATTACGCAATCATAGCGTAGGAAAGATGCTTGTACCCACATTGCTGATGACGTATGTCCAAGCATACTTGTTTTTGTAAGAAGGCAGCCACAATAGTTATTTGTAGAGTAATGTTTTACTAGAGTTATCTCAAGATTATTTTTCGTTTTGTTTTAATTGATAAACATTATAGTAATAATTTGCTTGTCGAAGTGACGCCAATGAACCTGATGTAGTGATTGGCTCAGAACAGTTTAGGCGCGAATATGATCTTGAAAGATTGATCTGATTGGCTGTTCATTTTATCAAC
This sequence comes from Schistocerca americana, assembly GCF_021461395.2. Classification (NCBI taxonomy): domain Eukaryota; kingdom Metazoa; phylum Arthropoda; class Insecta; order Orthoptera; family Acrididae; genus Schistocerca; species Schistocerca americana. The sequence continues at coordinate 433,404,678 of NC_060123.1, read as the reverse complement.
CAATCAGAGAGAAGTCTTTCCGCGCACTATCAAGTACTATATGCGCTGTGAACAACGGCACTGAGGGAGTCGTGGACTAGCAGCCGGACGAGAAGGTCGTGTTAGACGTGTCCGAAAAAACTATTTGTAAAATGCAGAAGTGATGTTATTTCGCGTTCGATTTATATCGCCGTGCAAGCACATGCATTTACGGACAGTTCTGAGATGTTTGTGAGATTTTGGAGTGTTTGTTGTAGAGAAAACCACATGAGAAACTATCGGCCTTTGTGAAGAATTGTGTGTGGCGTGTTAAGTATGCATTTACAGAACATTTTTTGACGAGCATTTTCCTTTGAAGAATCCACTGAAAAGGACCGAGTGTGAAACTCATTTCGTAGCAGTGTATTGACTGTATTAATCTCGTAGTATTTCGGGTTGGACTTAGTACATTTCTGGCTGTCTTGTGTGTGATATAAGCTGTATGAACTAGTACTAGATGTGCTATCGCCGTAAATGTGTGCTTGTTGACACCATAACTAAAAGACAATAAAAAACATTAGTATCGGGAAGAGGACATTTTCAACGAAGGAAGGGAGCATCCACTCTTGCCCGTTATTATTAGAGATTTACATGTTTATTATGTTACCTGAGTTACGCGGACTATGCAATCGTAAGTATGGACGATGGTTTTCTTCAACGCTGCCTTTAAGAGCGTCTACATAGTACCTACGAATGCAGAGCAACGGATAGTGAACGAACGTTGTACTGAGGCAGGTGTACATTAATTTGCAGCTTGCTTTACTCAGTGCTAGCGAACTTTTTAACACCGCTCCGCCGCACGCTGCAACTCTAATAATCAGATTTGAAGTTCGGTCTTATGCCAAGTCGCCGGATTTTGACTGAATGCTTCAAGGGACTTAGATAATATTTTTTTCAGGTTTATTTGACCTCAGTACAGTAGTCAAGCTATAGTCGCAGTAAATTACAGAAAGTTTACATGACTAGCCTCGGTGAACCTCAGCCACCATTATCAAATGTAACAAGTATGAAATCGGTCTGCTTTTAATTACAAGAACCTGAAATACAAGTAACATCTAACCGCAACAGCTTTGTCATAGGAAACAATACAGAGAATTTATCATGTTAAATTAAATCTCGTTATGCAGGTGTTGTGGTTAGATGTTACTTGTATTTCACGTTCTCATAATTAACAGCAGACTTATTCGTTACATTGGATAATGGTGGCTGAGCTTCACCGAAGCTATTCATGTAACCTTTCTGTAATTTACTGCGACTATGGCTTGACTACTGCAACGAAGTCAAATAAATTTGGAAAAAAAAACTTGCATTCAGTCGCGCTCATTCAGACAATCACGTCTAATTAGAGAATTAGATAAGTTTCTCGCCTTAGCGTCCGAGAAGATGCGTGCATCCCGCAGCCACAGCTAGAACAACCTGCTACGCCAGCCAGTAGTAGCTGTCGCAGCTGCACAGCGTACTGCTACATCATGTAGATTCATTACAGACACGGTCAGCCTGCACTGCATTACGATCTATCGATGACATGAATTTAAGACGTTTGAGAAGAGAGCGTTTCTATGTTTCAACTTCCGCTAATCTCTTACTGTAAAATGCGCTTCACATAACTGTTTAGATATTTGTTTCTTTTCATGTTAAGTTAAATCCTGGGAAGACTGTAATTAACCACTTCTCATGTATCACCTTTGGAATGATGAGTAATGAGTTTGACATTGCGTTGCTATGATTATTTCCTTCTTTTCATTTTCATAGTGATCTTCTGTACTCAGTTCACGTTCTTGTTTTTCCTGGAATATTTTGAGGATACCGCGGCTCAATTAAACTGCTAATTTGACAGTAGATGAACATTAATTCAGCCAGTATCGTCCGGCATCCATAGTCTGTTTTTCTGAATAATTCGTTCGTTAATTTGTGTTATTAAGTCAACGTCTAAAAAATATAATTGTAGTGTGTTGTTCACGGAACAATACAAATATCTTAGCAGCAGGTCAAGTTCGATGATTCAAGCATTAACAATTAAATTGCCAACCCCCCCCCCCCCCCCAACCATAAGTGAGGCTCTCTGATGAATTCAGAATTTAAAATAACGTTTCCCCCAAACGCCAAAGTTATATTCATGATCACTCTTAGTGTTTCATGGGGATCTACTACAACTTTCTGATTTGCGACCGTGGTGCTGGCAACTGAATTTAATTGTCTATCGACGGAGGTACGCAACAAGCTGCAGGTTCTATTTCCAATTACACCCGACTTCTTACATTTTAATCTCTAACGAAAGGTGCTGCTCTTGTCTAGACCTTCACTATTTCCCCTGTCAATCGCATCTGATACTAATCCCGGGCCGGCCGCTGTGACCGAGCAGTTCTAGGCGCTTCAGTCCGGAACCGTGCTACTGCTACGGTCGCAGGTTCGAATCCTGCCTCGGGCATGAATGTGTGTGATGTCTTTAGGTTAGTTAGGTTTAAGTAGTTCTACGTCTAGGGGACTGATGACCTCAGATGTTAAGTCCCATAGAGCTTAGAGACATTTGAACGAATCCCGGACACGCGAACAATATTCAGATATCTCCGTTAATCCATTATGGGGAGAGGACATCAGCTGGTTAAGTAATTGTCAGCGTCAATGAAATTCTCCAACAGCCGTGTAACTAAGATGTTATATTGTTTTATTTCGACGACAATCAGTTCCGGCATTCGACTATGCCACTGTACGATTTTATCGTCTATTTTGAGAGATGCATATGGGCCCTGAAGATAGCATAGTGGAATGCCGAAACTGGTTGTCGTCAATATAAAATAAAATAAAATAACATCTTAGTTACATGGCTGCCGGATAATTTCATTGTCATTGACAAAAAATGGTTCAGATGGCTCTGAGCACTATGGGACTTAACATCTGAGATCATCAGTCCCCTAGAACTTAGAACTATTTAAACCTAAATAACCTAAGGACATCACACACATCCGTGCCCGAGGCAGGATTCGAACCTGTGACCGCAGCGGTCGCGCGGTTCCAGACTGAAGCGCCTAGAACCGCTCGGCCACGACGGCTGGCTGACATTGACATATTCAGATATTGTGTTTATGTAGCGACTTGCAACTACACGGTTTTACTTCTATTATCGTATCCATTTAATCGTATGAACGTACCCTATTAATTACGATACACCATACAGCTGCAGATAACGAAATTGTACCAGGCCGGCCGGACGCTGACTTCGTCTTTCGGGAAGTTTAACGTTCCTTCCTCGATGCTCTCACAACGTGCAGTCGCATCTGCAGAAAGAGCGATCCCAGTGGTTACGAGGTGTTAGCCGAAGCGCCGCAAATCTCGTTGCACAGACTTTTAAGAGCGCTCCTTTCGCGGAGTGCGCCTGATCCGCAGCAGGTGGGTAGCTAACTGCCGACCACGCAGCCGCTCTGGGGGGATACTAAGCTGCTCGCCAGAGAGCAGGCGTGACCACCGGTCGCAGCGCGGAGGCGTGTCACGCCGCCGATGCTGGCGCAGCATATTGGGCCCAGCGTACCGGCTTTTCAGCAAGAGTTACTGACGACGGGAATGCACTCACACGGTGGGCCTCTGAGTGGTGCTTCCCAGCACCGTGTAAATAATCCCGTATGGGTCAGCGCCCACCGTACAGAACTGAAGGCAGGCAGCGATCCAGGGTTCGGTTCTAAGAGTTCTGCGAGGAAGGTGGGGGTCAAAGTTTGTTCAGAATGGGTCAAATGGCACTGAGCACTGTAAGACTGTCATCAGTCCCCTAGAACTTAGAACTACTTAAACCTAACTAACCTAAAGACATCACACACAACCATGCCCGAGGCAGGATTCGAACCTGCGACCGTAGCAGTCGTGCGGTTCCGGACTGAAGCGCCTAGAACTGCTCGGCCACAGCGGCCGGCTCAAAGTTTGTTATCCCTCCCACCACTCTCCCAAATATAACTTGCTGGCATTCAACTTGGTACACATATCACTTACAGTCTGGACAGAATCGTTTTGGGGATAATAACCTCCTACCTATCAAAGAGGTTGGAGTACGGGTGATAAAGCAGGGTTGTAGACTAGATGCGAACGCCCACCCTTTATTCACCCAGTGCTGGAGAATGAGAGCACTTAGTGGGCTGCAAGAAACATTACACTTATTTCCAACCTTCCGTGAAATTTGTCTCACTGACAATTCGCACAAAATGATGCGAGCAAAAAAGTTTATCGCTTACTACATTTTCGATGTTCACGCAGTAAAAGTGCTGCATGAAGCATGACGTTTTTAGTAATTGCTTCTTTGTTACTGACTGTATTCACGACACATTTTGCCGACAGTATTCACATATACACTACGTGATCAAAAGTATCCGGACACCTGGCAGAAAATGGCTCACATCGGTAATCCTGGTATTCAGTATGGTATTGGCCCACTCTTAGCCTTGATGACAGTTTCCACTCTCATAGTCATACGTTCAATCAAGTGCTGGAAGGTTTCTTGTGGAATGGCAGCCCATTCTTCACGGAGTGCTACACTCAGGAGAAGTATCTATGTGATGCCTGGCACGAAGTCGGCTTACCAAAACATCCCAGAGGTGTTCTATAGGATTCAGGTCATGACTCTGTGCAGGCCAGTCCATTACAGGGATGTTATTGTCATGCAACCACTCCGCCACAGGTCGTGCTTTAAGAAAAGGTGCTCGATCGTGTTGGAAGATGCACTCGTCATCACCGAATTGATCTTCAACAGTGGGAATCAAGAAGGTGCTTAAAACATCAATGTAGGCCTGTTTTGTGATAGTGCCACGCAAAATGTTAAGGGTTGCAAGCCCCTTCCATGAAAAACACGACCATATCATAACACCACCGCCTCCGAATTTTAGCGTTGGCACTACACACGCTGGCAGATGACGTTAACCTGGCATTCGCCATACCCACACCCTGCCATCGGATCGCCACATTGTGTACCGTCATTCGTCACTCCACGCGACGTTTTTCCACTGTTCAGTCGTCTAATGTTTACTCTCCTTACACCAAGCGAGGCGTCGTTTGGCATTTACCAGCGGGGTGTGTGGCTATGAGCAGTCGCTCGGCCATGAAACCCAAGTTTCCTCACCTCCCGCATAACTGTCATATAGTACTTGCCGTGCATCCAGATGCAGTTTGCAATTCTTGTGTGATGGTCTGGACAGATGTCGGCCTATTACGCATTACGACCCTCTTCAATTGTCGGCAGTCACAGACGAGGTCGGCCTGTACGCATTTGTGCTGTACGTGTCCCTTCACGTTTCCACTTCACTATCACATCGGATGTTTAGGAGGGTAGAAATCTCGCGTACAGACGTATGATACAAGCGACACCCAATCACCTGACCGCGTTCGAAGTCCGTGAGTTCCGCGGAGCGCCCCATTCAGCTTTCCCACAATGTCTAATGACTACTGAGGGCTCTGATATGGAGTACCTGGCAGTAGGTGGCAGTACAATGCACGTAATATGAAAATGTATGTTTTTGGAGGGTGTATGGATACTTTTGATCACATAGTGTATTACGAAATGTACCAATAAAATTACGGCATATCATTGTACGACTCATAGTTCAGGAGATACGACGTCACAAACACTATGAGACACTTGAAAAACTTCCGCGTCATGCATGACGTTAAAATTTATTACAGATAAAGGGAGGAGGAGGATGTGGGCAGAGGAGCGGGGATGAGGAGTTTAGAAATAGAGAGTTGGGAGGAAGAGGTGCATTTGGAGGAGAGATGGACAGAGGGGGGAAGGAGGAGCTGGACAGAGGGGGGAGGACCAGAAAGAAGGTTGGAGAAGGAGCAGATGGACAGAGGGGGGAGAAGCAAGTAGACAGAGAGAGGAAAAAGGAGGAGATGGAAGAAGAGAGGGGGGAGGTCGAAAGCGGTGGAGGAGGTGGACAGAGAGGGGAAACGAGAGAATGGACAGAGATAGGCGGAAGGAGGTTTGGAGATGCACAGAGAGAGGAGGCTAAGGTAATGGACAGAGAAGTACGACTACGAATGAGGGGGAAGGAGAAGATTGGAATTAATACATACCCAGGCAACCCCGGATACTCACCTACTTATATTACAAAAATAATAACTACACAGAGTTATTTTGATAAATGTTGAAGAAGTGCAGAAGACCATCCCCGACAGGATAAGATGTAAGAAAGTGCTATGGACATATGACTGGACATGCGATCGAAGAGAGGCATATCCACTTGAAGATGGAGATAAAATATCCTTGACTTCACCATTCAGGTGGCCCGCAAACATGGTGTAAGCTAGACGACCGTGAGGAACCCTAACTCCCTGCCCTCTTGAACGGAGAGCTAAAACACTACTACTCACAGAACGTTCCCATTTCCCCAGATGTTCTCACGCGCGCTTTCATTGTAACATACAGTCTCAAAGTTCTTTTATCTCCATCTTCAAGTGAGTGCACCTTCTTTGAAACACACTTGCGGCCATATGTCCGTATGTCCTTTCTTGCTGCTTATCCTCTTAGAGGTGATTTTCTGCAGTTTAAACAAAATTACCATTAATACAGTTACGAGGGTTGCCCAGAAAGTAATGCACCGCATTTTTTTATCTCAATCGAAAACAGTGCTACGAATGCGAAACGTTACGTATGTATTATATTAAGCCTCCTGCGTGAGCGTGACGAGTTTCCGTCACTTCCGACAGATAGCGTAGCCACAGGACAGTTTCAAAACGGCGTCTGTAGGTGCTACAAGCAACGTGCCGCCATTGAATTTCTCACTGCAGACAAAGAAACTGTGGGGAATATTCAGAAACGCTTTTGCAAAGTCTATGGAGCATCTGCTGTCGACAGAAGTACAATTAGTCTTTGGGCACGGAGGGTGAGGTCATCAGAAGGCGGTTCGGAGGCGCTCCACGATTTGCAGCGATCGGGGAGACCATCCACGGCTGTCACACCTGACATGTTGCAGCTGATGTTGTCATTCGCAAGGACAGACGCATCACGACTCGGCAGCTGGCGCTGCATCTGTCAATCAGCAAAGACTGTTCACACAGTGAAGCACTGGCTCCGCCACCAAGACAAGGATTGGTATCAGTGGTATCGATAGCTACGATGCCACGACGTAGGTGCAAGTTCTTAGGTTGGCCCTACGACAGACACCGACGACAGCGCCCTCTAGCCGGTGCTGTGGAGCTCCAAATTCAGCCCATTTTGATCAAGAGCAGACGGCCACTTCGCTTCATATAGAGACTTTGCTCTTCTTACGACGGGTCTGAGGCTTCGCACCTACGTGCAAAGTTATGTGTGCCTCTGTATATATTCATGCACCAGTAAACCACTTTTACTTACGTCCAGTACCAACGTGTTTTACCTTTTCCTGCTCCTACTCACTTCCTACATTCGGCCAACATTTCAGTTTTCAGGACCAGACCCACGCGCCGCCTTCCAGGTGGGATACAAAAGTACCGGATATACACGCTCCTATTTCACGCTGGAGGAAGGCCATAGAACGGGATGGAGATTACGTGGAAAAATAGTGTAGATAAAACACCATTCTTTCGCTTGTATAATTCTCATTTGGTTCAATAAAGAAATGTTGAAGAAAAAATGAAACCCTCGTACTATAGCATTAAAACTTTTAATGGGTCAGTGCTCTAGACCAGTTTTTATTCGCTACGCAGCCTGTATCGCTCCAGTATTAACTACTTGCGTAGAAAGTTAGACACTTGTTTTCTGTGAATGGTACTTTGCGTAAGTCTCGACGGTGAACACGCTGCGTTGTACCGTGAGTATCATTTCATGTTGCATTCAACTGGTCACTAAACATATCCACTCCTCTCTCTCACTCATACGTAATAGCACTGGAAAGAAGTTGGGGGAGAGTGTGCATGAGGTGCTCTTGACCACACATGTGACCGACTTGGGCATCGAAATCATGATTTCTATAGTTTTCCATGACGGGCAGATCTCCTGTACAATGTCAAGGTTATTTCCGCGTTGGTCTTTTATTTTTCAAACCGGGTTTATTTTTCCCGCCTTGTTTATATGGAGACATAGTGTGCGTGTTCTATCCTGAGATGAAGAGGTTGGCACACGACAGGAAACCACGCTCGGTTGCACAAAGCCAGCCAGAAAACTGATAACCCAAATAAAAATAATTCTTCCCGTTGGCAGTCAAATATTAGTAATGAACATTTCTTTCACCACTCAAATTTGCCGGCCGCTGTGGCCGAGTGGTTCTAGGTGCTTCAGTGCGGAACCACGCGGCTCCTGCAGTCGCAGGTTCGAATCCTGCCTCGGGCATGGATGTGTGTGATGTCCTTAGGCTAATTGGGTTTACGTAGTTCTAAGTCTAGGGTACTGATGACCTCAGATGTCAAGTCCCATATTGCTTACAGCCATTTGAATCACTTTTTGAAACACGCAAATTTGAAGACATTGATGTCGAACGCCATTTCATAGCCGTGCGTTGACGATCTCAAGCTACATGGTCAGCTTATACGTCAACTTAACTGACCAGTCGAAGAACTCCGTTCCGTTTAATAGATCCGGTTTTTAACAGCTAAAGACTGCCCGTTAAATACCTCCATCGAGCTTAATGAGGCTGTAATTTGAAGCTGCAAAAGCGAGTAAAATGCTTTAGCTTGTGTCCAGGTGGACACAGTCCAGTGTGGGCTTAAAGAATCGACGGACACTCAACAGCACTCGATGTTCGCTGGTTTTACGGCCGCGTATTTCGCGCGAGACGGAAGTCATAGTGAGCCAACAAAGACGCCTGCATAGTAAGTACATTGGCTGTATGCAAATGTCCGGCGCTGCAGTGAAAGGTCCAGTCTGTACCTACATCCGGAGCGGTGATTTATGATGTGGCTGTGCGACTGCGCCTGAAGTGATATCCTATTCAAAAACCGCGAAATAAAAGTCTCTCGTTGATATTAGTGCCACCAGTGACTTAAAAAAACTACCAAGGCAGCGGCAGCTTCGGAATGAGACTGTGTAATATCTTACGCCGGTACCCTTATGCTAGTTAACCGTTCCTGCAACGAGTGCAACCCAAGGATAGGGATTCTGTCGGGACTCTGAGGCGTCGTACTTCATCCTACGTACAGCGGTGGTTATCAAGAACCTCGAAAAAGACTTTTATTTCGTTTTATTAAGATTTTTTGTCTTCTCACCAACTTGTCTGGCAGCAGTAGAAGAATTAGCTACAGCCATAAGCCACTGTTTTCATTGTGAGCCCGAATATGAATCTCAACAATCACGGTTGAGTCTCGTCCTTTGCATCCCAAGGTGCAAGGGCGGGGCCACCTGCTCCAAGCCACCTATTGGATGAACCTCGATCAATAGAAGATCTCTCTGAAGTAAATGCCAAATTTTTCTGAAAAAAAAGCATTTTTGAACGGACACGAAAAATAAACAACTGTGAATCAAATAATAACTTCGTATAATGATTATTCAAGATTATCTTAGCGATATGGATCACCAGGAAGGTCAGTACCACATTAATAATGAAAGGAGCCGAAATTTACCTCCTTAATTCATGTACAAGACGTTAAAGTATTCCACATGTTGAGAGGTGGTGGTATGGACCAAAATAAGAAAAAATATCAATAAACATAGACTCTAAAGCGCATACGTTAAGAGTTATGAGCACTTGTTCATCTTCACTACCGCGAAACGATCCATAGTGCAAGGTCTTTGCTATCACGAACGACCTACAGACTCCTGTAAACAAATGAGAACATATTTCTCTGTGTGTCAAGGATGCACTATGAATAAACATCTGTTGGTGTTGTTACTGTAACCCGTATTCATACCTCGTATTCATACCCCTGATGGAACCAGATAGTATTATGATAAGTTTTCTTATTGCTTTTACGTTGTAGTTTTATCTTTGCACTTGCCAGCTAGCGCAAGCCAATTATTCCACACGGGCAGACAGGAGCCTCTTTTAGAGCCCGGCAAATGGAAACGATTGCCGAGCCCGTCTATCATTTCATACGCTTCCATTAGGCTGGGAAGTGCAAAGATAAATCTATAATGTAAGAGCATTTCACAAACGTATTACAATATAATGTTGTTCTATTAAAACTAATGCATGCTCTGCACTTACACAGAATTGTGAATATGTTTTACAGAGACAACACTAACGGATGTGTACTGCTTTCCGTACGCATGCAAAATAACAGAGGAAAGTGTCCTCATTTGTTACCGTGTTCTGTAGGTCTTTCGCAATAGCAAAGAGCTTTCGCTATATACTGTATATGTCTCACAGCAGCCAAGATGAAAAAGTGCGGCCGGCCGCGGTGGTCTAGCGGTTCTAGGCGCTCAGTCCGGAGCCGCGCGACTGCTACGGTCGCAGGTTCGAATCCTGCCTCGGGCATGGATGTGTGTGATGTCCTTAGGTTAGTTAGGTTTAAGTAGTTCTAAGTTCTAGGGGACTGATGACCATAGATGTTAAGTCCCATAGTGCTCAGAGCCATTTGAACCATTTTGAAAAAGTGCTCATAGCTCTTAAGGTATGCATTTTGGAGCCCAAGTTTGTTTCTTGTTTTGCCCCACACCACCATCTTCCAAAACATGCAATTCCTTCTCTAACACGCTTAATACTGCGCACCAGAGATTTACATATGCTTAAACGCAACTGATCTACCAGTCTTGTTGTAGCAATAGTAAAGAGCCAATCAGTTGAAAATTACACTGAAGCGCCAAAGAAACTGGGTAGGCATGCGTAATCAAATACAGAGTTGTGTAAATAGACAGAGTAAGGCGCTGCGGTCGGCAACGCCATATACGACAAACAGTGTTTGGCGCAGTTGTTAGATCGGTTACTGCTGCTACAAGGGCAGGTTATCAAGATTTAAGTGCGCTTGAACGTGGTGTCATAGTTAGCGCACGAAAGATGGGACACAACATCTCCGCGGTAGAGATGATGTTGGGATTTTTCCGTACGACAATTTCACGAGTGTACCGTGAATATCAGGAATCTGGTAAAACATAAAATCTCCAACATCGCTACGGCCGGAAAAAGATACTGCAAGAACAGAACCAACGACGACTGGGGGAAGTGCAGTCCTTCGGCAAATTGCTGTAGATTTCAATACTGGGCCATCAACAAGCGTTAGCGTGCGAACCATTCAACGAAACATCATCGATATGGGCTTTGGGAGCCAAAGGCCCGCTCGTGTACCCTTGGTGACTGGACGACACAAAGCTTTACGCCTTACCTAGGCTTGTCAACACCGACATTGGACTGTTGATAACTGGAAACATGTTGCCTAGTCGGACGAGTCTCGTCTCAGACTGTATCGAGCACATGGACGTGAAAGTGTATGGAGACAAACTCACGAATCCATGGACCCCACATGTCAGCAGGGATTTGTTCAAGCTTGTGGAGGCTCTGTAATGGTGTGGGGCTTGTGCGGCTGGAGTGATATGCTACCCCTGATACGTCTAGATACGATTCCACAGATGACACGTATGTAAGCATCCTGTCTGATCACCTGCATCCATTCATGTCCATTGCGTATTCCGACGGACTTGGGCAATTCCACCAGGACAATACGACACCCCACACGTCCAGAATTTCTACGGAGTGGTTCCAGGAACAACCTTCTGAGTTTAAACACTTGCACTGGCCACCAGACTCCCCAGACATGAACATATGGGATACCTTGCAACGCGCTGTTCAGAAGAGATCTCCAACCCCTCGTACTCTTACGGATTTATGGAAAGCCCTGCAGGATTCATGACGTCAGTTCCCTCGAGCGCTATTTCAGACATTTGTCGAACCCATGCCACGTCGTTTTGCGGCACTTCTGCTTGCTCGCGGGGGCCCTACATGATATTCCGCAGGTGTACCAGTTTCTTTAGCTCTTCAGTGTAGAAGGCCATCCATCATACTTCTTTCGCACAAAATCCAGTAATCTCCACCTGCAACCACAGTTGCTCTTATTCATACGCATATCGGATCGTGAGACCTGGGTTAACACTTATCACTTCCAAGGAGAGTGCCTTTAGCAGGACAAATTCGCACGTAATCCGTACTGAACGTGCTCAGGAGGAACCAGCAGTCTCCTCGTGATAACTCTCATTGACTGACACTCTGCGCCTCTAGCTCGGGTTTCCGGGCAGGGATAGTGCACGGACATACTCTCACTCGCAATCCTTAAGCGCCTCCCCCCCCCCCCCCCCCCCAATCACTCACTACCATCGAGGGTCCGTATGCCGTATGTAAGGGTCCTACTCCTTTAACTAACGGCTTTCGTTTGGACAGATGAGCTCTTGGGGTCCGTTTACTTCGAACATCAAAGATTAATACGTTGACAGGCGTAATGAACGTCACAGTCTCCCAAGGACTGTGATATCACGGTAGTAGTGGTTTAGTGATCTTATCGATAGCCTTGCTAACCACCATCAGATTCTGCACCGTAACCTTATTGTCAGTTTTGTAAGGATTGCTGGTTTTATTGCGTGTTTTCCTCCACTGGACAACCAACAAATTCTCAATGGACCACAGGTCGCTCAGTGCAGTAGTAGCTTTAAACGCTCAAAACAGTTTGACAGGCGTTGCCTGATGGCGATCTTCCCTAGCAGTATTTGAAGGCTATCGCTAACAATTGTAGACATTGGTCTCATTTTGGACCGCAGTAGTGGTCCCAAAGAATTAATATACATCTTATCCCCAACCTTTTCCACTGGTTTAGAAGCAAGTACTCCAACCTTAGTGTTTTGAGCAAGCTTGCTTTTCATACACGGCTTACAAATACGCTTCCCCCCATTCAAACTTGCGCTCCTTTTTTACGTAGGTCATTCAGCGGATCTAGTCTAATAGCAAAGCCTGAAATAAATGTTCGGAAAAAATTCTCCATTCAGAGGAAACGAGCCACTCCTTTCATAGTTTTGGGAGGAGGAAATTCCAGGATAGTTCTTACTCTTTCTAGGTCTGAGCTGTACCATCTGGGTAGATTACATGTCCCAGAAACTGCGTGGTAGAGCATGCTAGCTTCATTTTGTGGGGATTTACGGCAAGCCCAGCTTTTTGTAAACGTAAAAATATTTCTTTCACATGTTGTGGATGTGTTCCAATATCAGCACTGTAAATAACTAAATATCCAAATAGTTATACACATAGCTAAATTTAATTTTATGGAATATGAGGTCCATCAATTACTAGGGCACTGCAGCCGCTGTAGATACACCAAATGATACTGTATCGAATTCGTATTTAATCCAATCAGTACCAAATGCCGTAAGAGACTGAGATTTCTCGTTTAACGGAATGTAAGTGTATGCCTGATTACAGTCTAATGTAGCGAATACTTCAGCGTCCTTAAACCATCTAAAACTGGAATTTAAATCCTGAAGAGGAAATGAGCGAACTACAATTTTTTATTTAATTATCTGTAATCTATCACTGCTCTGATTTCTCCGTTAGGTTCTGATACCTAAAATACAAGTGCTACATATGATGATTTCGACGGTCCAGCTACATCTTTTCCCAACATTTCCTGAATTAGTTGTTTTAATATTTTTATATGGGGCGGCGTCAATGTATAAGGCGGTTTTCGTACTGTGAGTTCAGTCGTAATGATGGATATAGGCATCAATTTAGTTGTGAGCACATCTTGAAACTGATCACATATCTCCATAAGTTTACAATCAACATGTCCTTGTAAGTGGCCAAATGGATCTTTTTTCTGGTATGCCATACTATTTACATGTTTGTAACGTTTCTCCTCTCTACTAGGAGTCTCGATTCCGTTTTCCTTATTATGCTGACAGAAGGCGATTTTATAATCAGGTTTAAACCGGAACCAAAAAATGTTGCTTGCCCTATCTGAAATAAGCCCGACCTCCCAATGAAGTCATTTCCTAAAACGCACAAAATTGCGACCCACTTAATGATTATCACCTTATTTTCCACGTGTAATTTTTGACTTTATGAACACCATTACACTCATACTAGTTTTATTGGCTCCGTATATGTGTCCACTTTCTTACTCACAGTAGGACATTTACTACTACGCGTCATAAACCATTGTTACTTCACAGCTGTTATCGCACTTCTTGAATCAGCTAAAGCAAACAGGCTCCTCATTAACAGCACAACATACAAAAAGGTACTTTCCTTTGTCCTCTGTTAGCAAATCTCTGTATGAACTTGACTTGACGGACCCTTTTTATAATTTTTAACATCCCTGGTTTGCCACAGTCGATCTGTTCTCTCCTTTCCTTTATTATGTCTACATTTACGTCACACATGTCCCATTTCTCCATAACCCCAACACTTTACATTCTGCCTTAAGTGTTCCGTGCAACTGTGTAATTTCTGTTACGCTGTTCTGTTATAATTTGGTGTTATGTTTTCGGTAAAACCCTGTACCGTACTATTAGTAGTAGTATTTTACGTGTCCCCTTATATCCTTTTATCTACGTTTGATATAACTTGTATTTGTCAAACTAGGCTGTTGAAATCTGTGAGGTGTTGAACTATAAACCGCTCTCTTTCTACCTTGTCGCTTCATACCTCCCAAATGTGTCTTATTATTTCTGTTTCCGTGTGCTGGAGACATAATACTTTTACTATCTTGTGAATTCTAGTTACGGACGCGTCAGGCAGTTCATTCCATTCCTGTTCCTTTCCATATTTTGCATATACCAATTCCTGAGAGGACCGTGGTGTGTCACGTTATTACAAATGTTCCTTCGCAACTCGTCAGTTCCTTGATTGTATTCTTATGCTTCTAATATCCACTCTCTCACGGTTCTTTTCAAATTAGCGGCGAACATAAGTAACAATTCTGTCGCCATTATATGTCTCTGTTTTTGGACATCTATTAGTAATTCTAGAAATTCTATTATTCACTTAACAGTCAACTCGAGAAAATTTTACACCTCAGAATTTACTCCTGTAACGCAGTAGGCAACATAGTAAACTTATTCGTTACCTCCCCCTGATTTTTAGACAAATTTTCCATCTCATTTTTTGAATGAGGGAACTTTCAAACACATCTATCCCACCTAACCATTGACATATCTCTGACACTCGTGGTTATAATTTATACCTATCTTTCTAATTTCATCGCACTGCAAGCATCTAGGGTCTCTCACCGTTGCCGTAGCCCAACTGAAACAGAACACAAAGACCAGTAATTCGAATAACAATGTGTCAGTCCACCCTACCATATCAGATCCATTTTCTGTGCTACTATTTATGAACCAGAATGTAAGATGGACCGAGGACTTGATATCAGACGGACGGACACTTTCAAATTTTTATTAAAACTAAACATTCACAAGTGATTGCAAATTATTAAATGATTACTCAGAATCTTGCTTTTTGGATACATATTCTGTGGATTATATGTCTCAGTCGATATTTAGCAAATGACCTACAGTTATATAATTCATGGAAATTCGCGGTGAAATAGAAATACTTCGTTTTAAATTTTTAATTTACTTCAAGTTACTTAACCAAAAAAAAACGTAAATTAATAAAGACCATTTACACAATAAACATTTACTTGAAAATGCTTGATCATAAAAAACGTAAAACTATAATAATTATTTACAAAACTCAGTATAACACGTACAGTTTCCTACTAACTATGAAATAGTAATTAAAGGATTTTTACAATTTACGTCCACACGTCGCATACCAGGTAATGAAAGCATCTCATGTAATCTCACAATGAGGCAGCATTAACAATCCTTAAGGTTTCGTTAATTACCAATACTTGACAAGGATTAGTAAATTTCTTTTGACCGCAGCTTGGCTGACAACCCAGGCGCCCCAGTAACTTCATACCTGCTACGCACACAACCGCCATGCAGCATACAGCGGCAAATGGCGCTGGACTAGACCTACTCACAATATTCACCGGGATCCAGGAACGTCACATTATATCCGACATTTCATCAGATAATCTGAAAATGACCACAGCCAGTTCCCAGAAACCAATATCACTAAGTACAGATACCCAAAGGATTGTACCAAGTTGCGAGAAAATTATAGTGGTAGCACCGAGAACCTAGCCTCTTCCAGGTAATTTTTCTAGAATAATAATACAGTAGTCGTACGCTATAATTTAGTCAGTCATATAGACTATAAGTTTACACAAATCTCCGGTACCCCTGGACACAAAATTAGCTCAAACATCGTGTGCTAACAGCAAGAGTAAAACAACCAACGCCCTTTTTACTTTATTAAATAATGGAATATCTCTTCAGCATACTTCAATATATATATATATATATATATATATATATATATATATATATACTCCTGGAAATGGAAAAAAGAACACATTGACACCGGTGTGTCAGACCCACCATGCTTGCTCCGGACACTGCGAGAGGGCTGTACAAGCAATGATCACACGCACGGCACAGCGGACACACCAGGAACCGCGGTGTTGGCCGTCGAATGGCGCTAGCTGCGCAGCATTTGTGCACCGCCGCCGTCAGTGTCAGCCAGTTTGCCGTGGCATACGGAGCTCCATTGCAGTCTTTAACACTGGTAGCATGCCGCGTCAGCGTGGACGTGAACCGTATGTGCAGTTGCAGTTGACGGACTTTGAGCGAGGGCGTATAGTGGGCATGCGGGAGGCCGGGTGTACGTACCGCCGAATTGCTCAACACGTGGGGCGTGAGGTCTCCACAGTACACCGATGTTGTCGCCAGTGGTCGGCGGAAGGTGCACGTGCCCGTCGACCTGGGACCGGACCGCAGCGACGCACGGATGCACGCCAAGACCGTAGGATCCTACGCAGTGCCGTAGGGGACCGCACCGCCACTTCCCAGCAAATTAGGGACACTGTTGCTCGTGGGGTATCGGCGAGGACCATTCCCAACCGTCTCCATGAAGCTGGGCTACGGTCCCGCACACCGTTAGGCCGTCTTCCGCTCACGACCCAACATCGTGCAGCCCGCCTCCAGTGGTGTCGCGACAGGCGTGAATGGAGGGACGAATGGAGACGTATCGTCTTCAGCGATGAGAGTCGCTTCTGCCTTGGTGCCAATGATGGTCGTATGCGTGTTTGGCGCCGTGCAGGTGAGCGCCACAATCAGGACTGCATACGACCGAGGCACACAGGGCCAACACCCGGCATCATGGTGTGGGGAGCGATCTTGTACACTGGCCGTACACCACTGGTGATCGTCGAGGGGACACTGAATAGTGCACGGTACATCCAAACCGTCATCGAACCCATCGTTCTACCATTCCTAGAGCGGCAAGGGAACTTGCTGTTCCAACAGGACAATGCACGTCCGCGTGTATCCCGTGCCACCCAACGTGCTCTAGAAGGTGTAAGTCAACTACCCTGGCCAGCAAGATCTCCGGATCTGTCCCCCATTGAGCATGTTTGGGACTGGATGAAGCGTCGTCTCACGCGGTCTGCACGTCCAGCACGAACGCTGGTCCAACTGAGGCGCCAGGTGGAAATGGCATGGCAAGCCGTTCCACAGGACTACATCCAGCATCTCTACGATCGTCTCCATGGGAGAATAGCAGCCTGCATTGCTGCGAAAGGTGGATATACACTGTACTAGTGCCGACATTGTGCATGCTCTGTTGCCTGTGTCTATGTGCCTGTGGTTCTGTCAGTGTGATCATGTGATGTATCTGACCCCAGGAATGTGTCAATAAAGTTTCCCCTTCCTGGGACAATGAATTCACGGTGTTCTTATTTCAATTTCCAGGAGTGTATATATATATATATATATATATATATATATATATATATATATATATATTTGTCACTGTAATGCCAAGCTTTCAAATCACTGTGCTTATATCACACAAAAATACCCCATTCCACATCCGTCTGCCCAGATATGAAATCTGGCATACATATAATAAGAAACGTTACGGTGAAGTGAGAAACAACTCGATCTAACATAAAGATTACAACATTTCGAAAACTAAGTTTGTCTTTAGAGGAAAGACATAATCTGCTACATGGGATCAGTTTCGTATTGTGATATAAACTGAGATGTTTGCTTCTAATCACTTCAGCTATTGACCGAACTGCAGTTGTTGACAACACCAACATGCTTCTCAGTTTCCGTATCTCATGATCTGTAGACCATTTACGCAAAGTTTAGCTGTCACTGCAATATGACTGTTTTATCTTTTTTCGATCTGTACAAAATAGTTTCCCGCTGAAATTCTCGTAATTTGGCCATCTGCAAAAAATGGCGAACGGTGCTCCCACAACGGCAGCAGCAATTCTGAGTGCTGTAGCTGGAGTTACGACCATCTCCAAACTCTGTAATTACGTGAATATTTTGAAAAATTATTCGTCAATCGTAAATCAATTTACCGATCCCAAAACAGATATCAGCTGCAATATCCGATTTCACACACCAAAATGACGTTATTTGGAAGTCGAAATAAATATCTCTGTAACTCTAAATAGGACCCTCACCACTTTTCGAGTTTTCGCTGCTTGTTTAAAGGCACTGCCAGAGAGAGAAAAATTTCTGATTCCTATAGCTGCTGTGGTGTTCATCACTTTTCTGACACGCTGAGTAGGCTTAGTTTACATTTTCTTCGCTTTTAGGAGCCCACTGGTGTCTAAGCACAGATGGGAAGATCAGAACAACTACAAATCTAAAAGTTAATGACATACATCGAAACCCACAACATATCATAAAAAAACCACACAAACGGAATTCGAAGCACTGTTCTACAGCCGGGAAAAATAGATGGAATTTTCGGTGAATTTTCCATGTCCCAGAACTGCTGGTCTGGAGACGCTCAAAAGCCACAACGGCAGGTGGGCGACATCATCCCACCTGTCCAAGGAGGCTGGTCTGCTTGGACTTGTCTCCGAACGGTCGAACAAAGAATACATTTCTGTCAATAATAAACGCCGCCTCTTTCTTTTATTTCACCTATCCTGTGTGTTGTGTAAACAGTACAGTTTACACCATGCAATGTGCACCTTTCTGTCAGAGCTATGGATCCAAACGTATTAATGTCGGTTTAGCACCTGACACAGACCTCGAAGTCATAGTAGAAAAACAAAATGTGTGGCTGTGTATACTGCTGTAATCCTGCACTGCTTCGATATGTTCCAGCAGAAAAACAATGTATCAAACTGCTTATGAAAGAACACCACAGGGACCCTCTCTTGCGATTGACAGTTTTGTGGGTTCAAAAATGGCTCTGAGCACTATGGGACTTACCATCTTAGGTCATCAGTCCCCTAGAACTACTTAAACCTAACTAACCTAAGGACGTCACACACATCCATGCCCGAGGCAGGATTCAAACCTGCGACCGTAGCAGTCCTGCGCTCCCGGACTGCAGCGCCTAGAACCACACGGCCACTGCGGCCGGCCAGTTTGTGGGACATGGTTCTTCTATACTACAGGCGACCAATCTTTACACGGGTCTGTGCAAGCGAATTTGATCTTTGCCCACATGGCACAGTAAACCAATACCATTACATTTAATAGGATCGTCACATATGCTCAGTGTCAGCAAGTAAACAGTATTTGTTTTCGATATATGGGAAGAGAGGGACACGGTAATAACTCATCAATTTCTCTGCCGGGTGACGTTAGTGAATTTTTTATAGCTCGTAGTTTGCTCTGTTGGGTGATACAAAATAACAAGGATAAAGAGAGAACGTTTGGGGGCAGACATGAATGCACCCAGAAGGAGGCAGATCTCCTTCGAACTGCTGTACCTGTCTGTATTTTGGAAATGCACCACAACACAGGAGAAAAATCCTCATCCTTCTTTCAGTCTTGTGGAGTCTTACTAATTTCCTCAAGAAGAAACGCCACTGTAACTGCTCGTACAGTCTTTTCTAATATTTGTGTTGCGGAACAAAGCTTCGTTTGGCGGATGGTCTTACACATTGTACACTGTTGACTGATCTATGATAATATGTTCCCATTTCCACCGAGTGCTCAAAACAGTCCTGTCGTATTAACTCAGCTCACCCTGTTTCTCCACGGGATGCGCTCTCTAACTTATGCTAAGTTCTGACTTAAAGTGGAACGGCCGCATGGACAAAGCTACAGGGAGGGCGAGGCAGTGACTGAGGAACAGTAGCCGGCCGCTGTGGCCGAGCGGTTCTAGGCGTTTCAGTCCGGAACCGCACTGCTGCTACGGTCGCAGGTTCGAATCCTGCCTCGGGCATGGATGTGTGTGATGTCCTGAGGTTCATTAGCTTTAAGTAGTTCTAAGTCTAGGGGACTGATGACCTCAGATGTTACGTCCCATAGTGCTTAGAGCCATTTGAAGCATTTTGAGAAATAGTCACAAGCTGCAGAGAGACTATGTAATGCCAACCAAGAGTTTTGATATATGAGGCCCTTATCAGATAGCTACGAAAAAGGTGACGTAATCTGCTACATGGGGGCAGTTTAGTATTGTGGTATAAACTGACAAATTTGCTTATAATCACTTTGCTTATAACCACTTCAGATATTGACTGAATTGCAGTTGTTCACAACTGCAACATGCTTCTTAGTTCCATTGGACGAAATATTACTCTTACAAGTAGGGTGTTGCAGTTTTACTGAAATAACCGCAAGAAGCTGTTGTGGCTGAAAAAAGGGAAGCTACAGTACAGAGATTGAATCAAGAAGCACAGATGTGCTGAAATGAGAAAAAGAAAGACTAAAATGAAGAAGATGAGGCAATTAAAGCCAAAGAAAACACTGTAGCTATGAAAGCAGAATATAGAGAACGGTGTGAAGGCATTGGAGAAGAAGAAGAATGCAGTTATGATGATGTCGATGATGGCTATGATGATGAGGGAGACGAAGAAGAGCTACAGAAGAAAATTACAGCACACAGGCAGGGCAGCATCGTTGTTGAATAAACCCATAGATAAAATGAACAATGCTGTACACAGCATCAGATTCGATCCAATAGCACCAGTATAGGTTACTGGTGATTCACCAGTAGACATTGATGGAGAAGATTTAATAATTTACAGTGTAAGATACCTAGGAATGAGAGGATTATACAAGCTATTGTTTAAACCTAAACCCAAAAAGCAGTTACAGAATATGAGATCCACAAGATCTTCAAAATTATACTAAAATTATCAGGGCTGCCGATGCTCCTAAACAAAACTTCAAGACCAGTACATTCCAACAAAGATTTTAAATATATCAATACCATTAAAATACGTCTGCAATAGATAAAAGTGGCAGATTGTTACGGGGGAAAGGATGGCATATCTTTTGGCATGGGAATGCACAGCCATGGAGAGAACGAAAATGAGCTTGACATCCCTGGTCGGAAGACATTCTCCAACAAATCGTCAATATATATCGACCATGTCCACTAGAATAACCCGAGGGAGTTGGTAAAGAGATCAGTTTTCTGGCTAGTTTAAAAACTGATAGGCAATAACTTACATGATAATGATATATAGACTTTTGAAGAGGAACTTCTGAAAGCAGTGATTATTACTTGCAGTGTATAATATCTGCATCAAATAAAATGAAAGACTGAATTTCGAAATGGCAAGTTGCATATTAAAACATTCAGTCAGTCGAAAGATAGCCACAGAAGTTGTGATTCGTGTAATTTTCGCATGGGATTTTGTATACTGAACAACATACTTTGCATCTCTGGATGGTTTCACCTAACACAGATATAGCTACTAAAATTTTGTAAGCAGATGGAGATGTTTCACAAATTTACTCGAACAGTAATAACTTACTGACTTCAACGAATACTAGTCTAAATGGGCTGAAAATGAATAAATAGCTTCACCATGTCATGAACAAAGAAATAAATGTACTGCTTATATAAGAAATTTATATCAAGAGTACTTTTTTGTTTTTTTTTTCTTCACCTTGTTGATATTTAATTCTGGCGATATCTAAGTCTTGTAATCGGCATGAAAGCTGAAACAGCTCAAAAATTGAACATTAATTGATGTGTTTTCCAAAATCACGTGAGTCACTTCTCTAAAAGACCTAAACTTGTACTGAGATTGTAAAGTTATACAAAAGAAGAAGTAGCATGTTTCTGAATAATTTATATACTTAGGTAAGGATCATTTCAAGTCAGCTTCGAAGGAGCAGTTCAATAGAGCTACTAAGGGGAAAGATGATTAAAAGTTTCGCTACACATGGGCTTTTGACTGGACTGATGTGGTGCAATATCTAGTAAGTCAGTAATATGTAGTAAGTAATATAAGAGACCTACTCCCATGAACCATGGACCCTGGCGTTGGTGGGTAGGCTTGCGTGCCTCAATGATGCAGAGGGCCGTACCGTAGGTGCAACCAAAACGGAGGGGTATCTGTTGAGAGGCCAGACAAACGTGTGGTTCCTGAAGAGGGGCAGCAGCCTTTCCAATAGTTACAGGGGCAACAGTCTGGATGATTGACTGATCTGGCCTTGTAACACTAACCAAAACTGCCTTGCTGTGCTGGTACTGCAAACGGCTGAAAGCAAGGGGAAACTACAGCTGTAATTTTTCCCGAGGGCATGCAGCTTTACTGTATGGATAAATGATGATGGCGTCCTCTTGGGTAAAATATTCCGGAGGTAAAGTAGTCCCCCATTCGGATCTCCGGGCGGGGACTACTCAAGAGGACGTCATTATCAGGAGATAACGAAGAAATGACGAAGAGATGACGAAGAAATTGATGAAATGTATGATGACATAAAAGAAATTATTCAGGTAGTGAAGGGAGACGAAAATTTAACAGTCATGGGTGACTGGAATTCGAGAGTAGGAAAAGGGAGAGAAGGAAACATAGTAGGTGAGTATGGATTGGGGGAGAGAAATGAAAGAGGAAACAGGCTGGTAGAATTTTGCACAGAGCATAACTTAATCATAGCTAACACTTGTTCAAGAATCATAAAAGAAGGTTGTATACATGGAAGAATCCTGGAGATACTAGAAGATATCAGATAGATTATATAATGGTAAGACAGAGATTTAGGAACCAGGTTTTAAATTTTAAGACATTTCCAGGGGCAGATGTGGACTCTGAGCACAATCTATTGGTTATGAACTGTAGATTAAAACTGAAGAAACTGCAAAAAGATGGGAATTTAAGGAGATGGGACCTGGACAAACTGAAAGAACCAGAGGTTGTGCAGAGTTTCAGGGAGAGCATAAGGCAACAATTGAAAGGAATGGGGGAAAGAAATACAGTAGAAGAAGAATGGGTAGCTCTGAGGGATGAAGTAGTGAAGGCAGCAGAAGATCAAGTAGGTAAAAAGACAAGGGGTAGTAGAAATCCTTGGGTAACAGAAGAAAAAATGAATTTAATTGATGAAAGGAGAAAATATAAAAACGCAGTAAATGAAGCAGGTAAAAAGGAATACAAACGTCTCAAAAATGAGATCGGTAGGAGGTGCAAAATGGCTAAGCAGAGATGGCTAGAGGACAAATGTAAGGATGTAGAGGCTTATCTCACTAGGGGTAAGATAGATACTGCCTACAGGAAAATTAAAGAGACCTTTGGAGAAAAGAGAACCACTTATATGAATATCAAGAGATCAGATGTAAACCCAGTTCTAAGCAAAGAAGGGAAAGCAGAAAGGTGGAAGGAGTATATAGAGGGTCTACACAAGGGCGATGTACTTGAGGACAATATTATGGAAATGGAAGACGATGTAGATGAAGATGAAATGGGAGATACAATACTGCGTGAAGAGTTTGACAGAGCACTGAAAGACCTGAGTCGAAACAAGGCCCCAGGAGCAGACAACATTCCATTAGAACTACTGACGGCCTTGGGAGAGCCAGTCCTGACAAAACTCTACCATCTGGCGAGCAAAATGTATGAGACAGGCGAAATACCCTCAGACTTCAAGAAGAATATAATAATTCCAATCCCAAAGAAAGCAGGTGTTGACAGTTGTGAAAATTACCGAACTATCAGTTTAATAAGTCACAGCTGCAAAATACTAACGCGAATTCTTTACAGACGAATGGAAAAACTGGTAGACGCCGACGTCGGGGAAAATAAGTTTGGATTCCGCAGAAATGTTGGAACACGTGAGGCAATACTGACCCTACGACTTATCTTAGAAAAAATAAATTAAAGAAAGGGAAACCTACGTTTCTAGCATTTGTAGACTTAGAGAAAGCATTTGACAATGTTGACCGGAATACTCTCTTTCAAATTCTAAAGATGGAAGGGGTAAAATACAGGGAGCGAAAGGCTATTTACAATTTGTACAGAAACCAGATGGCAGTTATCAGAGTCGAGGGGCATGAAAGGGAAGGAGCGGTTCGGAAGGGAGTGAGACAGGGTTGTAGCCTGTCCCCGATGCTATTCAATCTGTATATTGAGCAAGCGATAAAGGAAACAAAAGAAAAGTTCGGAGTAGGTATTAAAATCAATGGAGAAGAAATAAAAACGTTGAGGTTCACCGATGACATTGTAATTCTGTCACAGCAAAGGACTTGGAAGAGCAGTTGAACGGTATGGACAGTGTCTTGAAACGAGGATATAAGATGAACATCAACAAAAGCAAAACGAGGATAATGGAATGTAGTTGAATTAAGTCGGGTGATGCTGAGGGAATTAGATTAGGAAATGAGACACCTAAAGTGGTAAAGGAGTTTTACTATTCAGGGAGCAAAATAACTTATGATGGTCGAAGTAGAGAGGATATAAAATGTAGACTGGCAATGGCAAGGAAAGCGTTTCTGAATAAGAGAAATTTGTTAACATTGAGAAATTTGTTAACATCGAGTATAGATTTAAGTGTCAGGAGGTCGTTTCTGAAAGTATTTGTATGGAGTGTAGCCATGTATGGAAGTGAAACGTGGACGATAAATAGTTTAGACCAGAAGAGAATAGAAGCTTTCGAAATGTGGTGCTACAGAAGAATGCTGAAGATTAGGTGGGTAGATCTCATAACTAATGAGGAGGTTTTGAATAGAATTGGGGAGAAGAGGAGTTTGTGGCACAACTTGACAAGAAGAAGGGACCGGTTGCTAGGACATGTTCTGAGGCATGAAGTGATCACAAATTTAGCATTGGAGGGCAGCGTGGAGGGTAAAAATCGTATAGGGAGACCAAGAGATGAATACACTAAGCAGATTCAGAAGGATGTAGGTTGCAGGAAGTACTGGGAGATGAAGAAGCTTGCACAGGATTGAGTAGCATGGAGAGCTGCATCAAACCAGTCTCAGGACTGAAGACAACAACAACAACAACAATATAAGAGAACTTCATATTACAGTGGGTGACTTAAAAAACAAAACAGAGAAAATCAGAATACTGCAAGACACGTAAACTAGGCTACAAACGAAGATCAATAAAAGTGCTACAACAAGAGCGATCTCAGACGAAGAAAGAATGAAAATATCGGAAAGAATGCAGAAGTATCGTATAGGAGAAGAGCAAAGCTTCCTTCATATATTAATAAATTATAATAATCCCTGTACAACCACTGCACTATTGAATTGTCTTACTGAATTATTATTGAACTTTGTTGTATTATTGAAGAACAACAACCTGTACAAACCTTTGTAGAATTGACTAGAGGGGTCCAATGAAACCAGTAAAATATAAGTAACAATAGTAAGTCAGTATACTCAAGCAAAACTTAAAACCCTTAAATGAGAGCTTTTAATGTAATAAATAATTGGGCGAGGAGTAATGGCATTCACCATCTACTGTTCATCGAAGTGTCATGGAGTCTATGGTTCAAATGGCTCTGAGCACTATGGGACTCAACTGCTGAGGTCATTAGTCCCCTAGAACTTAGAACTAGTTAAACCTAACTAACCTAAGGACATCACACACATCCATGCCCGAGGCAGGATTCGAACCTGCGACCGTGGCGGTCTCGCGGTTCCAGACTGCAGCGCCAGAACCGCGCGGCCACTTCGGCCGGCTGTCATGGAGTCTCCGTTGTATAAAAGCAGAAGATGCCAAACATTTTGTACTACAGATAAAATGAATACTCTAGTATGCAGTCACTATAATGTTTGGCTGTCTTTGAAAAGTAAGTGAAAGTGCGTAGTTGAAACCATAGAGATGTACAAAATCGTGTAGAACATATAATTTCGTTGTTTCTGTCATCTTAACTTCTGATAAAATGCTAATAACTCACTGAACCATCCCTTGCAACAGCAAGCGTCTTCAACTCTGGGTGTTATTTATGCATCCCAAATTCAAACCCGTAAGTAAAACCATAAAACGCAATTTGAGCAGTAGGCGCTGGCTTCTCTACAGGTGGCAGCCTCTGCATGTATTACTCTATGCTGCATCTGAAAGCTTTTGGAATTATGTTTTATGCCTGTAAAGTAGGACTACTTTTTCATTCTGATTTCAAATCTTCTTTAGGTTTTTCTACATAAAGTCAGGTTTTTGTACAAATCATGTCTGAAGTTGTAGCTGAAATCACATTTTTCCAACAGGGGATTTTATTTAATTGCATTAAAAATATTTATTTTGTTACCTTTTGTAGAATCACTACACACTTCATTACAGTAGACAATTGTATAGGTTAACTTAAAAATACTAATAATTACTACAGAACATACATTACAGTTTACTTTCCCTTCGCTTATTTCACTGCATCAAGTTCTTTATGACATGGGGTGAAACAGGTATTGAGCTAAACATATTTCCATTATCCAAAAGTCCCCCCTTCAGGCTACGTTTTGACGAATGCATAACTGGACTCGTATCATAGGAGTTCGAAAAACCCTCCACATCACAACAAAAAACCATATCATCTTCGTCTTTAACCAATTTTATTAATTCCTTTACTCTGTTTCTATGCCAAGAGAGTGACATTCCAGGTAGTAGATGATGTTTTGCTTTCAGTCTTCATCCAAGAAAATTAAGTGGCATCTTTTTTTCAGTTTCATGTCATGAGTTAAATCATTTAGTTCGTTTTGACTAAAGAATTCCAGACCAGATTCTTCTTCCAGCGTGTAATCACCACCATCATCACATCCATCTTCTGAGCTGCCCTCCTATTGCAAATCTTCAAGAATGATAGGTGGAATTGGACTAGGGAAAGATCCACTATGTGTAAATGGTTATAAGACAGAAGAAATGCCGGTATATTTTATACCTTTACCACTTTTTGCGTTATGACCTTCAACATTCAGAGCTGGCACACCACCCTCTCATGTTAACAACATTGTGAGTCAGATTAATATTAATATTTTAGGTCATGATCTCGGTGTTCTCCAGTACTACATTTGGTATGTGTGGCTTAAGGCTTTTTACATGAGGAAATTGTGGGCAGAATTTTCTTGTAACTGTATATACAACCTGTAGAGAACTTGTACCTGTGGGGCCATAGAAGAGGTGACAGAGAAGAGGGAGAGAGAGAGATGGATTGGGAGCCATAAACCCTGCAACCAGACTATGTGAGTGATTCTGGGAAGCAGCACTAGATGGATCGTACCCGCAGAGGGACTTGGGGCTGTGGCACTCTTCTCCTTCTGCTTAGGGTCTGCTAGAAGGGCACTGGTTCGCAAAACATTTTACTTGTACCTGGTGGCAGTCCATCATGAAGGCAACCAGTTGGCAGAAAGTGGGAGGAGGAAGCTATTTAAGAGAGACTGCTGTAAACTGAGCCTTTGTTCAAGTGGTGGGAAGGTCATAAAACTCCATGCATTTCATGTTAGAAGCTGAGATGATACAGGAAGAGTGACTGGTACACGTGTGTAGTGGAGGCAAGACTGTAGCTCCCCTGACACCAGGAAGTCGCCAGGTTCTTTTAGCTAGCGGCAAAAATATATATATTTCATGGGCACGACTGTCTGAGAAGCAACTGCCTTCTTTCAGATTTTGGGAAGGGTCAGCCTGGAAAAATTAGATTTCTCTGTAAACGAGGGACTGTAGTCCCATCTAGGTAGATTTTTTTTTCCAAGAGGGAGAAGCGATGAGTGTATTTCAGTTGGCTTGTGCAATGTGGGGGCGGTTTAGTTTTCGATCATTTGGCATCCGTACCGAGGCTTAGGGGAAAATGGTTGTTATTCTTCTGATCCTCCCGTCATGGAGGTCTTTCCCTGGTGGGTAAGACTTTGTATCTTTTGGTGAACTAAGAGCCTGTGGCAGTTTCCAACTAACAGCAGAACTGCGTATCATCTCGGACATATCATGTACACGAGACTGAACGTAATCGTCATGAGTCGGCCAATGTTTGACAATTCCAGCTCACATTGTCGTTCCTGTGAGTCAAATTGGTTTGTTCAGACCAGCGAATGGGCGGACCTCGCACTGAAATCTGCTGGGATTTCGTGGCTGTGATAGGGAAGTTTCCCACGTTCTGATAATCAGAAGGCCAGACCGCGTAGTCTGCAAATTTTCGTGGACGCGTCAGAACGTTACAGCTGCCGCAGCGCCCGCTCCTCGCCCAAAGCGCGCCGTTTTCTGCTGCCGCCTGAATCAAGGTGAAAGAGTAAAATACTGCTGCACCATCAAGGGGTCGTTATATGATATTCACAACTCCCTGTTCTCAGATGAACCATAGTGGGTGGTATACTTGGTCGTAGTTGGTACCATTTGAATATAGTTGGGCCTCACAGTGGATTCATGTAAAAAAGTCAACAAGGGAAGTGTCCAGGCGTCTCGGACTGAACCAAAGCGATGTTGCTCGGACATGTAGGAGATACAAAGAGTCAGGAACTGTCGATGACATGCCTCGCTCAGAGCGCTCAAGTGCTACCAGAGCAGTCGATGACCGCTACCTACGGATTATGGCTCGGAGGAACTCTGACAGCAAAGCCACCATGTTGAATAATGCTTTTCGTGTAGCCTCAGCACGTCCTGTTACGACTCAAACTGTGCGCAATAGGATGCATGATGTGCAACTTCACTCCCGACGTCCATGGCGGGGTCCATCTTTGCAACCACTACACCATGCAGCGCTGTAAAAATGGGCCCAACAAATGCCGAATGGACCGCTCTGGATTAGCATCATGTTCTCTTCACCGATACGTGTTGCAAGTGCCTTCACCCATACCAGTTGAATGCCTTAGATACACTGTCCAGCGAGTGCAGCAAGGTGGAGGCTCCCTGCAGTTTTCGGGTGGCATTATGTGGGCCGACGTACGCCGCTGGTGGTCATGGAAGGCTCCGTAACGGCCTTACGATACGTGAATGCCATCCTCCGACCGATAGTACAACCATATCGGCAGCATATTGGCGATGTGAATGACTTCATTCGGGGTAATGACATCGCTGGACTAGAGTCGCCAACATGTTCTCCAGACATGAACCCTATCGACACACGCCTGGGATAGATTGAAAAGGCCTGTTTATTGACGACGTGACCCACCAACCACTCTGAGGGATCTGCTCTGAATCGCGGTTGAGGAGTGGGACAATATGGACCAACAGGACCTTGATGAACTTGTCGATAGTATGCCATGACGTATGCAGCATGCATCAATGCAAGAGGACGTGCTACTGGATGCGGGTGTGCAGTATCTGGACCACCACCTCTGATGGTCTCGCTGTATGGTGGTACAACATGCAGTGTGTGACTTCAATGATCAATAAAAAGGACGGAATTGGTGTTTATGTTGGTCTCTATTCCAATTTTCTGTACAGGTTCCGGAACTCTCGGAACCGAGTTGATACAAAACTTCTTTTGATGTGTGTATGAGTATACGTATAAATCACCTGATAAATTTTCACTGAAGTAATCACAAGGATAAAGCAGAAATACCAGCGGTCCTTATATAAACTTATATTTTAAAGTTGTGACCATTAACCCAGTCCAGCGCAGAGTTTGAAGCTTCAAAGAAATCGCATTTTTCTGCTGGATATGGTATAAAACGGCATTCGGTGACAATGTGGTGAACGGTCTGACGCAGTTCTCCACGTTGCAGGTTGGTGATTCGGTTATTCCCAATTATAAAATGAGTCACGACAGATGCCATCTGACGTTCTTCTTCTGTTGAGTGTTTTCTGTACGTGGCTAGGCAGTTCTATACGTGACTGTGGTGAAGTAGGGTCGATAGTGGGTGGAACTTGAGACAGTTTCAGGGTTTCCCAGTGTTCTCTACACATGTCGTTAATTTTGAAGCTGTCCTTCTAAAGTAGTTCTGTTAATGGTAATGGGAGAGATCTAAAGCCTCTGCAGAACAGCGTCAGCTAGGCCACTGTGCAGTGGAAGGTGCGAATTGGTTACAATTTTGTTGTATTCCTTAACTAATATTTCCTCTCAGTGAATATGAAAAGGGGACTAAGCAAGTTGTCATAATGTTTGGCTCGTCAGAGTAGGTAAGTATTGTGTGTGTGTGTGTGTGTGTGTGTGTGTGTGTGTGTGTGTTGGGGCTTATGGGCGCTCAACGTCGAGGTCATCAGCGCCCTGACACACATTAAAGGGAACGAATGTGGACAGACCTAATAAGAATGAAACACACACGCAAAGAAAGCAGGAAAAGAAGGAAAATGCTACTTAAAAAAGTAGAACGTAAGGAAGGGGAAAACGTAGCAACAAGAATGCCTCATTAAATTGCCATTGGCTGGCCACTTACATAAAATATGGGCGAGCTTGTCACAGAGTGAGCAAATTAAGATCCTCTCCCTAAAATCTTTGTAAAAACATCTGACATGGCACAGAAGTTTAAAACTTTAACCACATTCGTCCGAGTGTTGCCTAAAAGAGATGGCAGGTCCGCTGGCAAGTCAGCCGCGGCCCGCTGGTCAGAAAATATAACGCAATCCAATAAAATGTGGCGCACAGTGACCTGGACGCCACAAGCACCACACATTGGAGGGTCCTCCCGCCGGGGTAGGAAGCCATGCGTCATAGGGCTGTGGCTTATCCGAAGCCGAGTGAGGAGAACCTCGTCCCGTCGACGGGGCTGAAAGGAAGTACACCACACACGCGTTGTGGGCTTGACTATACGTAGCTTATTGTCAGTCACTTCCAGCCACACATCCTCCCACCGACGCATGACACGTGAGCTCAACAGCGAGGTGAGTGCGTGCAGGGGTATATCACACTGAGATACTAGTGGATAGAGACACGCCTCCTTGGCTGCGAGATCTGCCCTTTCATTCCCAGCAATGCCGACATGCCCCGGAACCCAGCAGAAAGCCACCACCTTCCCCAATCGCTGTAGATGGAGGAGGGCATCCTGGATGGTCTGGACTATTTTATCTGCTGGATACAAACGTTGCAAAGAGTGAAGGGCACTTAGTGAATCGGAACAGACAAGAAATTTAGGACAGGAAGAATGTCTCATCTGCTTCAGTGCTCGCAAGATCGCAGACATTTTATAACACTCCCCGTCTGCTAACTACTGTACCATAACCTCAATGCCAGAAGCAGGTTGTAACATAAAACAATTTTGTAAAAGTAACTATGGCACAAAGCAACAGAGCAGTGTTACCCTCTGAGAGGAATTTTGTTAAGTTGACCGTATTGTTCCTAATGGAAGTGGCTTATCGGAAATGAAAGTCAGAATTACGTTAATATTGGAATAGTGACAAACAAAATTTTGCCTAGCTATACTGTTTATAGAATAAGGGAAACGGTCGCCAGCCTAATTAGGCAAGAGAAAGATTAACATTCTCGTTTATGAAAGTAGGTATAAGTAACTATAATGGACAACACAACAGACACAACCTAGACTTAGTGCAATTAACTCTAACACACATATGTTTTAAGATTGAAGCTAACAGTTAGAGCAGCAGGAACTATTTTCAAAATTATAACAGGTACAGAAAAACACTATCACTTTCAGGGTTTACACAAACTGAGTGGTCTTTATACTGTTAATATGCACACAAGAGAGACAAACACTTGGCATACATGAGAATGTAACGTTTCACAACTGCAGCTTTCTCACTTTTACTACAATGAAACACAATGTTGACAAAATTGCAAGGAATTGACTCTCCTTTTTAGAATTTACTACAGACAACAACGTGATCATTTACTTTATAAGACTCAGCCTAAAGTTTGAAGTTGGTAACAGCACTTTAAATAACAGTTTCAATAGGAAAATTATTATTGGACAAATAACATTTGCTTTAACTCACTCTGTTACCACATTAGCTTTAACTATCTTTCAAATAAGTTCAAGAGGCATTATTTAACAAAGCTCTAGGCTTCAACGTACTTTGAGTAAGGACACTCGGTAATCACTTTACTTCAAACGGAGAGGACCCTGAGAGGTGTTATGATGAGGAGTAAAATCAAGGTAGGTAAATAAATTCCGATATGAATTACCTTATATTTCAGCACACTAACACATCCATTAGGCTGATCCTTCACTGTACATCAATATAGTATTACGTTACAGTGATTGCGCAATGTGGTGGCAACTGCATGTTGGTAGGTGGAATTACAGGTAGAATTGCCGGACTTTATCGTATCTTCATGGCGATGATTCATACAAATTCCAGAATAGATCCAGCTATTTATCCACCCATCCGAGGCATTGGAAAGAAGCAGTAAAAGCCTCTCTCTGAATCAGCATGATATGCACCTTTACATTGACAGTGCACAGACTGGTAGCTCCTTTCCGACTGGTGGCTCGTCTCCGACTGACTATCAGTTCCACCTTTTCCACCTATGCCAACCACAATTTGCGCGTGCTACGCATTTCCGTTCCAGAGGGGAACCACTACACCATTTACATACAAACTAACTAAGAACCCTAAGTGAGGATCAGCAATTTACATAACAGCAAACAAATACATTAAATAAAACAGAACATTTTCACATATTGACACTTCTACAAAAAATTATTCACACAAAATTACAATTACATACAATAAGTTCTGTTCCCTCCAAATGGGACAAAGAATACAAATTGCAGATACACTACTTTGCATAGAATCAAATCACGACATCAAAGGTTTGACAAAGAAAAGAATACACAATTTTATGCTATCGATTTGAACACATTCACAGGCGATCAACAATGTAACATTAAATAAAGCAAAATGAAGCCATACAGCATAAGAGCTGTGGTGTTACAATTTCTGCATCAAAGACAGTAAAAGTCTGAGAGAGTCGGACCTTGAGGACACGATCCGGAAAACAACAGAGCAACCAACGGAATCCCCTTGTTTCGACCTATCCGTAAAAACAGCTACATAGTCGTGGTGCTCAGATGAAATGGGAGAAAATGCTGCATTAAAAACGGTGGCAGGAGTGCAATCTCTCTTGTACTGCAATAAATATAAACTCACTCCGGGCCTCTTCAGTAACCAGGGTGGTAGGCGGTTAAAACCCAGGATTTGGGGTTGTACAGACTCCACACCGAAGGACTGTAGCACACGTTGCACACGGATCCCAAACGGCAGCGTAGCCCGGGGACGGTGGGAAAAAAGGCGGTCCAGAGGTGGATGAGCAACAAGATGGTGAGCAGGCGAGGTAGGAGCTGCAAGAAACTTACAAGCCTGGTGAACCAGCAGGAGCTAGGTAAGTATTGAACCAAGTAGACATAAGTTTATCCCTCCCTTCGTTCTCAAATAGGGCAAAATGTGGTCCACACTGACATGAAGAACATCCCTTCGGTTTTTTAAATTTTCTGATCAGGAAAAAAACACGTATTTGGAAATGTAGGTGGTGGGGAAAACATACAAATTAATGTGTGTACACATAGAGGCACAGGCTCACACACACACACACACACACACACACACACACACACACACACACACACACACACACATAAACTACCACATGAGGATGAATAATGTGGCTGAGTGTAGCAGCGACAGGGACTGCAGGGTCGCTGGGTCGAAGCGGCTAGTGTTTACGACGTGGTCCTGTGCCGGGGCGCCCGTCGGCTAGTCTTCGCAACTCACGCAGACGCGGCGTCGTCTCGAGTTATGGCGTGGCGCGTTCGGTAGGCTGTGACCTCGGTCCGCGCCGCCAAATCCACCGCAGCCCACTCGCGAATTACTTAACGATTGACGCCCCAGATCGGCTCCGATGACGACCTTTCCGCGCCCACTGTTCCGCCGTATGTTTGGCTTTATATGACGCTCCGTCCAAACAGCTGTCGGATGGCGAGAGGGAATAAATGTCAGCCCAATTCATAACGGTACTGTGTGCCCTTTGCCCGTAAGGCTGCTACTAGAAGCATCTCAATCGCAGTTCTGAGACACGGAATATGGTTACGATAAGTCGTGCTTGAAATGTTACACTGCATATCCGCTGCTGAACACCTACTGTGCAATTGATACCTATCGTTCTGTAGTAAACACACGTGTTTTGTTAACGTTATATTGCTGGGTGACGTGTACATTACGTTTAACATGTATATTTCTGTCTCTTGTACATGCTTTGAACGAACTCAGTAACAGTGTTCCAATTTATAATTGGCTGTCGGCCGTTTTGTATCACTGACGAAGAGTACTCACTAAAATGTAAATCTGTTATGTAGAAAATAATTGTCCAGGCACATTTTAACTTAAGTCGTGTTATAATCATCACTTATTCCACTGATTTCTTATGTCACTTACCAGAAGTTTTTATGAGAGGTGTTCCTACATAGAGTATAAGATGTAAAGCAACTCGCTTGCGCATATGACTTTACAAGTCGATGTAACATCATACAGTGCATTAGGTGTAGCAATTTCTGGAGAACGCCTTACAGATAACGATGCAGTAAAGGTTCTCGCATTTTGTTTCAACATCCAGTCGGGTTGGATGCGAATCTCTGAGTAAACTTTTTTTGTCCGAATACATGCAGTGCACTACCCCGAGAAAAACTTCTTAATCAGTGACACCAATCCAAGAGTTGGCCCCAACAGTGATAACGATGTTGGTGATGATGTTGTTGATAATGATGATGATGAAAATGGTGATTTGTGACATAGACTCTCAATAGGGCTGTTATGAACTCCTGTGCTAAAATACTATATTATTCTGCATTTAAAATGTAATATAAGCAATTTCCAATTCTTATTCCCACACATAATCGCACACTCCCAACCAAATATGAAATAAAACTGTTTATAGTTATACTAGAAAAGATACATTTAAATATTGTAACTATTTGGTATGCGTAACGAAGTCCATTCTGGCACTCAGCTTAGCTAGTCATAGTAATACTTCAAAACGCTTCAGACTCGCTTTCTGATGTTCTACACTACGTATCATCATCACGTTGTGCATGAGTCACTGTCATTACACAGGGTGTAACGGGTATAAGTGCAGATATTTTTATACAGATGTGGAAGTCAGTACAAAGACATCGACATTTGTAGTAAAATTAACATTGTCGGTTGGAATAGCTACGCATAGTTTATATTCAGCAGTATGAGGTATAGTATACTGACAAATGCAGTGAAATGGTATCGCATTTTATGTTAGTAGTATAGCATATAACACGACATCAATGATTCAGGTGGGAGAAAGTGGAACTAAGTATAAACGCAGCTGGCTATGCGAGGTGTTAGTGTGTGCATATGTATCTTTACTGCAGATAGGAAACAGACACTGGCACTAGTGACAATGCGTGTTGTGTATATAAATCACGCTTGTGAGTATGTCACACGGAAAATAGTCATCATGAGATAAAAATTAAAAATCATTGCGTACAAGGAAATGGGACAGCCTAATGGTTAAATCGCCAATAAGTTTAACTGTTCAAGTACAGTGATCGTTAATTTCATTAGAGTGAGAGCACTATTTCGCCAGAACGGAAAATATGGGATGAGTAGAAAATTATTTGAGGTATCTAAGCGTTTCCTTTTGCGCAAACCAAGGGTCTCAACCCTTTCTTCTTCTTAACTTGTTGCTGATTTACAGTTGTCAGTAGCTGCCAGGCGTGTACGACAACTTTTGTCAAATGATACACATCTTGCAGTCAAGAAATGATTGCTGAAACCTGCTCTAATACCCGAACAGAAATAGAGTAGATTAAAGTTTGCTGAAAAACTTATGTCATGGACTTCAGAATGGAGTAACGTGATCTGCATTGGTGGGAAGAAGTCTAATTTAGACAGGCCGGATGGATTTCTATATTATTCGCGTAATTTGAAAACAGAGCAGCAGGTAAGAATAAGCAGAAATTTTGGTGGTGGAAGTGTTACAATCTGTGCATGTCAGATGAGAATACTTCGAGGTTGTACCGAGACCTTCTCATCTGAAATAGTTTGAAATAGGCCCTTATTAACCAGCATGCTTCTCAGACTGTATTACACATCCAAATACAGCATGTCACTTCCCTCTACATACTACAAATTATTTTCATCACGCTAATTGTGTTACATTTTCTTTTTCTTTGACATTTGCATTATATAAATTTGCATTATATATAATATGTAGCAACAAATTATATGGAATCGTTTTAACAATTGTTAAGCATTCAATTCGCTGTAACCTTAGAGAAATCTTTATATATTATATTCTTTATATTAATGGTTGGCTCTGAGCACTATGGGACTTAACATCAATGGTCATCAGTCCCCTAGAACTTAGAACTACTTAAACCTAACTAACCTAAGGACATCACACAACACCCGGCCATCACGAGGCAGAGAAAATCCCTGACCCCGCCGGGAATCGAACCCGGGAACCCGGGCGTGGGAAGCGAGAACGCTACCGCACGACCACGAGCTGCGGGCTTTATATTAATTAAAAACGTATTAACAACAGTATACCAATAAGATTGTAACAATGAGAAGTCTTTGCTATTAGATTCAGAAGCATCCGACCCACCTTGCATTGCAATACGGCGGGTTACTCTGTACTGTTAATGAAATAAATAAATAATGATCTGGGCAGCCTTCTGCACTAAAGGTAAATCAGGCATTGCTTCGCTGAACACCACAATTAACTTTAACATGTACACTGAGATGCTACAGGTAATTGATTGGATTGTATGGGGACCTATGGAACGAAAGTCTAAGATTTCAACAAGATAATGCACCTGTGCATGCTTCTGATACAACTAAAAAGTGGTTTAAAGATAAAGATATCGATGTTTTGCCCTGGCGTGTACGTAGTCCAGATTTGAACCCCATTGATAAGCTTTCGGAATATTTGCAAGGCCTCATTATCAAAATGGAAGACAATTTAGGCGATATGTGAGCTGAAAAGTGCGATACGGGTGGGCAACAATTTCATTACAAGAAGTACAAACCCCAATAAAATCATTGTGAAGAGAATTTTTTGAGATATTTAGGAAGAACAGAGACAGCACAAAGTACTAATTATGTAACAACACAACAGGACTGTGAGTGCTTTTATATTAGTTTCCAGACAGGAAATGCGGTGAGGCTGACCTGTTAAAATTTACGCAATCTCTGAATACCTTCTCCCAATTATATTTCACATTGTCGTATGCCGAATCGCTTGCCACTTTCCTCGGTGTTGATCTCGTCCTCACCGAAGGCCAGCTATGCACTTCCGTTCACATTAAACCTAACAACAAACAACATTACTCACTTTTGACAGTTCCCATCCTTTCCATGTCAAATGTTCCCTCCCATACATCATTAGCATCCGAGGCAAATGCATTTGTTCGGATGCAGACTCTTTACAGCAATACATCACCATTCTCACCTCAGCCTTCACTGCATCTTACTCCACCAGTCTAGTTCAAAAAGTAGATTTCCTGGGCCATCACATCCAATCCTGGTACTGCTGATCTCTCCAAAAAACAACTTCCGAAGACACTACAGGTGACTCAGTTTTATCCTGGTCTGTAATGTATTAATCAGGTACTTCGACAGGGCCATGCCCTCCAAAAATCGTGCCCTGAAACGAGAGCCACCCTGACTGAAATTTTGCCCACCTCACCTAGAACAGCTTTCCGTCGCCCTCCAAATCTCCGCAATATCCTTTCCTACCCTATGCTCGTTCTGCACACATCTCCCTACCCTATGGTTCCTACCCTGTGATCATCCCCACTGCAAGTCTTGCCCTATGCTCCCTCCTACCATCACCTATAGCAGCCCTGTAACTGGCAGAACATATACTATGAAAGGGAGAGCCACCTGTGAAACGGTAATTGTCATATACCAGCTGTTTTGTAAACTCTGTTCGGCCTTCAACATCGGCATGACTACCACCAAATTATCAATTAGTGTCAATGGACATAGGCAGAGGGTGTATACTGGCAACACGCAGTATCCTGTTGCAAGGCATGCCCTACAACATGACAATCGTGACCTCAGTGCCTTTTTCACCACACCCGCCATCTGGATTCCTCTCCCAGAGACAAGTTTCTCAGAACTCCGCAAGTCGGCAACTAGCGCTACAACATGTCCTTGGTTCTCGCCAGCAACCTGGCCTTAATTTAAATTAATTTCTTCCATCTCGGCACTTCTTCACAGTAACTACTCTTTTCTTCACACCGTTTTAGTTTTCTACGTCTTTAAATGTCTTACCCGTCTATTTTTCACCGCTCATCTGCCACCTCTGTTACGTACAATGCTCTTAACTTTTCACTCTTATTAACTCATGCATGAGGTTTAAGTAGTAATCTCTGTCTTGCGTATTACCGTCTCTTCCACCTTTAAGAACTCATGTTTTCAAATCTCGTCGGATGCAGTCCCCAACAATCAGTCTTTCCTTTTCATGCCGTGTGGTAAGTCTCCCCTGACGCGCGGTTACGGGTGACTTTCCCGAAATCTACCCCTTTTCCTACAGCTCCCCAGTCCTTTTCCTTCACCCCTTTTTCTTCCCCTTCAACCGTTCTGCTTGAAGAAGGAGCAACAGCCTCCGAAAGCTTGCCTAATTACAACGGCGTTTTACGTGTGTGTTCCGCCGCCGCTTGGTGAGTAGATTATTTATCAATCTAAATTACTTTGTCAAAAATTGATTGTTTTGGTTGCTATAAAAGCCTTATTTTGTTACTGGTTTTTTTAAACAAACTATTCAATTCCGCCACGATTGTTTATGTCTTATATGGGTCTGCTACTTTCATAATACGAGGGCTATCCACAAAGTACATTACGTTTTCGTTTGTGTCCGTTAGGGGCGGGGCTAGCGCGGCCATCTTGGTGTCATGGCATTCCGCCGCACAGTCGGCATCCTGCCGTGCTAGTGAGAGGTTCGTGCTGTACTCCGTTGAGTTACTGTGACAGTTTGAAATGTCAGCGTTAATTGAAAATGCCGCGAAGTGTGAAGTGCGTGCTGTAATAAGGTTTCTGACTGCAAAAAACTGTACACCGATAGAAATCTATCGGCAGCTTTGTGACGTGTATGGTGACAACATAATCACTGAAGGTGGAGTGCGTCAATGGGTCATAAAATTTTAAAAATGGCCGAACTAACCTTCACGACGAAGAGGCAAGTGGAAGACCCAGCATAGTGACTGCCGAACTTGTCGAAAAAGTCGATGCCGCGGTCCGTGAAAACCGTAATTTCACAATAACGGAACTCTCTATGAGTTTTCCACAAATTTCACGAAGTTTGTTGCACGAAATCATTACCGAAAAGCTTAGTTACCACAAGTTTTATGCAAGATGGATACCAAAAATCTTGACAGAGATTCACAAAAATCAGCGAATGGCTGCAGCGTTAACGTTTTTGGACGCTTACGAGAAAGATGGCGACTCATTACTCGATCGCATCGTTACTGGTGACGAAACATGGGTTAAGCATGTGAACTGCGAGACAAAATTGCAGTCAATGCAGTGGGGGCACACAAATTCCCCCCAAAAACCCAAGAAATGCATGCAGACAATGTCGGCAAGGAAGGTGATGGCGACTGTCTTTTGGGACAGAAAAGGTGTGACTTTTGTGGATTTCCTGGAAAGAGGCACTACAATAAACTCTCAAAGGTATTGCCAAACTCTGCACAACCTCAGAATAGCAATACAAAATAAGCGCAGGGGAAAGTTGAGCTCAAAGATCTTGCTGATTCACGACAACGCCCGGGCCCACACGGGAAATGCCACTCGTGACGTTCTCGAATCTTTTAAGTAGGAGTGTTTCCTCATCCGCCGTACAGTCCCGACCTGGCACCAAGCGACTTCCACTTATTCCCAGCAATGAAGAAGTGGTTGGCTATGCAGCGTTTTGATGACGACGCACAGCTTCAAGAAGAGGTAACCACGTGGTTGAAGGCGCAGGCGGCCGAATTTTACGACGAAGGAATTTCCAAGCTCGTCCATCGCTACGATAAGTGGCTTAATTTAAATGGCAACTATGTAGAAAAGTAATATTTAAGTAAGTATCTGTATATAATAAAAAAAATTTCCAATGCTTTATTTATTTTTAATTCCAAAAAGTAATGTACTTTGTGGATAGCCCTCGTAAATTCGATAGAGTATGCTTTATATCCGATTGAGCGATCTAGCGTTCCACTCTCCTAACGACGCCGTCTTCCCGAATAGTCCCCGCCAGAAGATACGAATGGGAGAGTACTTTAACACCAGAATATTTTACCCAGAAGGACGCCATCATCCTTAAGCAGCAACGTAGAGCTGCATGCCCTCGGGCAAAAGAACTGCAGCTTTAGTTTCCCCTTACTTTTAGTCGCTCGCAGTACCAGCAGAGCAGAGATGTATTGGCTTATGTCACAAGCCAGATAAGAGTCATCCAGGATATTGCATGACATTGCAGAACTACTTATTAGCAGCATCTACAAGTAGATTCTCCTGACTCTGTGTGCCCTGCAACACAGAAGAAATGGCCAAAACCGTTCACTGGAATGAAATAAGCTAGTGTGCAAAACATAAGAACGAAAGTAACTTTCGAATGATGTGTCACTGGCAAGTAACATGGCTCAATGACACTTTATCTGTAAAGGTCCACCTTGATCACATAATTTTCAGAATTTACAATTGCCATCTTCATATCTGTTACAAACAGAAAAACAATGGTATGACAAAATAAGCTCAATTATCTGAGACTAAATGTACAAAAGACCAACGAAAACATAGGGATTAAAAAACAAAAAATAATAACATAATTAACAGCCATGCATAACCTGACATACATACCATAAAAGTATTCTGTTGTAAATATCAACGTCCGTATCTACGCACCTAAGGTACTGTACATACACTATGTGGTCACCGAGCGAGGTGGCGCAGTGGTTAGCACACTGGACTCGCATTCGGGAGGACGACGGTTCAATCCCGTCTCCGGCCATCCTGATTTAGGTTTTCCATGATTTCCCTAAATCGTTTCAGGCGAATGCCGAGATGGTTCCTTTGAAAGGGCACGGCCGATTTCCTTCCCAATCCTTCCCTAACCCGAGCTTGTGCTCCGCCTCTAATGACCTCGTTGTCGACGGGACGTTAAACACTAACAACCACCACCACCACCACTATGTGGTCAAAAGTATCCGAACACCCCCTAAAACATACGTTTTTCGTGTCAGGTGTGTTGTGCTACTGCCAGGTACTCCATATCAGCAACCTCAGTAGTCATTAATCATCGTGAGAGAGCACAATGGGGCGCTCCGCGAAACTCACGCACTTCGAACGTGGTCAGGTTATAGGGTGTCACTTGTGTCACACGTCTGTGCACGAGATTTCCACACTCTTAAACATCCCTAGGTCCATTGTTTCCGATGTACTAGTGAAGTGGAAACGTGAAGGGACACGCACAGCACAAAAGCGTACAGGCCGACCTCATCTGTTG
The DNA here is from genome assembly GCF_021461395.2 of Schistocerca americana. Lineage (NCBI taxonomy): Eukaryota > Metazoa > Arthropoda > Insecta > Orthoptera > Acrididae > Schistocerca > Schistocerca americana. The sequence goes on along the minus strand of NC_060123.1, from coordinate 433,363,175 downwards.
ACTGACAGAGACCTCCGGCAGTTGAAGCGGGCCGTAATGTGTAATAGGCAGACATCTATCCAGACCATCACACAGGAATTCCAAACTGCATCAGGATCCATTACAAGTACTATGACAGTTAGGCAGGAAGTGATAAAACTTGGATTTCATGGTCGAGTGGTTGCTCGTAAGCCACACATCGCGACGGTAAATGCCAAACGACTCCTCGCTTGGTGCAAGGAGCGTAAACATTGGACGATTGAATGGTAGAAAAACGTTGTGTGGAGAGACGAATCACGATACACAATGTGGCGATCCGATGGAAGGGTGTGGGTATGGCGAATGCCAGGTGAACGTCATCTGTCAGCGTGTGTAGTGCCAACAGTAAATTCGGAGGCGGTGGTGCTACTGTGTGGTCGTGTTTTTAATGGAAGGGGCTTGCACCCCTTCTTGTTTTGCGTAGCAATATGACAGGACAGGCATAAATTGATGTTTCAAGCACCTTCTCGCTTCGCACTGTTGAAGAGCAATTCGGGGATGGCGATTGCATCTTTCAACACGATAGAGCACTTGTTCATAATGCACGGCCTGTGGCGGAGTGGTTACACTACAATAACATCCCTGTAATGGACTGGCCTGCACAGTGTCCTGACCTCAATCCTATAGAACACCTTTGGGATGTTTAGGAACGCTGACTTCGTGCCAGGCCTCACTGAGCGACATCGATACCTCTCTTCAGCGCAGCACTCCGCGAAGAACGGGCTGCCAATTCCCAAAAACCCTTCCACCACCTGATTGAACGTGTGCTTGCGAGAGTGAAGCTGTCATCAAGGCTAAGGGTGGGCCAACACTATATTGGATTCTAGCATTACCGATGGAGGGCGCCACAAACTTGTAAGTCATTTTCAGTCAGGTGTCCGGATACTTTTGATCGCATAGTGTAGTATGTGCTGGTGACGGCTTGGGGCCGTCAGGTACCTACACAAATAACTGTAGCCAGAAGAGGGCACTAATGACAGAGTACGAGATAATCATTATCGTAAATCCAATAATTAAAATGCGCTATATACAGAGTATCTAACAATAACACATCAACTGACATACGATGTGTGGACATTAAATCCATAATTAAAATCCACATAAAACATGTAGAAGGTAACAATAGATAAGTCCTACCCAGGCTTAGTAAAATACACATCTTTCTACAAAAGTCAGAACAAAATGTGTAAAAATGAGGAACCAACTGTAGATGTTCTTTGCAACAAATGCTCAACATGTTAGACGTCATACATCAACAGTACCTATAATCGAGGGACAACGTTGTGGACAACACTAATACAGCATATCAGTACATTCGTGAGAAATTGCTGTCTTAGCATCCCTAATGAGGTCGGACGACCGCGGTAGGCTTACGACTTCCAAAAAAGATAACTGTAAAACCAATAATCGCACAGATTGAGGTCTGGGGACCTGAGATGCCAAACGTGACGGAAGTGGGGGCTCAACATGCGATTCTCTCCAAACTATGTGCGCAAGAGACCTTTCCTACGTGTAGCACACGTGTAGCAAATTGATGCGGTAGATTCACATCATACAGTGACTATCATGTCATGCGATGGTGTTTCCACGACAGTTCTAGGATTTTCGGTAGCCTAAATTCTGCAGTTATGGGTGTTGACAAACCCTCGGAGAGTGAAATCGTCTTCGTCGGTTCACAACGGTCCACAACATGTTAGACAACCATTCGTCATCTTCCTCATTTTTTGAAGTGCCCACACTGTCACAAAAGCGGTGGCTAACTGTCTGATGACACTACTTTTTGTACGGATAGCACTGAAAAGTATGCCTTAGTTCTCTCCAAACAGTTGTGCGTGGAATATTGGTGAGAGGTGTGACTTCACGAGCACCGACTTCACCATGTGGAGATGAATCCGTTTAAGTCTCCATTTCTTCCGGAACCGTCCGAACAGCAGTACCATTTCCGTCTGGTAGTCCATTATGGATCGTCAAATGGTTCAAATGGCTCTGAGCATTATGGGACTTAACATCTATGGTCATCAGTCCCCTAGAACTTAGAACTACTTAAACCTAACTAACCTAAGGACATCACACAACACCCAGTTATCACGAGGCAGAGAAAATCCCTGACCCCGCCGGGAATCGAACGCGGGAACCCGGGCGTGGGAAGCGAGAACGCTACCGCACGACCACGAGCTGCGGCTATGGATCGTCCAAACAACCCATGGAGTCGAACTTCGTGATCATTTTCTTTACACCGACACTTGTCACAGGAGTCTTACCTGTTTGAATACCCTTCTTATGCCGATACGATCTTAAAGCTACAATCGCGCATTCTCCATTCTCATATTAAAACTTCACTAACAGTGCCTTTTCTGGTAAAGTCAACATGCCGCGATTACTGGTGCATCTGACTACCTCACTCACTACAAGTCATTTTATAGACGATTCCCATGCAGCGTCGCTGATGAGTTTCAGTCCAGCGCCACCTACTGGCCAGGTTTTGCACTCGTTTTTGGTTTCAAGAGCCAACGGGCTTGCTGCAGTGGTAACACCGGTCCCCGTCAGATCACTGAAGTTAAGCGCTGTCGGGCTGGGCTAGCACTTGGATGGGTGACCATCTGGTTTGCCTAGCGCTGTTGGCAAGCAGGGTGCACTCAGCCCTTGTGAGGCAAACTGAGGAGCTACTTGATTGAGAAGTAGCGGCTCCGGGAGAGCAGTGTGCTGACCACATGCCCCTCCATATCCGCATCCAGTGACGCCTATGGGCTGAGGATGACACGGCGGCCGGTCGGTACCGTTTGGCCTTCATGTCCTGTTGGGGGCAGAGTTTGATTTGGTTTCAATAAAACCGCATGTCAATTCAGGCTCGTCTGTCTAGTTTTAGCTCTCTACCTTCACTATTCCGTGAGTTAATGCATTTTCTAATGTTAAAGGACTTTCGGCTCACCTTCTATATAAATGATCTAGTGGATAACATGGGAAACTGTGTGGTGCTGTTAGAGGAGGATGTTCTTAAATATAGGAAACTTGCAACGCTGGAAGACTGTAACGGCGACCTGCACAGAGGATCAATTGGTACAGGCATTTGCAGTTGACCCTCAACGTAAATAAATGTCAACGTGTTGTTCATAAACTGACAGAGATCCATTTTTGTTGAAGTACACGACTGGCAACAAAGCACTGGAAACAGTAAGATACCCAAGAGTAACCAACTGGGCTGACTACACAAAATAGTTGTAGGGCAAGCGAAAACATGGTAGGATTAATGAACAACCGAGAGAAAGAGGGCTCATATATATATATATATATATATATATATATATATATATATATATATATATATATATACTTTTTTCACTTTGTGATAGATAGCGCTATAATAGTCACAAACATATGGCTCACAATTTTAGACGAACAGTGGGTAACAGGTAGATTTTTTAAATTAAAATACAGAACGTAGGTACGTTTGAACATTTTATTTCGGTTGTTTCAATGTGATACATGTTCCTTTATGAACTTATCATTTCTGAGAACGCATGCTGTTACAGCGTGATTACCTGTAAATACCACATTAATGCAATAAATGCACAAAATGATGTCCGTCAACCTCAATGCATTTGGCAATACGTGTAACGACATTCCTCTCAACAGCGAGTAGTTCGCCTTCCCTAATGTTCCCACATGCATTGACAATGCGCTGACGCATGTTGTCAGGCGTTGTCGGTGGATCACGATAGCAAATATCTTTCAGCTTTCCCCACAGAAAGAAATCCGGGGACGTCAGATCCAGTGAATGTGCGGGCCATGGTATGGTGCTTCGACGACCAATCCACCTGTCTTGAAATACGCTATTCAATACCGCTTCAACCGCACGCGAGCTATGTGCCGGACATCCATCTTGTTGGAAGTACATCGCCATTCTGTCATGCAGTGAAACATCTTGTAGTAACATCGGTAGAACATTACGTAGGAAATCAGCATACAATGCACCATTTGGATTGCCTTCGACAAAATGGGGGCCAATTATCCTTCCTCCCATAATGCCGCACCGCACATTGACCCGCCAAGGTCGCTAATGTTCCACTTGTCGCAGCCATCGTGGATTTTCCGTTGCGCAATTGTGCATGTTATGCCAGTTTACGTTACCGCTGTTGGTAAACGGTCCATTTTAACACGGGTAATGTATCGCGAAGCAAATACCGTCCACACTGGTGGAATGTTACATGATACTACGTACTTACACGTTTGTTACTGTTACAGCGCCATCTATCACAAAGCGAAAAAAGTGGTCCAACTAAAACCTTAATATTTCTTTATGTACTACACGAATATGTAATAAAAATGGGGGTTCCTATTTTAAAAAAAAACGCAGTTGATATCCGTTTGACCTAAGGCAGCGCCATTTAGCGCGCCAGCCATAGCGCCATCTGGTTTGCCCCTTCAAGCTAGACGAGTTTCGTTCTTTGTAGTTTTTTAGTTTGATGCTTATTTCGTGAGATATTTGGCCCGGTCACTATCAATGGACCACCCTGTATAATGTTCTACATATTAAATTGCGTTTCGATACTATCTGCAAAGGGGCTGAGCGCGGTAAGTGATTTTTCAGACGTTTGATGCTCATCAGTAACGCTGCTAAAGTGTCCTTCCTGTATGTGCAGCTGAAGAAAATGTGACTTAGGTTTTCCTATTTGCGCCGCCGCACAGGAGAGATGGTCTGACACGAAAGCGATGGAGGTGGTCGAATCGGCCACGCGGGATATAAGGGGTCCAGGCAATCACATGACACATTTCACGTAGGTCGGAGTGAAGAGTTATGACTGATATCGTATTTTCGTAGCAGATATCTCTGCGAGTTGTCATCCAGGTGCTGCCTACATGAAACGCTCGAAATATTTACAGGCGCTAAAAGCATTTCCCAATGTCTTGTGTGAACGAAATTATTTCTGACGATATCTATAAACAAGCAAATGACAACAGTAGCCTTTTAAAGAACGACGTGGGCGAGAAACGCAGATTTACAAGTTACTCGTTTTGATAAATGTCCCTACCGTTTGTTAAATAGAGGTGAATTTGTGTGTGCCTCTCGGAAGTATACCAGGTGATTATAAGAACCCGAAGTTTTAAAGTATTATATGTCTTCACTTTTCTGCATCAAATTATACAATAATTTCGTAAAACGCATAGCCACCAACATTTTATCCTATAATAATGTTTTCAAGAGAGAAAAATGTCTTCTGAATATCGAGAAATACTTACCGAAAGAGTGGCTTCATTACATTTTGTCATTGAAATTACATTAAGTTGTTCTTCAAAGACACCCATAAGTAATTCTTCGAATGAGAATGCTGTATATGACTACCTCTTGAAAATATCGAATTCGATTCCCACTACCACCAAGGATTCATCCTCGATGGAAAGACTGGAATGCGGTCACGAAGCGCGGTGATGAAGTGTCCCTTATTCAGAAGGACCGTTGTTGAAATCACCATCCCAACATCCAGAATTAGATTTTCTGTGGTTTTCCTAAAGTAACTTAAGGCAAATGCTAGACTGCTTCCTTATACAAGACCGAGTGACAGTGGGATTTGGATCGGGCCAGAAGAAGTGTGGATAACCTAATGATATGCCGGTTCCTCGCAAAATGCAAATAGTCTGGAAATACACCGCATAAATGCTTTACGCTCCAGTCTTGACCACAATACTTTACTAACTTTTAGTAATCCTTTAGCGTTTCGTTGTTACGCCGTTTTCAAAGGAACATACTGATTCGAGGGATCTCGTCGAAGTTAATTCCATGAAGCATTAGTGGAAACGCAATGTTTCATGAAAGTAACTCCGTCGACATAACTTGCATCAACATGTCTTAGATCCTTTGAAACAATGGCGTAACGCCGATGCGCGTAAAGAATAGTAAATGTTAATAAAGAATTATGGTCATATCTAAACTTCTGTTAAGGTGCAGATAGTCGCGTTTCGAATCCTCGCCCCAACATAAATTATCTCTTGTCACGTAACAGCATAACCTAGTGTGAAAGTTTAATACTTGTGGCTGCACGCTTTCGGTAAAGTTACCAACGCAACAACGGCGTCGTACTGCATCAAATGGAAGAATTGGTTAATAGCAGTTTCAGATAAGTGAAGCAGACGCGGGAGTCTGATATAGGTGACGCTAAGTGGTATCGGTTTCTAATTGTCGTGTGACTGATGCAGGACATGTTCAATATGCTGTCCACCGTTTTATGAAACAAGCTGAAATCGGGTAAGTGTATATTCCACAACAGATCGGAGTATCTCGGGAGCCATGTGTAGAATGCTTGCCTTCAATTAGAGCACCCCTCAGCCAGAAGTCGCAAGGTGATATGGACGTCCAGGTTGTAGGTAAATGACCGTTGATAATTGTCTCGTGAAATAAGACAGTCTTGGTTGCAAATCGTTTTACCTCCTTGAAACCAAGAATGTCTTATTACAAGAAATTCATAACCGTCGGCTGTGCCAGGCGCCCAGCACGGAATGGAACCAATTTTAGTTGATAATTCTAGCATTTCCGAAATACCTCTGTAGCAGCCGCTTTACTGGCTGTGCAATGGGCGGAGGAGAGATATTTTGCATAAAAGTGATCCCATCCACACAGCCACGCCGTTGAAGGGTTGGAATGACGTTAGTGCGCAAAAGACTCGTAGCGTTCACCAGTGATGGTGCAGGTAACAGGACCTGCAGGGCTGATCTCCTCGAAAAAAATGCGACCCTACGATAAACGTTGCCGTCAACCTAAACCACACAGTCATCTTTGCAGAACGAAGTGGTACTGGTTGATGCGCGAGCGGATTTTCCGGTGGCCATAATCTGCAATTCTGCATACTGACATGTCCTCGGAAACGGGCTTCGTCTGTCCACAGACTGCTCCACGGCCTCTCATTGTCCAGTTCCATGCGAGCAAGAATTTCCAGAGCGAACGTTTATCTAGCTGGCTGGTCAGGGTAGCTGTGCAGGATGTTTCGTAGGATTTTATGCACCGCACTCGCAAGCATGCCGACTTTCGGGTAATACCCCGTAGACTGCATGTTTGCACACGACCGCTCGACCTCTCTTGCAATGCTGTGGCCACATCTTCGACGGATGTCGGATCAACTGATTTTCTCCCTCTGCCCCGTTGCCCTTCCAAAAAACCTGTCTTTTCGAATTTTGTAATAATTTTCTGCAGACCTTTAGCAGGCATCAGACCAACGCTTTTTTTTTCAAACCGCTGAGTGTTCGGAGCTTCTGCAGGGCTGCTGGTGCACAGTCACCGTTCTTGTAAAAGAGCTTTACCTGGAGCTCCCGATTCATCATACAAGGAGTCATGTTGGGTGTCTTGGACGCATACTGAGGAACAGCCGTATGCCGCGCGTCTGTTGGTGCGCACATTCTGACGCTTACATCAACACCTACCGGTGAAATTTTCGTCAATTGTTTTTCCATGCCGTTTCCCCTTGCTCAGTTATATGCTGTTCAAATCGGACGTCATTCTGAGCAGTGATTCTCTTTCTACAGCGTTTTGAAATTGGCACTTTAATCAAGAGAATCCTGTAAATGGATGTGCGGTTCTACTGTAAGCTACATTGGATAACTTTTTGATGTAGGCAAGCAGTTTTTTAAAATTTATAGCTGACGAGTTATCTCACTGACTTTCAGTGTTTTTAATGGAACTTTTTCGTCTGGCATTGGAAAGAGCCTGCAGTCAGGACTTCCAACGACATACCATGTATGTAACTTGAACAAATAGTAAGAAGTGTTTGTGTTGACGGCTATGCTTACACCACTGTTGCAGGATGACCACTTCTACCCCCAGACTGGCGGATGTGGAAGGCTGTGAGGATGGAATCTTCCAATAGCGGGCGAGCTTTGATTTAAGAACACATTCTCAATAAAACTGAGCGGTGCCGGCTCGATACTCATTCGATTTTCTCCATCTAGGATTGTCTTTGCCTCTTAACTTTGGACCTCGCGAGTGGCGCCCTCATTAATCATAATATCGCAGTGTGAGAAGGCTTCGTGATCAGTGAGGTCGGAGAGGAAGTGGAGTTTGTTTAGAGAGTGCTCTGTTTGAGGCTTTTGATGGTGCAGAGCCCAGCGGTCAAGCCTGATGACGATGGAGCATCTGGTTCACAAGCGGTCATTGTCTGTCCCGCCAAGTGTCTTCTGTTAGCGTAATTTGGAGCCGACGGCTACATGAAGTTGTTTTTCACCGGTTCAACGCAAGCGGAGGCGGCCCAGTCTCTTAAGGAGCGGAAGAACGGGCCCGTGCTGCCCAACCTAAGTGAACTGCCTTTGCCTCTCACCTCTCCTCCTCCTCTTTCACCGTCTGGTGGGTTTTGTACTACCTCAACGCATGGTCAATCCCACTGCAATAAGTTTGTTTGGTATACTTGTTTATTGTCTGTCCCTCCTCCTCCTCCTCACCCCCCTTTTAAAAATAATTGTTTGTTACGTATGAAAAGCTGCACTTCGTTTCAGTATATGAAAGGTAGTTTGTAACTAATGGAAGCTGTGTTTGAGATACTATCCTAAATTAATTTAGTGGAGTTAACAGTCTTTAATTGTCCACTTAGTGGGCACTGATCTGGTCTAGAAATCCTACATGTTGCTGCTTAATAAAGTTATTTGTTATAACTGCTTATTGAAGGTTGCTGTCTTGCCTGTCCCCCCCCCCCCCCCCCCGTACCTATTTTAAAAATAGTTGTTTATTGCTTATGAAAACCTGTAATTGGTTTCAACGTATGAAAAGGTGTTTATACTTAATGGCAGCTGTATATGAGGAATTTCGCTAAGATTTCTCAATGCATTAAGTGGTTACTGATTCCCAAAAGAACTATATCTTGTTGCTTAATAATACAATTTGGTAAAGCTGTTTATTGAAAGCTGCTGACTTACTTGTCTCCCTTTGAAAATCATTCTCTGCTGCTTACACACTGAAGAGCCAGAGAAACTGGTACAACTGCGTAATATCGTTAGGGGCCTCCCGAGCAGCCAGAAGTGCCGCAACACGACGTGGCATGACTCGATTAATGTCTGAAGTAGTGCTGGAGGGAACTGACACCTGAATCCTGCACGTTTGTCCATAAATCCGTAAGAGTACGAAGGGGTGGAGATCTCTTCTTAACAGCACGTTGCAGGGCATCCCAGATACACTCAATAATGTTCATGTCTGGGGAGTTTAGTGGCCAGAGAAATTGTCTAAACTCAGCAGAGTGTTCCTGGAGCCACTCTGTAGGAGCTCTGGACGTGTGAGTGCCGCATTCTGCTGGATTTGCCCAAGTCCGTCGGAATGCACAATGGACATGAGTGGATGCAGGTGATCAGACAGGATGCTTACGTATGTGTCACCTGTCGTATCTAGAGGTATCAGGGGTCCCGTATCACTCCCAACTGCACACGCCCCACACCATTACAGGACCTCCGCAAGCTTGAACAGTCCCCTGCTGACATGCCGGGTCCATGGATTCGTGAGTTTGTCTCCATACCCGTACACGCCCATCCGCTCGATACAATTTGAAACGAGACTTGTCCGACCGCAACATATTTCCTGTCATCAACAGTCAGTGTCGGAGTTGACAGGTGTATAGATTTGTGTCGTGCAGTCATGAAGGGTACATGAGTGGGCCTTCGACTCCGAAAGCCGATATCGGTGATGTTCCGTTGAATGGTTCGCACGCTGACACTTGTTGATGGGCCAGCACTGAAATCTACCGCAATTAGCGGAAGAGTTGCACTTGTGTCACGTTCTCTTCATTCGCCGTTGGTTCTGTTCTTGCAGTATCTTTTTCCGGTCGCAGGATGTCGGAGATCTGATGTTTTACTGGATTCCTGATATTCATGGTACACTCGTTAAATGGTCGTATGGGAAAATCCCCACTCCATCGCTACCTCGGAGATGTGACTATAACACTACGTTCAAAATCACTTAAATCTTGACAACCTAGCTGTTGTAGCAGCAGTAAGCAATCTAACATCTGCGCTAGACATTAGTCTTATATAGGCGCTGTCGACTGCTGCACCGTGTTCTGCCTTTTTACATATATATGTTTTGAATACACAAGCCTGTACCACTTTCTTTGGCACTTCAATGTAAAAGTCTGTTTTCAGAGTAATAATAGGTGTTTTTATAATTAATGGCACCTGCATATGAGAAATTTTGCTAAACTTGTTCAGTGCATTAAGTGGTTACTGATTTTCCGAAGAACTGTACCTCATTGTTGAATAAGGTAACTGGGTAAAGATGTTTATTGAAAGATGCTATCTTGCCCGTCCACTTAAAATACCATTGTCTGTCGCTGGTATATCAGAAATTTTAATTCAGTAAAACTGTTTATTGGAAACTGGTTCCCTATATTATCGTTTGCTGGCCTGTTCAGTCAGTATTGGCTGTTTGTTGAAGGTCTGTACCCTGATATCAATTTGATGGTAATTAATTAAAATCCTGGACGCTGTTTAAATAGTGTTTGTTTGATACTGGTCTTAATATTTTTTTCTCTCTCTCTCTAGACCTGTTGAAAGCTGTAGCAAACAAGCGCGGACTCCAGCCCTTCCTTTTGGGGACACCTCGCGAATCTTCCCACCCCAGTTTCTCCTATTAAAACTGAATTTAATTTCGGGCGTTTCTGATACACTACAGCCACAGCTGATGCTCACGTGCTCACCATGGCTAGCGGCAGCGAGCAAGTCCACTGAGACAGCGGGATGCTGACAGTGTAGAGAGACTGCAGGGCACTCTCACTTCTGATTCGGTGTTATATTGCTTCATATTCTTAGGGAATTGATCTTTATTTCGATTTGACTTCATACATCATGATGAAATGGCGGGCAGTAGTTCATGCTCTTGCTTGTGTGCTCTAGGGAAGGAATAAAGGTAAGCTTTACCTGCATTCAAAGTAATAGGGTGCCGATTTAAACGACTGCAGTAAAAGCGCACGGAGGCGGTGAGCCGAGGGAAGCGCGTTTCTTCTGTGGAACCTGGGTGGAAACATTTCCAGATGTCCGAGTTCTCTGGTCTCATGGTGCACACACAGTGGTTGGCACCAGTCGGCCGGCATCTGCGTCCAGGTAGAATGACTAGCGCCGAGAGGTCACTGCTGCAATGGCCAGCGCATTGTAGACCGGCAATAAAGCAGAGGATGGGGCTTTGTTAGGCAGGAAGCCGACGGGACATCTGTGTGCGTTCTGCGAATTTCCATGTGACAGGTCACTGGCGCCCAGGCGTCCAGACTCTGTTACAAAACATATTAGTGAAAGCAAGAGGCTTTTAGCGAGTTTATGGCCGTTCTTTGGAAACTTTGAAATGGAAGAAACAGGAGAGATAACAAGCTTTTTATGGAAGGTTGTTATTCCATCCCGGTCATGTTGTTAGCAAAAGATATGGTTTAAACGTGGGAAAGAGGCTGCGAGGCTGAATCTTTCTTTCCTTTCCTCCCAATGAACTTTAAAGTCTCTGATTGGTCAAAACGGTGTATGCAGGGCAAAGGGCACACTCTCAGCTTCGAATGCCGCGCTCCAGCTCGTGATTGGCTTGTGCTAAAGTGGGGGAAGTCTGAGATGTAAATGTGCTTTGCTACAGAGCTGAGGAGGAAGCTGACAGAAAGAGAGAGATCACTCTTGTACTGGCGCTTCGCTGGTAAAGAACTGCAGGTCTCTACCTATACGGTGAGACTTGTGTCCTTTGCTAGTGTGCCACTTAGAGCCTGTGCCAGTCACCTTCTGAAAAGTCAGAGGTACTGCTTCTAGCATCACGCACACAACGAGTGATGTGTAGGTGTACTTATTTGTTTTGAGTCGGCCATCTAAACATTTGACATATTCTCTCATGCATAGTCGTGGCACGGAGTCAGACTGGTTTGGCAGACAGCAAATGGGTCCACTTGCACACTGGAATCCGCTGGGGTATCAGAGGCTAGTAGGAAAGTACCTGCGTTCTGAATTAACCGAACGCGAGACCGCATACTTGCATGTTTTGGGCGCGCACCATCAATAACAGATTGCGGCCGTCCATGACTTCAGTCGCCGAACGCACCGTGGTGTGCCGCCCTGTCCAGTAGGAGGGTAAAGTATTCGCTGCTACGGCGTAAGGCTCCAATATATGTTTCTCAGCACCCTGTTCTTTCGAACCATATTTTTCTTTTTGGAATGGTAGAATATAGATGCTTGATGGTGGCGTAGTTTTTGTGCCATAACCCGGATTCACGTGTATGAAGTCAGATAAAGCGATTAATGTTCCGATTAGTGTCGCGTATCGATCCCCAGCTGATCACTTTGTCCACTATAGACCTCATGTTAGTGAAAGCGTTTGACAAATAAAAATAATAGTGTGACGTTTCTTTAGTTATTTTTGCTGTCTTGCGATGTTAAGGATGAATAAATCTATTGTAATTTAGATCACAACTTCTCCCTGAGTTCTGATTGACAGTACCTTCCCATTTTATTACTAAGGTCTAGGTTAAGTATAAGGCTCTCAGAGCTACTGGCGGTGGTAACAGCCTTACTAACGCAAGAAGGGTATCTGCTACAAGCACAGCAAATTAATGCTGGGCTGGTGTACTCTGTTTGCGGCTCAATGCGGCCGGCAGGGCATGCAGACGTCCCTCACTGAACCCACGGCTCTTGAAGGTTGGCTGGAGCATCTGGCAATTGCACCATGTGGGAGGCCCCTTCTCGGCGGAACCAGTTCAAAGCCCAGAACCGTCAAGGCACCACCTACTTTATAGGATGCTGCCTGATGGAGTTGTGGCTGCTATTCTGCATATGCCACTGAAGACTGACGCGAAGACCGCACCAGACAAACTACGCGGCGCTTAATGAACGAGAGCATATATTATGGTCAGTGGAAAAGTAATGCCTTCTACACTACTGGAAATGGAAAAAAGAACACATTGACACCGGTGTGTCAGACCCACCATACTTGCTCCGGACACTGCAAGAGGGCTGTACAAGCAATGATCACACGCACGGCACAGCGGACACACCAGGAACCGCGGTGTTGGCCGTCGAATGGCGCTAGCTGCGCAGCATTTGTGCACCGCCGCCGTCAGTGTCAGCCAGTTTGCCGTGGCATACGGAAATCCATCGCAGTCTTTAACACTGGTAGCATGCCGCGACAGCGTGGACGTGAACCGTATGTGCAGTTGACGGACTTTGAGCGAGGGCGTATAGTGGGCATGCGGGAGGCCGGGTGGATGTACCGCCGAATTGCTCAACACGTGGGGCGTGAGGTCTCCACAGTACATCGATGTTGTCGCCAGTGGTCGGCGGAAGGTGCACGTGCCCGTCGACCTGGGACCGGACCGCAGCGACGCACGGATGCACGCCAAGACCGTAGGATCCTACGCAGTCCCGTAGGGGACCGCACCGCCACTTTCCAGCAAATTAGGGACACTGTTGCTCCTGGGGTATCGGCGAGGACCATTCGCAACCGTCTCCATGAAGCTGGGCTACGGTCCCGCACACCGTTAGGCCGTCTTCCGCTCACGCCCCAACATCGTGCAGCCCGCCTCCAGTGGTGTCGCGACAGGCGTGAATGGAGGGACGAATGGAGACGCGTCGTCTTCAGCGATGAGAGTCGCTTCTGCCTTGGTGCCAATGATGGTCGTATGCGTGTTTGGCGCCGTGCAGGTGAGCGCCACAATCAGGACTGCATACGACCGAGGCACACAGGGCCAACACCCGGGATCATGGTGTGGGGAGCGATCTCCTACACTGGCCGTACACCACTGGTGATCGTCGAGGGGACACTGAATAGTGCACGGTACATCCAAACCGTCATCGAACCCATCGTTCTACCATTCCTAGACCGGCAAGGGAACTTGCTGTTCCAACAGGACAATGCACGTCCGCATGTATCCCGTGCCACCCAACGTGCTCTAGAAGGTGTAAGTCAACTACCCTGGCCAGCAAGATCTCCGGATCTGTCCCCCATTGAGCATGTTTGGGACTGGATGAAGCGTCGTCTCACGCGGTCTGCACGTCCAGCACGAACGCTGGTCCAACTGAGGCGCCAGGTGGAAATGGCATGGCAAGCCGTTCCACAGGACTACATCCAGCATCTCTACGATCGTCTCCATGGGAGAATAGCAGCCTGCATTGCTGCGAAAGGTGGATATACACTGTACTAGTGCCCACATTGTGCATGCTCTGTTGCCTGTGTCTATGTGCCTGTGGTTCTGTCAATGTGATCATGTGATGTATCTGACCCCAGGAATGTGTCAATAAAGTTTCCCCTTCCTGGGACAATGAATTCACGGTGTTCTTATTTCAATTTCCAGGAGTGTATTTTGTTCGTCAAGTGAAAATTTTGAAAACAGCGCTATTCTGCAAATTTTCTGCTTCAGTCCACTGCAGCAGTAACTTTCTGCATGAACAGGTGCCAATACCGCATTTGCTTACAAAAGGCACAACACAGACGTTCGCATTAGATAGCATTCTGTAACAGAATTATTTAACGTAGAAGGGGGAACATACAGTCACATCCGTGAAAGACTGAAAAAATGTGTACGGTAATGCAGTAGGGGATATCAGCAGTGTCAGGCGATGGATTCGCTGGTGTAACGAAGCTGAAGGGCGAACGACGTTAGGTGGCGAAACGCGGAGCGGCAGGCCGGTAGCTGCACACAACATTCAACTAGTCGATACATCATTCATGGTGACCACCGGGTGACAACAGATGATTTGTGTCACATTAGCACTCTCAGTAAATTATGTGTGATGATGATCATTCAACAGCAGTGATAATCAAACGTTTGTGCGGCCAGAATAAAAAAAATTGCTTCCTACCTCTTGCAGTGCTTCCGTTTGGAGGGAGAGGAGTTTCTAGAAAAATTGTGACCGAAGACGAAGCATGGGTTCAATTTTTCTGAACCACACGCTAAAAAGCAGTCAGTGGAACGGCATCACAGAAATTCACTGAAGAAGGAAAAGTTCGAAACTGTGCCCGAAAGGGAAAGTTTTTCTTTTTCTGGCCATCAGTCTTCTGACTGGTTTGGTGCAGCCCGCCACGAATTCCTCTGCTGTGCTAACCTCTTTATCTCAGAGTAGCACTTGCAACCTACGTTATGGCTACAATATTCTGGGATCCAGAGCGTGTGATAACAGTTGATTGTTCAGGAGCAGGGATGCACAATGGATTTTGTCCAGTAAGTCAGAATCCTCAAACAGTTTTAAGCACCTCTTCAGCGAGTTCGCTCAACAAAAGCTATGGCGGATGTTATTCTTTTTCGTGACAATGCAAGACCACACACCAGTCGTCACACCACTGACTAAATTCTGAAAATTGGGTGGGTAGTTTCTTCTCATCCATCATGCAGCCTAGACCTGGCATCATCAGACTTCCATCTGTTCCGGTCTCTCATTGTAGGATTCACTTTGCAGGTGAACAGGCCGTCAAAACATCTGTTCGCCAATGTTTTCCAAAGTCAAAAAAATGGTTCAAATGGCTCTGAGCACTATGGGACTCAACATCTGCGGTCGTCAGTCCCCTAGAACTTAGAACTACTTAAACCTAACTAACCTAAGGACATCACACACATCCATGCCCCAGGCGGGATTCGAACCTGCGACCGTATCTGTCGCTCGGTTCCAGACTGTAGCGCCTAGAACAGCGATGCTAACACTACTGTTGCAGGATACCACTTCTGTCCTCAGATGCGGAAGGCTGTGAGGATGGAACCTTCCATTAGCGCGGCGAGCTTTGATTTAAGAAGCGCCTAGAACCGCCCGGCCACTCCTGCCGGCTTTCCAAAGTCAACCGTGCGTCTTACCGCACAGGAATACATGTCCTTGTTAAAGGGTGGACCAAAACTGTAGATACAGCAGATTATATTGAAAACTCATACTGTTGTGGTTTTCAGCCTATCCAACTGCAGTTGAAATTCTGATAAATGAAAAGAAACAGGAGGCCTTAATTTTTGATTGACCTTAGTGTATTTTTCGTGGCCGAGTGTGTCGTGACGGGAGCTCGGTTCCCCCATGTAGCGGGGTGTTAAACGTTGCTTTACGCTACAACCTGTAGCAGTCCATTCCACGGCTATGGTACACTGCAGCGTCGCAGAACGCTACGCACCATTGCAGTGCCCAATTGCAAAATTATGGATTCAGTGTCTTCGGGAGTCGTCGGTATTTCCTTACAGATCTCTTTTTATCCCTCGCTATATTTAGTGTCACTGACTTCGTTGCGCCGGCCGAAGTGGCCGCGCGGTTCTGGCGCTGCAGTCTGGAACCGCGAGACCGCTACGGTCGCAGGTTCGAATCCTGCCTCGGGCATGGATGTGTGTGATGTCCTTAGGTTAGTTAGGTTTAACTAGTTCTAAGTTCTAGGGGACTAATGACCTCAGCAGTTGAGTCCCATAGTGCTCAGAGCCATTTGAACCATTTTTTTTTTACTTCGTTGCCTCACTGTGTGTAATTCCTGATCGAGTGAGTGCGTGTGACACTGTTACTGAAGTCATCCGTCAGATAGCGACATTAAGGTGGTAGGACGCCTAAAAGGCATTATCTGTATCGAAATAGGCACATTAACTCGGCACGCCAGTGAGCAGTACGTGGTGGAGAGAACGTCGTAACAATAGTAGAGAATCCCTTTCCTACTCCATAAAATGAATGGAAAATGTCTGTGGTCTGTACGCGTCCTCATCCTTGACAGTTCATATTCGTTGTTTACGGTGGTGGCAGCGGAACTGTCGCACTGTCTCCCTGTCTGCTAAGTTTACACAACACAGTTTGGCGAGGAAAATGTCGCCTGTCTTCGAAAGCTTCCCATTTACATTCTCTGAGCATGTTTCTCTGACATATGACGTCACTCAGTGAGACATTTTCACCTAGCGTAAGACGTTTTTGTCTGGCAAGCATATATATTGAGGAAATGCAAGTTAAAGTATCGTTAATTGCCATTTAGCTTCCTGAATTTGTCTTACCTGATGTAAGAGGGTGATTATAAGTGACCGAAACAAAAAGGAATGTATCTCGAGCTTCTGGCAAGGAAGCAACACGAACTTGGCCCTGCATCTTAAGGAGAAAAAGCGTACTTAAGAGATATCAGCCACAGAAATCGATTGCGCGCGAAAATCTGGACCGTAATTCTCACAGTACCGTGCTGCGACCATCTGAAAGTACAACTTTTTAACTTTCGTGCCCACCAGTTGCCTATCACTCGCTCCTCCCCATGGCGGCCGCTTAATGCCCGAGCGCCAAGCACTGTACAGCGCGGTGACAACCACGGCCCTGCCATTCGCGAAATGTTCATGGCAAGGGAAGAGGGTATCCAGGAGGGACTGGCATAACAGAGAATGTGATGGATTAAGGATTTGTACGTGTGGAGGACGGTAAAGGGGTTCAACCACCATGTCTGGTCAGAGAGGAGTTTAAGGAGACGGAGGCGGTTGTGGGCTTTGGATTAGATAGAGGGGAGATGAGGGATAGAGGCGTGACGGTCAATGATGAGTCCAAGATAAGTGATGGTGGGGGACTCTGCCTCTTTCTGTCACGTGAGCAGTGGGGCTGCGGATGGAGACGTGCTGATGAGTCCAAGATAAGTGATGGTGGGGGACTCTGCCTCTTTCTGTCACGTGAGCAGTGGGGCTGCGGATGGAGACGTGCGTGCGGTAGGCGAGTGTGTACTGTGTCTAGTGAGACGGCCATGGTCTCGTCTGTGCTGCTAAACGATGTGAACATGTGATAGTGGCTTTGGAATGTATCAGCCTGCAACCGGATACGCTACAGAATCAGAATTGCTGTTTGCAATTAACGGCTCTCCCAGTGTTTAAACGCCCATGTTATCTGTTTCGTATTGACCACTGATGCACAACTTATTGAACAGTCGTTACCTGTATGAATCAGGTTTGGACACACTTGAGATACAGGCAAGGAGTATATCTAAGTGCGTCTCTCTGTCCTCCAAAATAACCACAAGTTTTCTGGCTGTCTGCTGGTATTTGGGTAGTGTGTTCAGAAGTGAACATGCAGGGGCTTAATGATGAAAAGTTTATTGTGTGCTAGAGTCCTGTCGTATTGTAATTATGGAATATACAGGATGAGTCACTAATTATTGCCACCAAGAATAACTCCGATAGCATGAGAGGAGCTGAAATGTTTGTGGGACAAAAGTTGCATGGGACAACGGGGGCCATAATATGACGTTGGTTTTGGTTGCTTGGTGGGATCGCTTCAGAGATATTAAGGTCAACTTTTCTTTTAAGGGATGTTAAAGTTTGGTACTTATTTTCTGATAGCGGCTATCGCGACGAATCCAATGATGTATAACAGTAAGGTCTTTGAAGGTCAACGAAGGTTGAAAGGTGGCTACACTGAGTCACAGCGCCAGAGATTGCGCCAAAGAGTATTATTCAGCCGCCTCCACTGGCAGTGCTTGTTGAGATGTGGTAGTGGAGAGTGCTTGCTGAGAAGTCGTAGTGGAGAGTTCTTGTCGAGAAGTCGTGGTGGAGAGTGCTTATTGAGAAGTGGGCAGTAGGAGTTCCGATGTAGCCGTGACTAGTTGTGAGCATGTTGTATGCAGTTGTTCTGATGGGCTAGACAGCCGATGCTGTTCGATTGCGGATGTTGTAATGATCAGAGTGTATGTTTCGTCAATATATATGAAGGTAATAAATTTTTTTTATTTTTATTTCAAATGTCTTAAACAATAATGCCTCTTGGTCACAGGTTCAGTCAACAAAGCATCTGGCTTGTGTTCATGTATTAGAGCGTAATTCTGGTTTCTATGTGCAAGTATAGTATTTCAGTTTTATTTAATTAATTCAGTGTAAATGGTATTTAAAATATCTTGTCTTTTTGAGGAAGAACCGGGCCAGATGTGTACGTTGAATCACACTTCCACACATAGAACAGTTACACTTCTGCTTTTTTGTTCGTAGTTTTTGTTTCGTAGCTTTTATGTTGCAGGGGACTTAATTAATTAATTGTGTTAACGGAAGTTTTCTTTCATTTCTTGTTGTTATTCTATGCAGTCAGATTGCGTACTAATACCGGTCAGGGCCAACCGGTTACGAGACTGCGTAATCGGACAAACAGCTACTAAAATTAAAATTATTTGCATTCTATATTTAATTAAGCCCCCATGCAAGGTCACAAAGGTGACATGAACGTCCATTTACAGAAGGTGTTCGAAGTGATGACCATTGGTATGAATACAGTGCAGCACTCTTCTTATCATGGATGCAGTGGTATTTCATAGCACATCGGCACTTATCGAAGCACATGTTCTGACAATTCTCTCTCGCATATCTTCAGGTGTAGTTGGAACGTCTTTATAAACAATGTCTTTTACCAATCCCCAAAGGAAAAAATTCAGAGGCGTAAAGTATGGCGAACGAGCCGGCCACGACACATGTCCGCGTCCAATCCAATGATTTGGAAATGGTGTCTGCAACTCGTTTCTAGTCATCAGCGAAAAATGTGCCGGACACCCATCACGTTGATACCACATTCTGTTCCTGGTTGCTAACGGTATTTCTTCCAATAACACACCTAATGTTTCTCGTAGGATTGTGGTGTACTTCCTACCATTGAGATTTCTTTCAAGGAAATGGGGGCCTATAATTCTGTCCTCCAGAATCCCACACCAGACATTCACCGACCACGGTTTCTGGTGTGCAACTTGCCGCAGCCAACATCATTTTCAGTTGCCCAATAATGTATGTTACACAAATTAAAATTTCTATGTCCGTGAACGTAGTCTCGTCAGTAAATAAAATCGAATTCATAATGTGTCATCCCTCTGAATCTGAGATTGAGCCCATCATCAGAATTCTTTGTGACGCATACAATCCGTACCAGTTAATTCTTAGTGGAGACTGATATGGTAAGGATGATATTTATGGCGATGCAGAACACGACAACACTACTCTGGCTCATGCTGATTCCCTTGCAATTTGACGCGAACTAACACAAGGATCTCAGACCACAGTGGCAAAAGTACCAATCTCCGTTTTGTCATTAATAACTTTCCTTTGCCGGATATGTTTCAGACGCGTTAAAGATCCAGTTGTTCCCAATTTATCACACACATATTTAAATGTACGATGTGTAGGGAGAGTACGTTGAGGATTTCTTTCAGCGTATAAGTCTCTAGCTCTCACTGAACTTATCTGGCATTCTCCGAAATGAGAAACACATCGACTTGTTCTTCGAAGGAATACATCATTCACATTCGCTTGATTCGACGATACTAGTCTTGTTCCTATTAGTGTTGTATTGCGAAACAGTCTAATGGTATTTACATGTCAAAGGCATGTTAGATGGCTAAGCCGTATTCGGCGAATATTTACTATTTGCACGATATTTGAGAGAGAATTGTCAGAGCATGTACTTCGATATGTGCCAAACTGATAACTAATACCACTCAATCCATGAGAAGAACATTGCAGCACTGCATTCATACCAAAGGTCATTACTTCGGAGACTTTCTGTAAATGGACGTTCAAGCCACCTTTTTGACCTTCGTTGACTGCCAAGGACCTTACTGTCACACACCATTGGATTCTTCTCGATAGCCGCAGTCGGAAAATAAGTACCAAAGTACAGCATCCCATTTAAAGTAAACAAAGTTGACCTTCATATATCTGACGCGACCTCACCTAGCAGCAAAAAACCAACGTCATGTTATGGCCCCCGTTGTCCCATGGAACATTTGTCCCACAAACTTTTTAGCTAGTATCATACTTTCGGAGTTATTCTAGGTGGCAACAGTTAGTTCAGATGGCTCTGAGCACTATGGGACTTAACATCTATGGTCATCAGTCCCCTAGAACTTAGAACTACTTAAACCTAACTAACCTAAGGACATCATACAACACCCAGCCATCACGAGGCAGAGAAAATCCCTGACCCCGCCGGGAATCGAACCCGGGAACCCGGGCGTGGGAAGCGAGAACGCTACCGCACGACCACGAGATGCGGGCGCAACAGTTAGTGACTCGCCCTGTCTATAATATAATTAATCGTCTTTGGAGTTATGTTATGAATTACGAGTGCATGATTTAGCACTATGACCAGCTTCTTATATATTGGAGTATACAGGGTGATTCAAAAAGAATACCACAACTTTAAAAATGTGTATTTAATGAAAGAAACATAATATAACCTTCTGTCATACATCATTACAAAGAGTATTTAAAAAGGTTTTTTTTTTCACTCAAAAACAACTTCAGAGATGTTCAATATGGCCCCCTCCAGACACTCGAGCAATATCAACCCGATACTCCAACTCGTTCCACACTCTCTGTAGCATATCAGGCGTAACAGTTTGGATAGCTGCTGTTATTTCTCGTTTCAAATCATCAATGGTGGCTGGGAGAGGTGGCCGAAACACCATATCCTTAACATACCCCCATAAAAAAAATCGCAGGGGGTAAGATCAGGGCTTCTTGGAGGCCAGTGATGAAGTGCTCTGTCACGGTCAGCCTGGCGGCCGATCCATCGCCTCGGGTAGTTGACGTTCAGGTAGTTACGGACAGATAAGTGCCAATGTGGTGGCGCTCCATCCTGCTGAAATATGAATTGTTGTGCTTCTTGTTCGAGCTGAGGGAACAGCCAATTCTCTAACATCTCCAGATACTGTAGTCCAGCTTTCTGTTGAGCGGTCGCCATCTTAGCATCAACTGACGCTGACGCCTAGTCAACAGCGCCTCAAGCGAACAAATGTACAACTAAATGAAACTTTATAGCTCCCTTAATTCGCCGACAGATACTGCTTAGCTCTGCCTTTTGTCATTGGAGAGTTTTAAATTCCTAAAGTTGTGGTATTCTTTTTGAATCACCCTGTATTATCACTTCCTGCTCTGGCAGTAATAAGCCTGTCTGAACACATTATTTTGAATGTGAATGTCTTGTGGGTCCCTTGTGGCCGTATTCCTGTTTTGGAATTTTTCTAATGTTTTAAGGATTGTGTTACTCTGGATACTGCCCAGTTGCTGTGTTGTTGTTTCAGTAGTGTAATCAGCGGTGCGCGTCGACCGTTGTAGCTGATCGTTTAACTGCAGGACGACGCCTTGGCAGCGGCCAGTTTGAATTGTAACCGATAGCGCAGTCGCTGTGTTTATCGGTAGACTCCAGCTCTTCGAAGAATTTAAGTTGAATGTTTTATTATTTGTTCCTGGTGACGCCGTTCCTTTCAGCTTTCATTCAGGCTCGATATGGGTTGTAGCTTCCGTGCACATCTGATGTGCCATTACTTGCCACTAAAATTTGGTATTACCTGAAAGATTCCTTTCATTGCACTAGGTTTTTAATATCTTATTCAGAAAAAGAAATTGTGAGTTGTTTCTCCTGTTATATCTTAAATGGTGTCCTACTCATGTGGGAGTTTTTCCTCAATAAACCATTTATTGTTTGTATGGTTCTTAAGATTTCTGTGAAGAGAGTTTTAAAATTATTTATTGTTTGGGGTGGGCTTTCACGCCCGTAGACATTTTGTCTGTTTGGAAGTGTTTCAAATGCTTGGGCAAATATGTATATTACTCTACGGTAACAGCAGTTTGCTGTTGTCATGCAATTGTTAAATAAAATCTGTTGGGAATTACAAGCCAGAGTTTGTGTTTGATTGGTAATTATTGCATTGTCTTTATTGAGTTGAACTACCCTTGAACGTGTGTCCCATGACTCAGTATGTATTCATTTACACAACTACATACAGCTGACACTCAACCATTCGTCTGTATTAAAGCTGTTAATTCAGTTCGTGAATTAAATTCAACGGCCACTATTCCTTTCAGATTCTGATGTCTTCTTGTGCTATAAACATATGGCATTAGATGCATTCCTGGTTGTATCTCCAAGAACTGGCATAGTGTAAAGCAGTTGGAAGTGACCGAGTGTCGACGTCAGCTGCTTTACAAATCTTTCTGTCTTTCTCATAGCGCTTGCACTGAAACAGGATGTGATTTGCATCACCAGTTGTTACTTCATCTTATTAACAGCAGGGTGTTAACAATACGCCGATTCTATGTAAATGGGCGGGGAAAGCTCCATGATTGAGACGCGTTGTCCCAATGGCAACTATTACTTTGTTTAAATGCCTGGAATTTGTAATCCATGCCTGTCTTGGTTGAACGGTTGTATACTTGCAAACTTTTACCACTTGTTTTTTGACAATCAGATTATTTTCGTGGTTGTACTGTAGTGCTTTCTTTGTCATGTTGTCGTTCATATTTGACTGGATATCGGTTACACGCTCACTTGAGCAAATATATCTTTGTTGCTGACTCAGTTCGTTTGTCGCCGACGGAAGGAGAAAAACAAATATTCTTCTTCGACCTTATTGTCTTAGTGAGGGACGGAAGTCAGAAATGAATTAGCATTTCTTTCTGATTTTTTAAAAGAATATAGTAGTGATTTGATAAGAAATTTCGTGTCGCCCACATTATTTCGAGATCAACCGTAATTCATAATATCTTTCTTTCAAGATCAGGATTCAGAAATCAGATTTATGAGATGAGAAACTAGAGTAAGTTAAAAGTTGTCATTACATTTTATTATACTCTACCTAGCGACAGGTTGGCGACACGCCGTAATGAAGGACACGAAATATTTAAAGGTAATTTGGAGTACTAATAATAATGAATTTATATAAAACCAATCAGTGAATATTTTTATTTCAAGAACAAATTCATCAGCTATACGACAAGGATAAATACGCACCAACATAGATGGAAAGAGACAATGATCAACAACAAAAAAGAAAAAGATGACGAACATTGCAAGATGAAAAAGATGCAAGTTATACTTTTCCGGTTACTACAAAATTAGTGCCAAGTTAATTGCAGGCGTAATTTTGGTAGTGTATGTACTGCACAACAGCTTTTATTTCTTCGTCACTAGAGTGACGGTAGCTAAACAATATATTTGAGATAACGGCAGAAGCTGAACTGTAGAAGATATTGTTGTAAACGAACGTGCATGCAGTTGCAAGCAGTACTGAATTATAACAATGATAATGTGAACTGATAATTATAAGAAAATTAATCTGTATTGTTAATATAATATTGATTCTTTATCTGTGTGGACCATATAATAATTCCAATAATTGTTATGAAAACCGTCCCAAGTTGCACGGAACAACATTTATTTATTGATGAACGTTTTCGGATTGTTTTCCCATTATCGGATCAGCCAGGAATGTAAGTCTTGCTTTACACCAGTCAGTTGAAATTGGTCATTAAATCAGTAACTGTGAAAATAGATAACGTGACCTCCGTACGTGCACATGGCTAACCGTCAGAGCTGTTATTAATTTCATGGCTAAGTTTCCGCTTGTACAACTGGTGTAACGCAAGTTTTACATTTTTGTCTGATGTGATAACTGACACACAGTCCGAAACCGGTCATCAATAAATGAATATTCTTCCTGTGCAACTTTCGACGGTTTTCATAACAGGTATTGGAATCACAAATTAAGTTGCGCATCTGTTCCAACCCCAGCATGCTGCAGGTACAAATGTACAATAATTGATAAAAAGTAGATACGGGCACATTCCTAAGGTGCTAGAACAATTCACAAAACCTGTTGATTACGAAGATAGTCTGTTGTAAAGGAGCTTAACAGTCGAAGTTAATAATTGGCAACACTTCAAAAGATTTGAGCCACATCACAAAAAGAATTGACGCTAAATAATAGTATATAACGGAATAAAATATGTAGATAGAAGGCATAAAAGAAGTTTTAACACTAATGTCAGGGAACATGAGCAAAATTTGGACGAAAATGTCCAACAATAGTAACGAATTGTGAAGAACAGATTAATGATTGAAGATTTGAAAATCTGAGATTCGAGAACGATAGAGAGAGATCTTTTGTGCGCACGTATTATAAAAATGTGTGTGTGTGTGTGTGTGTGTGTGTGTGTGTGTGTGTGTGTGTGTGTGTATGTGTGTTCCATATCTCCATCTAAACTACTCGACCAATTTCAACAAACTTGGTACAGACATCCCTTACAACCACGCAAACATCGCTGTAGGGTTAAGAACCACCTACCTATCACAGTTCAGGAGATATGATGACATAAACAATGACATGCCGCATCATGCACGACTTTTAAATTTATTGGTTGTTTTCTACTGACTCTATTCGCAACATATTTGGCAGACAGTATCCACATAAGCCGCTGAATACACCTACACAAATACGTATGTCATTGTAAGACATACAGTTCAAGACGTAAGACTTCATAAACACTGAGATGAGCGAAAAAAATGCCCCATCACCCATGCAGTTTTAACACATTTATTATTCACTGCTAAAGTAGACACTCCTACAGTCGAACCAGCTAACGGAAAGCCCTGACGCTTGACAGCACATTTGACAGTTTTCAGCTGCGAAACCGTCTATACAGCTACGAAGAGGCGTTGCCATAGAGACGTTTACAAATTTGCGTACAGAAACGGCGCCCAGAGTACAGAAATTCTATCGGACCATGTTACACAGCCTATACAGGAGTACCTGTAAGGTTTCGTTTCTAATAGAACATTGGCAAAACGAATACACGGGCAACGCCGGGCTTGTCAGCTAGTAATTTACAAGTTAGACAAAACAGATGCAGGTGTAGTTAGAACAGAGCCATGAGGAGACTGGATGGCCGCTCCATAGACGTAGAGTGTGAGCCAGTGCCCTCGGCTGCGCAGTCACGATGCGCCGCAGCCGTGTCAGGAGAATCGGGCCGAGATATTCATCCTGCTGCAGAGCCCACCAGTCGAAAGGCCTGCTCCCTTCCATTCGTCTTCTCCCTCCCGCGGCCGCTCATGCGTGACAAAGTTAATAATGTAACAAAATAAAAGGAGCGGCCAGATAGAGGCTGCGGCCAGAGATAAAGCTTTCTGTTTGATTCCCCGAGCGGAGCGACCATAATACGTGAGGTCCCGATCACGATCGGACCATCAGCTGGAGCGCTCCGTGCGCGCCCTTTGTACGGCTCTAATGCCCCAGGAGTACGGGACTCGGTCTGTGTGTGCGGGCTCCTCTGTCTGGATGCCTTACGGCGCAACAGCCTGTCGTAATTTTGCTAATAAGCCATCCGACAGTTGGTCGAAGACAGCATAGCCTATGTGTTATCTTCCAAGTAGAAACTTCGCAGGTATTTCCGAGAGACTAGCCGCTAGCGGTTCTACACCTTTTACAAAACCGAAACGAGAGACGTAGAGATTATGGAACGTTTCTATTAGTTATTAATTGATTCATCAGATTACGTTTATTTAAATCATCATGACAATCATTTTTATTACGCTTTTTGATGTACTGTTTTAAGCATAATTTTACAATATTTATGATATTACTTTCTTCTTACTTCTATTTATACCTTCTACTATCACTCTTACATTTCTTTCGCTAATTATACTACTTAATAAGTCACAGCTGCAAAATACTAACACGAATTCTTTACAGACGAATGGAAAAAGTGGTAGAAGCCGACTTCGGGGAAGATCAGTTTGGATTCTGTAGAAATATTGGAACACGTGAGGCAATACTGATCTTACGACTTATCTTAGAAGAAAGATTAAGGAAAGGCAAACCTACCTTTCTAGCATTTGTAGACTTAGAGAAAGCTTTTGACAATGTTGACTGGAATGCTCTCTTTCAAATTCTGAAGGTGGCAGGGGTGAAATACAGGGAGCGAAAGGCTATTTACAATTTGTACAGAAACCAGATGGCAGTTATAAGAGTCGAG
This sequence comes from Schistocerca americana, assembly GCF_021461395.2. NCBI lineage: Eukaryota > Metazoa > Arthropoda > Insecta > Orthoptera > Acrididae > Schistocerca > Schistocerca americana. The sequence continues at coordinate 433,336,485 of NC_060123.1, read as the reverse complement.
GGGCAAGAAAGGGAAGCAGTGGTTAGGAGGGGAGTGAGACAGGGCTATAGCCTATCCCCGATGTTATTCAATCTGTATATTGAGCAAGCAGTAAAGGAAACAAAAGACAAATTCGGAGTAGGTATTAAAATCCATGGAGAAGAAATAAAAACTTTGAGGTTCGCCGATGACATCGTAATTCTATCAGAGACAGCAAAGGACTTGGAAGAGCAGTTGAACGGAATGGACAGTGTCTTGAAAGGAGGATATAAAATGAACATCAACAAAAGCAAAACGAGGATAATGGAATGTAGTCGAATGAAGTCGGGTGATGCTGACGGAATTAGATTAGGAAATGAGACACTTAAAGTAGTAAAGGAGCTTTCCTATTTGGGGAGCAAAATAACTGATAATGGTCGAAGTAGAGAGGATATAAAATGTAGACTGGCAATGGCAAGGAAAGCTTTTCTGAAGAAGAGAAATTTGTTGACATCGAGTATAGATTTAAGTGTCAGGAAGCCGTTTCTGAAAGTATTTGTATGGAGTGTAGCCATGTATGGAAGTGAAACATGGACGATAAATAGTTTGGACACGAAGAGAACGGAAGCTTTCGAAATATGGTGCTACAGAAGAATGCTGAAGATTAGATGGGTAGATCACATAACTAATGATGAAGTATTGACTAGAATTGGGGAGAAGGGGAGTTTGTGGCACAACTTGACAAAAAGAAGGGGCCGGTTCGTAGGACATGTTCTGAGGCATCAAGGGATCACATATTTAGCATTGGAGGGCAGCGTGGAGAGTAAAAATCGTAGAGGGAGACCAAGAGATGAATACACTAAGCAGATTCAGAAGGATGTAGGTTGCAGTAAGTACTGGGAGATGAAGAAGCTTGCACAGGATAGGGTAGCATGGAGAGCTGCATCAAACCAGTCTCAGGACTGAAGACCACAACAATAACAATTATACTACGGCATTATGTTTGTCACCTAGTGGTATTAAAACCACGACGACATCTTGTGCCACTTCTACAACTCGCGTTTCTCTATAACAACAGAAGATGGAAAAACCCCTTTCCTTAGCATTCTAGCAGGCATCAGACCAGGACGTATTTTGTCACCATTCCTTTTCACGTTAGTCATGGGTGTCATAATGAGAAAAACGATGGACAACTGCAACACGGGCATACGGTGGAATGAGAAATCTGTGCTTAAGGATCTGGAATTTGCAGATGACATCGTTCTTCAGACAGAAACATCACAAAGTTTACAACAAATGTCTGCCAGGTGGGATGGAATGGCCAGTACTGTAGGGCTGAAAATAAAAATTCAAGTTTTATGATGCAAGAATATACTGACCGATTTCCATATGTGACAGCCTTATCTGCGATAATGAGAACGTAGGTGCACGTACAAACAGCAGAATTGGGAAGGCTTCTTCAGCCTTTCAACGAAAGCGCTCTCCCACAAAACTTGGGCTGTACTGACCTTTCATCCTACCGATGACCATATCTGTATTTGGGACCTGGAAAATGTCAGTAAAATCAGCACACAATCTCAACGTTTTCCATCAGGGACGCTTGAGGCTAACTTTTAAGATCAGTTCTCGCGACTACATGACTACATTTCAAATGGTGAAGTGATGAAAAGACGTGCTCAAGCACACTAGACGAAATCGTAGCTGAAAGAAGCTTGAAGCTTTTCAGGCATGTTCTACGCATAAAAGATGTAAGAATCTGCAAATCAACATTGTTGTGGAAACCAGTGGATGCTTACAGAAGTAGAAGCAGATCTCGTACCAAACGAACTTTTGTAAGGGATCTTCAGTGCATGGACATGAAATGTTCAAATGTGTGTGAAATCGTATGGGCCTTAACTGCTAAAGTAATCAGTCCCTAACCTAAATTATCCTAAGGACAAACACACACATCCATGCCCGAGGGAGGACTCGCACCTCCACATGGACATGAAATGGGAACAATCTGAAAACCTGGTAGCTGATAGAGTTTGCTGGAGATAGCTTGGTGACCAGTAAGACACCTAACATTGGAGGAACTAAGTCTAATTAAGTCTAATTACTAATGCCGCCACCTCCATTGTGCTACAGCAAAAAGTATCACCAAAATTGACGTTACTAAATACTAGTACTTATATTATACTCCTGCTAGATGACTGTCGATACTACGCGATCGCAGTACATGTATTGTCTTTCAACTCCACTCTCATCTTCTGTTTAAAACAAAGACATACAGGTTTAAATATTACTGGGTTGTACGGTTTCTCTTCATATTAATAACCACAGTGCTATCTAGTCCAGCAAAATATTGCTACTACAGGCTGCAAAGAGACAGAACAGGGTGTATCACCGATATTTTATTAAGAGCCAGTAATTTGTTTCGTTCTTATCGAGTACGCCTGTGCCCACCCATCATAGTTCTATTACGGTCCCAGGCGACCGTGAAACTATAGGACATATTTCTCATCTCCTGGTCTAGAGACTCTCTTAATACACTTCTCCTCTTCTTGTTAGCACAGTGCCGCTGAACCCAGTCCGTGTCACAGTCCACTTGCTCCAGGCCTTAGGGATGAACGCTATCCCTTTGTGTGTGTGTGTGTGTGTGTGTGTGTGTGTGTGTGTGTGTGTGTGTGTGTGTGTGTGTGTAAGTCTTCTAACTGCTTTGAAACCGCTCACTAAGAATTCCTGTCGCGCCAACCTGTTCAGTCCATAGTAGCATTTACAAACTACGTCCTCAGTGATTTACTGGATGTATTCCAATATCCGTCTTTCCCTACGGTTTTTACCATCTACAGTTCCCTCTGGTACCATGGCGGTTATTCCATGATCCATTGACACGTTCTATCACTCTGTACTTTCTTCTTGTCAGTGTTTTCCCATATATTCCCTTTTTTGCCTCCTCTGCGAAGAACCTCTTCATTTCTTACCTTATCAGACCACCCACTGATTATCAGCATTATTCTGTACAACCGCACTGAAAATGCTTCAGTTCTCCTCTGTTCCGGTTTTATCCCTGTCCCTAATTCACTAACATGCAAATTAAGGTCTGTGTTTGACACCAGTAGACTTCTCTCGTCCAGGAACGCTCTTTTTGCCAGTGTTTGTCTGCCTTTTATGTCCTCATTGATCCATCCACCATGGGTTACTTTGCTGCCTAGGCATCAGATTTCCTTAGCTTCGTCTACTACGTGATCTCCAAAACTGATGTTAATTTTCTTGCTGATCTCATTTCTGCTGCTTCTCATTATTTTTGTCTTTCTTCAATTTACTTTCAGTCCAAATTTTGTAATCGTTAGATGGTTCTTTCCATTCAACAGAGCCTGTAATTATTCACTTTCACTCAGGATACAATATTATCAGCGAATTTGATCACTGATATCATTTTGCCTTGAATTTTAGCAACACTCTTGAACCTTTCTTTTATTTCCTTCGTTGCTTCTTCGATATATAGATTGAACAGCAGGCTCGAAGGTCAACATCCCTGTTTTACACCATTTTTAATCCGAGCACTTCATTTCTTTCAGACTTATTGTTCTTGTACAGTCGTGGACAAAACGAGTTAGACCCCTCGCCTTTTCGTTATACTGATCCGCACAGCTTTAAAGTTTGCTACACAGCATGACAGGAAAAGCGACGAAGTGCTACCAACATACTATGCACAGGCGTGAAATTGAAAAACTATCCGAATTTTGTCAGACTGTTTCCAATCATGTGTAAGACTATATTAATACTGATTTGTGTGTCAAACACAACACGTAAATATAAGATATACATGAAAGAAGAAACGCTTATTAGTATGAACTGTACAAATAAAAATGAATTTCACCTTATCGAGATAACATAACTGTTTTAGTAAGACAAAGTATCCCAGATCGTTACGAATGAGCAAAATATCATGCGCATTCGGCCGCAAAACGGTCTGTGTCAACGTTCAGACCAGTCATACTGAATTACCGTCGCTGACCTACAATGAAAGTGTGCAAATTTAGCAATGCGTGAAGATTCATAACGAAATTCAGTTAAAAATCATTCAGTGCCACCAATAAGTCAATTCAATTATTGACAGAAGCGGAAAAAGTAGGCAGTAACGAGTATGAAATTCTACAAGATTTTCATATTTACATCCACAGGACGCCGGTGCAGAATACAGGTGGCAATAAAACGTACTGGGGGAGCGAGAATTTCTTAAAATTTCTTTACTGATAGTCTATCTGCGTCCATCGAGATTAAAACCGAAAACAAACCAGACCTCCCTTGCAGTAGCAAACACCTTTCACTACGCTAGCAGACAACCCAGGTAAACAGCCCTCTATTATTATCCCAGACATTAATAAGCCGGCAATTTCGCAATGAAAGTGGCAAAATGATCTGCAGTTTCTGTTGCACAGCGCTTCCTGGACTCAAAAACATGAATTTTGTACCCTTATGTCATCGCTTGTGTGACAATCATTCGGGATGTTTATCGAAATAACAAAATACCGTTATTAGCGAGTAAATTTAGTACGATAATTGTGCACCACCACAGGAAATAAACCGCTACATAGCTGCCAGACGTATTCTACAACGTTTAGAATTCTCCATTAGACACGCGACAGCCAGAAAACGTTCATTAGCCGAAGTGTATCTTCATTTCTAAAACGCGGTGGCATAAATACTGGGATCCGAATTACCACATGTATAGGCAAATGGATTTTATTTGCATTCCTGTAAACGTGATGCTGATGTATCGATTGCAACTATATCATTTCGAATAAAGAGTAGGGGGAATTATTTATGCGGCCCTCATCTTCAGTAACTGTCGTAACTATTTTCGTTGTTAGGATTTCGTCACCTAAATCGGTAAACATGGAACCCTATTAGTCTCAGTTTATTGACCGTTTATCTGTCTACCCAACCCTTAATACCCGTTTACCTCGAGTACGGGTAGACATAATAAGCGGAAATGTATCGCACTTTCTGCGGTATACGGTGCCTTGGTGGTGTAAAAAGGGAGTTTCTATGTCAACGCAATCTAAAGATACGGCCGTTTATGTAAAGAAAATTTACGCGGAAGGTCAAAAAATGGCTAGAACTATGCGACCAAACTGCTTATGTCATCAGTCCCCTAGACCTAGAACTATTTAAACCTACCTAATCCGAGGACATCACAAACATTCATGCCCGAAGTAGGATTCCAACCTGCCACTGAAGCAGCCGCGCGGTTTGTGACTGAAGCGCCTAGAACCGATCGGTCACCGCAACCGGCCATACGCTTTTCACTTCATGTCCAATGATAATATATATTGTATAGTGAGGATAAACTGTATTCGCCAGCAACTCAGATCATTTGATCACGGAACTTTTACGAAGCTACATTAAAATTTTGTTCGAAGTCGTCTGCAATATCCACTTATAAACACCCTAGGAACGTCGTATCCGATATCCACTTCTGAAGACGCTAGCAGAAGCTGCAGTACCATAACAAGTAGTTAGGAATTTATTGTTGTTGGTCCATGCATGACACTGTATTTCAGTATCAATTTAACGCACCTAGGTGTTTGTCTATGGCTGAAAATATTGAACAAAAAATAAATGAACAGCAAACAACTTCGATTTTCAAATCAAACGTAACTCACATGTCACAAACACAACGTAATTTCGTTGTTACATCTACATGGCTACATATACAGGATGTCTTTGCAATCCAGACTTACGTGCCTGACAGAGGGTTCATCGAACCACCTTCGGACTGTTTCTCTACCGTCCCACACTTTAACACCGTGCGGGCAAAAGGACCACTTAAATCGTTTCTTAAGAGCCCTGAATTACATCATTCAGAACAGATGTTGGTGATTGAAATTTCGTGAAAAGATCTCGCGGCAACGAAAAACGCTTTTGTTTTCATGAATGTCACCCCAATTCGCTCATCAAATCTGGCACTCTCTCTCCCCTATTTCGTGACATTACAAATCGTGCTACCGTTCCTTGGACGTTTTTGGCGTGCACCGTCAATCACGTCTGTTAAGGATCCCATACCGCGCAGGAATATTATAGCAGTGGACGGACAAACGTATTGTAGGCAGTGTTTTCAGTAGACCTGTTGCGTATTCTTAGTGTGCGGCCAATACAACACAGTCTTTTGTTTGCCTTCCCCACAAAAGTATGTTTGCGATTGTTCCAGTCTAAGTTTTACTCGATACTGAGATGAATTGACAGTATTTCGACTTGTGTTTTGTCGTGTAACTGAAAGTCAACCATTGTTACAGAACGCAGCTTTCGTGTTTAATGTATTCCTCATTCAATAGAGTACACTCTTCGTACACTGCACGTAACTGTTTCAAAGTATCACATTGTTACTGATGTTACCAAGTTGCAGTGGTCATCCAAACTTGCCGTTTTGAGAGAAAGAAAAATATTATAGTGAAATATGGAAACTAAGAAGCGGACTATCAAAATAAACAAACATTTCCGGTTCAAGTCGTTGCAGTAGGTCTACTACACAGTAACGTAAATTAGGAGCAAAGTCCATTAGTAGATCGTTATCAGGAAAACCACCCCTCATAATGCAAACTGCCACTACAAGAATTTTCTAAACATGTCAATGAGTAGTCGAGGAAAGTGGACGCATTCTGTCAACTGAATCGCAACGCACGCCACTTTAAACGAGGGGATCCGCCAAGTGTCAAACCCAGATCTTGCTGAAACGTCGCTCAGTGAGAGAGGGGACAAAACAAGCGAACACGTGTCTCGTCTTATCTGCATGCACTCGACCGCTTCTGAGAAAACGACGGTCAAAGTTTTCAATGCGCTGTTGCCATAGTGTAGACACCCTTTAGCATGTAAGGATTCAATTGAAGCTGTGGCTCAGTGGCTACCGGTAGCGACTTCAGACTTTTGGGCTGCGAGGTCGGAATGCCGGCACGGTAGCTCAGCGTGTTCGGTCAGATGGCTGCGTGCTCTCTGTAATAAAATAAATGAGTCAAGGAATCAACGATCAACTTCAACGGATGTCTTGTGACGTCCGCCCAGACCAAACACAACGAACTATATCAAACAAATTGAAGAAGAAGAAAGGGAAAAAAAAGAAACCCGGTTGTCTCCTCCCCCCCCCCCCCCCCCCCCTCACTATGTAAATCATCTACTAACGTTTTTTCCAATTGATGTTGAAACAATGTTGTCGTTAATCGTCAGCTAATTTACTGTGGATGAAAGAAGTTAAAAAAATAAACGAATGAAAAAATTATGTGAAATATTTGTGAATGTCCTTGTAACGTTACACGTTGTAAGGAGGTTCAAAAATATTTCACATTATTTTCTCATTCGTCTATTATTTGTTTAAATTCATTAATTACACAGAAAGTTAACTGACGAATAACGACAATATTATCTCAACATAAATTGGAAAAAATATTCGCGGATAATTCTGATAGAGAGAGAGGAAAAAATAATAATAAAACACCCAATACGGTCTCCAACTCGGGAATCAAAGTTAAGAAGGAACGACGGTCCCTACTGAGCCACCGCTTCAATTGCATTCTCGGACGCAAAAGGTATCTACGCTATAGCAACAGCGCGTTGATAACATTGACCGTCGTTTTCTCGGAAACGGTCGAGTGTCTGCAGATAAGCCGAAATACATGTTCGCTTATATTGTCCTCTCCTTCACTGAGCAAAGTTTCCGGACACTCAGCGTATGGCACCTGGCGAGTTCCCCTCGTTAGTGAGTCGCTTCTTACGCCCGGCGAGAACTATGTATGCCTCAGAGTAAACTGCGCCACTTGGAAACACTGCGAGCGAGGATAAACACTTTTTCCTTCTTATAAGACAACCGTCTACAGCTAAAATTCACCGAGTGTTCTTCAGGTTGCGTCAGATATTTCAGAAATGTTTCTTGCAATAGGCCTGCCGTATATGCAGAACGTAAACATTTCATTTCATGTAATATTTATCAGGATAAGACATGACAAAAGCGAACCAGTCCCTTTGGGAGAAATTACAGAGTCTAAGTTGCTCCACTATGTAACGATACGGGTACGGGATTGCGATCTCACGTTTATGCGATCGATTTCCGTGTTACACATACTTGGCCATTGCGTTGTGGCTGCAGTCGTGAAGCAGGCAGTCTGTTTCCTACTAGCGCTGTTTTCGCAGCAGGTTCAAAAATGGTTCAAATGGCTCTGAGCACTATGGGACTCAACTGCTGTGGTCATAAGTCCCCTAGAACTTAGAACTACTGAAACCTAACTAACCTAAGGACATCACACATATCCATGCCCGAGGCAGGATTCGAACCTGCGACCGTAGTGGTCGTGCAGTTCCAGACTGTAGCGCCTTTAACAGCTCGGCCACTCCGGCCGGCTTTCGCAGCAGGTATTAACCGCGACGAATCATTCAGTCGACGCTAAATGGCCCATCTGGCTGAGGCAGACAAAGGCGCTATAATAGCACTCCATGCAGAGGGATTTTCAAATGGTTATATAGCAAGAACTATGGGTCTTCACAAGTCGACGGTGGTCAGGTGGATTAGACGAAAGGAAGAGGTTGGTAACCTGAGTGGAAGGCCTCATAGCCGTAGCCGCAAAACAACACCAGCTCAGGATCAGCAGATACGCCGTTTCAGTGAGAACCACCCATGTGTCAATGCACGACAAATTCAGCAGACTTTGGGTCTCAATGTTAGAAGTAAGACCGTCACTCGTCGTATAAAGTAAGGTGGACCGAGAGCAAGAAGCGCTGCTGTGAAAGAAACACTGACTGTTTCCCACAGAGAAGCCTGCCTTGCTTTTGCTGCTGAGAATGTCAAGAAACCTCTCTAGTTTTGGAGGCGAGTGATTTTCACGGACGAAAAAGTTTTCTCTGCGGCATCAACCGGAAAAGTACTTGTTTACCAGCCAAAAGGTGCTAGGTATAATCCAAAATATATTTACACTTGCCGAAGGAGTGGCAGCGAGTCGGTAACGGTATGGGCGTGGATATCGGCCGACGGGTGTGGGCTCCTGTGGGAAGTGGAAGGAAGACTCGATGCGCGCAATTACATATCAGTTCTGGAGAACATGATGCTGCCTTCTGTGACAGCAAGATTTGGCGATGATCAGATCATGTTCCAACAAGATCGCTCGCCTATTCATATGGCACGTGTGGTTAAGAGGTGGTTCGACGATCATAGTAATATTACTGTGATGGAACGGCCACCTAAAGGAGGTGACATGAATCGTATTGAGAACATTTGGGCAGAAACGGTTAGAGCAATACGGGAAAAATGACAGGCACGGTTAAGTCGCCGACAGCTTAATGATGTGATTCATGACGCTTGGAATGAGTTACTTGAATCTCTAGTTACGTGGATAGAGTTGTGGGCTCAATGCCCAACAGATTTCGAGGAGCCTATACGCGACACTAAGCAGCATCAGCAAAGGGTTTTTTTTTTATTTTTATTTTTTTTAACCAATCAGCTGCAACAGATGTTTCAAGTTTTTTTTACAAACGTATATTTTAAATAATTTTAAGGAAACGCAGTAAATGGAATCTGGACAAACAAATTAATTCACAACAAGATATGTAATATTTAATTTGCTAAGAGAAGAAATACTCCCGTTATATATTCATGTAGTCTCTAAAAATACATGACACACGTGTAAGCCCTATATGCAAGAAGGGTAAAAAGCAATTCAGCTCAAATGAAAAATATTGAGGAGAAGCTCGCCGATGAAGGCGTAATTAGTGAGCGAAGGTTGGGCTGGAAGTGGAGGTAAGAAGAGAAAAATCAAATACCCAATAGACTTCGAGTCGTTGTCACAGCAGAGGGCGACTGGTATATGCGATTCGGAGCAACAATAGAAGAATAGTTTTATTTACTGATTTTTGAGGCTTTATTTTGTGACGTCTAAACAGTGCTGCTTCATGAGACCCACTATTTGTCCACATGTGGCTATACATCAGAGGTGTAAATAATTTTGAGAGGTGCCGAAGTTCTCGGGAACAGTAAGGTATTTTAGACAAGAAGATGATTTTTAGTTCATTTCGTTCTAACCATTCACAGTATGCTTTTAGATTCTAACTTCTGATTTCATTTTATAATTATGCATCTTTTCTTCAGCGAATGTGAACGGTAGTAAGTTTCAATATATAAAGAATAACTGGAAGTTTTTAATTTGTGGAATAGCATAATTAACAGTTCATATTTTCAACAAATCTGTAGTTTTAGAACATATTAAGAAGCAAGTCAAAAATGGCATTGTGGAAAGATCAGATTGGTCTCTAAAGGGTGACGACGGTCAAATAGCAAATACAAAACTATGGGTAACATCTTGCCCATTCTTCCTGTTGCAATATGTTAATCGCCTTGCCGATTCTGGGGAGAAAGTCCGCATTTCTTACCAGCCCACCTAATTTTCAAAACACTTGCATAGCACCACTTCTCAACCTCTTCGATAGTCTTTTTTTCTGATTTTCCCACAGTTCATGATTCGCATCCGTACAAACGCTCATTTCCATAAATTTCTTCCCAAAATTAAGACCAATTTTTGATACTAGTAGACATTCTTTTGGCCATGAATGTACTCTTTGCCTGTACTAGTCCGCTTTCTATGTCCTCCTTGCTTCATTCACCAAGTCTTGTTTCGTTTCCAATGTATCAGAATTACCTTCACTTAGTGGTCCAATTTTGTTGTTTATTGTATCTCTAATCTCATTTGTGCATGCTCATTACACTGTTTGTTCCGCTCAGCAGGTCCTGCAATTCTTCCTCACTTTCACTGGGGATGACAATGTCATCAGCGAATTGATATCTCTTCATCCTGAGTGAATCCCACTCCTGAACCTTCCTTTTATCTCCGTCATTGCTTCTTCGATGTGTTGATTGAACAATAGGAACGAAAGACTGCATCCTTTCTTGCATCGTTTTTAATCTGAACTCTGCGGTCTTAGTCTCACACTTTTTATTTTTATCTCTTTGTTCTTGTAAGCATCGTATATAATCCACTTTACACCCATTTTCTGAGAATTGCTTCTGCTATCAAGCGCAACTTTAGAACTACCTCTCTGGTGACTTTATCTTTCCTGAAGTCAAACTGAACATCATCAAATAGTTTTCTTTTCCATTCTTCTATGTATAATTTTTGCAATGTGGATGCATGAGCTGACAGCAGAATTGTGCGACATTTATCGTATTTACTTGCTCTCACCATATTCGGGATTGTGTGGGTGTTGATTTTTTGAAACTCTGCTGCTATGTCACTATACACAAAAATTCTATAAATTAAACTGATGTTTTGTGTGATTGCCATTATTTCCAATTATTTTAGAACATATACAACACCTTAGAAATGTTATTTATGTTTTCCGCTTATGTTATCGCAGATCTTCCGAAGTTTCCCTGAAGTCTGTCTTATAATTAATACACTACGTGCTCCATATCAGCTCCCATTTCTTTTTCTATCACATCATCAGACAGTTATCCCCATTCCCTCCATCCCCCTCCCCCTCCTCCCCCACCGCTCAATTGTGGTGTCGACATGTGTACCTGAACGATTGCTGTTAAACAATGGTTTGCTGTCGATTGTAATGACAAAAATCCTATCACTGAACTGATTTCAGTATCCCAGTCCCTGCTCTACTTTCCAATTCGTGATAAACCCTACTCCCTATCTCCATCTGACCAGAAACCATGATCTTTCCATTTCACTTCACTGACCAGCACTATGTCCTGATTGATCGTCTGCATGTTCCTTTCCATTTTTATGGCTTTCCTAGCACATGCAGACTTCGGACGTTTCAGGCTGCAATTCGTAGGATGCTACTTTTTCGTTATTCAAACTTTTTCTCGCTGTCACCTCATCATTGGCAGTTCGCTAACGGAGATCCGAATGGGTGAGTAATCCGTAATATTTTATCAATGGAGAGATCATCACGACACTTTACAATTATAGACCACATTGCCCTCTGAATCCTCATGCCATGATCACTGCTAATTCTTCACTTTTAGAGATAGCTGCCAAGAGAGTGCACTGAACCTCTGTCCGCTCCTTCGCCCTTTTTGAAAAGGCCATTGACGAGTGTGGCATCTTCGGCCTCCATTGTTTATGATTTTTATTCGAATTTTGAGTAGTGGGACCCAGGACGTTTTGATTACTAGTCAAAGACGCTGCCCGTAGACAATAAAAAATCATTAAGCATATAATCAATAGATAAACATAGTTTTCTGCCCTATTTTCGTGGACAACTTTACGAAAATCTTCCAGTATCTCTCGTTGTTTGATAATGGTCCTATTCCTACGTTGTAACGATATCGTTGTGGTAGCTGAAGATTGCTTACTTTAAGATTAAAAAACTGTCACTGACTAAAAATTTTTCTGTTGCGTACTCCGCAACTCAATTCGCAAATTATGCTGTGATTGGTCATATTCTGTTCCAACATATACCAGAGTCCAGAAAATCGATCTTTATTCGTACCGAAACTGACCAACACCATAACCTACTTGGAAGTCAGAAACGTGACAACCTCCCACATAACAGCCAAGTGTCTAGCTCCCATTTCTGTTCGAGTGTAGCAGCGTTTTCCAACTATCTTCTGGAATGGTGAACTGCTGAACGTAAAACTCTTGCAGACACGACATTCTCCCGAAAATGTTAGATAAGATATTAGCTAATAAGGTCATTGATTCGATCAGTGCAGTTTAACCCTGGACACTGACACCTCTACCAGATTCAGTTCATTCCCACTAGTAGGTAGTTCACAAGCGTCACTGGTATATTTACTTTTCGGTACGACCACCGAAGTACACTTTCGGAACTTAATCCCGCTGCGTCCTTGACTTTCTCACATTCACATTCGCTATCTAAAAATCTCCTGTGTCTGAAGGACGCACTGCCTTGGGGAAAAGCCAGGTGTCACAGGATGAAAATATAATGGTGCAAGTCGACGTACATGAGTGGATGACGCAATGTCTTAATAAAAAGGTTTTCACACGACATGAAGACTGATGATGGGTTTTATGACATAGCATTCATCCAACACTGCACCTAACCGTTATATAACGCCTCCGTATCTCCTGTTAATTAAATTCTCAGCACTTCAGCTAAAACCGCCACTGAAAACTTACAACATTTTGGCTGCAACTGAGAGAGCAAAAATTTGTTTTGTTAAAAAGTTCTGGGAATAAAGACAGTTCTTTGTGTACATTGAAATCGCTATGCTTTTGATCGTACACCCACACACATTAGGTTGTTGACAGTGGGATGTGGAATCTGAAGTAGAAATGGCCATTTCAGAGAGTCCAGAATGAACTGAACATCTCAGGTTCGAAATGGTATTTCTTCGTGCTTTCTGTTCGTCATAAATATAGCAGTTCTTCATTTTTCAGAGGTACTCTTAATGGTGTTGCTTATAATACACCCATAGAGTTGTATTACCAGCCATAAAGTACACATGTGAAAACGCCATCTGTGTTCTTTGTAAATTATCTTCCATAGAACTACATTCTAATGATTTTCCAAACCTGTGAACCAGTTAGAGGCTTGAAACGAGGATGAAATAGTGGGTCAGGTTCTTAATCTCTGTTGGGACCACGTTGTGAAACAAATCAGTGGATGAAAGAGATGTGTGCAATCCCTTGACAGAAGGAGTGACAGTTTCAGATGAGAGAAGTGGGAGGTCAGATGAAGGCAAACACATGCATCTGCATTTCCATCTCCATTAGTGTATCCAACACTACCTAATCTAACAATTGACCAGCACTGGGCAAACATAAGAATACAAGATAGTTTCTGTGTAGGAACTGTATAGAGATGAAAAGAATGGACAGACTAGAAGAAATGGAGTATTAGGTCAAACCAAGCGAAGGAATTATGACTGAGGAGAGAGAATCTGCCAGAGCCATGGCATGGAAGCCTAAAGTAGGTCTGAGGACCAAAATCCAAACCTACTCCGTTCTACATTCATCTGGAGTGTACGGGATCTAACTGGTGTAAGTGCAGATAACATGTACACACATCAGTGTCTTGGTTGTTTTCCCACCGCGTCAAAATCTTCCCATATGCGATTCACAAACTTTCCAACCTGAAGTTATATGCTTGGTTGTAACTGCACTACAAAGTATATTACGCCTGTCAGTATAGACTACCAATTTTGCGTCCAAGTATCCACACTTCAATACCTGGTCTATTTCCCAGGGGAAAATAAATGTTAATGGCTTATTTGTGTCACGTGTTCTTGGACGACTGACCAACCTAAAAACATACTACTCATAAAAGCTATAATTGTTAGTCTACAAATGAGGTAAATAGTGATTAATTGTTGTTTGGTGCAACATCGTCAGTCAGCAACAGAAACATCTGCACTTATATATGTTACATATCGTCAGGCACTAATAGAAATATCTGCATTTATACCTGTTACACCTGTGTATTTAAGTTCTACACACCAGTTTCAATTTTTTTTTTTTTAATTTCACATTGCATTATGTCTGTGATATCTCGTTTTTTTGTTCTTTTTTCTGTACATAGAATCTTCCTAGTTTCAATTCATTCTGAAAACATTATTTCTACTTTTTAATCTGATTATGTTATATCTGTCAGGTACAAATTGTTATCTTCTGCTTCTGCACTTACTTGACTACTTGTGTTGTCTGTCTCCAGGCAACCTAACTGAGTAATTACCTCAAAAGTTTCAGAATTTATTTCTTCACCGCTCCCTATTTTCAAATACAATATCTTGATATATTTTAATCTGTCATTTCTTCTGAAGGCACAGGCTCCTGTGGGAGGACCCTAACACTTCCCGAACAATTTTTCTCACTGATATTTCTCATTTGCTTGCATTTTAAGTCTGTGGTACACCCATTCTTACAGAGACACAGTGTGGTTTCACTATTGTGCTGTAATTTGTTCATTTCTTATTTTTATCGAGAGTACATGCTCTTTCCATTTTGTGGACCATCCCTGATATTTTTTTCTAAACAGCTTCTTGTCTGAAATTCTTTTCTCAGCAATTTCTCAATATATTTCATCTAGATATTTTAACATTTTTACTGTTTGTATTTATCAATGTCTGTTATTAATTTATTAATTCTTCTGGTTTTTTTTTATGTTTGTACAAAATTTGGTTTTCTCTGAATTTTACCTCCTGTACTTACTGTTTCTTTCAAGTGACTGTTCTGCGTTTTTTTCAATAATTTTATTTTAAGAGGATACAAGAAAATAATCTGGGGATGCCTGAAAGATTAACTTTAATATGCTGCTGTTTCGCTTTCTAGTGATGCATGGTATTTTCATAACTTTTCCTTCCAGTATCTTATTATATACTTTGTGTTTCTGGGGAAAAGAATAGGAGGCAAAGTATGGTTTGTATGAAAAAACAAAAATTTCCAAAGAGTTAGGAAAATCGACGACAAATTTAATTTTTTAAATTTTATAAGTGTTTCACAATTGCATTTGCCAATGTAAATTTCATGTCAACATCTCACATTACAATTCCTTGGGTTCCCCTTTTGACAGTGCCCAATGCTTTATTAAAAGATGAAAATATTGAAATCACATCTTTGTTATTGTCTAGCGACAGAATATAGATTTCAAATTTAATATCTGTTCTGAGTAGGTTCTACCATTTTAGAATCCATCATGATCTTAAATTTGTTTTCCATTTAGAATTTGTTAGAAATTTTTAAATATGTTAGGAGAGAAAAATCTTCTGTGAATATTTGCATATTATCTGTCATCTTTCTACCACAGTGGATGTATGAAATCTCACTATCATTACATTAATAGTTTCACCACTGTGGTGCTTACTGTTCTTTTTTATTTTGTGTACTTATATCTTTTCTTCTACACCACTTAGTTGTATGTTTTTCTAGACTTATATACATGAACCGAAAATCTCAGTCTATAATTTATGAATTACAATAAGACTTGACAGGATTTGCCATACCATTACTTACTATCCTTATTGCTACTGTTGATTCTTTTCTTGCTCTTTAGACTGTTCATAGTATTTCCATATATAACTATTTCCACTTTTTATATTTTTCTTCTGCTTGTAGTATTTGCAAATATTGACACATCCAAAGTTCTTGTTCCTAATGTTTGTGAATGATGTAGTTAGAGACTTCTCATCTGTGCTACTATGTAAGTTAGTATAGTAATGTAGCTGAAGTTCCCAAGGTGTATCCAATTTTCTAATTTGTTCTTCCCGTTTCCTTAACTAATTAATTTCTGCGTGTCAAAGGATTTTTGTGGCTTTTTCAATCTCCTTATACAGTTATCATCAATTCTGGATGCTGTGGGAATAATACAGCAGACAGCTGCACGCCAAATTTTTTTCAAATCTTTACCTAGGTTTCGAAATATAAATCTGTCTGCCTCAAAAGAAGAAATAACACCTAAAAAACCTAAAAATAGGGTACATTACAACCAGTACAACGAATTGCAGCGAAAAGAAACATCAAAAACTACATTCAATGGAAATATAAAATAAACTTGAAAGTTACATTTTGTGTGGAAAGAGAAACGAAGACATAAGCCTTAGTCAGCAGTAAAATGATCCATATTTATATGGATCATTTTACTGTTGACTAAGTCTATGGCATAGCCAAAAGTCTTCACAACACTAAGAAAGATACATGTAAAATCTAAGGTTAGTTGCATCATGCATACAGACAACTAACAGGACAGAAGCGACAAGACAGCAAGAAACTTACATACAGGTAGCACTCACATAAGAAGCGGTGGCAACAACAAATACACCCTTCTCTTGCCTATGCAAAATAACTATGTCTTTCAGTTTAGCAAGGGAGTGTGCACATTGTATGAGATGCTCAGTATACGTAGAGCTATGAACGTTACCAACACTTTTACCCAATAAATGTTCTTTGAACTAACAAACAAAATGGGTAGAACATTAGAAGATTTATTGGTATGAGGATATTGCTCCACAGAGAATATAGAGGATGAACTTGAAGCAGGATGTGTAGACGATTTATGTATGAGTGGGTTAAGAGAAGCCCTTAATTCCACAAACAGAAAAGCTACTGGTATGGATGGTATGAACGCTGAACTGCTAAAATTCGGAGGCACCCTACTGCAAAAGACATTACTACATTTATTTGATGTGTGCTGGAGAAAGGCAGCTATTCCAAACGCATTTAACAGGCAAAGGTGACGTAGCTATTTAAGAAAGGAGACCGAAATAGCTGTGTGGTACTGTGGAGGAATCAGCTCACTTGACGCCACACACAGTTTATGCAAGAATAGTGTATACGAGGTTAAAGATAATATGTGAGAGTTTATTAGGTGAAGAACAAGTGGAATTTCGGAGGGGCAAACCGACAATAGATGCATTATTTATAATAGAACAAATAATAGAAAAATAAAGACACTATAATAGGGAAACACATTTAGCGTTAACTGATTTCATTAAGACATTCGATAACGCTGATAGAAACTGTGGGGAATTATGAGAAAAATAGGATAGCCACAACACCTAGTAAACGTTTTAAAAAGTTTGTATAAACACAGGACTGTAATTTTAGATCTAAATGGCATTCCAACAGAGCTTATAGCCACAGACAAAGGCATAGGACAAGAGTGGAGCATTTCACGCACACTTTTTAACAATTATTTAGATGACGCAGATGGAAGGAGATTTTTAACGGGGGAATTAAGAGTAACCGTAATTACCGCTTGAACTGTCGTTTTTATGCAGACGATGCTACACTGCTGGTGGATAATGAAGATAAGCTACATAGAGGAATACGTTTATTAGATAAGGTTCGTCAACAGTATCACTTGACAATTTCAGAAAAGAATGAAAAATTAATGGCTTTCACTAGAAATATCCTGAACGCACAAAAACTATTATCAACAACAGAACAATGGAACTTGTCAAATATTTTAATTATTTAGGGTGTGACGTCGCATATGAGTATGACGAAAACACAGAGAAGAAATCAGCAAACTTCGAGAATAAATGTGTAACAACAAACATATATCTAAAAAAGAAGAAAGAAACAAGATTGAAATTCTATAAGACAATGGCAGTTCCAATGATTGTTCATTTAAGTGATTCGAGAGTTATAAGTGAACGTCAAGAAAGTCGCATACTAGCAACGGAGAGTAAGGTTTCCAAGAGCAGCAAAATGGATTAACAATAGCTGACAGATTCAGAAATACGGAAATGAGGGAAGAGCTGAATATATTTAACATCCTTAACAAAGTACAAGAAAATAGAACTAATTGGAAAGAACATCTCGAAACAATGAGTGGAAAAAGATTACCTCTCCAGTTAAGGAGATTTAAGCCATTTGGGAGAAAAAGTCGAAGAAGACAGAGGAAGCGATGGGTACTGTAATAGGAAAAACAAAGAAAAGTTCTAATGCTTGTAGTGAAGATGAAGATGATGTTGATGATGACGATGATTATGAATCTAACTTTGACTGCTCTTCCTATCTGCCCTATATAGAAACAGGGACAGTCATTCTACGTTCTTTTATAGACATGTGTGGCCTTAGATTTTACATGAATCATTTTTACTGTCGACTAAGCCTCATGGCTATGCCGAACATTTATATGGATAATTTTACTCTTGACTTAGCCTTTTATCTTCGTTTCTCTTTTCACGCTGTACGTAACACATAAGTTCATTTCATATTAGGTTTCCTTCCATTAGGAAGGTACATAATTTTTGATGTTTATTTTTGCTGCATGTGTGACTTCCATGTATTGGTTGTATATAACCTATTTTTAGATGTTATTATTTCTTCTGAAGAAGACAGGTTTATAACTGTCGAAACCTAGGTAAAGGTTAGAATAAACTTCTGATGTGCAGCTGATTGGCTGTACGATTCCCATTGTATCCATAATTCTACCCTTGCTCACTGCTGCCATGTTAAAGGTATTAAATTTTGTACTTGCCCAGGTATCTGAGGTTGCTGCCAAGTATATGGACATTTCGTATAAAATTTTAAAAACACGTATAACTGATTTTAATTATCAGTGTATGAAACGTGGTCTGACGCTAGCTTCTGTATAAGCATAGTGTTAAACAGCGTAACAAGGCCCAGTCAATTAAAAAGGAACTAGTACAACATGTTGTGTCTATCATATTAGTGGACCATTATGCTAAAAAAGATAAGTTGAACGAAGAAGGGTCTATGTCTTTTTTTTTTTTTAACTGAAGCTTTCAAAGACAGGTTTAATTATCAAGTAGACAACATTTGATATATCAGTGATTGTTGTACAACCAATAACGTGAAATTACTGACAGACACGGACTAATAACACCTGCATACCTACTAGTAATCAGCATGAACACAAATTCTACGGTAGGATGGTAAATAGGAGTGAAATTAGGCTTACACAAGAAGAAAAAGATGTTTTACATGAAAGTCTAAAAAATAATGTGACGCCTAGACTTCCTGCTCCCATTGTTATTGAAAACTTTTCTTGTAGATCTTAAAACCGTTCTTGACAATTCCAAAATAGTTTAGAATTCCATTTGAGTGCTTTAATATGTTAGAAAAAGAATGTTCTTCCAAAGACAGCGTGCTGCCTCTAGAGGAGACGTTAATTAGCGGTAGTGCAAACTTAAGAACAGTGATACTTTAATAACTAAATCAGCTTAGAGAAATAATGCAAAAGTCGTCCATAAGAGCAAATATATAGCTAAAGCTAACAGATTTTTTGAGGGAAATAACATTGTAGAGATTGACATTGACCTGACTGCTAGAATACAAAAAGAAATTAGGAACGATTTATAAAATAATAAAGTTGGTTGCAGAGTTCTGTAAAAAGTCTCTCGTAAATATTAATGCCAAACCACTAGTTTGAGGAGCCAGTTTACGACAGTTTACTGTCGACAGTACTGGCAGTGATTACCGTAAGTTAGCCAGGTTTCTACACACATAGCTTAAACAAGCATGTGTGTTCGAAAAGGGTTTTTCGTTAAAAATTCATAACATTTCATTGACAGATTGAAAACTATTAAATATTACTCGCAGGCCAAGCTACCTCTCTTTTAAATCACTGGATTATTACGAACGTCCTACTTGACACTACTTGAGAGACTGACGAAAATAATTTGCTTCTTCACAATACGTTGACAGAACCTCACCTTACTGAACAGCTGAACATACGTCGTTGCTTGAAGTTTATACTTAAACACAGTTTCTTTATGGTAAACAGTAAATTATTTATGCAGCCATTTGGCGTAGCAATGGGAAGGACCCTTGGCGGCATTTTAACTGATAGTTTCATAAATTCCCTAAAATAATATTTACTGTTAAAAACAGTCTCGATCACGATTTATTTATCAAGGTGACCGGTTTCGGCCACTACTGTGGTCTGAAGATGACCACAGTAGTGGACGAAACCGGTCACCTTGACAAATAAATCGATACCAAGACTGTTTTTAATAGTAAATATTTGTAACAAATTTATCACTGCCACTCCCATAATGTATTCAAAAGTCCCTAAATAAAATGGCTCTGAGCACTATGGGACTTAACATCTGAGGTCATCAACCCCTAGAACTTAGAACTACTTAAACCTAACTAACACAAGGACATCACACACATCCATGCCCGAGGCAGGATTCGAACCTGCGACCGTAGCAGTCTGCGGTTACGGACTGAAGCGCCTAGAACCGCACGGTCACCGCGGCAGGCTCAAAAGTCCCTAAAAGAATATTTCATCAAGAGTAATTCTGAGCTAAAAAGTCACATTAGCTTCAATGCTTGGTACGTTGACGATTTAATTTTTATATTCGAAGGTACTTATGAAGAATTAGATCAACTGTTTCATACTTTCAGTCAGTCTCATAACAAAGTAGTGCCACGCAGAGTAACCACGCGGCTTGAGGCGCCATGTCACGGATTGCACACGGCCCCATCCCGCCGGAGGTTCGAGTCCTGCCTTGGGCATGGTTGTGTGTGTTGTTCTTAGCACAAGTCAGTTTAAGTAGTGTGTAGATCTGGGGACCAATGACCTCAGCAGATTGGTCCCTTAGCAATCCACACATTTCAACAAAGTAATTTGCACTAAGGAATTGCAGAACAAAAATAGTGAGTTGAATTTCCTTGATCTCACTTTGCGTATCAAACGATAAAATTGACTTCAGAATCTTTCATAACCAAACGTTTTTAGATAGCATAATCGCAGTTGATCCAGCTTACGCCCAAACATAAAACTGATCTTCTTCCTTTCTGATGTTCATTGTATTTTGATTACTCCGTTATCCCAAGAGTATTTTCGGGAAGAGATAAAGTTGATTAAAATTATAGCAAGTAATAACGGCTACGAACCGTCATTAGCAGGCCGTATATTCGAAAACCGCTAAAAGTGCTCCACTCCAGGAGATGATAAACTGGATAAAGAATGAGAAGAGAGATAGTATCTCTTGTCTTTAGCGTTTCTAAGAAAAATATCATATAAGCCGCCTTCTTACTAAGAAATATGGCTCTAAAAATTCGTTATCGACCAACAACAGTTTAGGGAAAAAATTTAATTTACGCCTTAAAGGGTAATGACGAACCATTTTCTCATTCTGCTGTCTATAAAGTAAGGTGTAATGACTGCCACTGTTTCTATATAGGGCAGACAGGAAGAGCAGTCAAAGTTAGATTCAAAGAACAGTTATTGGATAAAGGGAGCGATAACGTTCATGGATCTACTTATGCCGAGCATCTCATACAACGTGCACACTCCCCTATTAAACTGGAAGAGTGGGTTTGCTGCAGGAATTTCTATTTTTTTTGTAGAAATTTTATTCTTAATGATCAATTACAGCTTAAAAAATTTTACCGATAGCTTTTCGCCTGTTATTAAATTTACATAACATCTGTATCGGGTTTTCCTTACTGTTCTGACATGTTATTTTTCTCGAAGACGCAATCTGTCATAAATAATCTTGATATTTCTGTTCATTATTGTATAGGTTTTTGTTATTTTACAAAGTTTATGTTACTATTTCTGTAATGTTATTTAATGTAAGTTTATTAATAGGTTAGGTGTCTTTTTTGATTGGCACCACTTCTTATGTGAACGCCACCTGAGTGCAAGTTTCTTCCTGACGTATCTCTTCTATCCAGTTGGTTGTCTGTTTGTAACCTTAGATTTTACATGGGTCATTGTTACAGTAGACTAAGCCTTTAGGCTATGCCATAGCGTTTATATGTATAGTTTTACTGTTGCTTAAGTCTTATGTCTTCGTTTCTCTTTCCACACAAAATGTAACACATAATTTTATTTTGTATTTCTACTGTATGTAAATTTGATGTTTCCTTTTGGTGTGCATGTGACTTCCATGTGGTGTTAGTTCTTCTGAGGAAGATAGATTTATATCTGTCGAAACCTAGGTAAAGGTTTGAATCAACTAATCATATGCAAACTGTTGACTGTATGACACCCACAGCATCTCTAATTCTACATTTGCTTACAGCTGCCATGTTGAAAATTTTAATTATGAATTGCAATATTGTGTTATGGTGTATCAAAACTTTTCTATTCTTCTCATATGATATTAAGTCTTCCTACACTGTATTTTTTCTTGTAATCTTGTAGTTTTATGTTGTACTAAACTACGTTTTTCATATAGTGATCAGAATAAAAAATACACTATTTGCACTTTAAGATTCACAAATAGTTTCATGTTTGATTTATAAAAACATGATCAGTTAATCTTCTAATGCAATGTTTGGGGATGTAGTTTTGTATTTCTTTGGAGTTTTCCATGGGAAGTTGATATTAAATTGAACTTACCAAAATACATTAAATAGTGTTATGCCAATTTATTGATTTTTTCATGTACTAAATAATTTCTTACTGTTAGTCTGAGACCATTATTTGCAATATGTGTAATAAAATTTATAAATATAAAAAAGTTTAGTTTGTTTCCTGGTTGTCTTATTTGTAGGTTATACTAGATTTTCTACTTTTGGGGGATTCTTCTGATTAATTTATTGGTTCTTAGGATTAATAACGATATATATTTTACTTTTGTATGAACCAGATTTGAAAATTTTATAATCATAATACTCAGGACTAAATAATGACACAATGTGAACTGCTGGTCTATTTTTAAAAATCTACAGTTTTCTATAGCGGCTACACATATGTCTAAAAATTTGGTTTCTTGTTCTGCTACACTCTCTATTTGATTTTCATCCAAACTGTTCCTAATCATTTTTTCTCAGTTACCTCTCTTGTATAATGAGTTTGGATTTCAAAAATGTAGGAATATATAATTTCTCAATTTTAATTTCAAAAGTTCCAAGGTTGCCCTAAAATATCGCAGTTGCAAGTATTGGAGCTTTCATGATCCTTGATCCTAATGAATCTGTATGACATTGTTTGTATTCTTCACTTGAGTTACTCTCTCAATTAGTATAGTCATGCAGTTGAGATAGTATTCTGTAACTGAAATTGTGTATTGTTATCACTATTATTTTACTTATTTGCTATTTTCTGACAGATTTTATATTTGTATTTTTTATAATTTGATAATGGATCATCGATTTCATTTCATATATGTACTGTTCTTAATACAACAAAAAGAAACATGATAAGAGCATATACTTTACAAAAGGTTGTCCTTATCTTTCCGTAAATGACAGTGTTTAAATGGTAGTTAATAGGTATTTGGAAAGAGTATGTAAAACCAAATCTGATAGTCACAGAAAATAGATGGAGACTGGATAGTACGATTAAGTGTGCCTCATTGAATATATGAGTGAGCTGAGTTGGAATGTGTTTCAGTATAGCAATATGATAACAGCTTATAAATGTTTTCATCTATGCTGTGTCTACAGCAAAATGATCCTGCATGATTATCTTAGCCTCTGAGCTACACTAGTCTCTCATTGTGTGGTCATATCCTTATGACCCTAAGATCTAAAACTCTCACTTTGCTGATATCCTGACTCATAGGCTGACACACGTTGTTATGAATTTACATTAGATGTGATCACTACAGGAAATAGCTCATGACACATCCCATGAGTATACACTGTGATGTAGTTATATAAAAGGATTTACAGGTTATTTTTATGTATCTCACTCATTGTTAACATAGGTGAAGCAAGCGTTTTATCTTACGGCGAAAAGAGACGATCAACAAATCTTGGACCAAGACTGTGCCATTTGTAACTACCCCTGTGGTGAAAGAGGCACTTCAGTAAGCCGATAAGTCATGGTGAATTTGGAAACTATACAGTTACTTGGGCTTTTAACGTCCAAAGTGAATGTCACTTTTGATGGTGCATTAAATCCAATTGACGTGTCTCAGTAGAGCAACTTATTTTCAGAAAAAAGCAGGAGACATCTACGCTTGGGCCTACCAAAATAGTTCAGCAGACTTGCTTCCTAAGATGAGCCCTGGACACTGAGAGGACACGTGTGAGAAGAAAATAAATACTCGGCAATCATTTCTGCAAGACCACAAGTCAATGGAGCCAGCATTAGGGTCTGGGGACGTTCCTGAGGTGCTTTCAAATACCATTAAGCCGCTTAGGAGGCTCTCCTGATCGATTTGAGTATAAATCTATGCTCAGAGATCACACTGTAGCGTAGTACGATGCACTCCCTGTCTCTATTCAGATCTAAGCTCGAGACTTGTTTTGTAATACAAGGTGTAACAAGAGAATATGGCCGAAACGTGGGACATAGTACTTTCGCACACAATAAGAAGAAATGTTATAGCCTCATAAATACTTTATCCTCATCTTAGAATTCATTTGCTAGAACTCATTATAGCCTATAATCATGATAAATACACACTAAGGTAACATACCTGCATACCACATGAAAATTTATAACATCTAAAATGTTCCAACTGTTGGAATTGGTATACACATCACCATCCTTTGAATTGAATCCGAGGTGTGACGGCGTGTACCTAAAGAAGTGCTGCCTTTGACGATATGAATACTAAGATTCTTGTATTAGGATTTTATGTATAACAACTTTTATGTACTCATACAAATAAAGGTCTTGTAGATTTAAGTTTAGAGAACATAGAGGCCATGGAGTTATTCAACTTTTCCCTGTCTACCTAGAATCTGGTATTTAGAAGTGGACGGCTACTGACTAGAGGAGTTTCATCATGCATGAAGTGCATAATGCTTTGTGCTGATAAAAAAACGTTTTCTAGCAAATCTGGTCGAGTTGAGTAATGCTTTTCGTGCAGCCACAGGACGTCGTGTTACTACTGATACTTCCCTCCCGAAATCCATGGCGAGATCACTCTTTGCAACCACGACACATGCAGTGCTGTACAGACGGGCCTAACAACATGCCGAATGGACCGCTCAGGATTGGCATCACGTTCTCTGTACCGATTAGTGTCGTATATGCCTTCAGTCAGACAATCGTCGGAGACGTGTTTGGAGGCAACCCAGTCAAGATGAACGCCTTAGACACGCTGTCCAGCGAGTGCAGCAAGGTGGAGGTTCCCTGCTGTTTTGGGGTGGCATAACATGAGGCCGACGTACGCCGCTGGTGGTCATGGAAGGCGCCATAACGGCTGTACGATACGTGAATGCCATCCTCCGACAGATAGAGCAACCAACCATATCGGCAGCATACTGGCGAGGCATTCACCTTCGAGGACGAAAATTCGCGCCCCCACCGTCCACATTTTGTGAATGAGTTGCTTCAGGATAACGACATAGCTCGACTAGAGCGACCAGCTTGTACTCCAGACATGAACCCCATCGAACGTGCTTGGGATAGATTGAAAAGGGCTCTTTATGGACGACGTGACCCACCAACCACTCTGAGGGATCTACGCCGAATCGCCGTTGAGGAGTGGGACAATGTGGACCAACAGTGCCTTGATGAACTTGTGGATAGCATGCCACGACGAATACAGGCATGCATCAAAGCAAGAGGACGTGCTACTGGGTATTAGAGGTACCGGTGTGTACAGCAGTCTGGACCACCACCTCTGAAGGTCTCGCTGTATGGTGGCACAACAAGCAGTGTGTGGCTTTCATGAGCAATAAAAAGGGAGGAAATGATCTTTATGTTGATTCCTATTCCAATTTTCTGTACAGGTTCCGGAACTCTCGGGACCGAGGTGATGTAAAACTTTCTTCGGAGTGTGTATTTAAAATTTAAAGTTCTTAAGATTGTACCTGAATAAGTATTAACCATGAGTTGTGAAAATTCGAAGTTCTTTAAGAAGAAGATGGTCATCAGCTGTAAAATAAAAGGAACAAAACTATCGCACAGTTGCTAGTTAACGTCCTAATGTGTGTCAAGAAGGGCACTAGCGTTATCACACACATAGTGGGAAATTTACGAACAAGTATCATGGTAATGACTGAGGTCGCCGTTACATCACATAAATTGCAAGATTTTATAGCATAGAAAAAATTTAATATCATATAGATGAGATCCAAGAGCATATAACGACCAACTCAAGATCAATAAACAAACTGTCTAAAATCTGTGACATTATATCCTCGAAAGACAAAATTAGACAGTGTAGTGAAATGTCTTAATTACATCTGATGATTAAAGGAATGTTGCGGATAAATCTTTGGACTCCAGAATATTTAAGGTCCACCCCTTTACTTCTCTGTGAAATACTTTTAAATTTTTAGTTGCATCTGTTATAAAGTGGCGAGGATCACGTAAGTAGTTACCGAAAGTAGACTCCGAATTTCTCAGACTTTCTACCGGCGTATTTGTTGCTCGAGCAGTCCACGGGTATACTGCCGGTTCATAGTGTCCAACGGGCACAATATTTCGGCGATACGACATGTCGCCATCGTCAGGTGCGCTGACGAACTGAGCTCCTGAGGGCGGCAGTATATCCGTGGACTGTTCGAGCAGCAAATACGCCGGGAGAAACTGAAGAATCACACCATATACCTTTACGGGGAGGAGATGTATCTCAGCATGAAGAAACTCGACAAGCTGCACCGCCGAAGATGCCGTTTGCTGAGTTCTCTTGCATTTTTGAAGAGATGTACCGAGCAGATTGTGCCGAATTTTGCTAAGGTCACGCATCACATCGATTCTGCAGCAGCCAAGAGAATTAAGAGACGGGCCTGCCTTGCTTTGTTTCGTACGTGAGAGGGTGCACTTTACTCGCCGCAGCCTTGAATACAACTCCCATGAACTATTTAATCTTCATCTTAAACTGACCAATCAGTTTAATTCGTGGACCTGAGACTGGTTGGATGGTGTTACCTGGACGACAGCCCATTCTGCACATAAAAAGGCCACTGGACGTCAGATTTCAAAATTCTCACGTCCGTCGGATAAACCATCGCTGGAGGCACCATGCAAGACGATCATTAATCTCACTGACTTGGAGCTGTCTCATGAAGCGGTTTCGGTTCTGGAGAAGGGACTCAACTTTGCTCCCACCCCTAGTTCACGCCGGTCGCGGATATAGTCAGTGCAGTGGAACAGGTTGCAGCGCGATTACCACCTGAAGCAGCAGAAGAAGTGCGTCGGGAAACCTGCCGGTCTCTGACCAGAACTAAACCTACGAAGACTAACATTACCAGCAGAGAGAGGGCGGCGATTCGGGAACTAAGAGAGTGCTCTGAGATTGTTATCTTACCTGCTGACAAAGGCAATGCCACTGTTGTTCTTTCCCGTAAGGACTACATTGAGAAGATGCGGCGCCTGCTACATGACGACTCCTGTAGGAAGATCAACGCTGACCCCACGAAGAAGGTGGAGAATAAGACCAGGGCTCTACTCAAGGACGCGTACCTACCAGAGGGGGACGCCAAGAAATTGTCCCCTCAAGGACCTGTACCACCAAGACTCCCTAAAGTCCACAAAGAGGGGGTACCTATGCACCCGATCGTCAGCAACATTAGGGCACCTACTTACTTGCTGGCAAAATATCTGGCTGAATTACTTAGCCCGTACGTAGGTAAATGTCCTCACCGTATCTGTAATTCTGTGGATTTCGTGAAACGTCTCGACAACTTCAGACTGAAAGACACTGACTGAGCTTCGACGTGGTTTCACTATTCACCAGGGTGCCTCTACGAGAGTCAGTCGAGCTCATTGGGCAGAAATTTGACGAGAAGACCACCGAACTCTTTAGGCATGTCTTGACCTCAACGTATTTTCTGTTTAATGGGGAATACTATGAGCAAACGGATGGAGTCGCAATGGGCAGACCACTCTCGCCGTGGTCGCGATTTTGTACATGGAGTACTTCGAGGAGGAAGTCTTGGCGTCATCCAATTGGAAACCTCCTTGTTTCTTCCGTTATGTCGATGACACGTTCGTCATCTGACCCCATGGTAGGGACAAGATCCTGGATTGCCTTACACACTTTAACTCCATACATCCAAACATCAAATTCACTATGGAGACCGAAGCAGAAGGAAGATTACCATTCCTGGACGTCATGGTCAAGACAAGAGCTGATGGTACCCTGAGCCACGGTGTGTACAGGAAGAAAACGCACACTGACGTGTACCTGCATGCAGACACCTGCCACCACCCTTCTCAGAGGAATGGAGTACTAAAAACACTAGTACACAGGGCGCGCAGCATCTCAGACGCAGAGAATCTGCCCCAGGAAATGGAACACTTATATCGGACAAACAGTACGCACCATCGAAGATCGTTGCCGAGAATATCAAAGGCACGCTCGACTGAAATATCCAAATAAGTCGGCAGTAGCAGAGCACTGTTTGTCCGAGAAACACGAGATGGATTATGAGCGTAGCAAGATCCTGGCTCAGACCTCTAAATATTGGGACAGCGTTATAAGGGAGGCTATCGAAATTCGCAGCAGGGAAGATCTTATCAACCGAGATTGCGGCTACAGTCTCAACAAGGCTTGGGACCCGGCATTGAATGTAATTAAGAAGACTCTCAGCAAGAAGTTCGAACTGGCGACCAGGGCGGACGTAGCAAGCACATCGACGCTACGACAGATTCGGACGCCCACGTCTTCGCGACCGCTGGCGCGCGGGCGCGGACGGCGAAGAGAGCGGCCCGCGGGGGGGGGGGGGGGGGGGGGGATTTAAATCGGCCGGCCGCCCTCAAGATCTCAGTTCGTCAGCGCACCTGACGATGGCGACATGTCTAATCGCCGAAATATTGTGCCCGTTGGACTATGAACCGGCAGTATACCCGTGGACTGTTCAAGCAGTGGAGATACTATCTGTAAATTGAAGGGGGAACATTGCTGTTAGCTGAACCGGACTTTAAGCGGAATCAGCGGCGTCGACCGAAAATGTGCACCGGACCGAGATTCGAACCAGGGATCTCCTGCTTACTAGGCAGGTGTGGTAACCACTGCGCCATCCGGCACACAACATTATCGCGATTTGCACGGATTATCTCTGTGCGCCTTACAGTCGATCCACATTTCCACTGAGTGCCACCTGTCCGCATTTCGATACTTAGAGATTTACACAGGAGGTGAGACGTATTTGAGCATTGGCACTGAAGAAAGTGGATCCTTTGCCCAGCCAGGTTGATCAACGGATCCAATTTCAATGGATCCATTTTTAATGGATCCACTTGCTTCAGTGCGAATGCACAAATATGTCCGACATCCTATGGGAATCTCTAAATAGTGAATGGGAGTCTAATTAACAGGGACTGCAGATAGATGGCACTCGGTGGGAGCGTGGATCGGACGTAAGGCGTATCGAGATAGTCCACGCAGCTGCAATAACGCTGTGTCCCGCAGTAAGAAGGAGATCCCAGGTTCGAATCCTGATACAGTACAAATTTTCGCTCGTCGCCGCTGATTCAGCTTAATGTCCCATTGCAGCTGACAGCAGTGATCCCCCTTTAATTTACTTATAATGTTTCACAGCTGCGGGATCTGCGTAATGTCTGTTCGTTTGCAGGAACAAACATCACGCATTCAATCAGTAAGTGGAGATACTCATCTTGATTTTTTTCATAGAACTGGTGACTCAACTCGTCGTCCGACAGTTTTCTGGGGTATAATCCATAAGAGGCGCAGGTATGGTAAGTATACGGAGATATTACGCTCTTAAAAGATAAATTGTCGTAATATACCTCGTAGGTTACTTGCAGCTAACAATTCACTTCTCATTATTAACGTGTAAAGTACTGACAGGAAATGGTCACTTTGAAAATAAACTGGTTTCCAAATTAACGCATTTATATTCTTTCTCATAATTGTTGGATTACAAAAGTTGACATTTTGATTTCACACCGTTTTGGCAGTATTCGGTTCACGAGGTAAAAATTAGACTCTATCTTACATGCAATCAAGTGGCAGAATTACCTTGCCCCCTCTCCTCCAACACATCACAAAGACATTCTGTCATCATCATCATCACCATGTAACAGTTACAGTTTCCCAGGTACTGATAATGAGCCTCTTCCACTTCGTACTGTCCTAATACACCTGTTCACGGAGAACATTATGCACTGTCCATCCTCTGATCACTAGAGCAGCCTTAATAGAGTCCATCCATCAGATTCGAGGTCTTCCTTGAGGTCTTTTCCCATCCACCTGTCTTTCCAAATTTATCCACAAAGACACTCTGGACAAAGGTATATTACAGACCCTGGCCACTTTATTGGACGCACCTAGAGTTTTCAACATAATAACAGTTTAGGAGGTATAAAACCCTGCAAGGATTATTTTGATCAGTCTAAATGAAGTAATTTAATTTGTTCAAACATTAGAAACTATTAATAACTGATAAACCACACAGTTTTAACACTAACTGTCATTTTTAAAATTTCATAACTTCTTAATAGTTTGTCACTCCCCCTTTAGCAGCTATTAATGCTTCAATCCGCCTTTGTATACTGTTAATACAGGTTTGTACAGTAACTTGCATGTGTGCGTGACGATACCAGACCTGAAGAATCTTTCAGTGAGACAAGTTTTTGCTTTCTTTGCCGCTTCCCTTTTCACCAACTCCCAAACATTTTCAGTTGGGTTCATACCGAGCGATTTTCCTGGCCAGGGTAACAGATGGTGCTGTATGGCATGGAGCTCTGTCCTGCATAAACACAAAAGATTCTCTTTTATGGACTCGTTTTTTTATTTGAGGTAGTAGCCTCCTCCAACACCTCCTAGTACTGGTCTGTTCACTCAACCAAGTACAGACGCCCAGAGTCTTTACCACTAATGGCAGACCTTGGCGGGATGTTTCACAGTTCGCACTTTACACCAAGGAGCCTTCGTACAAACTGAGATATATTTACCAAAATATCAAATGTGAACCCATCACTAAAGCAAAACTGAAACGAAATTAAAAAGCCTTTAAGATCTGCATTAAGATTGGTCTTGAACTCAGATAATTTATTTTTCACTATTCTATGAAGGCAAATACTGTCTAATGTAATGACACTCTCCGATTACCAGAAGCCTAAAAAAATCTCGATACTTGTGCTCCTTTGCCCCTGCAAGGCGTTTTGACATAACTGCAGCAGTTAATTTTGGCTTTCTAACAGGCCTATGAGCTTGAAGTTCATATGTAAAAGTTTGCGTCTTATAGTTCAGTTTCATTTCAGTTTATTTTGTACACGCAAATCAGATCTCACGGGACAACTTTTTGAAGGAGCGCTCAGACCTTGGTGAAAACGTTAGTCTTCCACGACACCTTTTCTTTCTCTGAGGGACTAATTCCTCAACAAAATCAATTTGGTTCTTTACACGCCTTACGGATGATTCTGATATGCCCAATCTTCAAAAATTCTCTCTTTCTGTTGGTATTTTGGTACCATTCACTGCTTTTACTTCTGAATTTTTTCGTGGCATCAAATCATTCGCTTTATTTATTATTTTTGTATCTTGTTATCTAAAATCACTCAGTAACCAGCAGACATTATCCTTAGAGACTACACCAGGAAATCAACAACATTAGATTTTAATAATGCACTCACACTTTAAACACGTCAGTTCTTATTGTTCTCGAAACTGTAACTAGCCATTATTCGCCAACAATCCGCTCTCACAAGAATGATGCAGCGCAACAAATGAGCTCATTTCATTCAATAATAGCTCTCAGACAACATTCAGCCCGTTCAACAATGATAGACGAGATAGTTTACACAACCCAATTAATAAATTGTCAAAAAGATCGGGTACATGTGATAATACGGCCTCGGACCATACAGTATTGAATCTGCGTCATTTGTATTATGATAAATACATAACGAACTGACGGTTACCGATGGAAGACAAAAAATAAATTCTATATGGTATTTAACGTTTTCATAAGTAGTTCGAAATTGAAAGAAATGTACTATCAAAATAAAATAGGAAAAATATAAAAAGAGAAATGAAATTTCAATAATGGTCACCGAACAGCGTAATAATCGCGAACACTCCAATTATGAAAATAAGATGTGCAAATTTCAAAGGAATATCGTCAAAATATGAATAGTATCGACTCATTCATTAAACAGAGATATCATCTACTATTGAACAGGGGACATTGTGGTAAGATTCGTTTAAATGTTCAGGTGGGCGTACCTTCTGTGGAACGTATTTCTGGCCATATGTGCACGTGATCTTTCTATGCTCCTTGTTCTCTAAGAGATCGCTCCCTCCAGTTTGTTCTCATTTAGTACAATAGTCCTACACTAAGATGAAAAATGTCGTGCAATACGTGCTAATAACCTCTCGGAGCTTCTTTCGCCCAGCCACGTGGCATGGACTCAACAAATCACTGGAAGTCCCCTGCAAAATTGGTGCCGGTGCAGGCTTTTGTGCGCGAACTGACTGTCGATTACTTCCTATAAATGTTAGATGGGATTCATGCTGGGCGATCTTGGTGGCCAAACCATTCGCTCACATTATCCATAATGTTCTTCAAACCAAACGCGAATAACTGTGGCCCGGTGACATGTTCGTGAATATGAGTCAATGAATGGCTGCAAATGGTCTCGAAGTACCCGAACATAGCCATTTACAGTCAATGATCGGTTCAGTTGTACCATAGGACGCATTTACAGTCAATGATGAGTTCAGTTCAGCCAGAGGACCCATTCTATTCCGTAAACACAGCCCACACCATTATGCAGATATCACCAGCCTGTACAGTGCCTCGTTGACACCTTGGATCCATGGCTTCATGGTGCTTGCGCCGCGCACGGACCATACCATCAGGTCTTCTTTTTTTGGAGGGGGGGAGGGGGAGGGCTCATCAGTCTTCTGAATGGCCTGATGCGGCCCGTCACGAATTTCTTTCCTGTACTAACCTCTTCATCTTGAGTAGCACTTGCGACCTACGTCCTCAGTTATTTGCTGGATGTATTCCAGTTTCTGTCTTCCTCTACAGTTTTTGCCCTCTACACCTCCATCTAGTACCATGGAGGTCATTCCCTCACGTCTTAACAGATGTCTTATCATCCTGCCCCTTCTGCTTATCAGTGTTTTCCACCTATTCCTTTCCTCTCCGGTTCTGTCCAGAACCTCCTCATTCCTTATCTTATCACTCCACCTAATTTTCATCATTCGTCTGTACCATCACATCTCAGATGTTTCGATTCCCTTCTGTTCCGGTTTTCCCACAGTCCATGTTTCACTACCACACAATGCTGTACTCCAGACGTACGATCTCAGAAATTTCTTCCTCAAAGTAAGGCCTGTGTTTGATACTAGCAAACTTCTCTTGGCGAGGAATTTCCTTTTTTCCAGTGCTAGTCTGCTTTTAATGTCCTCCTTGCTCCTTCCATCATTGGTTATTTTACTGCCTAGGTAGCTGAGTTCCTTATCTTCATCTTTTTCGTGACCATCAGTCCTGATGTTAGGTTTCTCGCTGTTCTCATTTCTGCTACTTCTCTTTACTTTCGTCTTTCTTCGATTTATTCTCAAACCATATTCTGTACTCATTAGATTGTTCTTTCCGTTAAGCAGTTAATGTAATTCTTCACTTTCACTCAGGATTGCAATGTCATCAGCTAATCGTATCATTGATATCCTTTCACCATGAATTTTAATTCCACTCCTGAACCTTTCTTTTATTTCCATCATTGCTTCCTCGATGTACAGATTGAATAGTAGGGGGGAAAGACTACATCCTTGTCTTACATCCCTTTTAATCCGAGCACTTCGTTCTTGGTCGTCTACTCTTATTATTCCATCTTGGCTCTTGTACATACTGTATATTACCCGTCTCTCTCTATTGCGTACCCCTATTTTTCTCAGAATTTCGAACATCTTGGCCATTTTACTTTGTCGAAGGCTTCTTCCAGGTCGACAAATTCTATGAACATGTCTTGATTTTTCTTTAGTCTTGCTTCCATTATTAACCGCATTGTCAGAATTGTCTCTGTGGTGACATTGCCTTTTCTAAAGCCAAACTGATCGTCATCTAACCCATCCTCAATTTTCTTTTCCATTCTTCTGTATATTACTCTTGTCAGCATTGGGTGCATGGACTGTTAAGCCGATTGTTCGATAATTCTCGCACTTGTCAGCTCTTTCAGTTTTCGGAATTGTGTGGATGATATTTTTCCGAAAGTCAGATAGTATGTCGCCAGACTCATACATTTTACACAGTAACGTGAATAGTCGTCCTGTTTGCACTTCCCCCCATTCTGAGGTAATTTTATCTATCCCTTCTACCTTATTTGATCGTAAGTCCTCCAAAGCTCTTTTAAATTCTGATTCTAATACTGGATCCCCTATCGTTTCTAAATCGACTCATGTTTCCTCTTCTATCACATCATACAAATCTTCCCCTCATATTTGGTGCCCGCGGTCGGGAATTACGGGCGCAGCAGATCGATGCTCTTCACGCTTGAACCATGATCGAAACCTGAAGTGATGCACATCGAGAAAAGGGGTATTATATTGCTGTTCCAGCGTCTTAGGGCAAACTAGATCATAATCTCGCCACTTGTTCTCATCTGCACCAACGCAGTGTAACTTCTGTGTAAATTCATCAAGGTGTATTCAGTATTAGATAATTTCAGATTTCATTATCCATATTTTGAACCAGAGTAAATATTTCAATCATTCAAACCTTCGTCTTTCCCAACCAGCCTACACAGGTTTAAGTGTTCGTTGCGTGCTTGTGCTGTCAGCAAACCATGTTTTTTTTGTGTCATCATGATTAATATATATTTTTGTCCAATTTTAATCAATAAACTTCCGCCGTAACTCTTATAAAAGATAAATCATGTGTTGATGGATTTATCACCCATCAACTGACAAAATAATGACAGGGCGACCATTTCATTAACAAGTTGACAGCATTCAGATTCATTTAAATTCTGATAACTGCCATAACCTCTAATGCAGGCTGTCAACAACAAACACAATTAATGGGTAAAATCAATTTCGCAGATGCATGGGACAAGTAGTCAAGTGGGAGCTTTACTAGTGAATGTGATTGTTGTCAGGGCGATAACTCAGAGTCGCCTGTCACCTTCCAAAACATACCGAAAGTCCAGTGTAGTCTTGCAAGATAATGCCACAAATCTGATATTCTCGGCACGCTCTTGACACTTTTAATCTCGGAATACTGAATTCCCTAACGATTTCCGAAATGGAATGCGCCATGCATCTGGCTCCAGCTGCCATTCCAAGTTCAGAATCTGTTAATTCCCGATGTTCGGCCCCAATCACGTCGAAAGCCTTTTCACAAGAATCAGCTGAGTACAAATGACATATTCACCAATGCACTGCCCTTTTATACCTTGTATACGTGATACTACCGCCATCTGTAATTCTGATCCCATGACTTTTGTCACATCAGTGTTGTTGTTGTTGTTGTTGTGGTCTTCAGTCCAGAGACTGCTTTGATGCAGCTCTCCATGTTACTCTATCCTGTGCAAGCTTCTTCACCTCCCAGTACGTACTGCAATCTACATCCTTCTGAATCTGCTTAGTGTATTCATCTCTAGGTCTCCCTCTACGATTTCTACCCTCCGTGGTACCCTCCAATACTAAATTGGTGATCCCTTTATGCCTCAGAATATGTCCTACCAACCGATACCTTCTTCTAGTCAAGTTCTGCCACAAATTTCTCTTCTCCCCAATTCTATTCAATACCTCCTCATTAGTTATGTGATCTACCCATCTAATCTTCAGCATCCTTCTGTAGCACCACATTTCGAGAGCTTCTATTCTCTTCTTGTCCATACTATTTATCGTCAATGTTTTACTTCCATACATGGCTACACTCCATACAAATACTTTCAGAAGCGACTTCCTGACACTTAAATCTATACTCGATGTTAACAAATTTCTCTTCTTCAGACACGCTTTTCTTGCCATTGCCAGTCTACATCCTACATCTCTACTTCGACCATCATCAGTTATTTTGCTCCCCAAATAGCAAAATTCATTTACTATTTTAAGCGCGTAATTTCCTAATCTAATTCCCGCAGCATCACACGATTTAATTCGACTACATTCCATTACCCTCGTTTTGCTTTTATTGATGTTCATGTTATATCCTCCTTTCAAGACACTGTCCACTCCGTCAACTGCTCTTCCAGGTCCTTTGCTGTCTATGACAGAATTACAATGTCATCGGCGAACCTCAAAGATTTTATTTCTCCTCATGGATTTTAATACCTACTCCGAATTTTTCTTTTGTTTCCTTTACTGCTTGCTCAATATACAGATTGAATAACATCGGGAGAGGTTACAACCCTGACTCACTCTCTTCCCAACCACTGCTTCCATTTCATGTCCCTCGACTCTTATAACTGCATTCTGGTTTCTGTACAAATTGTCAATAGCCTTTCGCTACATCTTGCTCACCAGATGGTAGAGTTTTGTTACGCCTGGCTCTCTCAAGGCTGTCATTAGTTCTAATGGGATGTTGTCTACTCCCGGAGCCTTGTTTCGACTCAGGTCTTTCAGTGCTCTGTCAAACTCTTCACGCAGTATCATATCTCCCATTTCATCTTCATCTGCATCCTCTTCCATTTCTATAATATTGTCCTCAAGAACATCGGCCTTATATAGACCCTCTATATACTCCTTCCATCTTTTTGTTTTCCCTTCTTTGCTTAAAACTGGGTATTCATCAAAGCTCTTGATATTCATACAAGTGGTTCTCCTTTCTCCAAAGGTCTCTTTAATTTTTCTGTAGGCAGTATCTATCTTGCCCCTAGTGAGATAAGCCTCTACATCCTTACATTTGTCCTCTAGCCATCCCTGCTTAGCCATTTTGCACTTCCTGTCGATCTCATTTTTGAGACGTTTGTATTCCTTTTTGCCTGCTTCATTTACTGCATTTACTCAGTTAAAGACGCTAAATCTTTTAGTAAAATGATGAGGTTATATCCACGACCCCCTCGAACCTCACGACCCCCTCCGCAGGATCGGTGCCTGGGTACAAACGGGAGCTGGCGAGCAGCAGGTGTAGTGAGCGGCAGCGTGAGAGAGCAGACGGGACCGGCGGTGAGTGGGTAACAGGCTGGCAGGCGGGCAGCCGAAAACCCGCCGGGCAGGCCATTGTTGGCTCAGCGGCAGTCAGAGGCACAAAAAGGCTGAGTAACGAGTCGTCCGCTCAGCGCCTCGCCTTTCCGCACGGCTGGCCCGCCTCATTTATCCAGCAGCGACGCGACGGCCGTTTCGCTACGCTGTCGCTGCCGCACTCGATCTCCTGTTCCTCTTCTTATTACGTCACTCGTATTCCACAGATTTGGTTGAGACAAAGATATCGACATGGACGAAAGAGACAATTATTTAACAAAGGCGCACGCCGAAACAGTTAAAAGCTAATTCAAGCCTTCCATGTCCTTTTATTATTATTATTATTATTATTATTGCTAAAACAGTAAACACAGCAAATGAGGTCGTTATGCTGGATTTCATATTTCATTACTAGCCGGACATTTCCCAAGCGTCTACCTGTACGACGTATCGGCAGATAATTCGAGGAGATACCAGTTAAGTAGCTTTTTCTAATTGGCAGATGCCTATTTTATCAATGTCAGTGGTTTCAGGTACCCACAAGGATCTTTAGGCACTGCTACAAGTGTATCGAAAATCAATGGAACTACTTTCTCTGGCTTATGCCATAGCCTTATTATTCGATTTTCACCTCCTCCCAGCTGCTAAGTCTTTCGTTTCTTGTCGTTTTGCTATCCCCTGGGTTGGCAATGTCAGTGATCGACACTCTTCTTCTCCTCAGTTGTGATGTCTAGCGTATTGCTTTCCTGTGTTCGATCTGTCGGAAGTCTCACAGAAATATGTCATTTTCGTTTTCGAGAACTTTTTCTCACTTGTGTTTCCATCAGTCCCTTGCCACTGACAGACAGTAACTGTGGCATTAGAAGCATTCCTGTTCCATCATTATTCCTTTGCTGGTAACTAGTCTGAGCGACCTTTTTCAACACTTCGAGATATAGTCAATTGTTTCTTCAGCTTCTTTGCAGAGTGCACTTTTGGTCTTTTGTTGATTTCTCGATTCTGGCTTTGGTGGCATTAATTCTGATAGCTTTCTCCTGTGCAGCAGGAACCCGTCCTAGAGTTTTCTCTTTTAGTGTTCTCTTCGTCAGCAAACACCACTTCTTTTCTTTACTTATTTTCCCTTTTCTGAAAACTATTACCATTATTATTATTATTGCTATTACTAGCCGTTTCCTTGCAGCTTTGCCCAATCATGTGTTCAACATAATACAGTCCACACTTCCTCCATCCTCTCTGTTTTCATCACTTCCTCCATCACTCTATCTATCTCATCCTCCCACCTGTCTCTGTCTCCTCCTCTCCACTCTCTCTATCTCTTCATCTCCTCCTCCTCCTCATCTCTATCTATTTTCACTCCTCCTTCTCTCAATATTTCATCCTCCCCCTCTCGTCTTCCATCCCCCCATCACCTCTCGCTTTATCTTCTCCTCACCATCTCTCTGGTCATCTCCTCCTCTCCTCTCTCTGTCCCCACCTCCTTATCCTGATACCACTCCAACACAACAAGCCTGTCATGCATGGCAGACTACACATTGTGTGCTGGAAAACCATTTCATGCTCTGACATACAGGCTGCCACGAAAAGCAAGGCAGGCCTATAGTCATCTAACACAGAACATCTGTAGTTCAGGGCTGAGAAACTGTTTCTTGCCCCTTACATGTAGGCTGCCCTGCAAAGCAGGTCAGTCAGATAGCCAATACTCTTCCTACACAATATGCCTGTCATGCAGGGCAGCCTGTGTGCCAGGAGCTAGAAAAACACATTTTTGCATATATTTCTGTCCCTACTGGAGCTATGAATCCCACAGTACTGATGCTTCTGAGGCTTGGTGTTTATGTGCCACATTTGGTTGAAATCAGTCCAAGGGTTTGGGAGATTCCGGAACATACACACATTCACACTGATTTACATGGACTGAGATTATTCTTACTGTTTCCTTTGTTCTATTATAGAGCAAGTGGAACTATCAGATAGCTTCAGTATTCGAAAACGTCTTTATCCTGTCATTGTAATCATTCATGCATTCTAGAGTTTCAGACTCCTTTCTGTTACTTATTTGGATGTGAAGGGCGGTTATCTTCTATCTATGTGTTGTATGCTATGCTCACAAAAAAGGCTAAGTCCTGTAGACAATGTAGAAAGTCAGTACAATGAAAACCCATTCCACAGTTGCAAATTTCACTTTTTTTATACGCTCGATGACAAGTTTCGAACCAGCGCCCATTTTCAAATCATTGCAACATAGTCAAAAATGGTATTTCCGAGAATGCAAAAATATGTCAAAAATTTGCAAACGAACAGTTACAGTACATACAGATTTCCTGTATGCCCTGTAAGTGTTTTTTTGTTTTTGTTTTTTTTGTTTTGTTTTCTTTGTACTGATTAACAGAAATAGCTGACCCACAGCCATTCCACTTCATAAATATAGAAAGTAAGTTCACTGTGGTGACAAGTCATAGGATACCTTGAATATCGTGTCGGATCCCCTTTTTCCTGGCGTAGTCCAGTGACTTTACGTGGCATAGACTCAAAACGTCGGTGGAGAAATATTGAGCGATGCTGCCTCTGTAGCTGTCCATAGTTGCAAGTGTTGTGCATGACGTGACCCTCTATTACTTCCCATAAATGCTCAATGGGGATCATGTCAGGATGGCTGATTGTCCAAATAATTCTCTCATCCAGAATGTTCTTCAAACCAGTCACGAACAATTGTGGTGCAGTGACTTGACATAGTTGTTTCGAAACATGAACTTGGTCCCCAAGTAGCCGAACATAACCATTTCAAGTCAATGATAGGTTCAGTTAAACTGAAAAAGAAGTAAACATTTCATTCCAAGTAAACACACCCCATACCATTAACGAGTCATAACCAGTTTGCGCAGTGTCTTGTTGCCAACTTGGGTCCATGTCTTTGTGGGGTCTGTGACACACTCGAACCCCATCACCAGCTCTTATCCATCTGAAGTAGGAGCTCATCTTAACAGGCCATGGTATTCCAGTCTCTAGGGTCCAAACGGTATGATCACGAGCCTAGGAGAGACGCTGCATGCTATGTCGTACTGTTAACAAATGAATTCGAGTCGGTTGTCTGCTTCCTAATGGATATGTCCGTCGTACGTTACACATTGATTTCTGTGGTTATTTCACACAGTGTTGATTGTCTTTTAGCATTGCGTTGTCTGTGGTGAGAGGTAATGCCTGAAATTTGGTATGCTCGTCAGTCTTGGCGCTGTGGATCTCGGAATATTCAATTCCCTAACGATTTCCGTACTGTAGCTCCAACTATCATTCCGTGTTCAAAGTCTGTTAATTCCAGTCGTGTGCCTTAGTCATGTTTGAAACTTTTTCACATGAATTACATGAACACGAATGACAGCTCAGCCAATACACTGCCGTTTTGTACAATGTGTAAGTGATACTACCGCCTTCTGTATATGTGCACATCACTTTACCTCAATGTAGGGTAAAGAGAGTTGGGGCGTGACAGAATAAACTTCAGAGAGCCACCAGATCTCAGACACGAGGAGACAGGGCCTGTGAAAGAAACGAAAGGAAAGTTTGCATGGTTGCTTTTATTTTGCCACAAAACAATGTAAACAGGTGATAGCACAGTGGAAACAATATAGAGAATAAAGAACGCTAACAACTGCAACATTCATAACTGTGGACAAAGAGTTTTTGGTTTTTTCCCACTTAACGGATTTTTACACACATTCCAACAACTGGTTAATGTGCTCAGTATGAGTTGTGACCACCTCTAGCAGCAATACAGGTCTGACAACAAGGGGTATGCTGTGTATGATGTCATCAGTCTCATGTTGAGGCAGTAACGCCCATTTTGTCTATAGAGCTGGTTGCAGTCTTGGAGGGTGGTTGGCGGATGCTGACGTGATGCAAGCCATCTCCCTAGTGCATCCCAGACATGCTCCATGGGATTCAAGTCGGGAGAGCGAGCAGGCCACGCCATGCTTGCAGTAGCTTGCTGATTCTCCTGTATAATTTCATGAAAAGGTGTTCGAGTGGTAAACATAATCCCTGCTCACACTATTAGGGATCTTCCTCGATGTCTCTCTCTTTCCACAACGTTTGGACCCCGAAATCGTGTTCCACGTTCCCTCCAGAAGCTAATCCATCGAGAATCACCCTCCAGGCTGAACCGGGACTCATATGCGAAAACAACATTGTTCCACTGTCCGACCGTCCAGGTGGCATGTTTACGAGTCTACTCTAGACGTTCCCTTCTGTGAAGACGCGTCAGAGGTACACATACAGGCCAATCTGCCGAAGCCTTCTGCACACCGTTTGCCTCGATACAACGCTTCCAGTGGATGCTGCGAGCTCACATGCCAGTTTCTGTGCAGTACTAAGGCAGTAATGTCGTGCCCTTACAACCAAATAACGGTCCTCCCTTCTGAAGTCACACTTGGTCGGCCCTGTCCTGATCTTCGGGATACAGTTTCGGTCTTTATAAACTGTCGCCATATCCGTGAAGCAACAGAACGATTCACATTAAGCCATTGGGCCAAATAAGTCTGCGACTGTCCTGCTTCCTTTCTTTCTACGGCCCTCCACCACAGAGGGTCTGATAGGGATCTTCCGTGTGCCACACTGCATCATCAGTGACTCTGCACACAGCTATTGTGTATGTGGGGCTGCCTCGTTCCATAGGTACCCTGACGTCATCGTTGACATAGTTGTCCGTTGAACTGAATGCCATCTTCCGTGCAGAACTTGATCGTGCGGATATCTGGTTGACGTCTTGTATGAATATATCGTGAATTAGACACAGGGCGGGGACATAGCGATTTTTTGCTTTAATTTTGGACACCACCGTAATGGAAAACAAACCTCTATGATCGAGCGCCCAGAAGAAAAACGCGAAGTCCGTCAGAAGTTAGAGTGGACGTCAGAGTTAGTAAAAAGCAGTCGTGGGCGAATGCAGCCAGAGTTAGTCTGGAGTCGCTGGGAACTAGCTAATTAGCTGCAGATCTTCAGAAAGCAGACAGAACGGTGTCAGGCAGTCGCTGTCTCTATAGTAGGACTTGCCTACTATTATGGACACACCTCTAGTAGGGTACTGAATTCTGTCCTCATATACTCAATAAAACTTAAAAATTAACTGCATCTTGTGAACCGATTATCCTCTCTTTCTCTATATACCCCTTACGGAATCTCATCATGCCAAGCAAGCCTCCCTCTTGCTTCGATCTGCAGACTGATATCTCTTTAGTATGATCCCACATCGTTAATCCCTTGTAAAACCTGTCCTGAGACGCGATAGGTCCACATAGATACCAGTCTGCAACACCAAACTGCTTGAGTTCCTTATAGGCGTCGACTAGCTGTCACATTTTCGTTTCTCGGTCCAGTTTCAGATGTGTAACATTTTCTCGGTTAACAGTGAGTCGTCCACTCTGATATGTAAGTCCACATAATTTCAGACGTCTTTTCCGTGCAATGAAACGGAATCTTACCTTCAGGGAGAACAAGTCTTTTTAATTTTTGCGCATCGAGATACCATCTTAGATCTTATTTATTTTATCGTATCGAAACTTGGTAGAAAATCCGAAGAAATTCTGGTCGTATGTAAAGTACACAAGCGGCAAGACGCAGTCAATACCTTCGCTGCGCAGTGTCGATGGCACTGTTACCGACGACTGTGCCGCTAAAGCGGAGTTATTGAACGCAGTTTTCCGAAATTCCTTCACCAGGGAAGACGAATGGAATATTCCAGAATTTGAAACACGAACAGCTGCTAGCATGAGTTTCTTAGAAGTAGATACCCTAGGGGTTGCGAAGCAACTCAAATTGCTTGATACGGGCAAGTCTTCAGGTCCAGATTGTATACCGATTAGGTTCCTTTCAGATTACGCTGATACAATAGCTCCATACTTAGCAATCATATACAACCGCTCGCTCACCGATAGATCTGTACCTACAGATTGGAAAATTGCGCAGGTCACACCAGTGTTTAAGAAGGATAGTAGGAGTAATCCATCGAACTACAGACCTATATCATTGACGTCGGTTTGCAGCAGGGTTTTGGAGCATATACTGTATTCAAACATTATGAATCACCTCGAAGGGAACGATCTATTGATACGCAATCAGCATGGTTTCAGAAAACATCGTTCTTGTGCAACGCAGCTAGCTCTTTATTCGCACGAAGTAATGGCCGCTATCGACAGGGGATCTCAAGCTGATTCTGTGGTGTCACCGCCAGACACCACACTTGGTAGGTGGTAGCCTTTAAATCGGCCGCGGTCCGTTAGTATACGACGGACCCGCGTGTCGCCACTGATTGCAGACCGAGCGCCGCCACACGGCAGGTCTAGAGAGACTTCCTAGCACTCGCCCCAGTTGTACAGCCGACTTTGCCAGCGATGGTTCACTGACAAATTACGCTCTCATTTGCCGAGACGATAGTTAGCATAGCCTTCAGCTACGTCATTTGCTACGACCTAGCAAGGCGCCATTGTCTTTTGCTATTTATCTTGTGATGCATGTA
This sequence comes from Schistocerca americana, assembly GCF_021461395.2. Taxonomy (NCBI): domain Eukaryota; kingdom Metazoa; phylum Arthropoda; class Insecta; order Orthoptera; family Acrididae; genus Schistocerca; species Schistocerca americana. The sequence continues at coordinate 433,292,653 of NC_060123.1, read as the reverse complement.
CCGTCAGACCGATGTTCACCAATTATGGATTAAAGTTAAGTATTCCAGAAGCTACGTACTATTTTTGCTATTATAAAGACCTTGTCATTTTCCAGACCTCACGCCATCCTGCGTGAGCTTAAACGCGTGCCTTTCGGCTATCTCTTAGTGGCTTGGCTGTCTTACCAAGTCACAACAGATTCCGTATTTCTAGATTTCCGGAAATCTTTTCCCACTGTTCCTCACAAGCGACTTCTAATCAAGCTGCGGGCCTATGCGGTATCGTCTCAGTTGTGCGACTGGATTCGTGACTTCCTGTCAGGAAGGTCGCAGTTCGTAGTAATAGACGGCAAATCATCGAGTAAAACTGAAGTGATATCAGGTGTTCCCCAGGGAAGCGTCCTGGGACCTCTGCTGTTCCTGATCTATACAAATGACCTGGGTGACAATCTGAGCAGTTCTCTTAGGTTGTTGGCAGATGATGCTGTAATTTACCGCCTAGTAAGGTCATCCGAAGACCAGTATCAGTTGCAAAGCGATTTAGAAAAGATTGCCGTATGGTGTGGCAGGTGGCAGTTGACGCTAAATAACGAAAAGTGTGAGGTGATCCACATGACTTCCAAAAGAAATCCGTTGGAATTAGATTACGCGATAAATAGTACAATTCTCAAGGCTGTCAATTCAACTAAGTACCTGGGTGTAAAAATTACGAACAACTTCAGTTGGAAAGACCACATAGATAATATTGTGGGGAAGGCGAGCCAAAGGTTGCGTTTCATTGGCAGGACACTTAGAAGATGCAACAAGTCCACTAAAGAGACAGCTTACACTACACTCGTTCGTCCTCTGTTAGAATATTGCTGCGCAGTGTGGGATCCTTACCAGGTGGGTTTGACGGAGGACATCGAAAGGGGGCAAAAAAGGGCAGCTCGTTTCGTATTATCACGTAATAGGGGAGAGAGTGTGGCAGATATGATACGCGAGTTGGGATGGAAGTCATTAAAGCAAAGACGTTTTTCGTCGCGGCGAGATCTATTTACGAAATTTCAGTCACCAACTTTCTCTTCCGAATGTGAAAATATTTTGTTGAGCCCAACCTACATAGGCAGGAATGATCATCAAAATAAAATAAGAGAAATCAGCGCTCGAACAGAAAGGTTTAGGTGTTCGTTTTTCCCGCGCGCTGTTCGGGAGTGGAATGGTAGGGAGATAGTATGATTGTGGTTCGATGAACCCTTTGCCAAGCACTTAAATGTGAATTGCAGAGTAATCATGTAGATGTAGATGTAGATGTAGATGTAGATGGCAATAACAGCAAACAACGACAAGTATATAAAGTTTAATTTTACATGTATATCTAATTAAGTATTTACATATACTTTAGTTTTACTTTTTGGCACAAATTGTATACACATTTTTAAATTGTGAAAATTACTAACTTAATATTATTGACTACTTTGACTGATATAATTGCAAGTTAAAAAAGGGAGATACAGTTAGTCATAGTTCAATGTCTAATGATTGAAGCCAACTACAGCAGAGGGAATAGGATTAATAAAGTCACTATATGGTCCAGGATACTTCCTATGAGAACAGTCCCTAACAATATGTTGAACAGTTTGTTCTTGGGCTCCACAATCACAGGTTGGAGAATCTCGGAGTCCCCACTTGTGCATCATAGCGCTGCACCTGGCGTGGCCAGTTCTTGTTCTGTTCAGTCTTATCCACTCCCTCCTCTGCAGGAGGTTGGCTGACAGTTGGGTCTTGGATACCTCGATGTGCTATTGTTGCAGCATTCCAGCTCTTGTGCCACTCTTCTTTAATGTCGAACTTCTTATCGTGTACCAGTGGATTGCGAGATTTTATGCGGTCTGGGTGAGGGTTGTTTAAGACTGTATGAATTGAGAGGTCTTTTGGGTAGTCGGGGTGGTGTAGTTTCCTCCATTCTCGATCGATTGCTTCTTGCCGTCGTAATTCAGGTGGTGGGATGTTGCTGATGGTGTGCAGCCAGGGGATAGGGTAGATTTTGGTGTGCCCCTAATAATCCTCGTTGACTCGTTCAGGTGTACGTCCAGCTTCCTCGTGTGGGCACTATGTTGCCACACTGGAGCACATTATTCGGCAACTGGGTACACCAGCGTAAGTACTGTAGTACGTAAAGTCGATGAGTCGGCACCCCATGTTGTACCAGCTAGTTTCTTTACGATGTTGTTTCGGGTCTTTAGTTTTTGGCTTGTTTTTTCCAAGTGTTTTTATACGTCAGAGACCGATCTAGTGTGACACTAAGGTATTTAGGCTGGAAATTATGTCTAACCTTTTGTTGGCAGAAGCTGACATTCAACTGCTGGTTTGCAATTCTGTTGTTTAGATGGAATGCGCAGACTTCTGTCTTTGTTGCATTTGGATGGAGTCTCCATGCTTTGTAGTATGTGTTGAGAATTTCTAAGTTTCTAGATAATATAGCTTCTCCTTCCTCAAGTGTACTGGTTTGTACGGCTATGGCAAGGTCGTCAGCATAGCAAAACTTTGCGCTAGCTGTGTTTGGAATGTTACTACTGGTGTACGGATTGAAAAGTAGGAGTGCTAGGACGGACCCTTGGGGGAGCCCGTTTTTCAAGGTACATGACTTGCTCTGTTTTTATCCAATGCCAACCTTGAAGTAGCGGTTCATCTTGGATATGAGTACTTTGCGCAATATCTGTCGCTACACTTTCTCAACGACCTTGAAATTCACAGTTAATGATGCCTACAGTGATTGTAGGAGGACGACTGTTTGCTAGTGGCCCAGTGCGGCTTGTGTTAAAGAATGTCTTGTAATGTATATTACAGATGACTATGTAGACTTTACGCACTTATTTTGCATATAAGAAGGTAAAAGAACGGACACGTAAAGTTACAGACAAATATCGGTTTTCTGGAGAATTCTTGAACATGCAAGAATTCTCAGTGCGAATATAATAAATTTCCATGGAACTGAAAAGTTTCTGTCCAGTGTGTTAGAAAGCATCGCTCGTGCTAAACTCAACTTGCCCTTTTCTCACAGGATGTACTGCAAACTATGGCTAAAGAGCAGCATGCAGATTCCATGTTCCTAGATTCCCGAAAATCATTTGAGAGGGTGCCCCACTGCAGGCAACGAAGATAAGAGCGTATGAAATACGTTCTCAAATATGTGAATGGATCGAAGACTTCCTAAGTAACAGAACCCAGTACGCTGTTCTCGTATGCGAGTGCTCGGAGACAAGGGCATCGTCAGGAGCGCCCCAGGGAAGTATGACAGGACCACTATTATTTTCTATACACATAAATGATCTGCGGTTGTTTTCTGATTATACTGTCGTGCAGGGAAAGGTCTCGTCGTTGAATAACTGTGGGAGGATACAAGATGACTTCGACAACATTATAGTTGGTGCGATGAATGACAGCTAGCTGTAGAGCTAAATGTAGAGAAGTGCAAGTTACTGCAAATGAGTAGGAAAAACAAATCAGTATGTTCGAACACAGCGTTAATAGTGTTATGCTAGACACAGTTAGGTCATTTCAATATCTGGACATAACGATGCAAAGAGATATGAAATGAAATATGAGAGGTTGTGGAGGGGAAGGCGAATGGTCGAATTCGGTTTAGTGGGAGAATTTTACGGAAGTGTGGTTGAGCTCTAAAAGGAGACCGAATAATGGACGCTAGTGCGACCTATTCTTGACTACTGCACAAGTGTTTAGGATCCGCACCAGGTCGGATTAAAGGAAGACAGCGAAGAAATACAGAGGCAGGCTGCTAGATTTGTTACCGGTAGGTTCGAACAACATGAAAATATTACGGAGATGCATCGGGAAGTCAGATGGGATTCCCTGGAGGGAAGGCGCTGTTCTTTCCGAGCAACACTTAGAGAACTGACGTTTCAAGATGACTGCAGAACGATTTTGATGCCGCCAACATACATTTCGCGTTTAGACCTCGAAGATAAGATACGAGAAATTGCGGTTAATATGGAGACATATAGACAGTCGTTTCTCCCTCGCTCTGTTCGCGAGTGGAAAAGAAAAGGAAATGGCCAATAGTGGTATAGTGTACCTTCCACAACGCACCGTCCCGTGGATTGTGGAGTGTGGATGTAGATGTAGATGTGGATGCTGCCCGAGTTTTATTGCACTCTTTGTCATTGCCAGTATTCTCGATCATTTCACATGAGTACCTGAAGTGTTGAATCCGAGCAATGTTGTTGTCTCGCCACGAGAAAACCCAGATGTTCATATTAGGAGCCTATATACTGAGTTTTCTTATAATATATTTGGATGACAGTTTTTAAGAATTTGAAGAATTTATAGAGCCTATTGGCCTCAAAAGTCGTTCTCGGCAAAGTCAAAACATTCGGTAATTATACTTTTATATTTTTTCACATACTGAATGGAGTATTTCTTTCTGCCATATTTTCGCTCTCATCAATACCAGACTGAAGAGAAATGGGGATAACCCAACATCCTGAATTATTCCTGTTTTTTACATGAAATGTTTTAGAGATGAATTTTAATTTAGAAGTAGTGTTTGTTGAAGTCTGTTGGATTATGTTAGTTGTTTTGTTATCTACCCCATATTCATATAATGCACTAAACAGGTTGGTGCACTCAACTGAGCCAATTTTTTTTTTTTTTTTTTGTCTAAAAACTGGCCACTGTGAGAATCTGTTGGCGGTGCTGTATTATCATCTTGAGGTTCCAGATCTACTCTGCAGAAGATCGGCCATGTCGAAAGCCCGTCTAGTGTTAATCCACCTTCAGTTCCAAATGCTGGTCTCATCTGGTAAGGAGGACGTGATAGAGTACATTTTAGGACACTGCCAGAAGGGAAATGGCTCAACTGCCTGGGTCCGTCTTGTCACCATGCGTAGAGAGTAAATCAAAGTTTTCCAAACTTTAGGTATAACTTCGCTCTTCCACAAATTTGTACTGACGACTTGTAGTCTCTCACCCAAGAATTTATTTCCGTTCTTGAGCATCTCAGTAATTAACACCGTCTTTCCCTCGTGCTTTGACGTTTTTGAGGTGTAATATGATGTTACGTATCTCATCGTCGTCGGTAGAACTGATGCTTGGTATGGAATGGATTTGTTAAGAGACAGTTTTTCTGTAGGAGACTCACATTTTTGTAGTCTCCTGAAGTAATGCTTCAAGATGTAGCAACTAGCCTTCGTGTTCGTCTCGACTGATGTGGCTGAAAGATGAAACTAAATACTGATTACTTTGTGTTTTACCAGTTCTGTCTTAAAATCATAATGAAAGTTAACTTTTTTTTAAAAAAATCCTTATCAGTTTCCTCCAATCTGTTGAAGTAATACATCCGTTTAATTCGTCTGTTTCGGAAGTTTTCTTTTGTATTTCTAAGGGAATGTAACACTTCTCTTTGCTTTAGCGGCTGTTCCAATTTTTTTAAGGTTCATATTCGGAATTCCCAGATTTTATCACATTCTGATGTCCACCACATGAGCGTATGTTGTTGAGGTTTTCCGATTTTCCATGCTGGTCCTTGAATGGTTTAGAAAAGTGCATGTTATGTTTGTATGCAGTGATTGTATACATTCCTGTGTACATTATTTCAAGCATTCTTTGTGGATGCTCTTATAATTAACGTAGTTAGGCTGGACGTTTGTAGATGTTATGAACATTATTGTTATTTTAATATACCAATACTGATCAGCAGTTCTGTCGTGCGTGAATATGTTTCAGTTACTTGCGCTGTTGATGATTCGTGCACTTGATGTTCGTCGGAAGCAACGTGCTGCTATAGAGTTCCTGTCTTGTGATAACGAGACAGTGGCAAATATTCACAACAGATTGAAGAAGGTGTATGGGGATGATGCTGTTCACCGCTATAGAACTAGTCGTTGGTCAAGCAGATTGTTTGGTGGAAGTGGGCACATCAATACTAGGGACATCTCACGCAGTGGCAGACAGAGCACCGTGCGAACTCCTCACAATGAGCAACGTATTCACAATCTTATTTTGGCTGACAAACGCATAACAGCGAACGAACTATTAATCCGAGTGGGAGTAGGAGAAGTAAATGTGTGCAGAATTTCATTCAGTTGATGTTGCAAAGATTTGTATGAGGTGGGTTTCGAGAATGTTGACGTATTCTCTCCCCCCCCCCCCCCAACCCTCACCCCCCCCCCCCCTCCCCAAAAAAAAGAAAAAGAACACGAAAGACAGTGTGCAACGAACTTCTCGAACAGTAAGATAATTATAGAGATGATCTCCTTGCAAGAATTGTGACGGGGGATGAAACCTGATGGTATCAGTTTGAACTGTTGATGAAAACACTATACTCGCCAAAGAAGAAGAGGATCAAAGCTGTGCCTTCAGCATGAAAGTGATGGGTACCTTTATTTGGAAGGACTGTGGCTTGTGGATATAACGTGAAGTGGAACAACCAACAGCTGTGATGCACATGTGGCAGCCCCTAAAAAACTTCATGTTCGAATGTCTCGAATGGACAAGATCGACCAAAATAGGTTTTGCTACCGCATGATAACTGCTGGCCACATTTCAGTGAGAAACCCATGACCGAGATTATAAATTTTGGGTGGACAACATTGAAACATTGACGCTATAGCCCGGATCCAGCACTAAGTGACCACCTCCTCTTTGATTAACTCACAGAATCTCTTCGCGGAATGAGATCTGAAGCTAATGACTCCGTTGTGAAGGTTGCTGAAACATGGTTCAAGTGTGCTGGTACTGACTTCTACCGTGCAGGTGTACAGTCCTTAGTTCCACGGTAGCAGTTGAAAGGGACGTAGATTGTGTGGAAAAGTGACATTTTGTCTATCAAGAATGTATCCACTTACTATAAAAATAAAATCAAAGGTAGATGGAAAATAAATTGTATTTTTTTAAAAATAGTTCATTTCTTTTCAAGTGAGCCTCGTATTTACAAGACGTAGAACGAAATATATCTAACCCACTTGACAGAGAACATCGGTCGCTTTGTAGCGTTATAGACTGCGTAGAACTGCTACCAGACGGTATTGTACCTCTTCACACCCCCACAAAAAATTTACATTTCTTCACAAAAGTCCATTGTTATTGCAATCGTTGTGGATCTTATCTCTGTTTGTGCTTGCATAATTAACCGTTTTACCAACGGTTTCGAGGACGGGTTGAATCTAAATGAATTTTGCGATAAGTTTGTTAAATTGTTCTGATTATTTATCTTCTGGATTTCGATCTCTTCTTTATTGATACTCAGCGTCTATTAAGGATGGTTCCGTGAATGCTGGAGGTAAGATTCTCACTTCTCAGATACGCACTATGAAATGAACAGTTATAAGCGTTTGCTCATCAAAAATACATTTTACTTTGTTTTCAACTTTTGTACCAAATTTAGTCATTTCAACAACTGGTATACCATAAGTAACTGTCCGACAAAAGATTGATCTATCACTTCACTTCTGACAGGCTCCAACTACAATAACTTCTTACAGTTCCTGTGATAGAAAAATATTCATATACAAAGATACGCATACACTATCGATATAATCGATGTTTTTTTCTAAAGAGACACTAACATTTAACATTTCATTAAGAAAAGCATGTTTTTTGTTAATTCTACCTTTTTGAATGATTATACTCGTAGGAAAAAATAAGGATTATATTAATGATGTATGAGGAAAGCAATGAAAATGGATGTGCGTTGAGCAGTCCCCTTACACCGTTCACCGCTGACGTAGCTCATAGCAGTGAACTGGTTTCTACGTAAGGTCAGTTGTATGGAATCAGCGCAGTAAAATGAATCAACATGGAGACGTGACGTGTCTACAAGGAACGGTGAAGTGCTTGTAGCCATGTAACACGGAGTATGAACAGTGGTCGTAAAATGATCCTAACCGAAACTAAGCCGAAGAGAGTCTCACAAACTGTCAGTAACAATCGATTTCAAGAGGAATTTCTGCTATTAGAACTATCTCAATCACTTTCAGTGGAGGACAACGAACATTTGGCGTCGCATATCTCTCGAAAGATTTAAAGCTGCATATAAAGCTGTAGATCTTCAATGAACCAAAAAAGAAAAACAGAAATTGGACACTGCTGACTGCAGGTGTTTAGTGTGGCACGACAGTTGGCAGTTATACCTTTTATGTTTCCAGAATGAGATTTTCACTCTGCAGCGGAGTGTGCGCTGATATGAAACTTCCTGGCAGATTAAAATTGTGTGTCGGACCGAGACTCGAACTCGGGACCTTTGCCTTTCGCGGGCAAGTGCTCTACCAACTGAGCTGCCCAAGCACGACTCACGCCCCGTCCTCACAGCTTTACTTCTGCCAGTACCTCATCCACCAGGCTGTGGCTAAGCCATGTCTCCGCAATATCCTTTCTTTCAGGAGCGCTAGTTCTGCAAGGTTCGCAGGAGAGCTTCTGTAAAGTTTGGAAGGTAGGAGACGAGGTACTGGCAGAAGTAAAGCTGTGAGGACTGGGCGTGAGTCGTGCTTGGGCAGCTCAGTTGGTAGAGCACTAGCCCGCGAAAGGCAAAGGTCCCGAGTTCGAGTCTCGGTCCGGCACACAGTTTCAATCTGCCAGGAAGTTTCATACCTTTTATGTGATTAATGCAAGGTGTTGGGTACACCGATGGTCCATCGGCGATTTCATCCGCAATGTGTGAAGGATGCTGAAATGATGAAGTTGGTTCTATGATTTTTTTATTGGAGGTGTATTCATTCACGTTATGGTGAACGAGAACTGGGACATTTACTTCAACGTTCTCCGTGTTGCTCATTTCTCAACATCGTCATGAGTACGTTGCGGGTTCTCTGAAGATGACACCAAACGTTTATCTGTTGTGAAGCTATCATACAACTATGTCATGAAACGGTGGTAGGAATGCTACACCAGTTGTCAAACATGTGTTATTTTTAGCACAACATGTTTCAAGACTACGTCAACCCCTTATCAAACGCCATAAAAAAAAGAAACCAATAAATTGCAATACTACACCCACTGACAGCCAAATAAAACTACAGTGTCCAAAGGAATTAAGGGAACATGAGTGTGAGCGTCTGCCACACTGCGTTGACCAGTAACTGTGGACTGAGTATACCTATATCTTTCACAAATTAAGTGCGCAATAAAACATCATTACATCCTCGATCGTTTACATATAAAGAACTGAAATGTCCGACAGATGTCGAAAACAAAATGAAAATAAGCACTCATCCCGTCATCCTGGGTGCGTTTCATTAGAGTTGGAGATCTTCAAAAACGTGTATGCCCTCCTTGAGGATCTATCTCTGTCTGATACCTACATGGCTTGCTTAGCATAAGTCTCTGGTATCCATTCCCATTCTTCAATGAGAGCCTGCGGGAATTCTTGGCGAGTCTGCGGTTGATCAGGGCGACCACGAACACATCTGTCAAGCATGCTCCCATTATGCACGTGGATTTAGGTTGGGACTCACCACAAGCTAATTCATTACTTCAATGTCCATGCTTCGCAAGACAACCCTGCTGAATGAGAATTATATATTAATTACCTTCAGCTGCTGACGGGCGTTGATATATATCAACGGGGACAGGTGAAAATGGGTGCCCCAACAGGGACTCGAACCCGGGATCTCCTGCTTACATGGCAGACGCTCTATCCATCTGAGCCACCGAGGGCACAGAGGATAGTGCGACCGCAGGGACTATCTCGGGCACACCTCCCGCGAGACCCACATTCTCACATTATATGTCCTCACACTACATTCGTAGTGTCTCTACCCAACACACTCATTACTCGTGGAAGACATTCTTACCAAGTCCCGTAAGAGTTTGGGTAATATGTGTGCATCCGCACAGAAGACACTCTATCATGGCCAGTATTGCCAGAACTATATACACCATATCCATATAAGTATATCCCTGCTGAACGCCCGCCATCTAGGTCCTGGCATTAGAAGGAATTCAGGGCCACCACCATATGCAGCAGCCACAACATGGTCCAACAGGATCTGTCCGATGAACTGCCTGGCGATAAGAGGGCCATGGACAACGACAAGATTCGTATGGCTGTCAACACTGAGGCCTCCCCACAACATCGTAGAGCCTTGGAAATCTGTCGATATCCCGGATAACGTTAGGCAGGTACCGCTCCCTACGGGTATCCGCACGAGAACACGGCCATTAGCTTGTCTCAGAGAATATTTGGACTCGTCTTTCAATAACACGGGGTACTCGAACAGGACGTCTGCGTCGTTAGGTTCTTTGTCGTAGCCTGCTCATTACATTCTGAGATGATTAGATATCGGTCTTCACGTGGATTTGTAATGCGTCAGCGACCTTGTCCAGTTCGCCTTAGGCAGCGTGTCCACAACATATGGATGACACATGGAGAGGCGTTGGCATGTGCAGCATCACGGCCGAAAGTCCACCCTTCCTCGGTCAAACACCGTCCTTCCATCTATCACTGCAGTAAGGTATCGCATTGTCATGCGCTTGGTTGAATACAACGTCCACAAATCACAATTTTCGTGTTTGTGCCTTACTGTAAGGCACTGGGACTCCGGTACTCACTTTCTTCTGAAGAGTCCCGTGACACCGTAACGTATAACACAGGTAATAGACTGCGGATAATAGACTGCGGATAATTGAAATTGTTGCCTATAATGAAAGCGAAGATCTCAAGCCATTCGATAAGACCACAGGTACCGCCTGTATCCAAATAGATTTAAAGTACAGTACTCTGATACACGTGTTCCCGTAATTCTTTTGACAGTGTATTTTTAAATGTTTATATCTTCCTCTAGTATAACATGCCTTAAAGCTTCTAAGGGATTGAGCACTGTCAAAAGTAAAAACACAGCACCAGACACGCATTTGTCAAACTCTTCTTAGATCATCTCATTTTGGCGTTATAAACTAAAGGTAGCCGCTTTCAGCTACCAATGATAGTATTTTTCTGCAACACATATGTCAGTTCAAAAATGGCTCTGAGCACTATGGGACTCAACTGCTGAGGTCATTAGTCCCCTAGAACTTAGAACTAGTTAAACCTAACTAACCTAAGGACATCACACACATCCATGCCCGAGGCAGGATTCGAACCTGCGACCGTAGCGGTCACGCGGTTCCAGACTGAAGCGCCTTTAACCGCACGGCCACACCGGCCGGCCACATATGTCAGTATACCGCTCCCAATGATGCTACTGTCTGTCATAAAATCTACAATTGTATGTCAATTGCTAGTAAATTCTAAGAATCAATAGTACACATGTGTTGCAAAGTGTGCATCCATGTAGAATGGCCAACAAAACACATAAAGTACAACGCGCCTTAAGAAAGGAATGCTGCAGCGTGTTAAATGGGAGGACAGAAGTGCCTAAGGGCATTTTCTGACTTAGTTCAGTGATGTCCTCCTTGGGAAGTAGCCATCAACTTAATCGGATTAGTGGCGTTAGGTTTTGTGTATTCTATTGGCCACCGTATACTGAGCCGTGCCGAGAGTCGATAGGTCGCTTCATAGGTCACTTCACGCTCTCCACAGTATTCATCTTTGGCCAGAAGACGTGACTGGCGGCCTGACCGGCCGCACCGGTAGTAGCCTCGCTCTCTTGAAGTTCATTTGTGGGACGGGGAGGTCGGTCGAGAAGCAGTGCTGGGAGTGGGATCGCAGTTTCACTCGGTGTTGGCTCGAGTGGCCTCATATTCTGGATCAGTGGTTAGTCGCCGCAATCCTTCCCGCTGCAAGTGAGGCGTGTTGTCCATGACGACAGGCACCGACTGTAAGCAGTAAACCGCCTGCCGTTTACAGTCGCAGCAGCGTTCTCGTGGACAGCGGCTGCTACTGGAAGCAGGCGGCTCCCGCACCGACATCAACATGTGTTTTCTAGCAACTTGCCCTATACCATTACTGGTGAGCACGTATTACAACTTTCTCTTTGACTAATGTCATTGTGCCGCACGTTGTCATCTTGGAGCAAGGAAGTGCCGTGTGCCCAATTCTTGCACTCTCTGCAGTTGTTTTAATCGAAGGTGCTGTGTATTCTGCTCGTCGTGTCGCTGGCTGGTGTTGATCTGATTGCCTGGGGCCGTACACGCATGTTTTAGATAATTAAATTGTATACGGCAACTCTGCCTCCCTTAGCCTTGCTGGTTTTGTAAATGAACAAAGAGTGTGGAAACTGTGCATTTGGGATCGTGTCGGACCTCTTTTTTCCCCGGTATCGTGCTGCAGCTCGCCGTGGTATGGACTCAACAAATAGTTAGAAGTCTCCTGCAGAAACACGGAGTCATACTGCCTCTATATTTTGAGTCATCTGTCTACTGCCTGGTTTGCTACTAACCGCCACGATTTCCTCTCTTGTGTCATCCTCTTCATCTCAGAGCAGCACATTCAACATAAGTTCTCAATTATTTGCTGAATGTAGTTCAATCTCTGCCTTCCTCTACAGTATTTACCGTCTATAGCTCCCTTTAGCACAATCGAAGTTACTCCCTGACGGCTTAATAGCAGTCCTCTCATCCGCCCCTTGTTCTTGTCCGTGTTTTCCATGTATTCCTTTCCTCGCCAATTCTCCATAGAATCTTCTGATTCCTTACCTTATCAGGCCACGTAATTTTCAATATTCTTCTGCAGCACCGCATCTGAAATGCTTCGATTCTCTCCTTTTCTGGTTTTCCCGCAGTGCGTGTTTCACTATCACCCAACGCTGAACTCCAAACGTGCCTTCTCAGAAATGTCTTCGTAAAATTAAGGCCTAACTTTGACACTAATAGAATCCTCTCGCCCAGGAATGCCCTTTTTGGCATTGCTGGTCTGCTTTTCATGTCCTCCTTGCTCCGTCCGTCATGAATCATTTTCTGCCTAGGTAGCAGAATTTCTTAATTTCGTGATCATCACTCCTGATGTTACAGTTCTCGCTGTTCTCATTACTGCTATTTCTCATTACTTCCGTTTTTCTTCGATTTGCTCTCAATCCACATTCGGTAATCATTATACTGTTCACTCCATCCAGCAGATCCTGTAGGTCTTCTTCACTTTCACTGAGGATGAAATCTCATCAGCGAATATTATCAGTGATATCCTTTCACCTTGAACTTTAATTCCACTTTTGAACCTTACTTTTATTTCCCTCATTGGTCCTTAGATTTATAGATTCAACAGTAGTGATGAAAGATGAAATCGCAGTACTACACTCTTTCGAAAAAGAGCTCTTCGTTCTTGGTCTTTCATTTTCCCTCCTTGGCTCTTGTACGTGCTGTATACTACCCGTCTTTCCCTACAGCTTATCCATAATTTTCTCAGAATTTCGAGCATCTTTCAGTATTTGGCACTTTAAAACGCTTTTCCCAGATCAACAGATCCTGTGACGGTGTCTTGACATCTCTTCAGTCTTATTTAGATTATCTACCGCCGTCTCATAAATGCCTCTCTGACGCCCTTTCCTCTTCCTAAAGCCAAACAGATCCTTAACTTTTATTTGAGCTGCGTCGACTCCCTCTCCTTCTACAAACTGCACGTCTCGTTCGCACGAGTTCGCAGGCTCGGTATAGAGTGCGCTGTTCACCTAGAGGGCGTAGTGACGATGCCGCGATCAGGGAACCGAGACGTTGCAACGACGAGTGCTGAACTGAGACCTGTGTGGTAGGGCGGCGACTTCCTCTTCCTCTCTCTCTCTCTCTCTCTCTCTCTCTCTCTCTCTCTCTCTTTATGTCAAGGGCGTCACCGACTCCGAATTATTGCGAAGCGTACTGCCTTTGGGCATCGGAAAGATTGTGTGTACAACGGCTTTCTGGGATCAGGCCCGTTCTTAGTGTAAAACTCGCTCAGTTCTTCGTGAATTGATTAATTTTCCTTCTGGTAATCTAGTTGCGTATGGTAGCTGATTCGTGGCCGCGAAATTAAGCCCCCCCCCCCCCCCCCCTGTTGCTTGTTCGCCTAGTGTGAATTTTGGCTCCGAGAAACCCATTTCTTGAATGAGATTTTCACTCTGCAGCGGAGTGTGCGCTTATATCAAACTTCCTGGCAGATTAAAACTGTGTGCCCGACCGATACTCGAACTCGGGACCTTTGCCTTTCGCGGGCAAGTGCTTTACCATCTGAGCTACCGAAACACGACTCACGCTGCAGAGTGAAAAATCTCATTCCGGAAACATCCCCCAGGCTGTGGCTAAGCCATGTCTCCGCTATATCCTTTCTTTCAGGAGTGCTAGTTCTGCTAGGTTCGCAGAAGAGCTTCTGTAAAGTTTGGAAGGTAGGAGACGAGATACTGGCAGAAGTAAAGCTGTGAGTACCGGGCGTGAGTCGTGCTTCGGTAGCTCAAATGGTAGAGCACTTGCCCGCGAAAGGCAAAGGTCCCGAGTTCGAGTCTCGGTCGGGCACACAGTTTCAATCTGCCAGGAAGTTTCAACTCATTTCTTGTCTGAAAGCGTAGATCGAACTATCGCATATGAGCGTGATTGTTCCGGCCATTTAAGAGTCTCACGGCAGTGTCTCGTTGACATTACCTTTGTAAATCGGAAAGGAGCGAGATGAGTTGCAAATTTTTGCGGGCTTTGGTTCAAAAAATGGCTCTGAGCACTATGGGACTCAACTGCTGAGGTCATTAGTCCCCTAGAACTTAGAACTAGTTAAACCTAACTAACCTAAGGACATCACAAACATCCATGCCCGAGGCAGGATTCGAACCTGCGACCGTGGCGGTCTTGCGGTTCCAGACTGCAGCGCCTTTAACCGCACGGCCACTTCGGCCGGCTTGCGGGCTTTGGTTTCTTAGTCCATGCTCAGCAGTACTTCTGGAATTATTTTTCTATTCTACCATCTTGTTTTGTGATACCCACAGTGCATGTGTACTTTAATGCGTTCACTCAGCTTTAGCCATCTCGCTGAGCGCTGTAACAGCGGCAGTGTTAAGCATTCAGTGGTGGCCTTCACTTACAAGGAGACGGCACGACGTGGGGTCCGGGATTTTTCCGCAATTTTGTGTGGTGAAAGAGGACCCCTAACACCTCACGTGGTTAAAATATTAGGATGCACTACTCGGAAAATAACGAGAACAATTGATCCAAAGTTTCTTAGGTGCCTTATGAGTATAAAATGTTAGCCCATTGCCGAGCCACCGTCTGGCCTATATGGTTAGCGGTCGGACCCTTACGCCAGAGGTCTTGGGTTCGACTCCTCCTCCGGCACTTTTTTTTTCTTTTGTTGCTTGCAAAATTGCAGCGTATTTTTACAGGAGAATCGTGAAATTAATTCCCGGGAAGACTGTATAGAAATTCATTCTGCAATTGACCATCAGTTATCGTCACCAATATCCCGAGACATGATTCGATATGCCTGGTTTGGCTCAAAATGATCAGAAACTCAAACCATTTTCGAAATGTTAGTGGGGCATATTTTTGTACAGATTTATTGCAAACGCCCTGTGTTTGTAAAACATCCGCTTTTTATATGTTGCACAAGATGTCGCAAAAATTATTGCTTTGCTTGTTTTTACGATAATTACCACTGCGGTTCTTGTTTATAATTATTATATGTATAAAAATTGAATGTTTCCCAATCGAATTTGTTATTCCGATTAAAAACCCAATGATTCTCCTTATATACTTTACAATGAAAAATGGAAAACCCACCGCCATGAATTGTGTTGTTGGACAAAAAGAAAATAATTTTTATTCCATAATGTAGCTAATTTGTTAAAGGTAATGTAGGTTTGGGAAACTTTCTGAATAATTGGTGGAATAACAAAAGAAAATGAAATAGAAGAAAAAAAAGGTGACAGAGAAGGAATAGAGCCCGAGACCTCTGGCGTAGGAGTCCGAGCCCCAAACATCTAGGCCAGACGACGGCTGGGCAGTGGATTAACGTTTTATACTCATAATCCATCTAAAAAACTTTGGATCGACTTTTCCCGGGATTTTCCTGGTAGTGCGTCATAATATTTTAACCACGTGAGGTGTTAGGTGTTCTCTTTCACCACACAAAATTTCGGACAAATCCTCGACACCACGCTCGTGCCATCTCCTTGTTAGACGCAGCTTATCTGTGCCAGCGTCACGGACAGTGTGGTATGCCGCCTTATACGACGCTTGGAGCTCAGGACTTTTGCTGCTGTGCTTCTACACGCCATGCTGATCTGCACCACCTTCGCCGCGGAGGTCGCCGCTCTCTAACAAGGGGAAGGCCTCAGACACGGCCAACGGATTCGGCTCAAATTTGGCAGGTCGCTTGTGTACAACCTAAAACGAAGGAATCTAAGTTATTTTGGGTCAACACCCCCGCGTTTTTGAGAAAATCACCCCTAAAGGTTGTGAAGAGTAATCGACACAAAATTGGAGGGATCGATAGATAATTGTAAATAGAGCATTTCTCATCATCGGGTGTGGGGTCCGCAAACGCAAACTTTTCCAGAAATCGAGGAAATAAACTTATATAACTGCCGCTTCTGTACCCACATGGTAAACGCTATTCGGCGACAGCGCTGAAAGCGCATGGGCCAAGATAACTAGCTGCGACTCGAAGAACCCGGGTTCGAATCTCGAAAGATAGGACACAACAAACAATAACTAGTTACTACAGCATAAACAGACGAGCTAATTACAACAAACTACATACAGTACTCGTCATATGTTACTTACGGAAGGGCACTTTATTCATTCACAAACCGTATTTCATTCGGTGCATTAACGATGGAAAAATCTCTACATTTATCCGCGAGGTTCGCGGCAGCCTAATGACGGAAAACAACTCTTTCCGATTGACTTCTATAATGCTAGTGCTGGACACCTTCACTCTTCCAGGTTCACAACTATGATATGACGAGGCAACCGGGACAACTTAACTCTCCGCCCTTGCATTCTGTCCCGTGCCTCGCTGTAAACAAGTGTCGCGCGGTTGGCTATCTGCGAGCCCTCGTGAGGAATTCGCAGCACTCTTACTCGGAGTTGTTTTCATGTGACAAGGCTTAAAAGTTTAATACTTTACTAACTCACGGCGTTTGGGAAATTAGTTTGCCTACCTTATTATTATCGTTTCTTATTGATTTACTTACCTTATTAACCCTCCTGTCCCTATCAATTGAGATATGTAAAGATATAAACGAAAAGAATAACATCCGATAGGTTTCTTCGAGATTCGAACCCGGGTTCTCCCATTCCGAGCCAGTTACCTTAGCCATTGCGCTATCGTTGCTGCCGGCGAAACGCTTTTTGCATGTCGGTACAGAAGCGGCAGTTGTAAAAGTTTCTTACTCCCATTTCCGGAAACGTATGCGTTTTCGGACCCCATACCTGATGATGAAAAATGCTCTACTTACAATTATCTATTGATCCCGTCAATTTTGTGTTGATTGCTCGTCATAACCTTTAGGGGTGATTTTCTCAAAAACGAGGGGGTGTTGACCCAAAACATCTTAGATTCCTTCATTTTAGGTTGTACACAAGCCACCTGCCAAATTTGAGCCGAATCCGTTGGCCGTGTCTGAGGCCTTCCCCTTGTAAGTTATGTAATTGTAATCTATTAACTGTTTCATGTAACAGCTATTTCCTCATCCTAATGGTATAAGCGGTCAGAAGAGGTCACCGCTCGCTAACTTACGTAATTGTAATCTAATAACTCTTTCATGTAACTGCTGCTTTTCACATTCTAAGGGCGTAAGCGACCAGTTATTGTATGCCACTTTGGTACCCCTTGTTTTAACAGTGTAATATGTTTTTAAACATGGCCAAGTTTTTCTTAATTCGCATGGGAAGCTAGTCCAATTATATAAACTGCTCCTTCATTTGGTTTAGTGGTTTATTTAATGTGTCAGTAGCCCCCACCCCCCTTTCTTTTAATGTCGGAGCTTGTAACGGCACTGGCTTTGGGCACGTCGCGATTGGTCTGGACACAGTTGACTGTATTTCGTAGTTGCAGTGCCTAGATGTAAAGAGACTGCTTTTACTTACTCCTTATTTTGTCAGTCACCGCTGTGTTTGATTCTGCTTATTGTGTTTGGTGTTACCAGCTAAATCTTGCAAGAGGAAAAGCATATAAGCTGCATTGCCTGCCTTAAATCTTATGCCGAACACTCTGGCCGCGTGTTGTTAATTGTGGCTGGTCTTGAGCGGTGTAGAGTTCCCTTGTACTAAACAAAAAAAAAAAAAAAAAGAAAAGTCCGCAAAGCCAAATATTAAATTAATTTTCCACTCACAGCGCCGGAATTTGTTTCTTGCTGGAGGTACACAGGCGGCGTCTAGTCCTGAAATTTCGTATTTACTTCTTTTTAATTCTAAAATTCAGGCCCTTGCCCCTTAGTTTCATGGTTGTTTAAATGTTGGGTCAGTTCAGTGGAGAAAGTTTGTAACGTTCTTGTAAAAGGTACGGAAAATTATATTTGACTTAATTGCGCCCGTTACTTTCTCCCAAACTGCGTCATTGGTCAAAGCATATATAGTATGTGGTTTAAATGATAATAACATTAGGGTTTCCAGTTTCATGCGCTTGTCTATAAAGAGCTATAATTTGATGCAAGGTTGTGTTTCATTTTATAGCTATTCCTGGTATCCAAACTGTTGCTCCCTTTAAAAAAAGTAGTTAGTGATTTAACGGGTCATTTTTTTACCTCCAGTTTAATGTGTTTGTTGCTGAGCTCAAAAATTGTTTATCTTAGTATTTATAGTGTTTTTCTTTCAAGTGGTAACAAAGTTTGTCAAATAGTGAATGATGTGTACTTAAAACCTTCGCCCAGTCTTTCCACCTATCCGCTCTCCCTTTTGCACTCCTAATGTTACCGCCCTCGCTTTCAATTACATCAAAGGCTGTTTTAACTTTTCTATATGCTGAGTCAGTCCTTCTGAAAGTCATTTTTTTTTTCGAATCTTCACATTTTTCATGCAGCCATTTCGCTTTAGCTTCCCAACAATTCCATTTTATTCCACTCCTAAGTGACTTGTATTTCTGTATTCCTGAATTTCCCTATACATTTTTGTACTTCCTTCTTTCATCGATCAGCTGAAGTACTTCTTCTGTTACCCATGGTTTCTTCGCAGGTACATTCTTGTACCTATGTTTTCCTTTCCAACTTCTCTGATTGCACTTTTTAAAGGTGTATATTCCTCTTCAAGTAAACTGTCTACTGGGCTATTCCTTACCGCATCGTCTATATCCTTACAGAAGTCCAAGCGTATACCTTCATCCCTTAGTGCTTCCAGATCCCACTTATTTGCGCATTTTTTCTTACTGAGTAGTCTCTTGAATGTCTGCCTATGGTACTCTTCATCATTGCTCAATTCTGATCTGGGTCAGTCTGCTCCTGGATACGCCTTACAATCCAACATCTGATTTCGAAATCTCTACCTGACCATGATGTATAACTGAAATCTTGAGTACCTCCAGGCATTTTCCAAGTGTACCTCCTCCTCTTGTGATTCTTGAACAGAGTATTCGCTGTTGCTAGTTGAAATTTGTCATCCCTTACATCTATTCTTTCCCCTACATCTGCATTCCAGTCCCCCATGACTATCAGATTTTCATCTTCCTTTTCGTACCGAATTACCTGTTCAGTATCTTCATATACTTTCCCCATCTCTTCGTATTCAGCTTCCGACGTCGGCATGTACACCCAAATTGTCGTTGTCGGTGTTGTTTTGCTGTCGATTCTGATAAGAAGAACCTTATCACTGAAATGTTCACCGTACTTCACTCTCTCTGCCCTACCTTCCTATTCATAACGAATCCTGTTACGGTTAGACGATTTTCTGCTGTTGTTAATATTACCCTATACTAATTTGACCAGAAATCTTTGTCTGCTTTCCATTTCACTTCACTAAACCACACTATATCTAGACTGAGCCCTAGCATTTCCCTTTTCAGATTATCTGTCTTCCCTACACCTTCAAAATTCTCAAATTCCATGCCTCGACTCGTAGAACATTATCCTTACGTTCGTTACTGAATTTTTTCTCGTTGTCACCTCGCACTTGGCAGTCCTCTTCTCGGAGATCCGAATGAGGGACTAGTCCGGAATCCTTTAGCAGTAAAGAGATCATCATGAGACTTTCCTCAATTGCCTGCCACATGTCCTGTGGAAACACATTGTGTATATTTAATGCAGTGGTTTCCATTTTCTTCTGCATCCTCATGCCGTTGCTGATTCTTCCGCTTTTAGCGGCAGTTTCCAAACCGAAGAGTAAGAGTATGCCCTGAAACTCTGTCTACTCACGCCCTTTTTGACAAGGCCGTTGGCTGACAGAGGGTGACTTCCTATGCCATAGGTCTTCGGCTACCATTGCTGGTGATATTTATTCAAAATTAATTGATGGCGGCGTTCGAACCCGGGACCGAGTACGTTTTAATTATTCAGTAAAGATGCTACCTCTAGACCACAGGTCCATTTCCTCGACAGCCGTCCATAACAGCGAAAGTGATACCGTTGTAGGAACTTGTGCATGAACTGGCCTATCGATTATGTCCCGTAAATGTTAGATGGGATTCATGTCGGATGATCTGGGTGGCCAAATCATTTACTCGAATTGTCCATAATGTTATCCAAACCAATCGTGTCACGGTGACATGTTAACGTACAAGAAGTCCATGAATGACTGTAAATGGTCTCAAAGTAGCCGAACATAACTACTGCCGGTTAGTCTTCGGTTCAGTTGGACCAGAGGACCTAGTCCCTTCCACGTAAACACAGCCCACACCATTATGGAACCACCACCTACTTGTCCCGTGCCTTGTTGACAACTTGGACCCATCACTTTGTAGGGTCTGCGCCACACTCTAACCCTAGTATCACCTCTTACCAATTCAACTCAGGATTTATCTCACCAGGCCATGGTTTTCCAATCGTCTAGGGTCCAAACGATATGTCCACGAACCCAGGAGAGGCGCTGCAGGCGATGTTGTTCTGTTAGCAAAGGCCCGCAGGTGGTCATCTGTTACTTGTCTGTTAGCACCGACAACTCTACGCAAACGCCGCTGCTCCCGGTCGTTAAGTGAAGGCCGTCGACCACTGTGTTGTGCGTGGTGGAGCTAATGCACGAAATTTGATACTCCCGACACACTCTTGACACCGTGGATCTCGCAATATTACATTCTCTAATGCTTTCCGAAATGGGATGTTCCATGCGTCTAGCTCCAACTACCATTCCACGTTCAAAATCTGTTAATTACCATCGTACGACCACAATCACGTCGGGAACCCTTTCACATGAATCACTACCACCCTCAGTGTATGTGCATATCGCTATCTCACGACTTTTGTCACCTCATTGTATTGTCAAGGAACTTGTTCATTGTAATAAACTGTATTCCAAATTTATTCGTGTCACGAATGGTGTTGAGCCCCATTTGCCCAGTTCTTCCATCCCCGAGGCAACCAAACGGTAGGCCGCGTTTCACATACGGCTCCTCACGTTGCTACATAGGTATAGAACTGATTGACAAGTTTTATAATAATGGTATTGTCGCCGTCTCGTGACATGGGTTGCAGGAAAGTACCATCGTTGGTGGATGAAAGCGACTGCCATAAGTTTACAGCCGTATCCTGAGAGAATTTAGTTTACAACTGTGCTTTGAAAGTATAACACGCCAAAATAAGCTGATCTAAGAAGTTTTATGTGTGACAGTGCCTGACTGCTGCTGCGTTTTTACCTTTCACGTTACCTAATAGCATAGAACCTTTAAGGTATGTTCGAATCCTGCCTCGGGCATGGATGTGTATGATGTCCTTAGGTTAGTTAGGTTTAAGTAGTTCTAAGTTCTAGGCGACTGATGACCTCAGAAGTTAAGTCCCATAGTGCTCAGAGCCATTTGAACCATTTTGGAGGTATGAGCAACAGCAACAGACAAACATTTTATATAGTTGTAAATAGGCGTAGAAATGCGATTCATTGATTGGTTTCCTTGTTTTATATCTTGGCGGGAAGTCACCTGGTGGTGACTTTTTTTATATAATGTCCTTATACACTGATGTGACAAAAGGATAGTGGTATGAACATATACAGATGGCAGTAGTATCCCGTACACAAGATATAAAAGGGCAGTGCATTGGCGGAGCTGTCGTTTGTACTCAGATGATTCATGTGGAAAGGTATCCGACGTGCTTATGGCCGCATGACAGCAATTAACAGACTTTGTACGCGGAATGTTAGCTGGAGCTAGACGCTTGGGTCATTTCACTTCGGAAATCGTTAAGAGATTAAATATTCCGAGATCCATGGTGTCACGATTGTGCCGAGAATACCAAATTTCAGGCATTACCTCTCACCACGGACAACACAGTGGCCGACGGCCTTGCCTTAACGACCGAGAGGCGTTTAGTAGAGATGTCAGTGCTAACAGACAAGCAACACTGCTTGAAATAACCGCAGAAATCAATGTAACACGTACGACGAACGTATACTTCAGCACAGTGTGAGGAAATTCGGCGTTAATGGGCTGTGGCAGCAGACGACCGACGCGAGTTCCTTTGCTAAACGCATGCCATAGTCTGCAGCGCCTTCTCTGGACCCGCCACCTTATCGGTTGGGTCACAGACGATTGGAAAACTATGGCCTGGTAAGATAGACCCCGAATTGAGTTGGTAAGAGCTGATGGTAGGAGTCGAGTGTGGCACGGAGCCCTCGAAGCCATGGACGCGAGCTGTCAATAAGGCACTGCGCAAGCGGGCGGTGGCTCAATAATGATGTGGGCTATGTTTACATGGAATGGTCCTTCGGCTACTTGGAGGTCATTTGCAGCCATTCTTGGGCTTCATATTCCCAAAAATACTGTTTAATTTTTATGAATGCCATTGTGCCTTGCCACTGGGCCACAATTGTTCACGGCGGGTTTGAAGAACATTGTGAACAATTCTAGCGAATAATTTGGTTACCCAGATCACCCAAGGAATCCCATCGAACATTTATGGGACGTAATGGAGAGGTCAGTTCGTGCACAAAATCCTGCATCGGCAACACTTTCACAGTTATGGACGACTTTTGACGCAGCATGGCTCTGTAGTTCGGAGGAGATTTCCAACGAATTGTTGAGTCCATGCCACATCAAGTTGCTACACTACGCCAGGAAAAAGTTGGTCCGACACGATATTAGAAGGAATTCCATGACTTTTGTCGCCTCAGTGTATATTAGCTACTCCGGAACGTCATATTACTTTGACCGGCTGTTTGATAACTCATCGAGAAACATCGTACTTGAGAATATACTGAACTCTTTTCGCATAGCTGCCTGATGTACAAGCAGCCAGCAAGGACACATTCGCTCATCTGAATGTCACATCAAAAGCCACGATTAGTGCGACGATGCAGTCCCCGTCTATACGGCTTCTTCAGTCCTCGTAGCCTTGCCCTGTGGCGCCCAAATGCCACGACCGGGATCGTAGCTCATGCTGGTAGGTTCCAGGAACTCTTTTCTCTTCTGTGATTAATGTTGGAGGTCAACGACAGTCGGTTCGAGCCACTTTGTTTATCTGTTAGCTTTGGCCCTGAACAGAGGGTCTACATCTGCTAGGACGAGTTCCCAGAACATCAATGACCCCAATCGTAATCTAATTGTGGAGTTTGTATCCGATCATTATGATCGTCCCAACGTGAAGAGTGGTATTACAGGCGCCACAAGACACCCTGCTTCCTAAAGCGTTCGTTTAATTAGTCTCCTGTGCCACCCGATAGACAATAAAGTCATTATAACTTTTTCGTCAGCCACCATCGATTTTAGACTTTTCATAACCCTACTATCATCCCAAACAAAACGCGGACTCTATATTATTTGTAACTCTACTGTCGCCTCAAAACTTTGCAAGACTTATAATACTGGGTGTTTCAGAAAGACGTATCCCGTTTCAAAAAAAAATGGTTCCAATGGCTCTGAGCACTATGGGACTTAACATCTCAGGTCATCAGTCGCCTATAACTTAGAACTGCTTAAACCTAACTAACCTAAGGACATCACACACATCCATGCCCGAGGCAGGATTCGAACCTGCGACCGTAGCGGTCACGCGGTTCCAGACTGAAGCGCCTAGAACCGCACGGCCACACCGGCCGGCCCGCGTTTTGGGATGGACTGGGTCCTTAGCCGATTATATGCTGTTGGAGATCGTGACTCGTGACCTGCCTTTTGGGTGCTTTTGGATACGGACTTCAACTGGAGTGATAATGTGATGTCATTGTATTTAAATCATTCGATGGATACACATTTTCTGCCCTCTGTGTGCAAGTGTGATGAACCTGAAACAGATTACTGGTTGAATCTCAATCACGAAACTCTGTGCACAATTGTTCTTACAGTTCGCCGCTACCAAACTTGTGCTTTCTGGCTGTACTAATCCGTACTGGCGTCTGGCGATCGCGCAGTTCCAGACTGAAGCGCCTAGAACCGCTCGGCCACCAGGGGCCGGCTATCCCATTTCATAAGAGTCGCAGTAAAAAGTTCCCGCTGATGATCAATACGCACGTAGGTATACGCATTGTAGGTAAATCGAAGCGAGTGCAAGAGAATTGCTTGATGTCGTTTTGAAGACAACAGGGAGGACTGTGTCGATCCAGACTATACACAACCGTGTCCAAAAGATGAATATGTCCTCAAGGTGTTCATTACGAATAACAGTAAAAACTCCCCAGCACCGTGGTGCATGACAAAATCTGAAATATCTCATTTCTATGACGTATATATGCAAACTGAAGTGACGAATGAAAATTTGTAGCAAATCCGGGCCTCCTCCTGCTCACTAGTCAGATGCTCTAACCACTATGCCACACTGGCAAACTAGCTTTGAACAACTACACGGACTACGCTAGCACGCCTCCCTCATGAACCCAAATCTTCATTCACGCCTCAGCCCACTTGGTATTCCCCCTAAACTTGAATAGCATTGCAGAGGCTCTCCAACTGTGTTGGAATAACAACTCAGAATCAGACGAAATGGGGATCTGGAACCATGTAGCTTCGTATCACTGAAGCACCTGTAGGTTTCAAGAAAGATCCCTCGTTTTGTTCGTTGCTGGGGTTATAGTTCCTACACAGCTGCAGAGCCTCTGGAATGCTGTTCGAGTTTTGGGGGAATACCGAGTGGCCTGAGGCGTGAGTGAAGATCTTGCCTGAGGAGGGAGGCGTTCTAGGATAGTCTGTGCAGATGAGCAACATCATTGTACCAGAATGGCGTAGTGGTTAGCGCATCTGCTTAATGATCAGAATTCAGGATAAGTTCAAAGCAAATATTATTTGTGTTGGAAAATAACTGAAATATATACAATACCAAACTGATTATTAGATATGTAAGAAATATGAAAACCGCAGAGAAATAACGTAAAGGTGGTTCGATGAACCCTCTGCCACGTACTTCATTGTGAACTGCAGAGTAATCTTGTAGATTTACATGTAGAAAACAATTCTAGTGGAATATGAAAGTAAAGATCGTTGCCGAATATAGACCCAGTGCTACAGGGGAAAAAATATCTCGTCCTACTGTTGTGATCATGTAAGGTATCACTTATTCTGTAACGTAGTGTATGTGAGAGCGTTACCGCATATTCTACGGAAATTCTAGATAAAAATTATTAAAAACCGAAATAACCTTTTTTTTCTCGAAGACATGCGGACACTTTGATAAAAGGCATTCTCCAAACAGACTCTGCCACCCACTGGGAACATGCAGAGACGAAAACAAGTGATGCATGGTAAGCGTATGGTGTACAGTATATGCTACAGTCAGCCACAGTTAGGGTAGTGCATTCTCTGAGCTAGGAAAAGTACACTATGTGATCAAACGTATCCGGCCGCTGCTGTCGTAGGTTCGATTCCTGCCTTGGGCATGGATGTTTGTAATGTCCTTAGGTTAGTTAGGTTTTAGTAGTTGTAAGTTCTAGGGGACTGATGACCACAGCAGTTGAGTCCCATAGTGCTCAGAGCCATTTGAACCATTTTCGAACCTCAGATGTTAAGTCCCATAGTGCTCAGAGCCATTTGAGCCAAACGTATCCGGACACCTAACTGAAAATGACTTACAACTTCATGGTGCCCTCCATCGGTAATGCTGGAATTCAGTATGGTGTTGGCCCACCTTTTTCCTTCATGACGGCTTCCATTCTCGCATGCATACGTTCAATCAGGTGCCGGAAGGTTTCTTGGGGAATGGCAGTCCATTCTTCACGGAGAGCTGTACTAAGGAGAGATATCGATGTCGGTCGCTGAGGCCTGGCACGAAGTCGGCGTTCCAAAACATCCCAAAGTTGTTCAGTAGGATTCAGGCCAGGACTCTGTGCAGGCCCGTCTATTACAGGGATGTTATTGTCATATAGCCACTGCGCCACAGGCCGTGCATTATGAACAGGTGCTCTTTCGGGTTGAAAGATGCATTCACCATCCCCGAATTGCTTCTGAACAGTAGGAAGCAATAATGTGCTGAAAACTCCAATGTAGGTATGTGCTGTGATAGTGTCACGCAAAACAATAAAAGGCGCAAGCCCCCTCCATGAAAAACACAACCACACTATAACACCACCGCCTCGGAATTTTACTGTTGGCACTACACACGCTGGCGGATGACGTTCAGCAGGCATTCGCCACACCGACACCCTGCCATCGGATCGCCACATTGTGTGATTCGTCACTCCACACAACGTTTTCCCACTGTTGAACCGTCCAATGTTTACGCTCCTTACACCAAGCGAGGCGTCGTTTGGCATTTACCGGAGTGATGTATGCCTTATGAGCAACCGCTTGACGATGAAATTGAAGTTTTCTCACCTCCCGCCTAACTGCCGTAGTACTTGCAGTGGATCCTGAAGTAGTTTGGTATTCCTGTTTGATGGTCTGGATAGATGTCTGCCTACTACACATTACGACCCTCTTCAACTGTCGGCGGTTTCTGTCAGTCAACAGACGAGGTCGGCCTGTACGCTTTTGTGCTGTACGTGTCCCTTCATATTTCCACTTCACTATCATATCGGAAACAGTGACCTAGGGATGTTTAGGAGTGTGGAAATCTCACGTACAGACGTGTGACACAAGTGACACCCAATGACCTGACCACGTTCGAAGTCCGTGAGTTCAGCGGAGCCCGCCATTTTGCTCTCACGGTGTCTAATGACTACTGAGTGCCGCTGATATGGATCACTTGGCAGTAGGTGGCAGTACAATGTACCTAATAAGAAAAACGTATGCTTTGGGGGTGTCCAGATACTTATGATCACATAGTTTATATGCTACGTAAGGACCGAGGAGCATACAGGTATGATAACGTTACGTCAAGCACCCACAGTGGAACAAGCAGGAACTGGAAAACCGCATTTCAGTTAGTGTTTTCTTTTTACTTCAAGGTAAAGTTAAATCTTTGGTTTGATACAGCTTATTCGTCCATTCTACATCTACATCTATCTACATTTATACTCCGCAAGCCACCCAACGGTGTGTGTCGGAGGGCACTTTACGTGCCACTGTCATTACCTCCCTTTCCTGTTCCAGTCCCATGGTTCGCGGGAAGAACGACTGCCGGAAAGCCTCCATGCGCGCTCGAATCTCTCTAATTTTACATTCGTGATCTCCTCGGGAGGTATAAGTAGGGGGAAGCAATATATTCGATACCTCATCCAGAAACGCACCCTCTCGAAACCTGGACAGCAAACTACACCGCGATCCAGAGCGCCTCTCTTGCAGAGTCTGCCACTTGAGTTTGCTAAACATCTCCGTAACTCTATCACGGTTACCAAATAACCCTGTGACGAAACGCGCCGCTCTTCTTTGGATCTTCTCCACCTCCTCTGTCAACCCGACTTGGTACGGATCTCACACTGATGAGCAATACTCAACACTCGAACGAGTGTTTTGTAAGACACCTCCTTTGTTGATGGACTACATTTTCTAAAGACTCTCCCAATGAATCTCAACCTGGCACCCGCCTTACCAACAATTAATTTTATATGATCATTCCACTTCAAATCGTTCCGTACGCATAGTCCCAGATATTTTACAGAAGTAACTGCTACCAGTGATTGTTCCGCTATCATATAATCATACAATAAAGGATCCATCTTTCTATGTATTTGCAATACATTACATTTGTCTATCTTAAGGGTTAGTTGCCACTCCCTGCACCAAGCGCCCATCCGCTGCAGATCTTCCTGCATTTCGCTGCAATTTTCTAATGTTGCAACTTCTCTGTATACTACAGCATCATCCGCGAAAAGCCGCACGGAACTTCCGACACTATCTACTAGGTCATTTATATATATATTGTGAAAAGCAATGGTCCCATAACGCTCCCTTGGCACGCCAGAGGTTACTTTAACGTCTGTAGATGTCTCTCCATTGAGAACAACATGCTGTGTTCTGTATGCTGAAAACTCTTCAAACCAGCCACACAGCTGGTCTGATATTCCGTAGGCTCTTATTGTGTTTATCAGGCGACAGCGCGGAACTATGCTGCTATGTAAACCACGCCCACACACGTTGGCATTAATGAGGCGGTGCAGGACGCCTGTCATCTGTTTACGTGGCGCCCTGCCACAGTGTAGTCGCTCTGTGCTGCGAGCACGTAACGTTCGGCGCTGGCCGGCTCTGGGGCCAGGGCAGGGGCCACGCGATCTCGGCCGCGGCTCTCCGGTTACGGCAGCCGGGCCGACCGCAGCGGCCGCAGAGACCGCACGCTGGGCCCGGCTGGCCGCTGCCGGACAGAGGTCAGTCAAGGAGCAGCGCAGGCCCGGCACGGCGCACGTGCGGCCCACCTGCCCGCTGCGTCATCGGCCCTTCGTCCTCGCTACGGAACAGTCCAATCCCACATGTCGAAACCTGCTCTGAAATTACTTTTTATTCAGGAAGAATGCCCCGAAAGAAAGAAAATGTCAGAATTTTAGCTACGACGACATGCTGCAAGAACTTAAAAAAAAGCCGCGCGGGATTAGCCGAGAGGTCTGGGGCGCTGCAGTCATGGACTGCACGGCTGGTCCCGGCGGAGGTTCGAGTGCTCCCTCCCTGGGTGTGTGTGTTTGTCCTTAGGATAATTTAGGTTAAGTAGTGTGTAAGCTTACGGGCTGATGACCTTAGCAGTTAAGTCCCATAAAATTTCACACACATTGGAACATTTTGAATTTCAAAAAAACACGTTGAAAATTGTGCAATTATGGCTCGCCATACGCATGGAAAAATACAGGGTGATTCAAAAAGAATATCACAACTTTCAAAATCGAGAACTCTGAAAGGAGAAAAGGAGAGGTACACTATTTTTGTCGTCGATTGAAGGATGTTCTGAAGTTTTATTTGGTTGTTCATTTGGCCGCTACGAGCGATTTGGCGCGTAACCTTCATTTCTGTTGTCAGTGCAAAGATGGCGACTGCTCAACAAAAAGCTTTTTGTGTTGTCGAGTACGGCAGAAGTGAATCGACGACAGATGTCCAGCGTGCATTTCGAACCAAGTATGGTGTTCACCCTCCTGATAAGTATATTTTTATATGGATATGGTGTCTGTTCTTTCGGACATGACCTGCAGCCGTCTAGAATGAAATTAGAGTTGTATTAATACCGTCAGCTGCTCACGGGCGTAGGTATATATCAACGGGGGCAGGTGAAAATGTGTGCTCCTACCGGGACTCGAACCCGGGATCTTTTGCTTACATGGCAGACGCTCTATCCATCTGAGCCACCGAGGGCACAGAGGATACTCCGACTGCAGGGACTTTCACTCCTGATAAGTGGTGTGCCGTACATTGGTACAAGCAATTCACAAAGAAATTGTGTTTGTGCAAAGGGAAAAATTCTGGACAGCCGCGTAAGAGTGATGAAAATGTTGCTGCATTCAAGAAGCATTTGCTCGCAGTTCAGGAAAATCGACCCGCCGAGTTAGCAGAGAGCTGCAAATTCCGCAGACGACCATTTGGAGAGTCCTAAGGAAAAGGTTAGAAACGAACAGTTAGTTCAAGCTCTTTTAGAAGTTCATAAGATGAAAAGAATAGAGTTATTCGCGTTTTTCCTTAAACAAATGGAAACATATGATCGGCTCATATCGAAGCTAGAGTTTAGCGATGAAGCAACATTTCACACTACAGGGAAAGTCAATTGGTACAATGTCCGTATATGCGGCATACATCAACTTGATTCACTTAAGGTGAAACTTTTCTGTGCCATTTCGAAGGTGCAACTGTAACTGGGCAAACCCATCTGGAAGTGTTGCAGAATGGGCTATTATCTGAACTCGGAGAAGAAGCACATAAATTAGTATTCCAGCAGGATTAGGCACCACCCCACTTCCACTCATCCGTCCGTGCCTATTTGAACGGAATGTACCCACAGCAAAGGATCGGCAGCCAGGCTGCTCTTGGCAGAGCACCTCATCACTGGCCCCAAAGAAGCATTGACCTCAGCTCCCGTGATTTTTTCTGTGGAAGTAAAAGATACGGTGTTTCGACCACCTCTACCAGCTAACACTAACTGCAGCTATCCAAACTCTTATACAGGAGATGTTACAGAGTGTGTGGAACGAGTTCGAGTATTGGGTGACTGTCCCTCGAGTGTCTGGAAGGGGAGGTATTGAACATTTATGAACTTGTTTTCTGCTGAAAAAAACTTTAATTGCTCTTCACATTGCTTAATCACTCAAGGTTTCATCATGTTTCTTTGATTAAATACAGATTTTCGAATTCGTTGTGTTTTTTGAATTAGCCTGTATATAGCCCTGCCGCAGTTCTAGCAGACAGCACATGCGCAACACGGCGGACACACATCCTTGATTGAATGCATATCGGAAATAGACAATACGGTACAACGCGATCGTAATTTGTAAACAGAATTTGTTTCCATTGATACGTTGTTCAATGTGTGTGAAATTTTATGGGACTTAACTGCTAAGGTCATCAGTCCCTAAGCTTACACACTACTTAACCTAAATTAACCTAGGGACAAATACACACACCCAGGATTCGAACCTCCGCCGGGATCAGAGGCCCAGTCCATGACTGCAGCGCCCTAGACCGCTCGGCTATTCCCGCGCGGCATTGATACTTTCTCTGACACAGTTGTTCACTTACTTCTGCCTGGGATTTACAGCTCATTTAATATTCATAATAATTACCAGTGGTTGCTAACAGTAAGTGCCTCTGTGCAGGTTCACAGTAACATTGCATAATTCATGTTTTCAACCTTGCAAAGATGTAATATGGAGAACGTTGTTTGCAGTCGATATCACCTACTACTACTACTCAGTACCTACTTTAGGTGTTATTTACTAGTTAATGTCCGCCCGTGGTAGCTGAGTGGTCAGTGCGACGGAATGTTATACCTAATGGCCCGGGTTCGATTCCCGGCTGGGTCGGAGATTTTCTCCGACATCCAAGTCGGCGAAGTGGCGTTAACTCGAAAGACTTGCACCAGGCGCAAGGTCTACCCGACGGGAGGCCCTAGCTACACGGCATTTCCATTTTACTAGTTAATTTCTTGGACGTACATTCGAATAACGTCGACAATTCCTTAAAAATTCTGGAAATACTCGCACGAGTACCAGAAGAAACAGGAAGTAACTTAGACGATTCCGTGAATCGTAGTTCCAACGATTATTGTAATACTAATTAAGGTACATAACCAAAATAGTCTACGTTCCAAGCCCAGAGAAAACATCTGAAATATGCAATAAATTTCGGATAGCTCTTTTCATTTCAGGTTTATCAGTGTAACAGTATTGTTGAGCTTCAGCCCTTTCTGTGTTGTCACTTTGCATCCCTACATTTTACAAATTTGATCAGGTATGCCTAGTCGGCAGTACAATATACAGATGCGCGCCACGACCATTTATTACTCCATTCCAGCTCTTCATAAATAATACTAGTAATTACTGTGAAGTGCCTAAATGAATTAATACCTTATCACATGTTCGTGGTGTAAGGAAAATGTTTGTTTTTGTCGTCCAATAGACGCTTCGCATTTTTTTGACGATTACAAGGAATAAACAAGCAACAATTTCATTGTTAGTAAAATATACATTATCAAAAATTATCATAAGAACTATTACAGGAATTGTTGTAAAATATTCAATGTCAACCAATAAAGACTGATTGATGGTAGACGTCTGTAATGTAACATCATATACTGCCTTGATTTTCTTTCCTTTGCTAGTCACTTGCGTAACATATTGATCAGCAACTGTTTATCTGTCGATATAAACTGCAAGTTATTCAAAAAATTAATGATTTTTGATATGTTCCGTATAGTTTAAGTGCTTAAAATTCACGTGTATGCAATTTCGACTTCGCTCTATGCGTCGCTACGTTCTCATGTCACGGGTGCATCTGCTTATTCATTGATTGCACGCTAGACAGGAGGGGCCGTACAGGCAACGGTTACATTCGGTTCTTCGTGCGGCGAAATGAGTAGCCTTAACTTTTTTTTTTAAATTCTTGCAATGCGCCTTCGCAACCAATGTTACCTGTTCATTTCTTTCGGTGTATTCTTCCAGTGTGAAAAATTTCAGTGTAAGTTTTAACAGATGGTATTGAGCCATTCTCTTGTCAGTCCATCATATGCCTCATTTACGAGGTTTGTCCACAAAGTAAGTTCCGTTTGGTTATATAAAACAAACATGTACAGATACAGAAAAAAATATTTATTGTACAAAAATTTGCAGCTGTTAAACTATTTTCTACATAGCTTCAGAAATTTTGTAGGCATTGTCAATGCGTGACACAAGGTTTTGTATGCGTTCATCATAGAAGGTTGCCGCCTGTTTATTCAACCATGTGGTTACATGTTCTTTCAGCTCCTCATCATCGTTGAGGCGTCGACCACCAAGGACAGATTATAGGTGTAAGAAGAGATGAAAGTCGCTAGAAGCAAGGTGCGGGCTGTACAGAGGATGATCAAACGCGTTCCAGTGAAATTCCCGTAAGAGTTGTTTGTGTGGTGTCACCGCCAGACACCACACTTGCTAGGTGGTAGCCTTTAAATCGGCCGCGGTCCGGCAGTATACGTCGGACCCGCGTGTCGCCACTATCAGTGATTGCAGACCGAGCGCCGCCACACGGCAGGTCTAGAGAGACGTCCTAGCACTCGCCCCAGTTGTACAGCCGACTTGCTAGCGATGGTTCACTGAACAAATTACGCTCTCATTTACCGATACGGTAGTTAACATAGCTTTCAGCTACGTCATTTGCTACGACCTAGCAAGGCGCCATTATCAATTGCTATTTATCTTGTGATGCATGTACCGTCAGACCGATGTTCACCAATTATGGATTAAAGTTAAATATTCCAGAAGCTACGTACTATTTTTGCTACTATAAAGACCTTGTCATTTTCCAGACCTCATGCCATCCTGCGTGAGTTTAAACGCGTGCCTTTCGGCTACCTCCTAGTGGCTTGGCTGTCTTGCCAAGTCACAACAGTTTGGTCACGTTAACAGTGTGAGGTCGGACATTAACGTGAAAAAAAAACAACACCTTTTGACAGTAATCCTCGGCGCTTGTTCTGTATTGCGCGGGGCAATTTCTTAATGGTCTCACATTAAACATGTGCATTGATTGTTTGGCCTCGTGGTAAGAAATCAATCAGCAAAATGCTTTTTCTATCCCAAAAAACGGTGCACATGACTTTCCGAGGTGTCAAGATTTGCTTAGGGTTAACCTTCGTTGGGGATGAAGTGTGCCTCCATTCCATTGACTGCCGTTTTGTTTCAGGGGTGTCGCACGATACCCAAGTTTCATCCCCCGTGACTATCCGAGAAAGAAAACCATCGCCTTCTTCATTGTAGCGTATCAAAAACTGAAGTGCACTGCGCATCCGTTGTTCAGTTTTTCAGTAACAATTTCATGAATTAGTAATCGTGAGATATGTGGAACATCCATAGTAAGGGCACTTAAGTGTAAACTTACGGTTGTGCTTAATCTCCTCTTCAGCTGTGTGAACCGGTTCATCACTAACCACGGACGGCCGTCCACTTCGTTTTTCATTGTACACTTGATTACATCTTTCATTGAACAATCTGACACATCTTCTAACCACTTAAGCACTCATAGCATTTTGTCCGTAAACCTCGCAGATTTGCCGATGAATTTCCTTTGGTTTAACTTTCTATGCATTTAGAAAACGAATCATGGATCTGATTTCACACGCGGCGGCATTTTAAATTACGGCTGACATTATACAGAAGCACTACAAAGCACACGTCGGCAGCAGCGATCTGAAAATGGCGTACATGTCTTCTCCTTGAGTCAGAGTAACTGCTGTGCATGCTCGAAACAGTGATCGTAGCGCTTCCGCGGGTAGAAATAGAAACGGAACTTACTTTGTGGACGACCCTCGTGTTATAAGGGCAGCTCCATACGTTGACAAGTGATGTAGAAGGATTGTGGACATTTTTATATCACACTTTCGGAGAAATAGCAACGGCAGATAATCACCTCGACAGCAAAAACATCCAAGTTGCTGACGAGGTCAATATACAGAGGAATGGAAAAGAAAATTGAGGAGGACCAGTATGCCATTAGGAAGGATAAACGCAGAGAGGCAGTTCTGGCATTGTGCTTCATAATGCATGCAAGACCTAAGAAAAATCAAGAAGCATTCATAGGATTTGTCGACTTAGAAAAATCGTTCGACGATGTAAAATGGTGCAAGACGTTCTAAATTCTCAGGAAAAAGGTGTAATCTACAGTTTACCTTTAAAAAAAATTTAGCACATATTCCTACAGGTGGGAATGTTGGTCACAACTAGAAGAAAAGTTCCTATAATGATATGTCCATAACTTAACATCTGTTGAGATATAGACCGTTTTAGTTATGAAGAATAATCTGTATTCAGTCGTGTAGGTAGGATTCACAAAAGACAGCATGGTAGATTATCACAATACACACATGTGGGCAAACACAAATACTCGAACAGTCATGGAGGTGAGGCTTTAGTGACAGTGTACAGGCAGGGATTATCGGTGACGCACTCATAAGGGAACACACTTTACCAAACACATTAACAGGCACTGTTCATCACCGATTTCTGGACTGAGTTTGCAAAGACAAGGATTATGGTTTATGCATGTTGGGAGGCAACCTCATCACAAAGTTTCATGGATGATGGATTTGTCTAGCACAGGGGTGCAGCAGAGAATTGGCCCCAGAAGCCATGGCCTGGCAGAGGTGCCATAGCGCGCAGCCTGGCTGCACACCTCCT
The DNA here is from genome assembly GCF_021461395.2 of Schistocerca americana. Lineage (NCBI taxonomy): Eukaryota > Metazoa > Arthropoda > Insecta > Orthoptera > Acrididae > Schistocerca > Schistocerca americana. The sequence goes on along the minus strand of NC_060123.1, from coordinate 433,257,577 downwards.
CCACCACCACGGCACACAGCCTGTGTGCGAGGAAGAGAAAGTGCGGGAAATTGCAAACCCGCCGCATTTAAACGGCAATTCAGGAGCACTGCATGTGACATGGTTTTATACTTCACATTTCTCAACAGAATGATCACAAACAAAACAAATTGTCGGTATTATTTAATTATTTTTGATGCGTTTTAAATTGAAAAAATGACCCAGGTCTGCCCCGTGACTTAACCAACGTACTGTGCAGTAATATATAACGTTTCCATACTCTTCGTTCAGTTCCATCGAAAACTGTTGCAGCTAACAGTCGAATAATGACTGCGACTTCATATATTTTACTATTCGTACCATTTCTCTCCACATGTGCTCCATGCTTGCAAATTCAGCTCAAAGTGCTTCTTCATGAGCAGAACAATGAATACCATATTTTGATCGTTGTAATTTTTTGCTCTTTCACTGTCGAGTAAATCTCCAAATCCTTTCTGCATGACATTGTAATGTCGTTTCATAGCAAATGAGCAGTATATGTTGACTGCGTAATAGAGACTGAGAATTCTCGTCCCTCTCTTGTCATTCCCATTCAGTTTTAGAACCTTGTGACTTTACATCTCTAGACAGCCTCTATTTGTGCAGACAGCCACTTGACGTGTGAACATCCTGCATACTGTGAATAAATAGCGAGCACTGACATCACGACTCTGCCGAACTGAACAAAAGTCGTGCCGACCGTAAACTGCCACAGCACAATACTAAATGAAATGTCACGCTGGCCTGGGTACTTCCGAGAAGATTCGAGCAAAGCTGATACTGGCCGGACTCGGCCAGCATGCGGCCCATACGTGTGGTTCGCGTGCGGTTTGACACGCCGTGGCCGGCCCTGGTGTAAGAAGTCTGATAGCATGACCTACCCACCAACCAGACCTGAATCCGTTAGATTTCGGCAATCGGGGCACTTAAAGACATTGCAAGATATCAAATTACCCACCTTTCAGCCGTCTAGTTTCCAAACTTATTTCATTTGACTACCAGTTTCGTTGATTTACTACGCCACCTTCAAACCCCAGACCGACGCGTAGGTACATTCCACGTCGTTTCTGATCACAACAGCAACCAGAAATCTACCAATACCAGTATTGCTGGCCCCTGTTTTGATCATAACCGACGTGGAATCTTCCTACACGTCGGTCAGAGGCCTGAAGATAGCGTAGTAAATCGCCGTAACTGATAGCCAAATAAAATAAGTTTGGAAACTAGACAGCTGAAAAGTGCTTAATTTGGTATTCTGTATCGAGCAGCCGACTCCCGCAACCATTCTTGAAAAGATGGACATACAGATATTTCAAGCATACCAACAATATGCGGTTGTAAGACAGTGTGGCCAATACATGTGACGCAATCCGAATGGACCCGTGCGTGTTTCAAGTTGTGCGTCACTGACAGAGAAGAAAGGCTGAAGGATGCATCAGGATATATGCTGATGACATCCACGACGACCTGTGGTGTTTAATTCCACATCACAGACAGATGGGAATGAGAGGACAGATTGGTCCATATCTCATTTTTTGGGACGTATCAATATAGGAACTCTTCCTCTATTTTTGACTAATACTGCCTCGTGCAGGAGTATGTGACACTTTTTGAATATTCAGCAAAGGCAGGTATATGTACAGGAACCAATAGGCTACAGTAAGAAAGAAAGACCGAAGATGAAGTCTTCAGATTAGAAAGGGTATCAAACAGGGATGTAGTCTTTTGCCCCTACATTTAGTCTATAATTTCAACAAGTAAGTACCGAAACAAAATAAAGGTTTATAAGGGGATTAAAATTCAGAGTGAAAGGATATATGACATCCTTATTCGTAGATGAAACTGTTTCCTGCCTGCTCCCAACACGAATGTGTAATCTGCAATAAAATCCAAGTTCGTCAAGAGAAAACACTGAATGAAAGCCAATAACGAAAGCAAAAGAGTGCAGGCACAATGTAGAATCGAAATCCGATAATCAGACTGGCGCGACTGGTAGTAGCTGAAGCAACAGACTGCACTAAGCTGTACGACGGCTGCCCGCTGGTATGAGCAACTCCGCCCATATGTCAACCACGAGCTTAGCCCCCTGATCTGTGATCCGCGTTGAACGTCGGCCACTGGCGGGGATATTAGACATTGCTAATCAAAGTGAAATTGAGGAAGAATTGCAGGAGCTGTTCAATGGAATGGACAGTCGAATGGAGACACACTATAGATTGAGAGCAAACCAAAGAAAGATTAAAGTGATGAGGAGCAGTAATATCATGATTACTGAAAAACTTGACGTAAAATGAGGGGGTCAGGAATTTGACTACGCTGGATGTGAAATTACACACAATAGATGAAACTAGAATGAATTAAAAAAGCAGATCAGCACGGGCAAAGAGGACATTATTGTTCAAATTAAGTCCACTAGTATCAAACATCGGCGTTAATTTGAGGGAGAAATTTCCGGGAACGCATGTTTGGAGCACAATATTATATGGAAGTGAATGATAGACTGTGAAAAAAAACTGGTATTAAGAGAATCCAACAGTTTGAGATGTGGTGCTACAGAAGGATGTTGAAAATTGGATGGACTGGTAGCAAATGAAGAGGTTACCCGCAGAATTGATGAGGAAAGCAAAATGAGCGAAACATCGACAAGAAAAAGGGGAGGTCTAGAGGGTAAAAACTGTAGGGGAGATTGGAATATAACCAACAAATAACTGAGGACATTGAATGTAAGTACTACCGGAGAGAAATCGTTCGGAACGTCATCAAACCAGTCATAAGACTTATGATCCAGAGAAAAAAAGGGTTATTAACGCTTACTCAATTATGAGATGTACGAGTATCAACCACATAAGAGTACCAGTACCTACATAGTGAGCATTCAGATGAGTAGAGTAGAATTTTTGTCTCCAAGGTATTTTAGAAGCTGTCATGACACTTTATTATTTATTTTATGGCCTTCATTGGACCACTGTAGTCAAAAATACAAAGTTCTAAACAAGTTGTTACACATGGATACAATTTGGTTCGACAATAACTTAATATATTTAGGTAATATAATTATTAGAGGCTATTCTTATATGAAAGGTGTTTTGCTCTTCTGTCTGCCCAATATTTCTTCATTCTTTCAGATATTTTCTTTCTTTCTTCATCTGAGACAACTCTTCCTGTACTCCTTTTATTGATTTTCATTTGTAGTCTGGTTTGCGGGTCTTGCAGTATTCTGGTTTTCTCTGTCTAGTTTTTTAGGTCATCTACTGTAATTTGAAGTTCCTTTATATCTTCCTTAATTTCTGTGATCCATTTAATGTCGCTCTTGCTATTCCACAATTTTTGTATTATTTTTTTACTAATTCTGTTTTCTGGAGTTCTCATCAGATGTCCAAAGAATGAGATGCGTTTCTTCCTGATTGTGCTCATGACTGGTTCTATTTTCTTATATACTGTTTCATTTGATGCTGTTCTCCAATGTCCATTTATTTTATACTGTTTATTTATACATGTCCTAATTTTTCTTCTTTCTATTTTTAGTATTCTGTCAATTTTTGCTGTATTAGTTGTTTTGAAGATAGTTTCAGCTGCGTATGTTATTTCTGGTAGTGTAACTGTTTTATAGTGTTTTAATTTTGCATCTATAGATACGTTTTTTTGTTGTATGTAGTTTTGGTATTGTAATTTGCATAGTTCAGTTTTTTTCTTCTATTTTGGCATGGTGGCTTCTCATTTAGATTGTATGTCATTATTTCGCCTAAATATTTAAATTTATCAACAATTTTGATTTCCTGTTCTCCTACTGTAATTTTGTTTGCAAGTGGTGGATCAGTTAGCATAATCTCCGTTTTTTCAAATGATATTCTAAGGCCTACTTTCTCTGCTATTTCTTGTAGTGATTTCACTTGTTGCCTGGCTTCTTGAACGGTGTTGGCTAGGAGAGCAAGATCACCAGCGAATCCCAAGCAGTTTAAGCTAATATCATCTTTTGCACTTCCAATTCTTATTCTCTTTGGATTGTCCTTGTACCATTCTCTCATTATGTATTCCAGTGCACAGTTGAAAAGTAATGGTGATAGGCAGTCACCTTGTCTTAAGCCTGTTTTTATGAGGAATGGTTCCGAAATTTCTCCTCTAAACTTCACTTTTGATTTGGTGTTGGTGAGAGTGAGTTGTATTATTTTAATTAGTTTTGGATGGAGTCCTAGATTTCTTAAAATTTACAAATGTTATTGCCAGAGGTTTGTTCCGTTTCTTGTGGTATGCCATAATCAATTTTAAACTAATTATCTGCTCTGCACAGCTTCTCCATGGTCTGAAATCTCACTGATATTCCCCTAACTCCTGTTCTAATTGCTCCTTGATTCTTTCATATAGGATCTTGGATAGAATTTTATATGTGCAATCTAGGAGAGAGATGCCTCTGTAGTTGTCTGGGTTGCTCTTATCTCCCTTTTTTTGTAGTGGGTGGATGATAGCTGTGCTCCAATGTTCGGGAAATTGTTCTGTTACCCAAATTTTTGTTAGAGCCATGTGTAAGGAGGTCTTGACTGTGTCACTTGCATATTTCCACATTTCAACAAAAACCTGATCTTCTCCACATGCCTTATAATTTTTTTGTTCTTTAAGAATTTCTTCTACTTCTTGGAAAGTTGGAGGGTCTAGTTTGTTGGGTTTGGTTTTTATTGGGGTATTTATGTTGATTTGTAAGGGTTCTTTGGGTTCCTCGCAAATCAGAAGTTTGTAAAATGCTTTTGCCATGATTTCTGCATTTTCCTTGTTATTGTGTGTCATTCTTCCATCTTCATCTTTCAGTATTAGTGTAGGGGCCTCATATTGTTGTAGTTGTTTCCCAAAGATTTTGTAGTAGTTCCTGGAGTTGTTTTCATGATAATTACCTTCTATAGACTTTATAATATCTTTATGAAATCCTCTCTTGATTCTTCTAATATTTTGAGTGAATTTTTTTCTTTCATTTTTTAGGTTGACGGCATTTTCTTCAGTTTTATGTGTTTGAAACTTTAATCATGCTTGGTGTCTATCTTCATGGAATTTGTCATATTCTGATGTCCACCATGCATGTTTCCTTCGTGGATTCAAGGGAGCTAGATTCTTTGCTTCTTTTTTAAGATTAGGCACTAGTTGTTCTAGTTCATCTGTTAATTTGATGGTTTGTGTTATTTGTTGGTACTTATTATTTTTAATTAGCTGATGTGGGTCAAACCTCCTTTTTATTTTATTAGTTTTTCCGGTCCTTTTCTTTAACGGTGCGAATTTGATTTTAATTTTAACCATATAATGGTCTGAGCCTGTGTCTACTCCTCTCAGTACTTTAACATTGTGGATCTCCTTATGAAAATTTTTGTCCATACAGACATGGTCTAGCTGCCACTCGCCCTTCCTCCAGTCTGGATGTTTCCATGTTTTAAGTTTACTTGGCTTCCTCTTAAAGTATGTTGATTTAGATATAAGGTTGTGTTCTCTGCAGAGTTCTACAAGTCTTTGACCGTTTTTGTTTGTAAATTTATGTGGACTCCATTTTCCAATTATATCTTTATATTTCCTTTCTTTTCCCAACTGAGCATTCAAATCTCCAAATAAGACATGACACTAAGTAGCTTTCTGGACAGGAATTAGAAACAACTAGGGATATTCTTACGGGAAGACAATCTACCGAACGGCTAACAATTCGTTGTCTACATCAAAATAGCATTGATAATTACTGTACAAACAGCTCTGCCCTTGACTGTGTAACAAGGTCGAGACTGAACTTAAGTTTACGAAGAAAGAAAAAAACTAAGAAAGCATCTTAAATATCATACATTAAACAATATGGCGACCCTGTCATAAATAAATAAATAAATGATGTACATCATGATTTCCCGCTTTGAAATAGGGCTGATATCAGCAACCTATGACTGGTATATAGTTACCAATAGGTAAAAAATTAATACATTAGTGATTGTTTCGAGAACACTGTTCATCGTGAATCATGACAAAATAGCGCGATAAAACAGAGGTACTCCATAGAAAATAACTAGAGGCGAGTTATAACAGCATTTTTTATCAAATCTTAAAACTATACAATAAATTACCCAAGGAGATTAAATGGGCTACTAAAGAAACTTCTTAAAAATGGAGTTACAAGATAACTGTTAAGCTTTGAACTATGTAGAGTGAAGGATTACCTAGATAAAACAGAGAACAGTGTTAGTAACAAAGATAAAACAATTTAATATTAGTAATTATGAAATATCAATCAGTTCACTAAAAATTTCGCAGTGTGCTTTTTTCTTTAGTTTCCTTTTGTTTCCTCTCCACGATCTTTCTGATCTCAGCATCTCATTTATCATAGATGGATAATTATTCAGTTTTTCAGACTATCAAATAGAATGTTGCAGATCACAAAATGGAAACCAAACAAAGTCGCTATGATCATGAGTATGTGTGTAGAGCAACTTTATGAAATAATATGTATATAGTGTATGTTGTGTGAATAGTGATTAGCAGTGGGAAATGAATGAAGAATGTAGCCCTAGCTTTTTCCATTACTAAATAAATTCTTTGAAAAGCAGTATTGTATGCCCATGATAAACCGAATGATGTTGCTCTGTATTAAACAGACTAGGCTAGTATTCAGAAGCATGTAGGCTCCTATCTCCATTCAGCCATCCTGCTTCAGATTTAACGTGATTTCTCGAAATGCCGGTACGGTTGCTAAAATAAGGCTGTGCCCGACTACCTGTCCTATACTAGTCAAACTCGATCTCTAAGTACTCAAATGCTTTCTTCTTAAATTGCAGAATCGTAACTCGTCCAATATCCTTATATGGATGAGTACTACTACCACTATTACTACTACAATTTTTTTCTTTTTGAACTTCACCTCCGACTGATTTCGGAAGTTAAGTGTAGGATGAAAAGTTTTAGGGAGACCAAGAACATCTTATCGCTCTGTAATGGTCAGAGGAAGAAAGCGTCAGAACTGGTTCAAAACTCTTTGGAAACTGATTATCAGGTAAAACTACTTTTTAATTCAAGTGCAGTGATGTCACCGCCCGCATCTCGTGGTCGTCCGGTAGCGTTCTCGCTTCCCACGCCCGGGTTCCCGGGTTCGATTCCCGGCGGGGTCAGGGATTTTCTCTGCCTCGTGATGGCTGGGTGTTGTGTGATGTCCTTAGGTTAGTTAGGTTTAAGTAGCTCTAAGTTCTAGGGGACTGATGACCGTAGATGTTAAGTCCCATAGTGCTCAGAGCCATTTCAACCATTTGATGTCACCTGTAATTTCAAATTCTCGGGAAGGTTTGCATCTGAATGCTTCTGCCCGAAGCACCCATACTGACCAACGCAGCATCCATTCTACCTCAGTAATTCACAGAGTGTTCACTAGGGCTTTTTGCGGAAATTCGTCGGAAAGACAGAGCTGCAAAATAAAGACCGTTACAACAAAAGAAACCACGCCCGGGTTCCCGGGTTCGATTCCCGGCGGGGTCAGGGATTTTCTCTGCCTCGTGATGGCTGGGTGTTGTGTGATGTCCTTAGGTTAGTTAGGTTTAAGTAGTTCTAAGTTCTAGGGGACTGATGACCATAGATGTTAAGTCCCATAGTGCTCAGAGCCATTTGAACCATTTGAACAACTAAAGAAAAAGTAGTAACACACTGAAAAAGTCATGGGATGCTACCTAATGTCGTGTAGGACCTCCTTTTGCCCGGTGTAGTGCAGCAACTAGACGTGGTATGAACGCAATAAGTACTTGGAAGTCTCTGCACAAACACTGATCCATGTTGCCTCTAAAGCTGTCCATAATTGTGAAAGTGTTGCCGTGCAGAATTTAGTGAACGAACTGACCCCTCGATTAAGTCCATTAAATGTTTGACGGGGCTCACGGCGAGAGATCTGGCTGACCAAATCTTTCGCTCTAATTGTCCAGAATGTTCTTCGAACCAGTAGTGAACAACTGTGGCCCAGTGACACGTTAGTGAACATATGGTCCATGAATGGCTGCAGAAGGTCTCCAAACAGCCGATGACCACCATTTCTAGCGTCCGCTGGCTTATCTGGGTGGTAACATGCTTGCCTTCCATGCACTGGGCCCGGGTTCGATTCCCGGCCGGGTTGGAGATTTTCTCCGTCCGTGGACTGGGTGTTGTGTTGTCCTCATCATCATTTCATCCTCATCATCGGCTGCAAGTCGCCCAATGTGGCGCCGACTGAAATAAGACTTTCACCTGGTGGCCGAACCCGAATGGGACTTCCCGGGCAACAATGCAATACTATCATTTCATTCAACTGGACCAGAGGACCCAGTCCATTCCATGTAAACACAGAGCACACCATTATGGAGCCGCCACCAGCTTGCGCAGTCCTTGTTCATAACTTGGGTCCACGGCTTTGTAGGGTCTGCGCCACACACAGACCATACCGTCAGCTCTACACATCGAGATTCATCGGACCAAACCACGGTTTTTCAGTCGTCAGTGGTCCGACAGACAAAACTAGGAATCGGGCTGCAGGCGATGTGCTACTGTTAGCAAAGGCAGTCGCGTCGATCGTCTGCTGGCATAGCCCATTAACGCCACATTTCGGCGGGTACGTCCGTCGTACGAGCCACATTGATTTCACCCAGTGTTTCGTGTCTGTTAGCACTGACAAATCTACGCTAACATCGCCGCTCTCGGTCGTTAAGTGGAGGCCGTGGGGCACTGCTTTGTCTGCCGTGAGAAGCAATGGTATTTTCAGCACGCTCTTGACACTATGGATCTCGGAATATTGAATTCCCTAACGATTTCCGAAATGGAATTTCCCACGCGTGTGGCTCCAACTACCATTCCGCGTGAGGCGATAATTACATCGGAAATCTTTTCGCATGAATCACCTGAGTACAAATGACAGCTCCGTCAATACACTGCCCTATTACAACTTGATACTATCCGCATCTGTATATGTGCACATCGCTGTCCCGTGATGTCTGTCACCTCATTGTAGTAGTAGTAGTAGTAGTAGTACAAAAAAATACTGCAACTTTAACAAAGCAAAGGATATTAAAGAAAATGCATTAGTGCCTTCCATTAAACCAACAGAACCCCCATAAATGAAAGGAATGAACATCTCGTATCCATATAGGAAAATGAAGAGATACATGGGATTGTTGTGTATATCAGGACACCAGAAGTAAATCTCTGAAACTGAGCAGATTCATCATGATGGCTACAGCGTTATATCGTGCTGCTTTAGAACCAATAAGAAGAAATGTGTAGTGGCTATATGTGCATAATTTGGAGTCATGTCAAACCCTTTGTTGGATTTAATTCATTTTTGAATACTGCGCCTAGATCAAGAAACATGCATGCGTGTAATACCAGCAAATCATAAGTATCATACATTTTTGTAAGGTTCCCAGAATTAACTGTAGAATCGTTTTCCGTGAAGACTTTAATTTCGATTTTCTGTGAGATGCTACTGACTGAGGGCAAATGAAGTCGTTTATGTTCAGCTTTGAATTATTCTCTGTAGTAGAATTTTCTACAAGAATTGAAGGACAAGGTGCCACAGCTACTAATAATTTGTTTTTTAGGTCAACAGCGTCCTATGATTTAGCTGTAAAACCAATAATGTAATAAATTAATTTTTGTTGTTTAGTTAACTATTTGACAGAGATATATGTATATGGCCATCCCTGATCTCGATGTGTTAAGAGTCGATGTATTAATTTCATTCTTCTTTTACATTGAGCTACTTACTGCCCACTCCTTCTGTCTAGATGCATATAATAACGCCACATTCATGTATTTTAAGTTAGTTGTGAATAAAAATCTTGGTACTGAGTTAAATTATTTTACTATTTACTCTATTCTGAGGTACACTGCAATCTAGAACTTCATCTTTATTCTTACTACACATACTTTTTATATGCATATTAGATATTAGAGCATTTTGTAATGTCTTTGTTCCATGTATGTCTGACCAACACATAATATTGAAGAAAACTGATAATAAGAATGACAGACACATGCAGATTATAAAGAGGAATAAATGGTCAATAATGACAAAAAAGTGTTTTTGGAGCAACAAGAAATCTTATAATATCAAAACAATAGCTGAGTGCACTCAATGTATAAAAACAGGTAAGGACGATGTCCCCTATTACAATAGTTATTGTATAAAGTGGACTAAGTTGCACTCAGTAATCATACAGTATCGCAAAACAATTAATAAATTCCACACTAACGATTTCTAACAACAGTTGGTAATTTTCTCATGAATTCATGAAGCACATAATGCCGCAGTGCTGTTTCACTGTTTTGGCTTAGCCCTGTTATAATGTGAGAACTTTATTTGCTCGATAGAGTTAATTACTTGGATGCTGAGTTTATTTGAATTACAAGTGAATTCTGTCGTATTGTTATGGTAAAGATAGGACAAAACGATGTACAATAATAATGAACCTACCGCCAGTCAGAATGAGCCTGATGGCATACTTGCAGGTGGTACGAATGCTTCAGCAACAGAAATTGATTTGCAGGCTAAAAGTGAAGTGATTGATCCTAGAGTTAATCCTGTAATTAATACTATGACTAATACAACCACTAGTCAAGTACAAATACACTTTAGCGGATATAAAGAGAAATGAGATGTTCACTCTTAGAAATGAAATGTTGTTAAATATAATGAATTGTCAATTCAGTTCTCAGTTAAATGAGATGAAATGTCAGGAAAATTATCTTCTGTAATTTCTGAAAGACGTGAGTTCATAGCGAAATTTTTCTTCATTTGATGAGTCTGTCTACAGAGGTTTCAAAGCTAATCTTGCTGTGTAATACTTTCACAAATGATGTCGCATCATTGCAACATGTTTACATGAATACTGAAGCCACTGCACTGAGGCACATAAACAAAGATTTATCTAAGAAAATTAAACAGTTACGTGGCTAGCATACACTTCAGCAGAAACTGCATGTAAGTTAGATCCTAAATCAGGAAAGTTCACTATGTAACAACAAGCTAATATTAAATTGAAATTACATGCACAACTTGTAAACTATCACAAAGAGTATTCTGAGTGCTGTCTACTAACGATAAGTTTGGATTCTGTCAAGTGTAGTTCACAAATCTGCTAATGGGATATAGTTACAAGGATGTAGTCTATGAAAAGTCGTTAATGCAGGGTTAAATCAGTTAAAGACCGTACTAAACAAAGTGAGGAGTTAATGTCATAACAAAATTAAAGAAATTCGCCAAGAGTTCGCAAAGGTTAAGCATTGTATCAATGGTTCGTCGCCCACTATTTTTATACCATACAGAAATATTAGTCCTATGACTTTTGGGCAAGGGAGTGAAGTGAATCACAATGACAGATCACCTAATCATGTGTTATATGTTATGGGGCAGTCCACAATTGTCATCCGACTTACTGGAATAAAGCTCACTTAAAAATAGACTGTTTCGAGGATTCACCTCTGAACAAAAAAGAATGCATCCTGTTATATTCATTATGGCTTTTAAAAATAGAGTGCCCAGGTAATGGAATGATTAACAAAGAATTCAGTACACCACACGTTTTATCCAAAGGGAAGGTACCTTTTGGGCCATTGCGACAGCCGAGAATTGCTAATACAGTGCTCAATCTGAATGGTCATTTTTAGCAGAGTATTGAACTGAGTCTGTACAGGAATGACTTAGGAAAGAGGTATTTAATTTCGAGCCCTTTAACAGAAAACTGGATAGCTTCCACAAGCATTTTGAAAAATATAGAAACAATACCAGAGACTGGGATGGGGCTATCACTAACCATGGCGTCCTCGAAATTTTAAAAGCGAAATTTGTTATTCTATCTTTAGGCTAAATTAGTACAAGTACCGGAAAATGGCCTTGATCTCTTTATGTTGGTCTTGGATTCTCTTTATCTCATACAGGATGATTCGAGAGTGAGAAAATCAGTGTGGCACAATCTTCACTACCACAGTCGCAGAGCAGGAACCACAGCGCCCTAAAAGACAATAGAATACATTACCAAATGCAGTGGGGATCCTATGAGAAATTCGTGGCACATAGATCGTGGATCACCTGAACTTAATAAAAGAAAGCGAGGTAACAGCCTGTGTTCTCCGGGACATTATGAAAATCTGAATGGCCGCTGGTAAAACCACCGTAACAACCATAATAACAACAACAACAAGAGATAGGATTCATCCCTGGAAGATCACGACCAACAATAAACTCAAAATCAAAATAACAACACTAATATATCTTTGTTCTGTGTGCCAGCACATGCTCATGCTATTAAGGTGACTGGTGAACTGAACATCCGACATTAAATACAATTGATGTGGCAGACGAACCACGCCCCTCAACAAACTAGACATGATCACATTAAGCCATCAAATTCTGACAATGGGATGATTCGGTGTCAACACAGAAAATCCATTAAAGTTACTGTGTTGTAACGATGATACCAATATCAGGGACGACTTAGCCACAAACCAGTTTAAGTGCAGTAATAAAATAAGTTTGCTGACCAGTTAGGTACAAATATAGAAGAAAAAAGTAGTATCGCAGAATCATAAACAATGATTCGATCATGGCGAGTTTTAAAGCTATGAGCCTTCTGGTGCACTTTGATTACATAGTGACATCACCTACACAGGCCAGGACTGTACCCATGATGTCACAACCCATACCCCATTTGTAAGGTGTCATCATATACATGGGAGTGAGATTCTGTGCCACCAGCAACCTGATACATAGTTTCCTCATCAAACTTTCTGCCTCATGAGTAAGTTTCACCCCACATGTGCGCTCATACCATCAAATACACCGGTACATAAAGATGTTGACAATACTGCAGCACCATGCCCATATGGATCTTGTCATGTTGATACGAATCTTGCACCAGCTGAACAACCTATACCGCTTATCAAAAATATTTAAACAACATATAAATGGTGTAACTTACAGTATTTTCTCATCAATAATAATAATCGTGCACACAGCCCCCCCCCCCTCCAGTTGCACAAACACACACACACTTACATAATAACACTCACACTCGCAAACAAACTAACAAACAAACAAACACAAAGATATTTTGCTCTCCCAATCAAAGCCCAATATTTTACCAGCCCTTAAAAAGAGAGAGAAGTTACAGTCCATACTTTACTGGCGGTTAAAACAAAATAGCCAATAAGTATGTAACAACCATCTTGGCCATGTAAAAGTATCTGAACGATCTGAATATTGGGTAAATTGGTGCCATGTTTTTTGATTGTTTATCAAAAATATTCCATGTCTAAAATGTTTGTCAAAAAAATCTATCAAACAGATGTATGATCATAAGTATGAGATTCAATGCACGCTACAGTTAAATATTTCCACATGAAAAATATTTGTATTATCTGTCAGAATAAACATGACACTTGTAGATAAAGTTATGCTTGTCATTGAGCCTAGTTCATCATTGTACCACACTTTGTGTGAAGCACAATGGATCCTCAAATTATTTACACTCCTCAATTGTCTGTATTATTGTTCTTTAACAGTAAAAAATACACGTTCACTGAAATAATACGTCAACTACTGGTAGAATGAAATTAGCTTATAAGTTACACTTGACATCTAAAGCAAGACGGTGCACACTCAAATCATTTTCCATAACGTTATTTCCACGTCTAAATTATTTGTGCTGTTGTTATATAGCTGGATGAAACGCATGTTGCTAAAGTAGCATGCTAAGCAGGCAGTTTAAATTTTATCTGAGGTTTAAATCATGCTATGTGCGAAAAGATCCTGACGAAGCCTATAACTGTGCAAATCAGACGCTGGTCAAACTAATATACTAAGCCAGCATGCAGTGACAGTTGACACAAACAAATAGGCACACTGTATTACTGTCCTATAACTGTCAGCTACTGGAGGAGAGTAGTTAATGAGTACCTTAGAGCTGATACTTGAAACATTGTTAAGGACTTCCAAATTAAATGGCGCAATGCTATTTCCACATGTAAATTGTTCTGTAATAGTATAAACTTATTTTCTCTGTTAAAATTACACGCTGCTGTACTAGCTGACGCTTTATCTTAGGCCTAAATGAGGTCCTGAAACTAGTACAAAAAATAACTGACCAGGGACGATTTCAGTGGTGGGGGAAGAAGATAACGCATAAGAAAATATAAATAACCATACTGACTAGCTAATATAGTTTCACTTTTATTAATTTTGATTATGGGCATGCATGAGGTAGCATGTTTATCTACTGACATATTTGGTGATGTATAAATAGAAAATACTATACTAAAATGGTGCAGTTTGAGAAGATCTTGAAATCATAAATTGCATATTTTTGTAATATACAAGTATAACTTCGTAACACGCCAAATACGAAATGTAAACACATCATGTTCAAAGAAAATTATGGTCAAGGTGTCACACAGAGAGGAAACTTCAGTACCTCGAAAATGTTACCTTTTTCACCAAAATAAAATTATTCATCAAAGTAAAGATTTTAGCACAAAACACAAGTGGTAACTTCTTGTTATACACAACTATAATTAAAGAAATCTGATCTTCATTATTTATCAAGATAAATAAAAATATCAAAAATAAAACACATGTGACACTATTGTTTCAACTTAATTGTTCTATAGCAACAAAAAAATCCACATGTTTTGCATATTGTTGCTACCAATATAACTTACATGTTAAGTGCACTTGTCAATGAGCACAATCTGTTCTTCATACCACACTCTAAAGAAACCAAAAATTTTCTGTATTTTTTTTATCAAAATAGATAAACATTTTGTGGAACAATACAAAACACGTGAGCCACCAGTGATCTAACTTAGAGTTTAAATCATACTTGGAGAGGACTAATGTATACTGTTATATAACTGAACAACAGCAATACACATTCGTACAGGTAAAAAATGAGCGTTACTATGCTTTTAATCACCCACTTTCAACTGCTATCAAAAGTCAACCAAACATTATTGTAATTCCATGTAAGGGCAAAAACCTTATCTACCCATACAAAACATTTGTCATCTTCTGCTGATTATACTAATTGATAGTAATGCATACTGTAAACTACAATACTAAGCAGGAAAGGCAGTAACAATTGACACAGACATTCAGAACTGAGAGTGCTCTCTAACACCATAATGTGACATAGTATGTGCCTTAACTCTACAGTTGGTGTCAGCTACCAGATCTCACTTACTATTCTAACATCAGAAGTTGATGGTGTACTTGGCATAACTTGGCAGTAGGTGTCACCTACTGAATCTTAAAACTTTCGTGGTGCCAAGAGCTAACAGTGTATGTGACATAATTTGACTGTGGGTGTCAGCTACTGGATCACAAATAGCATTCTCAGTTGCAGACACCTTCAAACCTGTAACAAAGTGCTCTATACATCTCTACGTTACAGCAAAATTATAACAATTTGCACTGTGTTATAGCAAAACTGTAACAAATTGCTCCATATTGCTGTTCTACAGAAAAATTTGAAGACATTATTCCATACATCGACATGTTACAGTTAAACTGTAACAAAGTGCCCCATACATCAATATGTGACACAAAATGGTAGCAAATTGCCCTATGCATCACAAATGTGTGATGGATGACTACTGTAGGGCAATTATAATGAGTTAACACAATGGCTGTCATTACCCCAAATGTATGCTAAGTACTATTGGTAACAATGATCACCAGCTGACATGGTGACAATTACCCTGATCACAGTGATTACATACATTTGGTTGAGTAGCAAGCTCTCAGACAAGTCGAAACTTGTTTTAAATATAGGAACCATAACCAGAAGCGCAACGCGTGCGCGCGCGCGCGCGCGCGCGCGCGCGTGCTTTTGTGTGTGTGTGTGTGTGTGTGTGTGTGTGTGTGTGTGTGCGCGCGCGTACGTGTGCAAGTACTGTAAATTACACCCTTTCCACATTTCTGATGAATAATACATGTGTTTGGATATCTTTGAATATGGCGCAAGATTCAGATTATTCAGATACATTTCAACACAGTTCCACATATCTGTCAATATCTTTACATGTTTCTATGCTGTATACATATATCTTAGGTGAAATTTACTGAAGTGGAGACTTTTTTGTGATGAGGTAGGAGTTTTGCTGACGAAACAGTATAACTGGTTGCTTCTGACGCGGCATCTCACCTCTCTGCACACATGATGACATCATAGAAAGGGTGTGGCGTGTGACAATATATACATAAAGAAAGTGAGTACAGTGTTTAGGCAGAAATAAAGCGAAAAGCGCTGGAGAGAAATTTATAAAGCAGAGGGCCTTCATCAAAAATTTAACTCTTTCTTTAAAATATTGCTAAAGCACTTTAAGTGTACTTTTCCCCAGAAAAAAGGGCAAAACCAAGCAGAAACATAGTTTAAGGATGGATAATTCAAAGGGCAAAAGTGTCTTCTACCGGGCTGAGAAAACTTCAGTGAATAAGCAGGGGTCAACATCTGAATCTCTGTCACAACCAGTACTGTGAAACCTTTCATTCCATCATTAAAAACGAAAAAATTGTTGCTATGCTCAAGAAATAAAACACATACAAGAACAAGACGAAAATTAGTTGGAAATTTAATGACAAGAAACAAACGAAAAGTGTGACCCAAATGAAACTGAGCCCCCAGAAAATTGCTCTGGCAGAAATGGTAACACTTCCAAATCATGAGCCACCAAATTTAATTATTATATTCTGACAGTGGATGCAGACACTACACCCAGTAATAAAAAAGGATGTACAGTATCTGGCAGAATTATTTGTACAGACAGGGTAAGCACCACCAATAGATGTTCGTTTTAAAAATGCCACTCCTAACGAGGTTACAGAATTCATCAGATGGCTATAAATACTGTTATGAAGTTTCTAGCAGAGTATAAAATTTTTTTCTATCTTGAAGGATTATCCTTAAGCAATTTTGTAATCAGTGGACGACTCAAGGCATGTAGTATAGGTTGAAGTCTACCTAAATAAAAAAAACTGGAGGTAAGCAAACCACATAAAATTACAGGTCTATATCATTACTTCCAATCTTTTCAAAAGTGAATGAGAAGGTTTCCCTACAGGATTCTCCACAGAGAAATCAAAACAAGCCCTCAAAAATGCAGTTCTGATAAAACCAAACAAGAAAAATATTCTGGGAGTTTACCGTGTGCCCTTTCTGTACCATCGACTGTTTGGATTGCCCTCATTTGTCTTGCATGGATGTAATCTTGCGATCTTAGCAGTGAGCAAGGGGTCTCATTAACTTCAGGTTTGAAACTAACCTCAGAATGAGGGACCATATACGTGGAGTTTCTCAACGATTGATACTACATAAATGATATTCCAGTGACTACGAATGGCGGTTAAAAATCTGTTACGTTTATTAATGACGGAAAAATACTTATCAAGAGTCCAAACTCAATCGTTCCACACACAGCTCAGATGATAGCTGAAGACAACTACAAGGACGCATATCAAGCAATTTCAGACTAGAATAATGAACTGTTATAATTTTACTCAGCCAGAATCCACCAGAAAAGATGTTTCGAAGTGCGCTGTTCCCGGAAAAGTTGTTCTTATTGATGAATCCTCTCAAACATAAGGCAACGCAATTTCCCCAGACTATACTGTGCCAACGATCCTTTGTCTAGATTCTTGGCCACATCTTTATGGCTTGCAGGAGCCAGTTGCTACATGGGCGGCGATAAATGTCTTCTCATCAGGATGACACCTGCTGTAAATCTTGTATCCATAAATTCCTGATGAAGGGTGGTCGATGACATTAGAGGAGTTGGAGGAGCGACATGGATGCCTGTATCTGTAGGCCGTAATACACTGAGAATTCTAGAGAACCTTTTATTCAGTAATGGAAGTATAATGGCTGGTGGCGATAACATTTTTATCAGAACATGATCGCGATCAACAGGAAAAAATCTCTTTTGTCTTCTCAGAACAGCTTTACAAATTCAGCGAGCAGCCACCGATTTTATGTGAACTCCGCAGAAATAATTATTTGCTGTTTTCAGTATAAAAAACTGTGCGTGTTGTTGGCAACGGAGCCCATCTCTCACGTTTCAGCGCCCGTGCACTGTTGAGGCGCAAAAAAATTGAAGTTACGATTTGCGGTCGCAGTGCGACGGCCAGTTCTTGCTTTACACCTGACGGAACGTCTTACGGTATAAAATGGAAGACTTAATGAGAGGTTTCAGCTTGCGTATTTTTTTAGTTTCGGCAGCGAGGCTTATAAGCTATCGAGAGAGGCCCCGACATGCAATTAACGGGTAGTTCATAGTTTTATTGCCACGATAGCGTTACACGTTTCTGAGATCTCACTCCACTTCGTATTTAGAAGAAAGCCTAATGACCGTCCTCGACAGGTAACCATTATCTTATACCTTAAAGCGTTTATCGTCTCATTTTATTGATAGTTTTATTCATCTTAGCTTCGAGACCTTAGCACAGTTGACGTGGTCTTATTGCATGTACCCAGGTACTAATGGAAAATGAAGTTCAAACAGCTCTAAAGACATCTCAGAGATAGACCACTTACGTATAAAGGTTTGATAGACGGCAGTAAAGCCAGTGATTCAGTGCACTATTTTGTGGACAGAGTGAAAGCTGTGATACGGAAATCTGTCCTGTCCTGTCCTGTCCTGCTTGCGTCTACTGAACTCTTTTTTGCTATTTTTTAAAGGTGATTACTCAGTTCATGGCGTGAATGCAATTTCGTCTGGTTGGAACGGTACCACACCTAATGGAGACTGAAAGAGACTGAATCTGTTATATGGCGACTTTAAGTAACGTTTTACCAACCTCCGAAAAAAAGCGTAAAGTGAATGTTATAACTATTCTCTCTCTCTCTCTCTCTCTCTCTCTGTATGTGTGTGTGTGTGTGTGTGTGTGTGTGTGTGTGTGTGTGTATGGTGTCCAAGAAAAAGTGTCGAAAGCTTTGAGAGGTGGCAGTACATATCGAAACAAGAAAAATAAGTCCAATAATCATGGGTCCGGAAATGCATACTTTCTGAGATAAATCCAATAAACATGCGTCGGGAAACGCATACTTTCAGCGAAAAACACATGTTTACAGGATCTGTTCAACGTGGCGTCCATTCATGTCAATGCACGCCTCTGACCTCCTGCTTATAATGAATGGCAGCCTTTGAAGCATATCCGGTTATTGTTGTACCTGCTGGCATGCAGTGAAGACGAGCACATCTTTGATTGGCGTGGCGCAGACCAATTCCTTCAAGTGTTCCAATTGTTCAGATGGCTCTGAGCACTATGGAACTTACAATCTGTGGTCATCTGTCCCCTAGAACTTAGAACTACTTAAACCTAACTAACCTAAGGACATCACACACATCCATACCTGAGGCAGGATTCGAATTTGCGACTGTAGCGGTCCCGCGGTTCTGGACTGAAGCGCTTAGAACCGCTCGGCCACTCCGGCCGACTGCAAGTGTTCCCACAACCAACAGTGTAGGGGATTGAGGTCTGAGGAACGAGCAAGCCAAGGTGTGACACCCCGACCCCCTCTGCCCCCCTCCCGATCGATCCAGCAGTCCTAAAATGTCTGCGACGAATGTTCGTGCACATTGCGACGAAAATGAACTGATTCGCCATTATGGACGAATCACATTTTTATTCTTTGTTGCAAATGCACAGCCTCCCTCAAGGCAGGCAATGCATTAATGAGAAAGTCTATAAATGCGCCCCATTTAGGCTTTGCAGATAGCATGTATGGCCCTACTAATCCGTCGCCAAATACGCCTGCCCATACGTTGATTGAGAATCGGTCTTGATGCCCTCTTTCCGGATATGATTGGGGATTTACATCTGCCCATACATATAGGCTATGGAAATTCACAACACCATGTTGTAAAATAAAATCTTGGGTGTGAACAGTGGATCTATGGCACACTTCTCCAACAGCCATTGACAGAACCGCCGTCTGCCATGATGAGCCTGTGGCCTTAGGGTGAGAATGCGCTGTAGATGATATGGTTACAGCAATTGTTCATGATGTGCCTCAGAGATAATATAGTGGGACTGGCCTTCTGCTGTTGCTAATCGAAGCACACTGATCCCAGGGTTTCTTCCACTGAATTTAGCACACGCTCCTTAATGTCAGGCGTGTGAACTTTGCAGGTCTTCCACTGTCAGTCTTCTGCGGTGCAAGAGTACTTGTATCCCTCAGACGCTGGAAAACTCTGCTCAGCAGCTCATCAGAGAGCACTCTGCGCTGTGGATATTTTTCAAGTTAAGGGGCAAGGGCTCGCAGGCTAAGTCCATTTGCTAAACCGTAGCGCAGTACCATATCCGCCATTTCACTTGTCGAGAAATAAGCTTCCAAAGCTAACAAGTGATGGAAGAGAGAAAATACAAATGCACTACACCATTTGCACATACAAACAGCGGAATAACAGTAAACATATAGTGTTCAAATGTGTGTGAATACTTAAGGGACCAAACTGCTGAGGTCATCAATCCCTAGACTTACACACTACTTAAACTAACTTACGCTAAGAACAACACACACACACACACACACACACACACACACACACACACACACACACACCCATGCTCGAGGGAGGAGTCGAACCTCCGGCGGGAGAGGCCGCGCAATCCGTCACATGGCGCCTCAAACCGCGCGGCCACGTAGTGTCCGAGTTATTCGAGAAAAACGTACAAAAGCGACCTTAAATGCGGTTTTCTTCAATAACACACCGTGGCCTCCAGCGAAAACGCATTCTCGTAGAAAATTTAACTACATTATATTTCTTACAAATGTGTCCCGTTCACTTCTTCTGTAGGACTAATACTTTATGCGCAGGGAACGACATCCATGGTTTTTGAAGGCGATGCGGATCGCATGAAACATATCAGTAGGAGCAGCTGTATAAACCAGTATACTTCCTTTTTGAGACGATCCCAGACAAAAAAAACCGAAGGGCTGAGATTAGGTGATCTTGAAGGCCCTGTTTAACCCATCCAATCTTAGGAACTGGATGTCACATTATTAAGGTAAAAATACATTGTTTGCTTTGCAACAAAATCTTTCATTTGATAACTACATGCCTATCAGTAGTCAGAGCCTTCAGCAGTTCTTTTATTTAGCTGGCTGCATTGGTGCCTGTGGGATTCAAGTAGTTCGGGTAATGAAGGTTTTTGTGAGGTAAGTTACTTAAGTAATGTATAGATTATTGTTAGGATTTCTACTAATTCAGGGCCATTCTTTTGCATCAGTTATTTGGAGTAAGGTTATCATTTTTAAGCAGTCAGATCGCGCTATCCTTGAATATTGTGAGTAATTAATGAATAGCGAAAGTCTGAGTTCTCTCTGTCACGACGAATCTGTAGGTCAGTGTTGAAATGATAAATAATGGCAAAGAGGCAGTATAGTCTATTTCACTTAGCAATATAAGTAGAAAATCATTATAAAGAAAGTTTCACATTATCAGTTACAGTAGTTTAAGCAGAAAAATTAAATAAAGAAGTTTCGCTTTCTGAGAAGAACTTACTCGTTCCTTGCCTCATATCAGTCCACCTAATTTTTAGCACACTACACTGAAATAGTCAAATCTTTCTTTTAAGTTAAATAGTATATCTACTGAGCATGGTAGGAAGAGCTAGGTTTGTGGGTTACGAAAAGTGCTGAGATTCACATGTAACTGCCTTCAGTTAAATATCTATTGAAAATTAAACACACAGGCCGTGAAATACCATTTGACATTTCCTAGGAAGATCCCTTAAACAATAATTCAGTACAACCTTGCCTATCTTTAACCTTTTTTAAACATAAAATATTTAAACTCCCAAATTAAAATTGATTTAGAAAGAATAAAGTTCTTAAAAATTCCTTGTAAGGTTCAAAGACAAATGCCATAATACAATCACATACAAACGCGTTCCAAAGGCCAACACTTTGGATAACTCAAGTGCCACACGCCTAGGCAGGCGCTACTTTGAGACGCGAAGGCCCGGTTACACTGTGATCCAACACAATCGCCAAGTCGCCAGGCCCCTGCATGACCACGGCCTCCACATACTATAAACTCAATAGTAAAAATAACAAAATTCAGTAAGGTTTCCTTCAACACAAGTGAACTGCTTAGCCACTAAAATACGAAATAAGTAGCTGAACTAAAATAACTCCTGCTTTGTTTTAAAACTTAATCCAAAAACGCACTGCAAGTCTTACTATTAACAAACAAGGTGAAGGAGCACCAAGATTAATTATCATCACTTATGGTCGCCTTAATGGCACAATAGTTTAAAACATACAATTTGACTGTGATCATAATTGCGGCAACACAAATCGTTAGTACTAGAGCAACCTCGGAATTGAATAATCACTTGACCATACTTTAACGGCACAATAGTTTACAAGTATCTAGAATTGTCGGTGAGAACTAGTTCGTGCCCTACGTACGTCACAAAACCTGTGTAACAGTTCACTTCAAGAGCCCTAGTCTGCTGATAACAATTTCCAATGATAACATTATTTTTAAGAAGTACACACCTACAACTTTGCACGCTGCCTTAGCTGACATACGTGTGACGTTTAGGTTATGCCACACAATACACAGCGTCAACATGAGGCGTAAAATTACCAAATATAAAATTTACCGCTGAAAACCAGGATGCCAGTAACAGTTTTACATTTGCAGACCAAGCTCACCACTGCACGTTTGACTAGAAAAGGCATTTAATAAATCTGCAGCGCGTCTACCACATTTACGACGGATTCAGACTTCAGCAAAATTAGAGTGGCATTCGATACAAGGCCGTGTACCCGTCCAAGGAACAACAAAGGTTCCACACCCGAGGTCAATGTCTCCACATACTTCGCGAAGCGAACGTTCACAGTACCTTCCTGCCTTCTTAAGGGATTCAGAATCAATTGCTTTCAACTGGCCAGCCCCCCCCCTCCCCCCCCCACTCTGTTTCTCTCTCTCTCTCTCTCTCTCTCTCTCTCTATCTCTCTCTCTCCCTCCCTCCCTCCCTCCCTCCCTTCCTCTCTAATTGGGGATACACTTCATTATACTCGCTCTCCATCACTGAGCCAGCTGCCCAAACACATACACACACAGCTGCCTGACCACTGTCCACAGCAGATCACTTTCTTCACTTCCTGCACGCATGCGCCCGATCTTCAACTTAACCTCGCGAGCCTCCACTCTCGTGAGGACCACCGCGCAACCACCCTGCCACTCATCGATCAAACTTCATCTTGACCCAACGGCCATTTCGATACGGACACTGCACGGCTCACAAGTCTCAAATGCTTCGATTCTCTTCTGTTCTACAGTCCACGATTCACTGCCATATAATGATGTACTTCAAAAGTTCATACAAATTTATTTCTCAAATTAAGGCCTATGTTTGATACTAGTAGCTTTGCCTTGGCCAGATATGCCCTCTTCGCCTGTGTTGGTTTGCCTTTTATGTCCTCCTTGCTTGGTCCGTCATGCGTCATTTTGCTTCCAAGGTGGCAGAATTCATTAACTTCGTATTCTTTGGGATCTCCAATTTTGAAGTTACATTTATCGCTGTTCTTATTTCTACTACTTCTCATTACTTAAGTCTTTCTTCTCTTTACTCTCAGTCCATATTCTGCACTCACTAGACTGTTTATTCCATCTAACTCATCTTGTAATTCTTCTTCACTTTCACTGAGGATAGCAAAGTCATCAGCGAATCTTAACACTGACATCATTTCACCCTGAATTTTAATTCCAATCTTGAATCTTTTTTTTATTTCCATCATTGCTTCTTCGATGTATAGATTGAGCAGTATGGGTAAAAGACTGTATCCCTGTCTTACCCCCTTTCGGATAGGAGTATTTCGTTCTATGTCTTCCAGTCTTATTGTTCTCTCTTAGGTCTGGAATACATTGAATATAGTGTATTCTGCCTTTCGCTGTAACTTACTCGTTTTCTCTCAGAATTTCGGGCATCTTGCACGCTTTTTCTAGGTCGACAAATCCTGTGAACATGTCTTGGTTTTTCTTCAGTTTGCTTCCATTATCAAGCGCAATGTCCGGACTGCCTCTTGCCATTGCCTTTCCTAAAGCCAAACTGATACTCGTCTAATAGTTCCTATATTTTCTTTTGGATTCTTTTGTATATTTTTCTTGGCAATAGCATGGGGCATGAGCTATGAAGCTGATTGTTTCACAATTCACGTACTTACCTTCCCTTGCTATCGTCGGAATTGTGTGGACGGTAGCTTACCGAAAGTCTGATGATATGTCGCCAGTCTCATAGATTCTTCTCATCAACTTCAAAAGTAGTTTCATTTCTATTTGTCCGTATGATTTTATAAATTCCGAAGGAATGTTATCTATCCCTTTCACCTTATTTAATCTCACGTCTTCCAAAAGCTTTCTTTCAATTTCTGATTCTAATACTCGATCCCCTATCTCTTCCATATCGACTGCAATTTCTTGCCGGCCGGGGTGGTCGAGCGGTTCTAGGCGCTACAGTCTGGAACTGCGCGACCGCTACGGTCGTGGGTTCGAATCTTGCCTCGGCTATTGATGTGTGTGATGTCCTTAGGTTAGTTAGTTTTTAGTTGTTCTAAGTTCTAGGGGACTGATGAGCTCAGAAGTTAAGTTCCGTATTGCTCAGAGCCATTTGAACAAAAATTTCTTCATCATTAGACAATTCCTCCTCCTAGTAGAGGCCGCCAGTGTACGCTTTCCGCCTATCCGTTCTCTCCTTTGCGTTTAACAGTGGAATTCCCGTTGCACTCTTAACGTTGCCAGCCTTGGTTTTAATTTCACTTTTCGGTGTGCTGAGTCAGTGCTAGTGTATAGACAAGGAAATACGTCGCGTCGGATAAGGAGTAAACAGGTGGTCCACTCCCTATAAAGTAAGGCCAGTCTGTTAAAACAGCGCAGTCTCATTCGATTTATTCCTACTGTTTATACACAGTTTCAAATTCTTGCAAAGACGTTATTGCGCAAAATACTAGTGCTAAAATGAAAATGTTCGTTTATTTGTCAACACCGATCACTAGAAACACCACACAAACCGTGCAGATCTTATCAGATGAGGTCAGGATCGTGACCAAGATGTTTAATTTCCATTTTGTGTACAGCAATTTCCCATGACTTGTCTGAAGAACTGACTCTTCGACACTCCATACCGTGGGATGGTAAGTTCAGAAATAGGATAAGGTCTCAGTACTATCCGTTGCAAAGCTTTGGTGTAACGTTGTAGCGCGAAAGTGAGCTGTGAAATAAAAGATGTGTTTCATTACCATTTGTTGTTGTTGTGGTCTTCAGTCCTGAGACTGGTTCGATGCAGCTCTCCACGCTACTCTATCCTGTGCAAGTTTCTTCATCTCCCAGTACATACTGCAGCCTACGTTCTTCTGAATCTGCGTAGTGTATTCATCTCTTGGTCTCCCTCTACGATGTTTACCCTCCACGCTGCCCTCCAATACTAAATTGGTGATCCCTTGATGCCTCAGAACATGTCCTATCAACCGATCCCTTCTTCTAGTCAAGTTGTACCACAAACTCCTCTTCTCCCCAATCCTATTCAGTACCTCCTCATTAGTTATGTGATCTAATCTTCAGCATTCTTCTGTAGCACCACATTTCGAAAGCTTCTATTCTCTTCTTGTCCAAACTAGTTATCGTCCATGTTTCACTTCCATACATGGCACACTCCATACGCATACTTTCAGAAACGACTTCCTAACACTTAAATCTATACTCGATGTTAACAAATTTCTCTTCTTCAGAAACGCTTTCCTTGCCATTGCCAGTCTACATTTTATATCCTCTCTACTTCGACCATCATCAGTTATTTTGCTCCCCAAATAGCAAAACTCCTTTACTACTTTAAGCGTCTCATTTCCTAATCTAATTCCCGCAGCATCACCCGGCTTAATTTGACTACATTCCATTATCCTCGTTTTGCTTTTGTTGATGTTCATCCTGTACCCTCCTTTCATGACACTGTCCGTTCCGTTCAACTACTCTTCCAAGTCCTTTGCTGTCTCTGACAGAATTACAATGTCATCGGCGAACCTTAAAGTTTTTATTTCTTCTCTATGGATTTTAATACCCACTCCGAATTTGTCTTTTGTTTCCTTTACTGCTTGCTCAATATACAGATTGAATAACATCGGGGAGAGGCTACAACCCTGTCTCACTCTCTTCCCAACCAATGCTTCCCTTTAATGTCCCTCGACTCTTATAACTGCCATCTGGTTTCTGTACAAATTGTAAATAGCCTTTCGCTCCCTGTATTTTACCCGTTTACAATTTGAAAGGGAGTATTCCAATCAACATTGTCAAAAGCTTTCTCTAAGTCTACAAATGCTAGAAACGTAGGTTTGCCTTTTCTTAATCTAGCTTCTAAAATAAGTCGTAGGATCAGTATTGCCTCACGTGTTCCAGTATTTCTACGGAATCCAAACTGATCTTCCCCAAGGTCAGCTTCTACCAGTTTTTCCATTCGTCTGTAAAGAATTTGCGTTAGTATTTTGCAGCCGTGACTTATTAAACTGATATTTCGGTAATTTTCACATCTGTCAACGCCTGCTTTCTTTGGGATTGGAATTATTATATCCTTTTTGAAGTCTGATGGTATTTCGCCTGTCTCATATATTTTGTTCACCAGATCGTAGAGTTTTGTCTGGACTGGCTCTCCCAAGGCTGTCAGTAGTTCTAATGGAATGTTGTCTACTCCAGGGGCCTTGTTTCGACTTAGGTCTTTCAGTGCTCTATCAAACTCTTCACGCAGTATCATTTCTCCCATTTCATCTTCGTCTACATCCTCTTCCATTTCTATGACACTGCCCTCAAGTACATCTCCCTTGTATAGAACCTCTATATACTCCTTCCACCTTTCTGCCTTCCCTTCTTTGCTTAGAACAGGGTTTCCATCTGAGCTCTTGAATTCATGCAAGCGGTTCTCTTTTCTCCAAAGGTCTCTTTAATTTTCCTGTAGGCAGTATCTATCTTATTTGTCCTCTAGACATGCCAGCTGAGCCATTTTGCACTTCCTGTCGATCTCATTTTTGAGACGTTTGTATTCCTTCTTGTCTGCTTCATTTACTGCATTTTTTATTTTCATCTTTCATCAATTAAATCAATATTTCCTCTGTTACCCAAGGATTTCTACTAGCCCTCGTCTTTTTACCTACTTGATCCTCTGATGCCTTCACTACTTCATCCCTCAAAGCTACCCATTCTTCTTCTACTGTATTTCTTTCCCCCATTCTTGTCAATTGTTCCCTTATGCTCGCCCTGAAACTCTGTACAACGTCTGGTTTAGTCAGTTTATCCAGGTCCCATCTCCTTAAATTCCCATCTTTTTGCAGTTTCTTCAGTTTTGATCTACAGTTCATAACCAATACATTGTGGTCAGAGTCCACATCTTCCCCTGGAAATGTCTTACAATTTAAAACCTGGTTCCTAAATCTCTGTCTTACCATTATATAATCTATCTGAGACCTGTCAGTATCTCCAGGCTTCTTCCATGTATACAGCCTTCTTTTATGATTCTTGAACCAAGTGTTAGCTATGATTAAGTTGTGCTCTGTGCAAAATTCCACCAGGCGGCTTCCTCTTTCATTTCTTGTCCCCAATCCATTTTCACCTACTACGTTTCCTTCTCTCCCTTTTCCTACTACTGAATTCCAGTCACCCATGACTATTAAATTTTCGTCTCCCTTCACTATCTGAATAATTTCTTTTATTTCATCATACATTTCTTCAATTTCTTCGTCATCTATAGAGCTAGTTGGCATATAGACTTGTACTACTGTCGCAGGCGTGGGCTTTCTATCTTGGCCACAACAATGCGTTCGCTGTGCTGTTTGTAGTAGCTTACCCGCATTCCTATTGTTTTATTCATTATTAAACCTACTCCTGCATTACCCCTATTTGATTTTGTATTTATAACCCCGTATTCACCTGACCAAAAGTCTTGTTCCTCCTGCCACCGAACTTCACTAATTCCCACTATATCTAACTTTAACCTATCCATTTCCCTTTTTAAATTTTCTAACCTACCTGCCTGATTAAGGGATCTGACATTCCACGCTCAGATCCGTAGAAAGCCTGTTTTCTTTCTCCTGTTATATTTTTATCAGTCCCCTTCTCTATGTAACGTACGTCGTGGCTGACTGTACTGTAACAGCCTTTTTTTGTTTTAGATTTCTGCTTCATGTCCTTTTGTGTTATGTTTTTCATTGGTAACTGTAAGTCCACGTTAAACCTCTTTCCATGGTCATAGATAGAGCAGTTTCTGAGTAATTACAAGGCTTTTTCGTTGATAAGTGATTCATAATATTACTCCCATTGGATTGTTAAAATACACAAATACTTTGAACAGATCTTTACGATGACCTCGATAACCATTTTCGGTTATTTTTCTTACGGTCCTGTTCTAAATTTTTAAAACTGCGTCCATATGTTATGCATCTTATGCACAGAAATGGTTTCCATAGCTAAAATTTGAGTGTATAAGTGAATAATACCTATTAAAAATCCACTTGCTGTTACACACTGATTGGAGAACTCTAAAGCCAGGTAATCTACAACTTGTACGGAAACTACACTGCAGTCGAAAGCGTCAAAGAATGCACAATGGAGAAAGTAGTTGAGACGGGAATAAGGACTTTAACCTGTCTCTCATGTTATTCAATTAGTACAGTGAACAACCCATGAAGCAAACCAACGATAAATTCGGAAAGGAAACAGAGATGATATAAAAGCCGATGATATTCTAATTTTTGCAGAGACGGCAAAGGAATTATTAGTTCAATTGTACGAAATAGATAGTGAGCTGAGAAAGAGGTTATAAGACTAAAATCGATAAAAGTAATACCAGGGTAAAGGACTATAGCACAAGAAAGTAAGGTGATGCTGAGGGAATTGGAAAATATTAACTACCATTTATAAGAAGAGTTTTGCTGTTTGGTTCTTTCGGCAGCAAGATAACTAACGATGCGCATACTAGAGAGGACAAAAATTGCATAGTGCCCTTCTGAGAAAGAGAAATTTTTTAACATCAAGTATAAATTTAAGTCTTCTCTGAAACTATTTATCTTTATTGTAGCCTTATTTCGAAGTGAAGCACGGACGATAAGGAATATAGACTAGAAGAGAATACGCTATCTGATACCAGGAGACTGCCATGTGATGCATGAATTGACCACTACATACCATGAATGGCGAACCAGCCGGTATAAAAGGAGGCACAGAGTATTGTGTTGTCAGCAGACAAGCATCAACAGCAGAATGGATTGTCAGAAGACTTCACTGACTTAGAACTTGGACCGGTCATTGGATGTCACCTGGGTAACACACGTCAGAGACATTTCACCTGTTCTAAAGCTGCCCAAGTCGACTGTTGGCAATGTGACTGTGAACTGGAAACGCGAAGGAACAAGGCCAGTTAAATCAATACCAGGCAGCCCTCATACAGTGAAGGATAGAGGCCTTTGAGCATTACGAAGTATAGTTGTAAAAAATCATATGAAATCAGCGAAAGAGATGGCTCGAGAGTTCCAACGTGCTACCAGAAGTCAAGCTAGCAGAATGACTATGAGTAGGGAGTAAAAAATAATGGGATACTATGGTCGAGCAGCTCTTCATAGACCGAATGTTTCTGCAGTCAGTGCTAAGCGATGCCTGAGGTGGTGTAAAATGTGACACCACAGGACGGAGGATTACTGGAAACGAGTGATTTGGACTGGTGAATCATGCTTTTTCCTAGAGCAATATGATGCGAAGGTTTGGGTTTGGACAATGCGCGGAGAATGTTGGGGATGTTCTTCGTGCTTAAGGGGACTTGGAACTCCCCATCCCAACAATGTCAAATTTAGTGACTTGACTTCCCTGTATTTCAGGGACCACTGTAGCTACTGACATGAAACTTTTACAGGACATTAAACTCTATGTTCTGAGCTCACCTGAAGGTGGCTGGCAGTTGTCCAGCCAAAATATCGTGCAATGAAGTTTACGACGACCGGCTGCAAGCCCGAAATCTTTTTGAACAGTTGATTCGCCGGGAAAATTTTAAATTTTGCAATTGCAGACCTACTTTTTGTCGCTCAGTTGAAAAAGACGGTAATATCACCAGTGCTAATTTGTGTCACTACAAATCTCAATAATAAGCCGTTCCGAATGTGGTCGACCGAAACTGAAAACTATTGTCATATTTGATGCGCTCTTGGCTCATCAGGTTCAAACCATTTCGCCAGTGCTAGTCTTGTATCCCTCCTTCACGTAGATTAATGCAATATGCGAACGTAAGTGGCATGATTCTACTATCTATAATATTTAATGTCGCACACATTAAATTATTCTACTATGCGTAATATTTAATATCACTGACAGCGTTGAATACTTCCATGTATTCAACATTGTCTCCATGCTGACCTCACGACTTTTGTTGAGGTCACCACGTTGTATGGCAATGAGTGCTCGCCTCATGACGGCAAAAGTGTTACAGACTCTCGTCTTTTGTTTCGCACAAAAAAGTGAATGTAGTATTGCTGAAGTTCACAGATGTGGTGATTGCTCAGTTTGGCCCGGGAGGCAGTGCCGACTGGCGCTAGAGCAGTAAACGGGCGCTCCTTCTCGCGAAAACAGCGTCTGCGAAAATAAAAGCAAAGCTACCGTTGTACCTGCCGCATATAATATTCATAAATGGAAGCTTTGTCAGTTCGTATATTTTTAGAGGGCAGATAATCACGGCCTTGTTTTAACTGATCGTAAATATCTGACAGGTGGGCCATTTGTTATTTGGCTAGCAAAAAAGAAGTTAATTATGAATGTCTGTGCTTGTAAATGGGCGCTGATTTTTTTGGGTCAGTGGCAGTTAGCGATAAATCTGAGGGTCTCTATTTGTGCAATTTTCCCTGTGCTGCGAATACACTGACATCCGACACATACGTGTTTTAGTTTTTTGCAAAAAACTGCCATGACTATAAATCCAGAGGATTTATTGCATTTTTGATCATCTTTTACATCTGTGATGCCCTAAATACGTTCGGCGTAAATGTGGCAGTTACTATAAAATTGTCGTACGCTTCTCTTGCAATTAGGAGCTTCTGCAAACAATACAATTGATTGACGATTGAAAAACAGAAAGGAAATACGACCGTCTATATAAGCAATTTTTTTGCAAACTGAGAAACATGAAATTTCCCCATTAGACACAACCTCAACTTTAGACACGTAATAAGCCACTTATCTTATTATGTATACAATGGAATTGTATTTATGCCCTAATAAGTATTCGTCGCGTATTTAATTTATTTATGATACATTGACAATGTTCCACCTTTACATATTTAAAAATTACAAAACTATTTTATTTTATTTTAATAGATCTAAAACTTGTTACTTCTAGGAAGTATCGTGTGAGTGCATCCCTTAAAAAACGTTTAAAAATTTTTCTATCACGATCTGTGCCTCTATTATGAAGAAAAATATTTTCAAAAATATAATCTTAGTTGATGAGAACCTAAGAAATGCAAAATAATCAGACTACACCTTTTATTTGGGCAAAATTATTTTCTCTGTTAATCTGAAAATTCGCTCGATATTCTGCCATCTAAAACATTGTATAGCAGAGACTTAAACAACTTGATCAGGCATCCTAACAGTGCAGTTATTTATCAGTCAGCCAAAAACCATCTAAAATTATGGAACGTTATGATCCGAAACTTCACCCAATGAATATAGATAACAAAGGACCAAAAAAATCACGAATCAGTTTCATTCCATACCAATCAAAACTAAACGACAGAATTCAATGCAGATTCGTAATATTAGACGGGACAGAAAAACACCAAAATTTGGATGTCCTCTTCAGCCCTATCAGCGCATTCACTCAGTGGCAATCACTGTTAATGAAAACGATAATCACATTTAAAGTAAAAAAAACTTAAAATTAAGAGGCAGTTGAAAAACAAACTGTTTTAAATGTGTGGTGTAATGTTTCTGAGCAACAAACAATATTGCACTATTTTCGTTATTCTATATTGCATGTAATACTTTGGAAAACAACTTTTTTAAATTACTTCAGCTTGATCCTTTGAGTCATTGTCATAACTTTTACTGTAAAAATTACAGAAGCGAATCTTTCACAATGAGATGGGTTGATAATGATGTGGGCAAAGATTTTGAAGGTTTATTTTTGTTTCCGGTCGGCATAGCCAAAGAATGTCATGATAACCATCTTTTGTTTACACATTTCAGGTTGGCGAATCCAACGAATATATCATGATAATTACCTTTTATTTCTTCCCTAGTTAGATTTATGTCCCTGATGGAAAATACTGTTTTCCGATTAAGGCCTGATACTTTCTAGATTTTCAGCTGCCGAGAATTCTTCCGGGTTGTATGGCCGTGGTCCATGGAACTGTTCTATCCCTGACGTTTCGTCCAAAGCTACGTTGGACATCTTCGGAGGTGCTCCTGGTTGTGCTGAGTCTGCCGAAACGTCAGGAATAGAAGAGTTCCATGGACCACGGCCGTACAATCCGGAAGAATTCTCTACAGCTGAAACATCCGGTCGTGAAAGCCTTCATTGTATGATTTCTAGATTTTAATACGAAGATGCTAATGGCAGGGTAAAACCCGCTCAAAGTCAATGGTTGCCGCGAAAGTCGCGACAGATAGCCGTCTTTTGCTTTGGTAATGTTTTCATGTAAGTCAGTGACATCACCCGCAGGTCGTTTCTCCATACTCGTGCGTCCGCCGTGATGGTTTCGTCTTCATTCTCTCACACGTCGTCTAGCAGTCCTAATAATTTCTGAAATTAGAGGTTTGTCCAAGAATCGAAATAGTTAAAAAGATTTAAAAGTTTTATCGGCAGAACAGCTTGACATTATACATGTGGCTCTTGAGGAGGATAACTGCACTCGCTGGTGGAATTGTGGAGCCCCTGATAATCTGAGGTGGAAATTGTGAAGTGGCAGACTCTTTCCCACAAACAAAAACACATATTTCTCTTATGAAATTGCATTAATGTACTACATAACATAATAAAGTTCATCTGTATAACAAAATTTCTGACATCCTATCGCAGACATGAAATCTGATTTAGAATTTATAGATTACGTTGAGGCCGTGAACCAACACAAGAGGAAACTTTTTTTTATTTCTTCCTAAATAATTATACCTGATAATTTTTATTTGATTGATTCCTGGTCTGCGTATAAAAAATCATACTCTTAGGGCATACTATCCCTCCTGAAAAATGTGTGACATTGCAGTTCATACCACCTGCAACCACTGGACAAATTCAAATTCTGGATGTTTCTTTTTTCCTTGCCTATAAAACATATTATCGCACTATCCGCAGCTACACCTTAAAGGACAGCCAGTTTCACAATAAGCTCCATCACAGAGTGTTTCGCATTCGGTTGCATGCCATCACATTCCATGTTCTCATCACCCCGTTACACTAACATGATTCTATATCCATTCTTTAAGAGTGGATACCTAACTGATCGTTCTACACCGTTCGTAACTCCCAAAGAGTTCGCCTTCGATCTTGATTATGCGCACCCACGTGATCATTGCGGCGCACCGTTTTTCATTCAGAGTTCATTGTGTAGTTAATCGTTTGTTTTGAACATTTATTGAATGTCGACAATGTCTATTTTGGCAAGTGTAATATATACATCCCATAGAAGGCTGATCTCTGCACCTCCCAGACACTTATTTTCTCGCCCTCCTCGTGCACATTGTGAGTTATTAACTGTTATTATTTTTTCTGACATAATTGTTAATACTTTCAAATGAGCCTTACTAAGGACTGAACTTTTTACTTCGCACTCCAGGGATTTCTCATAAGTATTTAAGACAACACAAACCTTCCAAACAGTTTAGAAACGCGAAAAATTTAAAACTCATATCATAAAAACTAACAAATCAAACATGAACTGACTTGGAGTAGGTGGACCTCAATGTTATCTGCTGAACGTAAAAATTAGCAACACGTCGGGTGGCGATGAAACTATCTCCAGAAAGGGTCTTGAAAGAACATAACAAACCAAGTGAACCGTTCATTTATTTTCAAAGAATATTCTTAAGAATTTATTCTACTTACTAGCGATTCGTCAAGAACATTAACACTTTTAACCACACTATGTGAGCGTGGAAGTAGTTGCCAGGGAATAACTTATGGAATAATAAGCAAAATCGTTTTTTTAACAAATGATAATTTGTTCACTTTAATGGTGCCTAAAGCATTTTTTAAAAGAAACAAATTTAAAATTATAATCAGTAAGCACCCTCTAAATATCAAATTACAATATATTTAGAGGCAGAAAGAAACAAATTTTTGAGTGTATGACCTTTCGGGCCGAAAACCTTGCCGCTCCCTTTTGACACCGCCGTAGTTACGACCGCTCACAACAACCTCTGAAAGACTACACTGGTGCAAATCTGCAACACACCACACTACTTTAAACTAAAAGTTTTAACAATTCACACAAGCACACAAACGATGCACCCCGTGGGAGGGAT
This sequence comes from Schistocerca americana, assembly GCF_021461395.2. Classification (NCBI taxonomy): domain Eukaryota; kingdom Metazoa; phylum Arthropoda; class Insecta; order Orthoptera; family Acrididae; genus Schistocerca; species Schistocerca americana. The sequence goes on along the minus strand of NC_060123.1, from coordinate 433,223,047 downwards.
GGAAATGGTACAAAACACTAAAATTAAAATACTAACTTTGCCACCGAAGGTGCAACTTGACTTTAACTTCTAAGAAAAGTCTTACGGTGGAAGAGTGGCAACTTTATATACTAAAATGACCATTTAAATAAAAGCCCATGAAATGCAATCTTATATAAAATTATACAAGGTTGGCCAAACAAGTTAACATGCTCAACAGTACACAGATACCGCCTCTCAAGATGATAGGCAAGATCAAAACGTATTTCAGGAATTGGGCCGTTACACTCCGAGCAATAAATTCGATAATATACCAAATCCAACAAACATGACAGAGGCAGCTCCGAACGACAGACAGACAGTAACTGCCTAACAAATGCGGACGACAGACGAGCAAGCTGGGGACGCGAGACTAACCAAGAAATCAAGTAGAATTTAATAAGAGTAAATCACACAACATCTCACCAATCACTTAACTTCTAATAAACTGCGATTTCTCTAGAAGACCTGGCGCACCACCCCCAAATCGCTCTCACGAACTGTCCGCTGCCAGCCGCTTCAACGGTCGCAGGAAGGCGTGCCGATCTCCCGTCTCCCCTGGCCCGCACCAACCGACCGACTGCCCGCTGCTCCGTCCGCGACTGCTGCTACGTCACGACTGCACTGCTGGAGCGTCTCCCACCCACTTGCAGACACACGACGGCGGAAATACTGGCTCGGACCCAACCATGCAGAGGAAACACGTCCACTGGCAAAACGACATCCCTGCATCAGGAAAGGACCGAGCCAAGCTCCACAAGGTGGTAACTGAAGGGGCCCAGAAGCGCTCGGAGAACCAGTTACACCACGGCGTCGCAGCTCGCACCGGCCAGGCTGAAGTCGTGGATTGACTCCTCTTGCTCTCGTGTCGACCGCGAAGTCACTACCCCTCGCTATACGCCGCGGCCCACTGGACTGACGAGGCGACCTCACATGCGCCGACGCTCAAGACCGACAAGTCCATCTTGTGTCTCAGTGCGCGACGAACCAACCGATCGATCCAACCGCCAATGACAATTGCCTGAGCAAACTCGAGCAGACTGGCGGCCTAAAACGCAGACTCAGATGCAGGAACTAAGCCTCCTGTGTTCTGTTACTGGCGGAGTGGAAAGACTCTCATTTTGCCGGCTTTGAAGGTTGAGCCGAACGAAAGACATACTAGCACTCTGGACGACAGACACTAACTGCCTCACAAATGCGGACGAGAGAAAGACTAGTAAGCTGGGGACGAGAGACTGGCCCAGACTGACTCCGACTGACCACCTGGCGAGCTTATAGCGCCCCTTAAATGCACGTGAACAGGCTAGCTTTCCCCTTTCCCACCAGAGGGAGTCACCAAAGCTGCGATTGCCACAGCAACGCCACCGCCAGAAAGGACGGCGACTGATTCACACTACGCGCTGCGGTGCGCTCTTCAAAACAGCAGTTTTTACCGCGGCTCACCAACTGCTCACATGCGAGTAGGACTCGCTTACCGAGGTTTCTGTACAAACTTAAGCACCAAAGAAACTGGAAGCATATTCAAATACAGAGATTGTAAATAGGCAGAATACGTCGCTGCAGTCGGAAACGCCTACGTAAGACAAGTGTCTGGTGCAGTTGTTAGATCGTTTACTGCTGCTACAATCCCAAGTTATCAAGATTTAAGTGAGTTTAACCGTGTTAGTCAGAGCACGACCAATGGGACACAGCATATCCAAGGTACCGATGAAGTTTGGATTTTTCCGTACGACCATTTAGCGAGAGTACCGTGAATATGAGGAATCCGGTTAAACATCAAATCCCTGATAGCGCTGCGGCCGCAAAAAGAGCCTGCAAGAATGAGACCAACGACGACTGAAGAGAATCGTTGAACGTGATAGAATTGCAACCCTTCCGTAAATTGCTGCAGATTTCAGTGCTAGGCCATCAACAAGTGTCAGCGTGCGAACCATTCAACGAAACATTGTCGATATGGTCTTTCTGAGCCGAAGGCCCACCCGTGTACCCTTGATGACTGTACGACACAAAGCTTGACGCCTCGCCTGGGCTCGTCAACAGCGACATTCGACTTTTGATGACTGGAAACATGTTGCCTGGTCGGACGAGTCTCGTTTCAGATTGTATCGAGCGTATGGACATGTACAGGTATGGAGACAACCTCAGGAATCCATGTACCCTGCATGTCAGCAAGGGACTGTTCGAGCTGATGAAGGCCGTGTAATGGCCTGGGGCGGGTGCGGTTGGAGTGATAGGGGACCCGTGATACGTCTAGATACGGCTCTGACAGGTGAAACATATCTAAGTATTCTGTCTGATCAACTGCATCCATTCGCGTCCATTGTGCATTCAGATGGACTTGGGCAATTCTAGCAGGACAATGCGACTCCCCACATGTCCAGAATAGCTACAGAGTGGCTTCACGAACACTCTTCTGAGTTTAAACACTTCGACTGGCGACCAGTCTCCATATACATGAACGTTATTGAGCATATCTGGGATGCCTTGCAAAGTGCTATTCAGAAGAGATCTCCACACCCTCGTACTCTTACGGATTTATTGACAGCCCTGCAGGATTCATAGTGTCAGTTCCCTCCAGCACTACTTCAGACATTAGTCGAGTCCATGCCAGGTCGTGCTGTGGCACTTCTGCGTGTTCGCGTGGGGCCTACACGATATTAGGCAGCTGTACCAGTGGCTCTTCAATATATAAAGACAGTTCATTATATATATTGGAATATTTGAAAAATACAATCCTGCAACTTCGCAACAAAATCGCGCAGAATTGTCGATGTAAGTACCATATCCACTTAACCTCACATATTTGTTTACTCTGTATTTCATCGTTTGGAAGTTATTTATGTTCACATAGGGCGCTTCTAACACTGTTTCCCACATTAAGGCACCAACATACCGAGAATATTTCACCACAGTGGAAGAATAAAAATAGAAAACTGAGGATTATGTAAAGTGTATCTTGCAAATCTTGTGAACAGCCGTCTGATGATTAACATATTAGTTCGAAACCGGTTACGGAGCTATTTACTTAAATAAATAGCAGCATTAATAGTGGCTGGTTGCTGTCTTCATCTTTGTAAGAATCAACCTACATTAATTGTACACAGCCACGGTCTCACCATGTCAGTTTTAGACAAAATAGCGTTACTGATTTGTTTGACTGATGGGGCTGCTAAGTGCTATACCACCTACTGCACTCCCCTGACTTAAGCCCTCGTGAGTTCAAATCTGTTTCTCAACTGAAGGAAACACTTCACGGCAATAGACCGCGCCACTAGAACTGTCAACACAACTGGCACTGCTAAGAGTATCGTACGACTTCCACATCGCTGGCAACGTCTTATACACAATGCTGGTGCCTCCTTTGAAGGTCAGTAAAACTTTGAAACACGTATATATTTTGTACGACCTGTAAATAGATATTTGCCACTATTTAAGTTCCAACCCTCGTATAAATGTGACATAAAGTCATGCAGGAGGGGGACGACCATTGTGATAATAATCAGTAATTGTCCATTCAGGATGACTGGGTCGGAATGGTAAAAGTCTAACATCAGGCAAGAAATGAGTTTATTGCTCTTATGACGCGTTTCGGAATTTATGCATCGTCAGGTATCCAGAGTAACCTGCGAATGTTTGTACCACATCCAACTTGAAACGCCATAGCTACGTGCAGTAATCGCTCCTGGATATCTGACGGAGGATAAATTCAAAAACGCGTCATATGAGCAATAAATTCATCCCTAGCCTACCACATCCAACTTGAAACGCCATAGCTACGTGCAGTAATCGCTCCTGGATATCTGACGGCGGATAAATTCAAAAACGCGTCATATGAGCAATAAATTCATCCCTAGCCTGGCTTTTATCATTGCGACCCAATCACCCCGATTGCAGGTCTGACGTCGCGTAAGGAATGACAAAAGAAGTTTTTCGTGTGATAGAATTACAATTCTTTTCTTTACTTGGACTGTGAAACCTTGCTTCTAGCCAAATTTTACGGTTGGAGGACAATGGAATGTATCCCATAGGTTTTGATGAGTGAGTTTACATTAAAATATGTGACATAACTCGCCTTGTCTTTTGACTGCACTGACTTAGAAGCTTCGATGTTTTACGCCGCCAGTGGACCGTGGACCCCAAAATGCGACATAAATTGCAACTTGATACGTCGCCCCGTTCCAGAGAGAAAGGGTTTTTACAGTCGGATAGACACTCCGACAGAGAGACGGACAACAAAGTGATGCTATAAGAGTTCAGTTTTTACCGACTGAGCTAGAAACCTTAAAAAGTGGTCAAAATCAGTTGTAGGAGTGCTCTGTGGATGGCGGCTAGTATCAGTCACTCTACACGACCACCGCAGAAATTCCTAAGCGATGGGCCGAGTACACTGTGTGGGCCAGGAACAGCTCTCCCTCGCGCAGAGCACGCCAGTCCACAAGCAGACCGGCAGTGCGCGCCAGTCCTCCATAGTGCGCCGCTGCCCAGACCAAGACTATTAAAAACCCTTTCTCTCAGGAACGGGTAGACATGTCAGATTGCAATTTATGTCGCATTTTAGGGTCCACGGTCCACTCCTCCCCGCCCCAGCGCACCGGTGTCCACCCCGCAAGGCACATGCAGCACCCTCTTCCCAGCTCGCGATGGCCGCCTAACTGGAGGAGCAGCAAAGCTGGCTCTTTACGACTGACAATGAGTGTGCCGAATAACGACTCATTTTTCGGGAGGTTTCACTCAACTGTAAGGCAAATGCTGGAACTGGTACTCTCTTCCATCTGCTTCCTATTAGGACTCCCTCTGCCCCGTGTACCAATCCTAGTCTCATATTCTTTTTCCAAATTGAATCGGTCGATGTCGGTCTCCCTATTTATGAATCATCCGATACCATTTTCGATCTCCGTTATTGCTATTTCTTTATCCTTCTTGGTATTTTTGAGAACATTCAGTATACTCTTTATGCAAAAACACATGACTCCATAAAGTTAGCCATTCTGATATTTATCACGATCAACTTAAATTAAAATGAATAAAGCGATTTTTCTTGTAAATTGCCGCCGGCCGGAGTGGTCGTGCGGTTCTAGGCGCTACAGTCTGGAGCCGAGCGACCGCTACGGTCACAGGTTCGAATCCTGCCTCGGGCATGGATGTGTGTGATGTCCTTAGGTTAGTTAGGTTTAATTAGTTCTAAGTTCTAGGTGACTGATGACCTCAGAAGTTAAGTCGCATAGTGCTCAGAGCCATTTGAACCATTTTTTGTAAATTGCCCGCCCGGTTGGCCGTGCGGTCTAACGCACGGCTTTCCGGGCGGGAAGGAGCGCCTGGCCCCCGGCACGAATCCGCCCGGCGGATTTGCGTCGAGGTCCGGTGAACCGGCCAGTCTGTGGATGGTTTTTAGGTGGTTTTCCATCTGCCTCGGCGAATGCGGGCTGGTTCCCCTTATTCCACCTCAGTTACACTATGTCGGCGATTGCTGCGCAAACAAGTTCTCCACGTACGTGTACACCACCATTACTCTACCACGCAAACATAGGGGTTACACTGGTCTGGTGTGAGACGTTCCCTGGGAGGTCCACGGGGAGCCTAACCGCACAATAACCCTGGGTTCGGTGTGGGGCGGCGGAGGGGTGACGTGGACTGCGGTAGCCGTCGTGGGGTTGTGGACCACTGCGTCTGCGGCGGGGACGGAGCCTCTCCGTCGTTTCTAGGTCCCCGGTTAACATACAATACAATACAATTTTGTAAATTAGAAATGATTTAAATGCATGAATACTGCACAAATTTGGTGGAAATATCTTTGCTGTAACGTCATCTTTGAAATCGTCATCACGCCAGAATGGCATGCATGTAACTCTGTTACTTACCTGACGTACATGAAGTTGGTTCTCTGTGGTTGAGGAATAGCTGGATGGATGGATAGATGGATATGACGGTACGGGCGTACGACAGCAAAGTCTTCAGCGTCCGTGCGTAAACAGTTTGAGACGGTTGTCAGTAAAATACACTAAACAGGACTATATTGGGAATCTGTGGTAAGGGCTATGGGACCAAACTGCTGAGGTCATCGATCCTTAGGCTTACACACTACTTAATCTAAAACTAACTTACGCTAAGGACAATAGACAGTCATGCCCGAGGGAAGACTCGAACCTCCGGCAGGTGGAGCCGCGCGAACCGTGACAAGGCGCCTTAAACCGCAAGGCTACCCCGCACTGCAGGAGTATGCAACAGCACGGGAAATAAAGGTAGCAAAAGTTTGAAAACTATGTGTTTACCCACACGGAGGCACGGAACGAAGTATAGGGCCAATATTAAAACATTAACTTAACAGGAAGAAAGTGGCATAAGGAGTTGAAACAATAAAGCAGATGGACGTGGCTAGCTGACCGCAAGAATAAAAAAGGATGAGCCAGCCACTCTGCAACACACTAAAAACTCCAGCCTAAAAGCTTAGCCCAGAGTCCAGACCTCAGATGTTAAGTCCCATAGAGCTTAGAGCCATTTGAACCATTTTTTTTTAATCTTTCTGAATTTGTGACGCTTGAAAGAGATTCGGCGAAGGTTAGTGTTTTCCGTACAGTGCCACAGACGAATCTGTATAGGCCATGCTTCCTCTGTTAGAAGACTGTGACGGGCATCTCTAATCTTGATATGTTGCAAAAAAATAAATAAATAAAAAATAATGGTTCAAATGGCCCTGAGCACTATGGGACTTAATATCTGAGGTCAGCAGTTCCCTAGAACTTAGAACTTCTTAAACCTAACTAACCTAAGGACATCACACACGTCCATGCCCGAGGCAGGATTCGAGCCTGCGACCGTAGCGGTCGCGCGGTTCCAGACTGAAGCGCCTAGAACCGCTCGGCCACCCTGGCCGGCTGATATGTTGCAGTTGTGGTTGTTTCCTCAGACAACTGATGATTATATTTCCAACAAGAAGCAACGCACCTCGTGGGGCATCGATGTTGATGCTGATGTGGCTCTAGTCACTTGGCCTCCAGGCTATCTGACCTATCGCCTTGTGGCATTTTCCTTTGGCGATGCATTAATGACCCTGTCGACGCATCTCCACAGCCAAGAAGACTGGAACAGATCAGAGAAAGCATCAATGCTGCTGTGATGTCAATTGGCAGGATGTTGCTACACAAGGTAAGGAACGAACTCGATTACCGCTTGGACGTGTATCTTGTGCCCCGAGAGGCCCTCAACATTTTTACAGTGCAAAATGTAAACTTGATCAGTTTGCTGTTCTATTCATGCATCAGTCATATTTGTACATGTAATACTTGGGAATATATAGAGATTTCAAAACGAAAGAATCTGTTTAGTAGCCCTGTATAACGGTGAGTGCATTCAGCAGTAAAATTTTATTTGTCAGCAAGGTTGAAGGGGTAGGTAGAACTATTTGGTGCAGATGGACTGTGGCATACAATGAGTCGTGTTTATGAAGAAGTGAGTATTGCGTGTACCTTCAAATTCGGCAGACAAATTAGAACTGGACTGAGATTTTCACTCTGCAGCGGAGTGTCCACTGATATGAAACTTCCTGGCAGATTAAAACTGTGTGCCGGACCGAGACTCGAACTCAGGACCTTTGCCTTTCGCGGGCAAGTGCTGTAGCATTTTTTTCTTTTTATTGTTCTATATAGTTCGTTGCGTTTGGTCTAGGTGGACATCATAAGACATCCGTTCAAGTTGATCGTTGATTCCTTGACTCAGTTTTTTTATTACAGAGAGCATGCAGCCCTCTGACCGAACACGCTGAGCTACCGTGCCGACGAGCCATCTGAGCTACCCAAGCACGACTCACGCCCCGTCCTCACAGCTTTACACCTGCCAGTACCTCGCCTCCTACCTTCTAAACATTACAGAAGCTCTCCTGCGAACATTGCATGGCTAAGCCATGTCTCCGCAATATCCTTTCTTCAGGAGTGCCAGTTCTGGAAGGTTCGCAGGAGAGCTTGGGTAGCTCAGATGGTAGAGCACTTGCCCGCGAAAGGAAAAAGTCCTGAGTTCGAGTCTCGGTCCGGCACACAGGAAGTTTGAAATTAGAACTGGCTTTAATAGCTGTCAGGGCGATATATGCGTTTTAGTTTGTGGAATTTGTAGATTCATTAAATGCGCACTTCGGCAAAGAAAAAATAATAATAGTGCGGTGCCCATAGTTAGAAGACAAACATTGTGTTTTAATCAACATAGCTCACCGAAAACCTATCGTAAAGTTTTGCAGCATTATTCGAGATATTTCAAGTGAATCGAACTACTTTTTGGGACGCAATCTTCGCTGTATTAATCTGCAGCTTAATTTTGGAAAATTGAAATGGAGACGCCGTCATTTTGACAGCCATCTCAGTCAGCAGTGGCAGCGTGGTACAGCTTGTTTCACACAGCATCCAGAGACAACCGATATTCTACAGCCAAAGATGGGAGAAGCTGAGAAATACAGCTTTGACAGCAGCCAGAAAACAATAACAGAAGAATACACTGATAAGCCAAAACATTGTGACCACTGCAGACCGCCTCGTTGGATGCCGCCTGGTGCCGCTGCGGGCATGTGACCCGGTAACAAAAGTGTGTAAGTGGAGCAGACCGGGACGGGGATCACTCTAGCTAAGATATGGGCTGCAAATGGGGAAATCCCAGCCTGTGTACGAGTACGTCGAAAACGGCGAAGATGATCGAATGTTCAAGTGCTACTGTCGTGTGTATCTACGGTAAGAGGTAGAAGGATATTGAAACTACCACTAAGAGAACTAACTCGTTGGACGACCACGACTCTTCATAGCACGTGGTGTTCGGAGGCTTGTCTGCTCTGTAAAGTGGGATAGATAGTGATCTGTGGTGTCTGCCGAAAGAGCACAAAGCTGGTGCACGCACAAGTGTTTCGGAGGACATCGTTCATCGTACATTGTTGAACATAGAGCTCCGCATCAGACCGCTCCACGTGTTCACATGTTGACCCAACATCTTCAATTACGATTGCGTGGACACGGGACCATCGAGATTCGAAAGTCGATCGATGGAAATGTGTCGGCTCTTAGAGTGAATCATATTTCTGCTATCCTAGGTCGATGGTCGTCTCCAGAAACGCCATCATCGACGTGAACGGCGGCTCGAAACGTGCAGCTCCCCGCGGACGCAGGCTGGTGGGAACAGTATTATGCTATGGGAGACATTCTCCTGCGCTTGCTGATAATAATCGCATCCCTTCATGCTTAATGTCTTCCCCGATGGCGATGTAATTTTCCAGCAGTAGAACTGTCCTTATCTCGGAGTCAGAAGCGTGCTACAGTGGTTTGAGGAGCATTATAGCGAACTCACGTTGATGTCTCGGCGACAAAATCTGCCTGACGTAAATCTCATGGAACCCATGTGGGTCGCTATCGGGCGCCATGGCCGCGTACGCACATCGGCGGCCCATTATACACGAGAATTACATGACCTGTGCATAGACATCTAATGCCACATGCCTCAACAAACTTAACAACAGACTGTCGGATCCCTGATACGCAGAATCATTGACGTACTTCTTTCCAAAAACGGACAAAAACGCTATTAAGCAGGTGGTCATAATGTTTTGGCACGTCAGTTTATTTACTACGTACGTGTCGGAACTCTTCTGATCATCACTAAAACAGTTCAGGCAACTGACTTAAAGTAACATCAGAACATTCATATGCAGTAAGAAATGAAATAATAAAAACTAAATTAAACTTGCAATGCTAAACATCGAATATAAACTTAAGTTAATGATAGCCAGTACACCTTCAATGGAATACTGTATATTGCCACTATAATTTCTCTAGTAGTCTAGCGCCATACAGTTTCCGTACATCTAAAACCTGTTAAAACCAAGTACCTTGTGACAAATTCTGAGAATTGATTACAATACAGCAACAATTGGCGCACGTTGCAGATCGATGTTCAGCGGTAATGATGTTCCGTGATTCCATATAGAAGTTAAATGAATTTAAATTGGCGGCAGCGTGTTCGAAACAGTAATCCACTTATACCAACAGAAACACTTAAGTGAGAGTCATGCGGTAAATAGCCACCGATGTAGCTGAAAATGATTGTATATTGTTATTATTATTAAGGTTATGTTGCGTGACTTGAGTATGTGAAAGTGTGTTCGTACCTGAGTTGTCTTTGTAGACAGGGTGAGGCAGAAAGTTGTTGATGCATATTGTGGTCGATTAGCTGGACGGTAATGTAGCGATAATTATATTGGTTTACAGTGATTTCTTTGCGCAGAATAAGCCTTAAAATACTGAACAAGTTTTGGTACATAGATAATGCACACCTTAGATAATAAGATTTCAAAGTGGTGCAAAGGTTGGTAACTTGATCTCAATGTTCAGAAATGTAAAACTGCGCACTTCACAAAAAGAAAAACGTAGTATTCTATGACAACAATACACTCATGCTCATAAATTAAGGATAATGCAGATACATGGTGAAACAACGCTCTGGTGGTCGGTTTGGAGGTTTAAATCACCTCGGGGTATGACCATGCGGTGCATTTGACCTGCGGTCGTCGCACGGTGGCGCTGGCAGCAGTCCACATACCCAGAGGTGTATTGGTGCATGTCGGAGTACGGTGCAGCGAGTAAGTGTGGAGACATTTTCAGACGTACTAATGATGACTGTGTGTTGAAAATTGCTCAAAGAACACATATTGTTGACGTTATGAGGAGCAGAATACTAGAGGGACTGGAGGCTGGTCAAGCACAGCATGTCGTAGCACGGGCCGTCCGTATGCCACAAAGTGTGATCTCAAGATTATGGCAACGATTCCAGCAGACAGGAAACGTGCCCAGACGCTACAGTACGGGACGTCCACAGTGTACAACGCCACAAGAAGACCGATATCTCACCATCAGTGTGCGGAGACGGCCAGGGAGTACTGCAGGTAGCCTTGCTGGGACGTTACCGCAGCCACTGGAACAGTTGTCTCCAGACACACAGTCTACAGACGATTGAACAGACTTGATTTATTCGCCTGGAGACCTGCAAGGTGCATTCCACTGATCCCTGGTCGCAGGAGAGCCGGTAAACCATGGTGGCAAGAACATAGTACATGTTCATTGGAACAGTGGTCCCAGGTACAGTGGTCCCAGGTTATGTTCACGGACAAGTCCAGGTATAGTCTGAACAGTGACTGTCACCGGGTTTCCATCTGGCGTGAACCAGGAACCAAATACCAATCCCTTAATGTCCTTGAAAGGGACCTGTATGGAGGTCGTGGTTTCTTTTTTTTTTTCAATTTTTTGTTTTTTTTCTGATTTCATTTTGTTCGTAATTGTTCGCTGGGTATGTTCGGGGCGGACGCCCCATGACACCTGTTAAAGTTCACCGTTGATCCGCTCATTCAGTTTTCTTTTATTACAGAGGGCAGCTAACCCTCTGACCGAACACGCTGAGCTACCGTGCCAACATGGTTTGACGGTGTGGGGTGGGATTATGATTGGTGCACGCACACCCCTGCATGTGTTTGACAGAGGAACTGTAACAGGTCAGGTGCATCGGGACGTCATTTTGCACCAGTATGTCCGTCTTTTCATGGGTGCACTGGCCCCACCTTCCTCCTGATGGAGGCCCCACCGAGCTGCCATCGTGGAGGAGTACCTTGAAACAGAAGATATCTGGCGAATGGAGTGGTCTGCCTGTTCTCCAGACCTAAACCCTATCGAGCACGTCTGGGATGCTCTCGGTCGACGTATCGCTGCACGTCTTCAAACCACTACGACACTTTATGAGCTCCGACGGACACTGGTGCAAGAATGGGGGGCTATACCCCAACAGCTGCTCGACCACCTGATCCAGGGTATGCCGACCCGTTGTGCTGCCTGTGTAAGTGTGCATCGTGATCATATCCCATATTGGTGTCGGGGTACATGCGCAGGACAGTGGCGATTTGTAGCACAAGTGTTTCGGGATTTACAGATCTGTGTCATGTGTGTTCCCTATGTGCCTATGCTATTAGTGCCAGTTTTGTGTAGTGCCACGTTGTGTGGCACCACATTCTGCAATTATCCTTAATTTACGAGCATGAGTGTATAATGAGTCACTGCTGAAATCAGCCAACTCATACAAACACATCAGTGTAACACATTGTAGGGATATGAAATTGAATGATCACACAGGCTCAGTCGTGGGTAAAGCAGATGGTAGACTTAGGTTTATTGGTAGGGTACTGAGGAAATGCAGTCAGCATACAAGGTAGACTGCTTGCAAATGACTCGTGCGACCGGTTCTAGAATATTGCTAAAGTGTGTAGGACTAACAGGAGATTTTGAACGTTTACAGAGGACAGCACAAATGATCACAGGTTTGTTTGATCCGTGGGAGAGTGTCTCAGAGATACTGAAGGAACTGAACTGGAAGACTCTAGAAGACAGACGTAAACTATCCCAAGAAAGTCTATTAACGATGTTTCAAGAACCAGCTTTAAATAATGATTCTAGGAATATACTACAATCCGCTACGTATCGGTCACACAGGAATCCTGAGGATAAGATCAGAATAATTACTGCAGGCACAGAGCCATTCATTCTTAGCGCGAACCATACGTGAATGGAATGGGAAGAAACCCTATTAACTGCTACAATGGGGCGTACCTTCTTCCGCGGCCTCCATGGTGGTTTGCAGAGTACAGATGTAGGTACAGACGTAGAAAGATCAGTAACGCAGTAGCCTAGTACACAATGCATTCGAAGGCCGCTGAATGCCTCGCGCTGCCGCCTCTCATGGAAAAACTAGTCTTGAACGATATCTAGCGAACATTTTGTCTCTAAAAATGTTGTCCCCTATGAAGTGATCTATCACCCCTAGACGTTTATCGCAAAGACTTTGAAAAACTCTGTACATTCCGCCATGTGGCAGAGCAACTCAGTCGCTGCTTGTGTAGCGCTTATTCCTCCAGTTTTACTGTCCCTGTTAACACTTAACGTTAAGCCGAATATAGACATTGTAGTTTTAAAAAAGCTTTTCTGTAACGAAAAACAAACCGACGTTTTCCCTTGACACTGGGCGTTGCACGAAACACGAGGTGAGCAGTATTTGCTTGGGCTGGTTCTCTCTTCGCATTGCGGAAACTAAATTGCAAATGTCTTTGGAAGCACCAGCTAAAATACGTTTGACGACTCTTACGAAGGACGCTCAGTATACGCGAGGAATCCAAATCGCGCCGTCAAAATGTTAGGAGTTTTTTCATGAATAGTTTCAGAGTATTTTGGCGTAAGGGACCCTTGGTCTCCGGTGACTCATTATGGAGTACTAATGTAATTATGTTCCTTAATTATGTTTCTTCACTCCCATTCGTATAGCGTAACGCTCTAGTTTGAAAGAGAGGGAGGTGAACAAGACACGGTTCCAATCCACGCGGCGAATTGACCACCGTAGGCTAGTACACCGACCAGCATGAACGTGGTTTTTAGGCGGTTTCCCGCGCTCGCTTTAGCAAATGCTGGTTTGGTCCCCAACTTCCACCTCAGAGAACACAGGACACAAACAGTTAAAATACGATCTCACGCAGACGCAACAGAAGTCAGCTTATCTTCATGGATAGGAATCAGGATGAGTTTCTGGCCGCAAAGTTGGATAACAAAACAAAACTTATTCAGACCCTGAAAGAGCAAACCCTGTACTAAACGGGATAAACGCTATGGAAAAAGGAGAAGAAGATATCTTCAGTTTTAACCCCTATTACCTTGCTGTGAACATACAGGGTGTCCGGAAAGACTTTCCCTGATTACATAAATTGATAACTCAGGCTAGAAGTAAGATACAAATATTAAACTTGTGTCGAATTGTTTACAACTATCAAAGTTTTTTTTTTCTGTTTTAGGTTCGCAGTACGTAAGTAGTGGATGAGGTGCAGTGCCCAAGAAGCCATGTTAACCAATCAGGAGAAGGCACAGTATGTCCTATGGTACCATGAGATACGATCACCAACTACAGTGCAGGAACACTTCCAGACTACATTTGGAAGGAATCCACCTGATGTCAAGAGCGTTAAAGCCTGGTACGAGAGGTTCAAGGACACAGGATCGGTTGCTGACGTTCCGAGGTCTGGTCGACCAAGAACCTTAGCAGACAGGGTGGAAACTGTAAGGCAGCCTTTCTATGAAGTCCGAAGAAATCGGTGCGCAGGACCTCACGTGAACTACAGATGCCAAAAAGTTCTCTCCATGACATTTTACACAAACGTTTATTGTTTCGTGCATTCAAATCGTTCAGGCCTTGTTGCCAAATGACAGTACAGGTCGATATGACTTTGCGGTCGAAATGCTATCACTTATTGAGGACGATGATGGTTATCTCAGACGAATTGCCTTTTCCGACGAAGCGACCTTTTTTGTCAGTGGAATAGTGAATCACCATAATGTGCGCATTTGGGGCTCACAACCCCCTGGCGTGGTCATGGAGTGCACCAGAGGCAGTCCAAAGGTGAATGTTTGGTGCGCGCTATTGCACGATCGAATTATCGGGTCATTCTTCTTCGCTGAGGCTACCATCACATCTGCAGTGTATCTGGACATGTTGCAACTGTATGCTGTTCCTCAGTTGTTTCAGTATCACCCCAATGTCTTGTTTCAGCAAGACGCCGCACCGCATCATTGGGGTTGGACGTCTGTGCCTATCTCGATATGACCTTTCCTGGGCGATGGATTGGTCGTCATGGGCCAACGGTTTGGCCTCCACGCTCTCCTACCATAACCCCATTAGACTTCTTTTTATGGGGTTATGTCAAGGACGAGGTCTACCCAACATGTGTGCGAGATCTTGAAACCCTGTGGTAACGGATAACCACAGTCGCTGAATCGATCCCTCCAGTGTTGTTGGCTAATGTGTGGACGGAAATTGAATATTGCCGAGATGTGCTACGTGCTACCAAGGGTGCTCATGTGGAAGTTTACTGATGTGTGAAAAAAACTTTGGTAGTTTGCAAACAATTAGACACCAGTTTCATATTTGCATCTTACTTCTATCCTGAGTTATCAATTTTTGTATTCAGGGAAAGACTTTTCGAACACCCTTTATATTCACAACAGTGTAAAATCGCAGAACGTGCAGCACGAAACACAAAGTAATCGAACAACTATCAGATAAATTACGTACAGAAATGCGGTTGCAGTCAGCAGGAACATAGCGGCGATGTGCTGCTCTTCCGTTGCGTTTAGTAAACACGAAGTGCAAATCGCCCAATCCTTCATAAATAAATCTATCCATTCGGCTATGTATTACTGTTTACGTACGACCAACACTGCTGGGAAGACAAACTCGAGACAGAATTGAGTCGTGGCGGATTCCTTCTTTCAAATCCCCCGCCGTGCACACCGGAGAACTAGTGGTTCCTTGCCATACAGAGCGCCGTGTAGCCGCCGAGTGGCCCGGCGGTTGCCGTCAGCGGCAGTGTGATTCGCGGCATCAAGTCGAACATGGCTCCCTCCGCTCGGAGTGAGGCGCTGCTTGGGACCCTGGTTTGTTCACGTTGGCCATTAGGATTTGGTACTGCCGGCCGGGATGGCCGTGCGGTTATAGGCGCTGCAGTCTGGAACCGCGCGACCGCTACGGTCGCAGGTTCTAATCCTGCCTCGGGCATGGATGTGTGTGATGTCCTTAGGTTAGTTATGTTTAAGTAGTTCTAAGTCCTAGGGGACTGATGACCTTACAAGTTACGTCCCATAGTGCTCAGAGCCATTTGAACCATTTGATTTGGTACTACGCCTGTTGACACGCCGTCGTTATTCCAGAGTGCACATTATTGTAAGCGATCTTGGCTCTGTGTGTTCCTTGAGCGTCCTTGTACCTTCATTTTCCATTCCTTTAGGGATTCAGTTCGTATGAGCATATGTATGAAGAGTCTGGTGTTTTAAAGACTCCTATTCATTAGGTGCCTGGCCTTTGGATTATGGGATTACCCAGTGAGCTTGGAGGTGTTAAGCACGTTAGACGAGCTAAGTCAGGAGGAGGCAATAATGATGGTGTATGGTTTTCAGAATGAGATTTTCACTATGCAGTGGAATGTGCGCTATTATGAAACTTCCTGGCAGATTAAAACTGTGTGCCGGACCGAGACTCGAACTCGGGACCTTTACCTTTCGAGGACGGGGCGTGAGTCGTGCTTGGGTAGCTCAGACGGTAGAGCACTTGCCCGCGAAAGGCAAAGGTCCCGAGTTCGGGTCTCGGTCCGGCACAGTTTTAATCTGCCAGGAAGTTTCGTGTATGGTTTTGTTTGCTGTCCCAGTAACTCACCTCCCGGTGCTGAGCATAATTAAGTGCCAGCAATGCTTGTCGTTTTAGTAATTATAGTGTTGGTTCTTAGGCCAAGCAGTAAATTTGTCAGAGTAAAAATATTTAAAGTTGTATAAATGATTCATTGTGCGGAGCACTGTTGACTTTTGCGGAGGTAGTGCCTCCTAAGGGAATCTTTCCCTGACTGAACATCCGATTGCAGGAGACTGTGAGAGGGGCTAGTGCCGCCGCGTCGTAGACGCTCCCTTAGTGTGTTCCAGTCTTACGGCTGTTGTGAGGACACGCAGAATACACCAAACCTGCTGGCTCCATAGTTCTCATGCGTACCGGTCGAATGCGTGCATCGGCTGCTGACATCATCTTCGCCGTCCCCTGGATCACCTCATTCCCCAGAAAATTACGTTACGTAATCTTGTTACCGGCTTCTGCCGCAAAAATTATAATATTTTTGTTTTATTTTACTTTTTTGAAAAAGAGATATTGTCCTTTTCGTGTTTTAATTAACGTGAGGTTAAGAGTTTCACTGTGTTTCTTAATGTCTTGCAGGGCCATGGACGCCTATTGTCCAGGTTGTCGAATTTCCTTAAATTTTATTATCTGGCGCTGGCCAGGATTAGATATTTGCGGAGCCCTGATTGGTCGTTTCATAATTTGTTAATTTTTTTAAACCTTGAAAGTCAGTACCGCCATTAGACTGTTGTTTATTTACAGTGTTACATTTACAGTTACACACTCATGATTTTGGCTTCAAAGTGCCATTATCAATTGTTTTAAGTGTTATAAATTGCCTGGAATGGCATACTGTCGTATTAAAATGCACTATTAGACACACTGTCTAAGAGTCTATGTTTCAGGCATTATGAAAAAATTATTAAATATTTTAAAGTCTTTATTATCTGGCACCTGCCAAGTTTTAATAATTAAAGTGGCTTTTAGATTTAGATGCAATATGTTAATGGGATGCATTTATAGGTAATATTCCTTATTACTCATCATATTCTCGATTTCATATTAGTCATGATTCCGTCTGTAGATATGAACTATGGTATAAGATTCTAGAAGGCCAGCTGGTCCTCTTTAGCGTAATAATAACGCCACATATTGGCATTGCTAATATTTTTCTTTTTTCACTAAATGTGTAAATTCAAAATTGGAGTAAACTCCTTTATTCCTCGTTCAAGTTTTATTTAAGTGCCCTGCCCGTCCCCGGTAGCTGAGTGGTTGTAATAAAAAAAACTGAGTTAATGGATCAATGATGAAGTTGAACAAGTGTCATGGGACGTCCGCCCCGAACAAACAGAACGAACAAAAGCGAACAAAATGAGATTTTTTTCACCGGCACGGTAGCTCAGAGTGTTCGGCCAGAGAGATGGTGGCTCTCTGTAAAAACAAAAATGAGTAAAGAAATCAACGCTCAAATTGAACGGATGTCATGTGACGTTGGCCCAGACCAAACGCAACGAACAATACCGAACAAAATGAAGGGAAAAAAGTGATCAACGTGACAGAATGTCAATCCCAAGGGTCCGGGTTCGCTTCCCGGCTGTGTGGGAGATTTTCTCCGTTCAGGGACTGGGTGTTGTGTTGTCCTAATCATCATCATTTCATCCCCATCGACGCGCAAGTCTCCGAAGTGGCGTCAAATCGAAAGACTTGCACCTGGCGAACGGTCTACCCGACGGGAGGCCCTAGTCACACGAGTTTTACATTTTGCATTTAAGTGCCCTATGGACCTATTCTTAAATTGTTCAAGAATTTTTTTTGGATTCAATCTATTTCAATTTATTAAGCGGCAATAGCCGTTGGGTATATTTAGAAAGTTCGTCTATCGTAAAATTGGGTGTTTGTACTTTATAATTTTTTACGATATTTCACAAACGCTGAATGATGTTTACCCGAACCCCGGTCCAGTCCTCCCACGTAACCGATTCTGAGCGCCTGGGTGCCATCTGAAGAACCGTGCAGGATTTGAGACAGACTTGTAGCCGAAGAGTAGATCGGCATTACTGTATTACTATTTTCAACAGTAGGTACCGTGTGCGGGTGATTCAAACAAGATTATTTACAAACATGACACACAGCGCATACTGCCGACGTTTACACTACTGAACAGATATTCTGAGCGCAACAAATCTACAAAAATAAATGGAAGTAAAAAATCAACGAAATGCAGGTGCTGTGTAACGAGTCATCGACTCAGAAAGTACGTACCTCAGAACATCCCATATATTGTCAGTGGAGTTATAGTGACCCCTATGTACAACATCTTACGCACTGTGCATTATTGCCGACCGGAGTGACCGAGCAGTTCTAGATGCTACAGTCGGGAACCGCGCTGCTGCAACGGTCGCAGGTTCGAATCCTGCCTCGGGCATGGATGTGTGTGATGTCCTTAGGTTAGTTAGGTTTAAGTAGTTCTAAGTTCTAGGGGACTGATGACCTCAGAAGTTGAGTCCCATAGTGCTCAGAGCCATTTGAACCATTTGAGTACCCGGTGTTGCTCAAAGACGAGTCCAGATACCCTCTAAAAGAAGCTAACGGCCGTCTACTTATGCGGAGACCCGTAAAGAGCGGTACGTACCAAATTTTGTCCAGGATATCGACAGATATCCCCATGAACCATGGACCTTGCCGCTGGTGGGGAGGCTTGCGTGCCTCAGCGATACAGATAGCCGTACCGTAGGTGCAACCACAACGGAGGGGTATCTGTTGATAGGCCAGACAAACATGTGGTTCCTGAAGAGGGGCAGCAGCCTTTTCAGTAGTTGCAAGGGCAACAGTCTGGATGATTGACTGATTTGGCCTTGTAACAGTAACCAAAACGGCCTTGCTGTGCTGGTACTGCGAACGGCTGAAAGCAAGGGGAAACTACGGCCGTAATTTTTCCCGAGGGCATGCAGCTTTACTGTATGATTAAATGATGATGGCATCATCTTGGGTAAAATATTCCGGAGGTAAAATAGTCCCCCATTCGGATCTCCGGGCGGGGACTACTCAAGAGGATGTCGTTATCAGGAGAAAGAAAACTGGCGTTCTACGGATCGGAGCGTGGAATGTCAGATCCCTTAATCGGGCAGGTAGGTTAGAAAATTTAAAAAGGGAAATGGATAGGTTAAAGTTAGATATAGTGGGAATTAGTGAAGTTCGGTGGCAGGAGGAACAAGACTTCTGGTCAGATGACTACAGGGTTATAAACACAAAGTCAAATAGGGGTAATGGAGGAGTAGGTTTAATAATGAATAGGAAAATAGGAATGCGGGTGAGCTACTACAAACAGCACAGTGAACGCATTATTGTGGCCAAGATAGATACGAAGCCCACACCTACTAAAGTAGTACAAGTTTATATGCCAACTAGCTCTGCAGATGACGAAGAAATTGAAGAAATGTATGATGAAATAAAAGAAATTATTCAGATAGTGAAGGGAGACGAAAGTTTAATAGTCATGGGTGACTGGAATTCGAGTGTAGGAAAAGGGAGAGAAGGAAACGTAGTAGGTGAATATGGATTGGGGGGGAAGAAATGAAAGAGGAAGCCGCCTGGTAGAATTTTGCACAGAGCACAACTTAATCATAGCTAACACTTGGTTTTAGAATCATGATAGAAGGTTGTATACATGGAAGAAACCTGGAGGTACTAAAAGGTATCAGATAGATTATATAATGGTAAGACAGAGATTTAGGAACCAGGTTTTAAATTGTAAGACATTTCCAGGGGCAGATGTGGACTCTGACCACAATGTATTGGTTATGACCTGTAGATTAAAACTGAAGAAACTGCAAAAAGGTGGGAATTTAAGGAGATGGGACCTGGATAAACTGATAGAACCAGAGGTTGTACAGAGTTTCAGGGAGAGCGTAAGGGAACAATTGACAAGAACGGGGGAAAGAAATACAATAGAAGAAGAATGGGTAGCTTTGAGGGATGAAATAGTGAAGGCAGCAGAGGATCAAGTAGGTAAAAAGACGAGGGCTAGTAGAAATCCTTGGCTAACAGAAGAAATATTGAATTTAATTGATGAAAGGAGAAAATATAAAAATGCAGTAAATGAAGCAGGTAAAAAGGAATACAAACGTCTCAAAATCGAGATCGACAGGAAGTGCAAAATGGCTAAGCAGGGATGGCTAGAGGACAAATGTGAGGATGTAGAGGCTTATCTCACTAGAGGTAAGATAGATACTGCCTACAGGAAAATTAAAGAGACCTTTGGAGATAAGAGAACCACTTGTATGAACATCAAGAGTTTAGATGGAAACCCAGTTCTAAGCAAAGAAGGGAAAGCAGAAAGGTGGAAGGAGTATGTAGAGCGTCTATACAAGGGCGATGTACTTGAGGACAATATTATGGAAATGAAAGAGGATGTAGATGAAGATGAAATGGGAGATACGATACTGCGTGAAGAGTTTGACAGAGCACTGAAAGACCTGAGTCGAAACAAGACCCCGGGAGTAGACAAAATTCCATTAGAACTACTGACACCCTTGGGAGAGCCAGTCCTGACAAAACTCTACCATCTGGCGAGCAAGATGTATGAAACAGGCGAAATACCCTCAGACTTCAAGAAGAATATAATAATACCAATCCCAAAGAAAGCAGGTGTTGACAGATCTGAAAATTACCGAACAATCAGTTTAATAAGCCACAGGTGCAAAATACTAACACGAATTCATTACAGACGAATGGAAAAACTAGTAGAAGCCGACCTCGGGGAAGATCAGTTTGGATTCCGTAGAAATACTGGAACACGTGAGGCAATACTGACCTTACGACTTATCTTAGTAGAAAGATTAAGGAAAGGCAAACCTACGTTTCTAGCATTTGTAGACATAGAGAAAGATTTTGACAATGTTGATTGGAATACTCTCTTTCAAATTCTAAAGGTGGCAGGGGTAAAATACAGGGAGCGAAAGGCTATTTACAATTTGTACAGAAACCAGATGGCAGTTATAAGAGTCGAGGGACATGAAAGGGAAGCAGTGGTTGGGAAGGGAGTAAGACAGGGTTGTAGCCTCTCCCCGGTGTTATTCAATCTGTATATTGAGCAAGCAGTAAAGGAAACAAAAGAAAAATTCGGAGTAGGTATTAAAATCCATGGAGAAGAAATAAAAACTTTGAGGTTCGCCGATGACATTGTAATTCTGTCAGAGACAGCAAGGGACTTGGAAGAGCAGTTGAGTGGAATGGACAGTGTCTTGAAGGGAGGATATAAGATGACCATCAACAAAAGCAAAACGAGGATAATGGTATGTAGTCGAATTAAGTCGGGTGATGTTGAGGGTATTAGATTAGGAAATGAGACACTTAAAACAGTAAAGGAGTTTTGCTATTTGGGGAGCAAAATAACTGATGATGGTCGAAGTAGAGAGGATATAAAATGTAGACTGGCAATGGCAAGGAAAGCGTTTCTGAAGAAGAGAAATTTGTTAACTTCGAGTATAGATTTAAGTGTCAGGAAGTCATTTCTGAAAGTATTTGTATGGAGTGTAGCCATGTATGGAAGTGAAACATGGACGGTAAATAGTTTGGACAAATAGAGAATAGAAGCTTTCGAAATGTGGTGCTACAGAATAATGCTGAAGATTAGATGGGTAGATCACATAACTAATGAGGAAGTATTGAATAGGATTGGGGAGAAGAGAAGCTTGTGGCACAACTTGACCAGTAGAAGGGATCGGTTGGTAGGACATGTTCTGAGGCATCAAGGGATCACCAATTTAGTATTGGAGGGCAGTGTGGAGGGTAAAAATCGTAGGGGGAGACCAAGAGATGAATACACTAAGCAGATTCAGAAGGATGTAGGTTGCAGTAGGTACTGGGAGATGAAGAAGCTTGCACAGGATAGAGTAGCATGGAGAGCTGCATCAAACCAGTCTCGGGACTGAAGACCACAACAACAACAACATCGACGGATTTCCAAGGTTCTGTGATATTGTGGGGAGGCTTCAGTGTTGAACCCATACGAATCTTGTCGTTGTCCATGACCGCCTTACCGCCAGCCACTTCATCGAACAGATCCTGTTAGACCATGTTGTGGCTGCTGCGTATGGTGGTGGCCCTGAATTCCTTCTAATGCCAGGTTCACACAAATAGAATACAGTGAAATGCAGCATCAGTTAGGTTACACTAACTG
Source organism: Schistocerca americana (assembly GCF_021461395.2). NCBI lineage: Eukaryota > Metazoa > Arthropoda > Insecta > Orthoptera > Acrididae > Schistocerca > Schistocerca americana. Next base: position 433,200,645 of record NC_060123.1, on the reverse strand, counting down.
TGCTTTAACTTATGTTTCCTAGTTACAAGTGCTACTTTTATGACCAGTTGCTAAATGTGTGCCGGCCGAGCTGGCCGAGGGGTTCTAGGCGCTACAGTCTGGAACCGCGCGACCGCTACGGTCGCAGGTTCGAATCCTGCCTCGGGCATGGATGTGTGTGATGTCCTTAGGTTAGTTAGGTTTAAGTAGTTCTAAGTTCTACGGACTGATGACCTCAGAAGTTAAGTCCCATAGTGCTCAGAGCCATTTGAACCATTTTTTTGTGCATTATTATAACGGTATGGCATACCTATTTTTGGGTTGATTCAATATGTTTCAAACAGAATTATGATACCTTTAGATACGTTTTCGTAAAAGAAAATATGGTCATATAGCCAGATTTAAGCTACATACTCGTATATTAATTGTACAGCGATTGTCCAAAGTTTTACCGATTTTCACTTTACACAAGCACACACTAGACATAAATAAAACAATTGCAGGGCCTATTCTTAATGCGCAAACACAATCGCCATTGTCATTCTGTTTATGAGTGCATACCAAAATAATTACCGCATTCGCTGCATTTACAATGAATTAAACTGGCCATTCTAAAAAGCAAAACTGAAGATGATAAATACATATACTCCACTCCATTGCGGAGCATACGATGTTGCTCATACCAAGCACATTACGCAGAAGTCCTTGTGGCATCGGGAACAGCCAAATAGACCATTAAAACGCTCGCCTAGGGTAAATTATTTCGTGATTGTTGGCATCTCAGATACAAAGTACTCCTGATATAAAAGATTACGAATATGGGGAATAAAACTCAATATACAGTTCCAGTTGTTAAACACTTACCTGCTTCCACTACATCGCATTTTGCACAACGCAGTATGTGCAATTTCTGTTACATAACAAATATATTCCACAATCATGCATTTCAGACTCGAAATTCACCAACACATCAGCAAAACTACGTTCTTCATTCAGTTACACCTACATTGGTTTCTCTGCATGACACCGCAGTAGTTATCGCAGTATTGGTTTTTGCGTGGTTTATGTCAAGTATAAAAACTCGAGAATGACTTCACTCTGCGACGGAGTTTGCGCTGTTTGAAACTTCCTGGCAGACTGAAAAAATGTGGTGGAGTTGGACTCCAACCTGGGACCATTGCCTTTCGCGGGCAAGTTCTCTAACGATTGAGCTACCCAACCATGACTCATGACCCCTGACTGTTTGGAAGTACAGCAGTGAGCTCGGGTCATGATTTGTACTTCGCAGTCGGTAGGGTACTTATCCACGAAATGCAAAGATCTCAGCTTAGAATTTCAGTGAGACACATACTTTTAATCCGAAAGGAAAATGTTCAAATGTGTGTGAGTTCCTAAGGGACCAAACTGCCGAGGTCATCGGTCCCTCGACTTGCACACTACTTAAACTAACTTATGCTGAGAACGATACACACACCCATGCCCGAGCGAGGACTCGGAACTCCGGCAGGCCGCGCAATCCGTGACATGGCGTCTCTAACCACGCGGCCACTAAGCGCGGCCGGAAAGGAAATTTCAAGTATGCAAAGGGTACTGAAATTAGTGCTATCGGAGAGCAATCGCAAGTGGTTATATTTAATCTCATCGGCCAAATGAGGCGGAGGTTCCTTCAGCTAGGTTCAAATGGTTCAAATGGCTCTGAGCACTATGGGACTTACCATCTGAGGTCATCAGTCCCCTAGAACTTAGAACTACTTAAACCTAACCAACGTAAGGACATCACACACATCCATGCCCGAGGCAGGATTCGAACCCGCGACCGCAGCGGTCGCGCGGTTCCAGACTGAAGCGCCTAGAACCGCTCGGCCACACCGGCCGGCTTCAGCTAGATGACAGCTGTTTTTGTCTATACGATGTTTCCAGCTTTTCACACGTCTGTGGAGAAATATGCAGTATAAATCATGTCACGAACAAAAACTGCTGGGCCGGCTGGACTTAGGAAATTAAAAATATATATTGTCAAGGAGTGAACTATTCACAGCCAGACGCAGTCTCTCGTCCTGTTTCAGAGGAAATCTCTCAGCCTGCAAAATCGAGGTAATCACATAGAGTGGGATTATTGGTAGTTGTGAGCTCCAATATTAGGTGCTTTGTGGGGCCCCTTAGCGACAAGGCTGCCAAGGAGAGGAAGAAAGCCAGTGTCCACTCCATGTGCATACCACATGGAACTATTCCAAACGTGGAACGGGTTCTTCCGAATACCATTAGCTGTAGATCAGTTGCTGCTTGAATTCAAAGAAGTAGTATCGACAGCAGTTGAGAGATTTACACCAAAAAAATCACCAAACGACAGAGCTGACTCCCATGGTACACAAAACAGATGATGGCCGCTGTGATCGAGCTGTTCTAGGCGCTTAAGTCCAGAACCAAGCGGCTGCTACGGTCGCGGGCTAGAATCCTGCCTCGGGCATGGATGTGTGTGATGTCCTTAGGTTAGTTAGGTTTCAGTAGTTCTAAGGGACTGATGACCTCAGATGTTAAGTCCCATAATGCTTAGAGCCATTTGAAATATTTGAACAAAACAGATCAGAACATTTGCAGTTAAAACGAAAAAAGCATAACAAATTCAAACGAACGCAAAATCCCCTGGATTAGCATTCTTTTACAGAAGCTCGAAATTTAGCGCTGATTTCAGTGCGAGATGCTTATAATAATTTCCACAAAGAAAATTTGTTTCTAAACGTGGCAAAGAATCCAGTGAGATTCTGGTCGTATGTAAAATATGCTGGCGGCAAGACACAGTCAATGCCTTTTCTGTGCGGTGGGAGTGGAAATACTACCGATGACCGTGCTGTTAAAGCATATTTACTAAACACAGCCTTCCGATATTCCTTCACCAAAGAAGACATATTAGATATTCCAAAATTCGAATCAAGAACAGCTGCCAACATAAGTAACTTAGAAGCAGATATCCTTGGAGTAGTGAAGCAAATTAAATCACTTAATAAAAACAAGTCTTCCGGTCCAGACTGTAAACCAGTTAGGTTCCTTTCAGATAATGCTGATTCAATAGCTCCACACTTAACAATCATGTATAGCCGCTCGCTCGAAGGAAGATCCGTAACCATAGACAGGAAAGTTTTATAGATAACTCCAATATTCTAGAAAGAAAATAGGAGTAATCCACTAAATTACTTGCCCATATCATCAACATCGATTTATAGCAGGGTTTTGGAACATATAATGCGTTCGAACTTTATGAATTACGGCAATACGGATTTATAAAACATCGTGCTTCTGAAACACAACTAGCTCTATTACTCACACGAAGTGATGAGTGTTATTGAAAAGGGATTTCAAACTGATTCCGCGTTTCTGTATTTCCAGAGGGCTTTTGGCGCCGTACCTCACAAGCGGCTTATAATAAATTACGTGCTTATGGAACATTGTCTCAGATATGCAACTGGATTCGTGATTTCCTGTCAGAGAGGCCGCAGTTCGTAATGACTGACGGGAAGTCGTCGAGTAAAACACAAGCGATTTCTGGAATTTCCCAAGGTAGTGTTACAGGCCCTGTGCTGTTCCTTATCTATATAAACGACTTAGGAGACAATCTAAGCAGCCGTCTTCGGTTGTTTGCAGATGACGCCGTCGTTTATCGACCAGTAAAGTCATCAGAAGATCAAAACAAATTGTAAAAAGATTTAGAAAAGATACCTGATCGGTGCGAAAATTAACAATTGACCCTAAATAACGGAAAGTAGTCTATGTAGTCATCCATACGAGTGCTAAAAGAATCAGCTAAACTTCGGTTACACGATAAATCAGTCAAATATAAAGGCCGTAAATCCAACTAAATACCTAGGAATTACTATTACGAACAAATTAAATTGGAAATAATGCATATAAAATGGTGTGGGGAAGGCAATCAAAAGACTGCTTTTTATTGGCGGAACACTTAGAAGATGTAACAGATCTACCAAAGAGACTGACTACACTTCGCTTGTCCGTCCTCTTTTGGAGTACTGTTTCATGGTGTGGGATCCTTACCAGATACGATTAATGAGGTACATCGAGGAAGTTCAAAGAAGTGCAGTACGTTTTGTGTACTCAAGAAATGGAGGAGAGAGTATCACGAACATGATAGAGAATTTGGAGTGGAAATCGTTAAAACAAAGGCGATTCGTTGCTGCAGGATCTTCTCACGAAATTTCAATTGTCGACTTTTTCCTCCGAATACGGAAATATTTTGCTCACGCCGACCTAGATATGGAGAAACGATCATCATAATAAAATAAGTGAAATCAGAGCTCGCATGGAGAGATATACGTATTCGTTTTTTCCCCACGCTGTTCGAGAGTGGATTAATAATTAGTGTGAAGGTGGTCCATGAACCCTCTGCCAGGCACTTAATTGTAATCTGCAAAGTATCCCTGTAAATGTAGATGCAGATGTACGTTAGGTTCAAAGACCCCTTTTCTCTTTTACGTGACCCCAACGGTTACTTCAATATTAGCTCTTCGCAAACCGGATGCGCCGCTATTTTTGAAGAGACTATAATTTTTGCAGGTGACTTCGGGAAATGAACATTTTCATAATTTGTTAATCGATTCGCTCACGGCATGCGTCGTTTTAGTCCAGCTATGCTCTGGACCAAAGTAAGTGCAAGATACGTAAATTTGCGGTTGTATGGGCACACGAGGAGCGGAAATATATGCCAAGTACATAATTTTTCCTTCCGTGACTGTTGTGTTAATTGCAAAAGTGGCGCGTACCACGGTTCTGTACTTTATTCGTTTCGCGTGCACATGACACCGGATGACAATCTCGGCGCCTTTGGAGAGAGAATGTGTCTGAACGAGATCCTATCTCCGTCTTATTACATTTCACACATATAGATGTCTCGCGATGCGAAAAGATATGCGAATTCAATGCCGGGAACTCGTTAAGACTTTCAACGGCGTATATTTCTTAAAGTGGACTCGCGAAATAATTTTCGGCCCAGCACTCTTCCTTCCCCGATACAATGCGTGCGTGTTTTACACGGCTATATTCCCACCTGGTCGCGTATTTACTGTATGCAACTGTCGACCTTCGCACATGACATTCCGTTACGGGCCGGTGGTCCTCATTTGCATAATTCGGACCGGTTTCCGAAACTTCTTCCCTGCCAGCCGCGTCCTGTTTTTCTGCTACCTGTCTACACGCAAGAACTGCCCCCCCACTGTTTTCGCGTGGACCCACATCTACGCGCAGATCTCCGCCAAACCGCGTCAGTTCCTTGTGGAAACAATGGAAGGAATTGGGTTGGGTTGATTGTATCACTCAATTGTCGTGGTGGGTCTAAAACACCGTATCTACTGTAAGTATAGTTCACCAATTAAAAAAAATTAAAAGTGCAGAAGCTTCTAAGTGCTTGGGTATACAGATTGGTGGAAAATTAAATGCGAAAACCCATGATGTAGATCTGCTAAAGCATATATTTTCATCTATTTTTGGAACAATTGTAAACTTCGGAGACATAGAAATTAGTAAGTTAACATACAGGACTATTCAAAGAAAAGAAACAACATTTCTATCTTCCAAATTACAAAACGTAGCCCCGTAATTTCAACGTTTCTGGACAGACAACAGTTTAAAATTACGGCCGCATTGGCACTGTTGCTTTCTTCTTAACGGAGAGAACCGTGGCAGGACTACCCTATCTAGACATGCTTCAAAACTGATAATTTCCTCAACTTGAAGGTGATTCAAATAACTTTATCTTCATGCGAGATGGTGCCCTGCCTCATTTCTCTAAGCACGTCCGACTTTACTTGAATAACCCCATTCCGGGACGATGGATTGGAAGAGTAGGAGCAGAAGATGAGCTTCATTGCCGAGACCTCCCTGGTTTCCAGATCCCTGGTTTCCAGACCTCACACCTCATTACTTTTATCTGCAATTTTACGTAAAAGACCTCGTTTTTATCTCCCCTATTTCTGGTACTTTTGAAAGTCTGTGACATCGCATCGTTGAAGCTGTGAATTCGATAACGAGAGACCTGCTGCTTCGGGTGTGGCAGGAAATGAACCACCGTTTTGATATTTGTAGTGTAATACATGGTGCTCACATTGAATGCATAAAAATTTGAACTATCCTCTTTCCAGCAACGTCAGAACTGCGTTTCTATCTTTTGTAGTTTGGAAGCGTTAAATGTTTGAAATCTGTTCCTTCTTTTTGAACAGAACTGCATTTTTCGATTGACAAAATCTGAGTCGTTAAGTGGCGTTACATACCTCTTCAAACTTCTTCACTGTTCGAAGTTTCGTTTCCTCTGCTGGAGTCTTCTTCAGTATTCCACTAGTATCGCTGGATGGCTGAACACTGTCGATAGAACGTCACGCCTTCGCTTATAAAACGCTTTTTCCCGCGCTTTTTCGGAAAATGGATATACTGGATAAATATCTCCCGCTGCTATTGGTGGACGTCATCATCGGATAAATGCTGAAATGACCAATGACGATGGGTCACCAGGAGCAGCTGGAAAATTTTCACCCAGTAACTGCACTTCTCCGAAACAGAGCGGGTTCAAAAATGGTTCAAATGGCTCTGAACACTATGGGACTTAACATCTATGGTCACCAGTCCCCTAGAACTTAGAACTACTTAAACCTAACTAACCTAAGGACATCACACACATCCGTGCCCGAGGCAGGATTCGAACCTGCGACCGTAGCGAACAGCGCGGGAAGATAGCATTTTATAACTGAACGCGCCACTGTCTTTCGGCACCGTTCGGCCGTCAGCGACACCGGAGGAACTCTGAACAAGCCTCAGCAGAGCAATCGAAACATTGAGCAGTAAAGAAGTTTGAAGAGCAGTACGACGCGGCCTCGCGACTCAGAACATTCTATCATCAATGACAACGAACGGTCACGAAAGCCTTGGAGACTTACACATCCTGCACTATGTTGAGAGGCGTCTTTTTTTTTCTTTCTTTAATGAATTTCGATTTCTGTCAGCAGCTTAATACGCCACTCTACAGCGGAGAGAAGAGTAAAAAAACATGATGGGAAGATATAAAACAAGATAATAAAGAAGGTGATAAAACGGTGACTTCGTTAAAAGCGGTAAAGTGGCGGAAAAGTTGTGGAAGTTAAAATAGAAAAAACACGGGGTTGACGAGGCTAACGAAGACGTACATGAAGTACATAGGCACAATTTTAAAAACACGGTGATAGTATGGTTTCTGTTCGGAACACTGTAAAATGGGGCACACTACACTGAACATTCAAACACTGCACCAGAGATAGAGACGAAAGTAACGCACCACAGCCTAAGGCAGGGGTGGGGTGGGTCCTCTTGAACCCATCATTTTTTATATTCGCATGACAGAGGCATTCCAAAGCGAGCAGCAGTATCGTGGCGCTATAAATCGTATTCTCGATAAGTCACACTCCTGCTGCTCTCGAATTCAGACAGGTAATGGCGGATGTTTCTCGTTCTTAACGAGCCCAACACGATCTCCTCACAAACAAACAACCTTCAAAGGCCGTTTCTGAAAGAGAAAACCGCTGTAGAATCTGTCCTTATATAGAGACTGTCGATGGCGCTACTGCTGCTTTACAGTCGTATGATTGCACTAAACGCTAATTATCTGTGTAGCCAAGCATGTATTACACTTCATGCAACTTTGACGTTTCTTACGTGCCTCGTTCGTGGTTCTGAAATTTTAATGGTAAGTAGTGTGCAACGAACTCCCCTTTTCTGTCATCCAGGATTCAACATTTGTGACCTCTACAGTGCATGAAGTATTAATAAATCTTCAGAAAAAGTTGTACCTTGAAGATCAGAATGACTAAGGCATTGCTACGAGAGCAAAACAGCAAATTATTACGCACAAACGGTCTCTACGGCGTGTACTGCTGCGTTGTTGTGTGTCTGAGATCTTTGTTACATCAACTGGAACAGGAAGCCTCTAGTCTCTCACATTTATCCCTGTTTCGGCTATTTTTTATATTTTATTTATCTATTGTGGGAGTTTGCGATGGGTTTATCGTAGATTGCATTTACCACAGGTAAGGAACCTAAATAGTAACTTCGTTGATGTAACTCAGTTATGACTTATCCGTTGGCTAGGTATAGCATTACTTAAATGGTTCAAATGGCTCTGAGCACCATGGGACTTAACAGCGGAGGTCATCAGTCCCCTAGAACTTAGAACTACTTAAACCTAACCAACCTAAGGACATCACACACATCCATGCCCGAGGCAGGATTCGAACCTGGGACCGTAGCAGTCGCGCGGTTCTGTATTTTACATTATTTATTGTTTCTGGTAAGTTATGAGGCTTTCCCTCGTTGAACACTCAATTTTGCTCTTACAAGCAATTTAGGTACGTCCTGTCGGTTTTTATACGATCAGTTGGGGTGCTTATGCACGAGCGTCTCGAGTTCGTTGATTATGAGTATCTGCTGATAACGTGGCTGGGCTGACACGCCTCGTGTTTTATTGTCATAACGAACTTAATTCATTTGCTTTCAGTTCAGTTAGGTAAGACGATGTCAGTTCCTTGAGACTAGTTGATGTATGTTCACTTATATACAGTAGGAAGCATCATTCAATGATCGCGGGAATTAGAACCTCAATTAACGTCTTACTTCTGTCTCTACACACTGGTAGCTGCATGCAACTCTTTCTGCAAGTAAATCTCTCCGCAGTTTTCGTGAATGGTGAAACCCAGACAGAAGACCGCCTTTGAACGCATCCAGGAACGACTACCAAAAAATGGTTCAGATGGCTCTGAGCACTATGGGACTTAACATCTGTGGTCATCAGTCCCCTAGAACTTAGAACTACTTAAACCTAACTAACCTAAGGACATCACACACATCCATGCCCGAGGCAGGATTCGAACCTGCGACCGCAGCAGTCGCGCGGTTCCGGACTGAGCGCCTAGAACCGCTAGACCACCGCGGCCGGCGAACGACTACCCCTTCGGCCTAAGGGCCAAATATAACGACGCGAGGTCCCCGGGTGGCTGAGCATATATATATATAGGCTGCTCCCCTCTGGCATTCCCCGAGAGTCTTACGTGCCTCCTGTGGTGAAAGTCAGAGCGGTCACCGAATGTCGTTTTGCGTTAAGCGTTATCCGGCAAGTTTCCCAGGAAATCAGATAAAGGAGCAATAGAGCACGTGAGTTCAGCCGACTCACGGGGCTCAGCTAGCCGGTGCAGACAGGTGTAACTGACTAACAAAAGAAGTTTTTTTAAAGTAGGAAAGCCCTTCTTAGAAATGCGTGGAGTGGGTTATCAAGCACCTTGCAGAGACGTGAGAAACGGAGATGCCCAAGTCTTCACATGGGGCAACCCACCCAATTTGTTGAAGCCTTAGAACGAGACTTCTGACTGGTTAACAGTAATAATTTAAGACGGGGGAAGAGCCAAACGCTGGCTTCCAGAAAGCCCAAAATGTGTAACCAGCAGAATGACTAGACAGACAACTCATAGCAGAGTGGGATCTTCAGAAAGTGTTGTTCAGAACTGAGTCCTTCCATGGTTTAATTCTGCAAACTCGGAAGCTGTTGATTAGTTTATGACCACGTCATTGGGCAGAGTTTTGTAAAATTGTCTAATTGGCGGATTACAGTGACAGAAGCGAGAGTTAGGCTTCAGAATGAACAGAAAACACTTCGTCTCCAGCAAGCAAATAATTCACTTCTCCGCCGAGAGCCAAACAGAACACTCCTTCACAACTAACCGACGAGAACTGACTTCTTCATCAACAATGCTTAGCAGAAGATCATGGTTTCTGCTCAATGAGTCTGGTAAGATGAAGCGAGCTTGGGCAAATAGGCGCGATATCAGGATTGGGCAGTTGTTTCGAATCTTATTATTTTTTGGACAGTTTTAGGGCACATTCAGTTCATTTCTTCATGTAGTATGCATTCTTTAGATAACCGTCCCTTCAGTGTAATCACTGAGCAAGCACTACGAGTTTCTACTTTTACAGATTATTCCTGACATGATAACTTCACGCATTCCCCTTAAATTTCGGTCTTCGCCAGGGCTTAAACGTAGTTCATGTGCAAAACTTATTCTGCCTGCATGCTTGCAATTTCTGATCCTCAATGATTACACTCAGTGTTTTCTAGCTGCAGTCTGAAATAAATTTATTTGATTTGGTAACTTGCTTCATTTAGGAATTAGATGATCCTTGGCACTCATTAAATATGCTACCAGATGTTCAATCCAAGTCTCATGTTTCATAGGACCACCCTTTTTTTATTAGTTTTATCCATTCTCCACAGTTAAATTAAATTAGACGAAACCATGGAAGTTTACAATTCAAAACACAGCTGAACTCTAGTACCACATATTTCACGGTCTATCAATACGCTCATTCGATCCGTTGCAACGAAATTTCTTGATGATCCTATGGAGATTTCAACTGTACTCCTAGCGAAGGCGACTTCAGTGCCCTAAAACAGACTGCCAACTTGTTTAGTTACGAGGCTCGTTCTAAAAGGAAAAAACGTTTCGATCTGACAAGCAGCATCATTCTACAGCAATCCACGATGTGGTGTAATAGACCTACTTTACCATTGACGCCAGGCTGACATTAACAGCGAGCAGAGCGGTCGTAGTTTGTGACAAAACTAACGATTTCGCCAAGAGTGAGAATCGCAGTGTAATTCAGTTTCTGAATGCAAAAGAAGTTAGCCCTATCAAAATTTACAAAAAATGGTACAAATGGCTCTGAGCACTATGCGACTTAACTTCTAAGGTCATCAGTCGCCTAGAACTTAGAACTAATTAAACCTAACTAGCCTAAGGACATCACACACATCCATGCCCGAGGCAGGATTCCAACCTGCGACCGTAGCGGTCGCTCGGTTCCAGACTGTAGCGCCTAGAACCGCACGGCCACTCCGGCCGGCCAAAATTTACAGACAGATAACATACACTATGTGATCAAAAGTATCCGGACAACCCCAAAAACATACGTTTTTCTATTAGGTGCATTGTGCTGCCACCTACTGCCAGGTACTCCATATCAGCGACCTCAGTAGTCATTAGACATCGCGAGAGAGCAGAATTGGGCGCTCCGCGGAACTCACAGACTTCGCATGTGGTCAGGTGATTGGGTGTCACTTGTGTCATACGTTTGTACACGACATTTCCACACACCTAAACATCCCTAGGTTCATTGTTTCCGATGTGATAGTGAAGCGAAAACGTGCAGAGACACGTACAGCACAAAAGGTTACAGGTGGACCTCGTCTGTTGACCGACAGAGACCGCCGACCGTTGGAGAGATTCGTAATGTGTAATAGACAGACATCCATCCAGACCACTGCACAGGAATTCCGAACTACATCAGGATCCACTGCAAGTACCATGGCAGTTAGGTGGGTCGAGCGGATCCTCATAAGCCACACATCACGCCGGTAAATACCAAACGACGCCTCGCTTTGTGTAAGGAGCGTAAACAATGGACGATTGAACAGTGGAAAACCGTTGTGTGGAGTGACGAATCACGGTACACAATGTGGCGATCCGATGGCAGAATTTGGGTGTGACGAATGCCCGGTGAACGTCGTCTGCCAGCATGTGCAGTGCCAACAGTAAAATTCTGAGGCGGTGGTCGTGTTTTTCATGGATGGGGCTGGCACCCCCTGTTGTTTTGAGTGGCACTATCACGCATACATTGATGAATTAGGCACCTTCTTACTTCCCACTGTTGAAGAGCAATCCGGGGGTGGCGTTTGCATCTTGCAACATGATCGAGGAACTGTTCAAAATAAGCGGCCTGTGGTGGAGTCGTTACACGACAATAATATCCCTGTAATGGACTGTCCTGCACAGAGTCCTGACCTGAATCCTATAGAACACCTTTGGTATGTTTTGGAACGCCGACTTCGTGCCAGGCCTCACGGACCGACATCGATACCTCTCCTCAGTGCAGCATTCTGTGAAGAATGGGCTGCCATTCCCCAAGAAACCTAATTGAACGTATGCCTGCGAGAGTGGTGTCAGTTTACATCTGAGGCAATTAGACGAATTATATTCAAGGTCACCCTCCACATCCCTCCCCTAGGGAACCTCCACTCTTTCCATGCACCCCTCCACCTCCACCCTTCCCCTTCTCCTCGTGGAAGTGTGGTAGGTGTGACCTTCAATATAACTCGCCCAATTTCCTCAGGTGTGACCTGATTCCTGGAGTGACCTTGAGATAAGATCGTTATCTGCCTCAGATATCGCCTTGATTACTGGCAATTATACAGAAAATTAGATGAAATAGCAAAATGTGTTGCAAAATAAGTTTTCTCTCATTATCCTGAATACAAATGTCTGGAGAACCGAATTTTTTTTTACATTTAGAATGACCCTCATTTACAAGATGATTTTGCTCAATGAAGACAAACTGCAGGAAGTGATCCGTGAGAAGATAAGGAGCAAAAAATAAGGGCACATGGCTGTAAATACATTCCAAAAGAGATACATCGCTGGCCGTTGTTGCCGAGCGGTTCTAGGCGCTTCGGTCCAGAACCGTGCTGAGGTTCGAATCCTGCCTCGGGCATGGATGTGTGTGATGTCCTTCGGTTAGTCAGGTTTAAGTAGTTCTAAGGCTATGGGACTGACGACCTCAGATGTTAAGTCCCACAGTGCTCAAAGCCATTTGAACCATGGAGAGATACACCCTCTTGAAGGTGGAGATAAAAAATCTTTGACAGTGTTGGTTCTGGCCAAGGAGGAATGTTCTGTCTGTATTACCGATTTAGCTCCGCAGTCAAGAGGGCAGTTCGCTGGAGCACCATCATGTAGTAGCCACACTACCCTTTGTACCACCAAAGCCACATCTTCCAACACAGTAACCAGGGCCACCTGCAGGAAGTGCAGACAGGTCTCACTGGTGAGGCATTTTGGGAGGATTACTGGTCTCATGAGGCAGCTACCAATAATCTCCAACCGCACACTGAGGTTGAACCGGTGCTGATGGTTCACTGCCAGTGTAACATGGGGTTCTCTGTAGGCTGCAGGTGGATGCTGTGAAAGTTGACGATACCACCCCTCGTAAATGAAGCCTCATCTGTGAATGGGATGGATGACACCAATCACAGCACCATGGCGATTTGTGTGATGAACTAGCCACACAGAAAAGTCAGTAGTTAAGAATGTCTGCACGCATTGTAGGTGATCGTCTGGCTTACCCTGTGGTAGTGAAGTGCTATTACTGGGCTCACTGTCAAAGGTCTATTGCCTCCATCTTCGAGTTGGTGTACCTCCCTTTGGGCCCATCTGCAGCCGTTTGCCCGCATGAATTCTTTTACCCCTTATCCTCTCAAGCATCATTTCCTGCAGTTTGTCCCCATCTAGCAAAATCACCCTGTGTATTGTGACTGCCATGTTTCATCATGGGGCTGAATGGAAGGCATGAAGCTGTAATGTGTCTCTGGAGCCATCAGTTATACAGCATGTCCCAAAGCATTAGCATCCAAAAATGAGCACTCAGGGATAAGCAGCTACTGTGCGAACATTTCTTTGGCAATGACATTCGCCAGATCACTGTAGCTTGAATGACCCTGTTTCTCGTAAGTTTTCATCCATAATTTTTCTAACAGCTGGGATGACTCGATTTCGAAATTTTAGTTTGTACATTAGTTCAGCTTTCTGCGAGCGAGATCCTACTGACCCAATCACTGTTCACAGGTCTGCAAGTTCTTTTTCACAAATACGAACAATATGTCCCTCCTCTACGGCGCAACTCGCGTGGTACTGCTGAGATCCTGCTTGATGTTGAGAGCAGTTCCTTTCAACCCATCAATTTCATATCCAGGTGACAGTGGGGGGACCATAATTAACGCGAGCAGTATTATCACGCCACGACAAACTATAGTCTCAAGAGGCCACAATGTGACCGCTGTCGTATTCCGACACATGGCGATACGCTACTGTCACAGTGTGGCACCAACTTCGGTCTATTCCGACGAAGATCGACATCGTTCGAAGACGGCTGAGCGTTTCAAATCAGTCTTCCAGTGCATGCGCGGTCACAGTGCAGCCGATCTCATCATCTGAACATACGGGCTTCAGACGACAATCGGTGAAATTCAAATCAGTTTGCATTCTTTGGTAGAATGGGCCGACGTCCTCACACATAAAATATAGACTGTTACAAAATGATAATTTCAGTTCAAGAAAGAATTAGTTAGTGGAATCTTGAGGATGAAAAAAAATCGTAATGGGGATACGGGATGTAGCTCGTAATCTATGGATGGAAACCGCAGCTTCATTAGATGCCACGACTAGGTAAAATCTTTATCAGAAATTTTAGGTGTAAATTATAATCTCAAAAAAAAATTTGTTGGACTGAGAAGGGTAGCGTATCTTATGCTTACAGTTACTTTAGTGGATCTTTTTTGGGTTATGGTAAGTGGGCGTTAGCTGTCTACGAATTATTATACACTGAAGAACCAAAAAAACTGGTACACCTGCCTGATATAGTGTGAGGGGCTCCGCGAGCACGCAGAAGTGCCGTAACACGACGTGTCATGGACTCGAAAAATGTCTTAAGTAGCGGTGAAGGGAAATGACACCATGAATCCTGCAGGGCAATCCACAAATCCGTAAGATTACGAGGGGGTGGAGACCTCTTCTGAAAAGCACTTGCAAGGCATCCCAGATATGCTCTATAATGTTATGTCTGGCGATTCTGGTGGCCAGTGGAATAGTTTAAATTCAGAAGAGTGTTCCTGGAGCTACTCCGTAGCAATTCTGGATGTTTGGGGTGTCGAAAAATAGGAAATTTGTGGTAAGGACTATGGGACCAAATTGCTCAGGACATCGGCCCCTAGACTTACGCACTACTTAATCTAACAACACTGACACCCATGCCTGAGGGAGGACTCGAACTTCCGACGGGGGGTGTGAGGTGTCGCATTGTCCTCCTGGAGTTACCCAAATCCATCAGAATGCACAGTGGGCGTGAATGGATGCAGGCGATCACAGAGGATGCTTACGTACGTGTCACCTGTCAGAGTCGTACCTGGACGTATCAGGGGTCCCATATCACTCCAACTGTACACGCCCACTCCATTACAGAGCCTCTAACAGCTTGACAGTACCCTGCCGACATGCAGGGTCCATGGATACATGAGGTTGTCTCTGTACCCGTGCACGTCCACGTCCATCCACTCGATACAGTTTGAAACGATACTTTCGTACAAGGCAACATGTTTCCAGACATCAACACTCGACTGTCGGTGTTGACGGGCCCAGGCGAGACGTAAAGCTTTGTGTCGTGCAGTCATCAAGAGTACACGAGTGGGCCTTCGGCTCCGAAAGCCCACATCGATGATGTTTCGTTGAATGGTTCGCACACCGACACTTGTTGATGGCCCAGCAATGAAATCTGCAGCAACGTGCAGAAGGGTTGCACTTCTGTCACGTTCAACGATTCTCTTCAGTCGTCGTTGGTCCCGTTCTTGCAGGATTTTTTTCCGTCCGCGATGTCGGAGTCCCCTAGAACTTATAACTACCTAAACCTAACTAACCTAAGGACATCACACACATCCATGCCCGAGTCAGGATTCGAACCTGCGACCGTAGCAGCTGCGCGGTTCCAGAGAAGTACCTGGAACCGCTCGTCCACAGCGGCCGGCCGCCGACTATAACACCACTTAAATGTTGATACTCTGCCATTGTTCCAGCACTAACCGATATAACAACTGCGCCAGACACTTGTTGCCTTATACAGGCCGACCGCAGCGCCGTATTCTGCCTGCATTTGAATATGCATGCCTATACCAGTTTATTTGGCGCTTCAGTGGGTGGTGATTCTGTAATGTGTGGTGATTTGCGAATGCGGTGTCTGTTTTCCAATTTTCAGTCCTTTAGGTGTTCACAGTATCTCATTCTAAAATCTATGTTTGTCCTTAAATCATACGCTGAATGACATGCGCTGAAAGTTAATGAACTTGTGTTTGTTCTGGTGAATTTATTTGACGTTGCATAGTGTGTCCGTAATATTGCTTTTCAGTGTAACAGAGAATCATCTCAAGTATGTATCCTGACGTGCTGAAAAATAAGGCCTTCGAATTTTTTATTCTGTTCTCAATATCGATTGAGGTATTACATGTCATGGGTATTAATCGGTCGACTTTCCCGTTTCGCTGGTGCCAGTTGCAACAATCTGCCACTAGAGGACTCCGAATAGTAGCGTGTTACATGTCGGTGTGTAACGTAACTACACTATGTTATCAAAAGTATCCGGACACCTGGCTGAAAATGACTTACAAGCTCGTGGCGCTCTCCATTGGTAATGCTTGAATTCAATGTGGTGTTGGCCCACCCTTAGCCCTGATGACACCTTCCACTTTCACAGGCATATGTTCAATCAGGTGCTGGAAGATTTCTTGGGGAATAGCAGCCCATTCTTCACGGAGTGTTGCACTGAGGAGAGGTATCGATGTCGGTCGGTGACGCCTGGCACGAAATCGGAGCTCCAAAACATCCCAAAGGTGTTCCATAGGATTCAGGTCAGGACTCTGTGCAGGCCAGTCCATTACAGGGATGTTATTGTCGTATAACCACTCCGCCACAGGCCGTGCACTATGAACAGGACATCTACCATGTTGAAAGATGCAACGCCATCCCCGAATTGCTCTTCAACAGTGAGAAGCAAGAAGGTGCTCTCAAAACAACAAGGGGTGCAAGCGCCCTCCATGAAAAACACGACCGCACCGTAACACCACCGCCTCCAAATTTTACTGCTCGCACTAAACACGCTGGCAGACGACGTTCACCGGGCATTTTCCGTACCCACACTTTGCCATCGGATCGAGACACAGTATACCGTGATTCGTCAAAAATTCAAATGGCTCTGAGCACTATGGGACTTAACATCTGAGGTCATCAGTCCCCTAGAACTTAGAACTACTTAAATCTAACTAACCTAAGGACATCACAAACATCCATGCCCGAGGCAGGATTCGAACCTGCGATCGTAGCAGCAGCGCGGTTCCGGACTGAAGCGCCTAGAACCGCTGGGCCACACCGGCCGGCGTGTACGCTTTTGTGCTGTACTTGTTCCTTCACGTTTCCAGTTCATAATCACATCGGAAACTGTGGACCTAGGGGTGTTTAGGAGTGTGGAAATCTCGCGTACAGACGTATGACACAAGTGACACCCAATCACCTGGCCACGTTCCAAGTCCGTGAGTTTCACGGAGCGCCTCATTCTGCTCTCTCACGATGTCTAATGACTACTGTGATCGCTGATATGGAGTACTTGGCAGTAGGTGGCAGCACAATGCACCTTATATGAAAAACGTATGTTTTGTTTTTGAGGGTGTCCGGATACTTTTGACCACATAGTGTATGTCGGTGCGCGAGACACAGCGTGTCACAATCGAATCTAACGAATACGAAGAGTTCGTCCTCACACTCAGCACCCTCTCCTTCAGCACGACAATGCCAGACCAAACACGAACGCCGCGACATCTGCAACAATCCGACACCGCGTGTTCATTGTCATCGATCATCCTCTGTATAGTCCCTATTTGGCCTTATCCGATTTTTATCAGTTTCCAAACCTTAAAGAACACTTTTGTCGACGCCATTATGATAGTGATTAAGTGGCGCAAGCAGAGATGAGGTTGTGTCTCCATCAACAGAGTGTAACATTCTACAGTGACGGTATCAAATAGCTTTTCTCTCGTTGGGAGGAATTTGTTCGTTGCCAGGGCGTCTATGCTGAGAAATAAAAACGTAGGCGTAAACAATGAAGATGTAGACTGTTAATAATGTTTGTTTTATTTAAAAAGCTTTAAGAGTTTTCACATAAGAAATTGGAGGCACTGTTTTCCAGCACCTCACGTGTTCGTAAAACATGCTTCGTTATACCAAAAACTGAGAAAAGAACGTACAGTACTCACAATGTTCTTTTCGAGACAGATATAGCTCTTTTACATGCATTCGGCATCATTCTAATAACAAAAGTCGCATTGCGGCACTCGTCTCCAAGTGCAGAGGCTTGGTGGTATCCACCCCACTATTGGAGGTTAAAATCTAACCTACTTCATACATAGAAAAGATTATAACCTAACCGAACCTCCTTGACCCGCCAGAAACTGACGCAGGAAGTAGCACGCACCACGACCAAGTTGTCGGGCGACTTCTGGCGACGGCGTCTGATGACTTGTCGGTGCTACTGAGAACCCAGTCGCAGGAATTTCTCCTTCCTACACGGGAAATAAGTACCTGACTCTGTAGCCGAGGTCGTTGAAGCTTCTCAAGGCTTGAGGACTTGTGCCACTTGACGAACTCTTGGCATGTGTGGATCGAATAATATAACGTGGCGAACAGCACAGAACACGAGAAAAATAAATCACAGCTAACAGCCGGTCACCAGGTACTGACAAGACCCCTCCCCCCCCCCCCCCCCAAACACACACACACACAAAGAGAAAAAAAAGCGAGGAAACGCACGCCTCTGAGCCGGCGAGTGACTCACAAATAAACCACTTCGAATTCTGAAACCTTTTGCTGCCGGCAAGGGCGGGAGAGGTTGCGACGGCAGGCATTTCCAATGTCCTGGATAAAGTTACAAATCTCTCCGCAGTCTGTCATGAAGTGACAGTGATCCGTCCGTGGAATGAAAACGTTAAATTCGGTGACCCCACGGTGCTAGTCGCGAAGCGTAGGGTATGTCCCGGCACTAGGTTTCACCCGCTACCTTCTCTCATTGTCATCATCATATTACACAGACATGACACTACGCTACAAACACATCCACTACATTTACCTACACTCTACAAATACACGTAAGGCAAACCATCAAAGAAAGAGGTCTGTGTGCATAGACGAAGAACGTCCATTCCAACAGGCGGCGGAATCCATCCCGTGAGAATGTCCAGCCAACATAATACTATCTGCTCCAAAACAACCGACATTGAAATGCAATTTCTGTATGAGAAACCCATTGTGTAATCTCTCCCTGTATACAGAATGTAGATAGAATACCTCTTATCTGCTTTATACAACTATGCTGAAACAAATTATGAGTATACATGGTGGTCCATTGATAGTGACCGGGCCAAATATCTCCCGAAATAAGCATCAAACGAAAAAACTACAAAGAACGAAACTTATCTAGCTTGAAGGGGGAAACCAGATGGCGCTATGGTTGGCCCGCTAGTGGCGCTGCCATAGGTCAAACGAATATCAACTGCGTTTTTTTTAAAATAGGAACCCCCATTTTTAATTACATATTCGTGTAGTACGTAAAGAAATATGAATGTTTTAGTTGGACCACTTTTTTCGCATTGTGATAGATGGGGCTGTAATAGTCAGAAACGTATAAGTACGTGGTATCACATAACATTCCGCCACTGCGGACGGTATTTGCTTCGTGATACATTACCCGTGTTAAAATGGACCTTTTACCAATTGCGGAAAAGGTCGATATCGTGTTGATGTATGGCTATTGCGATCAAAATGCCCAACGGGCGTGTGCTATGTATGCTGCTCGATATCCTGGACGACATCATACCGAGCGAGGTGGCGCAGTGGTTAGACACTGGACTCGCACTCGGGAGGACGACGGTTCAATCCCGCGTCCGGCCATCCTGATTTAGATTTTCCGTGATTTCCCTAAATCGCTCCAGGCAAATGTCGGGATGGTTCCTTTGGAAGGGCACGGCCGACTTCCTTCCCCATCCTTCCCTAATCCGATGAGACCGGTGACCTCGCTGTCTGGTCTCCTTCCCCAAACAACCCAAAACCCAATGGACGACATCATCCAAGTGTCCGAACCGTTCGCCGGATAGTTACGTTATTTAAGGAAACAGGAAGTGTTCAGCGACGTGTGAAACGTCAACCACGACCTGCAACAAATGATGATGCCCAAGTAGGTGTTTTAGCTGCTGTCGCGGCTAATCCGCACATCAGTAGTAGACAAACTGCGCGAGAATCTGGAATCTCAAAAACGTCGTTGTTGAGAATGCTACACCAACATCGATTGCATCCGTACCATATTTCTATGCACCAGGAATTGCATGGTGACGACTTTGAACGTCGTGTACAGTTCTACCACTGGGCACAAGAGAAATTACGGGACCATGACAGATTTTTTGCGCGCGTTCTATTTAGCGACGAAGCGTCATTCACCAACAGCGGTAACGTAAGCCGGCGTAATATGCACTATTGGGCAACGGAAAATCCACGATGGCTGCGACAAGTGGAACATCAGTGACCTTGGCGGGTTAATGTGTGGTGCGGCATTATGGCAGGAAGGATAATTGGACCCCATCTTTTCGATGGCAATCTAAATGGTGCAATGTACATTGATTTCCTACGTAATGTACTACCGATATTACTACAAGATGTTTTACTGCATGACAGAATGGCGATGTACTTCCAACATGATGGATGTCCGGCACATAGCTCGCGTGCGGTTGAAGCGGTATTGAATAGCATATTTGATGAAAGGTGGATTGGTCGTCGAAGCACCATACCATGGCCCGCACGTTCACCAGATCTGACGTTCCCGGATTTCTTTCTCTGGGGAAAGTTGAAGGATATTTGCTATCGTGATCCACGGACAACGCCTGACAACATGCGTCAACGCATTGTCAATGCATGTGCGAACATTACGGAAGGCGAACTTCTCGCTGTTGAGAGGAATGTCGTTTCACGTATTGCCAAATGCATTGAGGTTGACGGACATCATTTTGAGCATTTATTGCATTAATGTGGTATTTACAGGTAATCACGCTGTAACAGCATGCGTTCTCAGAAATGATAAGTTCACAAAGGTACCTGTATCACATTGAAACAACCGAAATAAAATGTTCAAACGTACCTATGTTCTGTATTTTAATTTAAAAAAAACCTACCTGTTACCAACTGTTCGTCTAAAATTGTGAGCCATATGTTTGTGACTATTACAGCGCCATCTGTCACAATGCGAAAAAAGTGGTCCAACTAAAACATTCACATTTCTTTACGTACTACACGAATATGTAATAAAAAATGGGGGTTCCTATTTTTAAAAACGCAGTTGATATCCGTTTGACCTATGGCAGCGCCATCTAGCGGGCCAACCATAGCGCCATCTGGTTTCTCCCTTCAAGCTACACAAGTTTCGTTCTTTGTAGTTCTTTCGTTTGACGCTTATTTCGTGAGATATTTGGTCCGGTCACGATCAATGGACCACCCTGTATATAAGGTAGTAGTACGCTTCATGCCACTTTGACATTTGTCACATGCCACCTTTAAGGACGCTGCAGTTTTCAAGGTCGGCAGTGTATAACAACCTGAAAAATGAGAGGATCGATCGCGAAAAGCCTGAACACAGCTAAGACTTGCTCACAGACCAGACAACTTTTGGTAATGACAGCATTACGTTGGTATCGCCCACTGACAGTTTTTAAGGAAGGTTTGATTTTAATATATATGGTAAACAAGTGGACTCGTCACTCTGAGATTCGCTGTGGTAGATGATCCATTTTGCATACCTAATCGTAAAGACAGACGCGCCACTTAAATTTCCCTCTATGTGTTCTGTATTTCATCTTAAGTGCAGGAGGAAACAGCATCTATAAACATCCAGAAAGAATGGAGCTCTCATTTTAAATCCCTTATGTACTAGACCTTTCAAATCAGTTGGCCTGACCCGATTTCGAAATGGACACTGCGGACAATGAATGAAAGCGGAGGAAGTCGACCCGAATTACCCAACCAATTTGTAGGGGCGGCAACAATCTCAGGTGGCCGTGGCTAAGAGGAAAAGGTGACATAACTCCACCTCGGTGTCACACGTAAAAATATCGGACTATCTGTACAGCCGGCCATTGTGATTAAGAGTTGCCTTTTACAGGATAGCGCGCAGCGCGTGTTAGTTATCCCGGCCGCCGGTGGGCGTCGCCAGCTGCTACCGGTGCGGCGTGGGCAGGCTTCATTTGGCGCGCGCCCACGCTGCAGTTTATCCCCGCCCGGATTGCACTCCTAATTGATGCCGAGGCGACCTGCGCCGCGATAAGCCATCGCCGGCAGATGTCGGCACCCGTCGTCCTGTCCGGCCGGGCTTCCACGCCGCGAGCGCGCGCACCATCTGTCGGCCGAGCTGCCAACCGTCTGCGACCTGGGCGACAATCGACGATCGTATCTGCCACCTTCCGTGCACAGATACAGTTAAATCGCCGCCCGCCTCGGGGCTCGTCGCATGCGCAGCAATCCGGAATATCTGAATAATTAAATTACAAGGCTAAAGTCGTTTTTCAGCTCCCATTGTCTTTTCAGATGCCACGCTTTTCGTCCCGCGCAGGATTTCACCTGTCCAGATCTTGTCTGCGTGACTTGCAGCGAACCCCAAACAGGAAAGCGCTGACGTTTCGTGAGTTTTAAGTTGTATGTAGATTTCTCAGCCGAAATAAAAAGAAAAACGATCTCAACGTACTTCTGTCCCAACTCTCCTGTGCGTTTAACGGTGTTCCAAGTCCGTAATTTAGCGAGAATAACGACTTATAATTACACAAGGTGCCGTATTGGAGGCAAAACTACGTCATTACAACACAACTGCCATAACAGAAGCACCTACTCATCGGAAATT
This sequence comes from Schistocerca americana, assembly GCF_021461395.2. NCBI lineage: Eukaryota > Metazoa > Arthropoda > Insecta > Orthoptera > Acrididae > Schistocerca > Schistocerca americana. The sequence goes on along the minus strand of NC_060123.1, from coordinate 433,178,070 downwards.
ATGATGGCTGGTGCGCACGACCTGTTCGAGAACATTTTTCCTCAAAAGCGACGTATCATTTGGCCCCTCACTCAGACAATTGTTACCTTTCCTTTGGCTCTTTTGTGAGACCTTTAAATCTAGTGATCCTGGAAGTGGGTTGCTTTTTCTTGTAAAATAAGTTCTGCATAGACATTCGTTTGTAATGGAATTTCTGAATTTTGTTTCTGTGCTAAATACGCTGGTATCCAAAATTAAAGCAACAAACCGCTATTTCCCCGTAATGTGTCTAATAATCATACAAACTAACAACAGATCTCCGTACCATCGTGTTCTGCACAAAGTTGGCATTCCCGTCTATGGACAACAACATCAACTATGACGTCAGGGTATCTGTCAAGCGGTGTAGTGATTGCCTGGTAGTTCTACGTCCACAATCACTGTGTACAGAGCTACAAAAAAATGGGTTCAAATGGCTCTGAGCACTACGGGACTTAACATCTTAGGTCATCAGTCCCCTAGAACTTAGAACTACTTAAACCTAACTAACCTAAGGACATCACACACAACCATGCCCGAGGCAGGATTCGAACCAGCGACCGTAGCAGTCCTGCGGTTCCGGACTGTAGCGCCTAGAACTGCACGGCCACCGCGGCCGGCTACAGAGCTACAGACGGTGCACTTTGGCACAGAGAAGAAGCCTACGAGATCTCTGCGCTGGTAGGCCATAGGAAGAATGGAAGCAAGACAGTCGGAAACTATTGTTGCCCAATGGCCTAATGTGAATCGTCCTGTTGTTTTTCTCATATGTTGCGACAGTTTATAGAGACCGAAATTGTATACCGGAGACCAGGACGGGACCGATCACGTGTGAGATCAGAAAGAGAGGGCCTTATTTGGTTGTAATGGCACGACAGTACCCCCTTAGTACTGCACGGCAACTGGTATCTGATTTTGCAGCATCCACTGGACGCGTTGTATCACGGCAAACGGCGTGCAGAAGGCCTCGGAAAAGTGGCCTTTATTGTCGAAGACCTGCTCTATGTCTACCTCTGACGCGTCTTCACAGAAGGGAACGTCTAGAGTGGAGTCGTCAACATGCCACCTGGATGGTGGAACAGAGGGCCAATGTTCTATTTAGAGATGAGTCCCGATTTGGTCAGGAGACTGGTTCTCGACGGATTCGCATCTGGAGGGAACGAAGAACACGATTTCGGGGCCCGAAAATTGTGGAAAGAGATTGACATCAAGGAGGATCCCTGATTGTGTGGGTAGGGATTATGTTGATCTCTCGAACATCTTTTCATGAAATTGTACGTGTTAATCGGCAAGGTTTAACTGTTGTCAGGTGTCGCGACGAGATCTTGGGACACCATGTGCGGTTATTGCAAGGTCCTGAGGACCACAGTTCGTAGTGGTGGACGATAAGGCTCACCTCGTAGAGCAAGGATGGTTGATGTTTTCTTGGAAACGGAAGATATTGCGCGCGTGGCGTGGCCTGTTCACTCTACTGATTTTAATCCCATAGAGCATGTCTGGGATGCACTAGGGAGGCGGGTTGCATCATGTCAATATCCACCAACCACTCTCCAAGACTAGCGAGCAGCTCTGCAAGAAGAACGGGCATTATTGCCTCAAATGAGATTCATGACATCATTCACAGCGTGCACCGTCGTTTTCAGGCCTGTATTGCTGCCGGAGGTGGTCACAATCCAGCTGAGCACGTAATCCATTTGTCGGAATGTGCGTGCATGTCCATTAAGTTGGAAAAAACGGAACGCTCTTTCTCTACCGTTATGTATATTGCAATTGTTGGCGTTCTGTATTCTTTGATGATGATAAAGTCCCATACTCCTTGACAAGAGCGTAGGGGAACGATGCCGGAGACCCGTACTGCCGTACTAGGCAAGGTCCTCGTGGAGGTGGTTTGCCGTTGCCTTCCTCCGACCGTAATGGGGATGAATGATGATGATGAAGACGACACAATAACACCCAGTCATCTCGAGGCAGGTGAGAATCCCTGAGCCCGCCGGGAATCGAACCTGGGAACCCGTGCTCGGGAATCGAGAACGCTACCGCGAGACCACGAGCTGCAGACTTGTATTCTTTAATCATTTCTTTATACTGTTCTGTAGCAAAATAAACACAGCCTTGCAAAATTTGCGTTCGTTACTTTAATTTGGACACCAGTGTATTAAAACAAGAAGAAGATCATTGAAAGTAATTTCTGAGACCTTTTAGTGTAAGTAGAAAGAACTAGATCATTTCGAATGTTACAGCTTCGTAAAAATGTACAGTTTATTAAACTGAGCGGAAAGTACTAAAATATAAAAGTTCTGTTTTTTTTTAGTTTACTCACGGATCTTTTTAATTCTATAGTTTACAAAATATTTCACTTTCCATCAGAAAAGTGGAAGAGAAATACAAAAAACTGTTACGTAATTTTATGTAGACTTTTTAAACGTACGACGCCATTTAACAGCTTGAGTTGATGTTACCTGTGAACAAAATACACCGGTAAATAATTAAATTTTAGAAAAATTTGCCAAAAATGTGGTTGGAAATTGATAAACATGGTCAAAGCTTTTCACATATGCAGCTGAAAACAAATTTGTGTGTTACCGAAGAGAAAGACTCTATTAATAAAGGCGTGCACTGTATAATTCCTCCAGTTTTCCAGTGTATGTACTATTTTTCTCTTGGGGAAAACATTATATTGACTTTTTCTAGTCTTTGATTTAATAAAAGCTGTCAAGATGGAATCTGATTCTATTGACTTCGAGGTGTCGTTTACAGTCGCTGAAATTAACAGTCCACAGAATAATTCTTGGCTAAGTGTCGTCCTAAGCTATGCCTTTATGTACTTGAGTTCTGAAGAATTCACCACTCAATATAGGTGAAGCCAAGAGGATTCTTAAGAAGTATTAAGAGAAATGCCAAAAATTTTCTTTGTAGAAAACTTTCAGCATGAAGAATGGGCCCTAAGATCAAAACTTCGTATTTAGTTCCTTCCCATTGATGTCACATTTATCACTATCACTTACGACAGTCTCATGAGCCATGCACCCTGCTTTTAAATTCCACGCGTGAACCGATAACCTTATAGACAATACAGTAGAAAATATTTACCTTAAAAGAGCGTTCTGCTTCACCTTCATCCATAGTTTGCCGTTTAACTCATCAGTAAATAATTTGCTTTACCGAACCAGTTATTGCTATTTCGGTCTCCTGGAAAGAATTTCCTCTTCCTTGTCAAAGTTCGGATGAAATACAATTTTGTCAGCACGCACTTTCGGCATTTGTTACCATGCTATGAAACCTTCTTCAGATCTCATCTTCTTCAATATAATTCCAAAATTTTCATTTACAGTACTCCGTAGGTTTACATTAACACTTTGGAGAGCTTTGTTAACCTGCTGTACTCTAAACTTAATTTCGTACCAGACCACTGTAAAACAAAAAAATCCGAATGCTGGTAGCTTCCTTCAGTATCGATGATACTGTTTCTTCCTAATGCATCCATTTTAGAATTTTCGCTAATTTCGTGAAGAGCATCATACACTTGTTCAATGCAGTATCTACACTGATCAGGCATAATATTATGACCATAGATCTACTAGCGATATAAACCCGTCCAGTCGGTAGCAGCCTCACCTGGCGAGGAATGACTGCTAGTCTGGCACAGGTACGGTGCATGTAGTACCAGTGAGTGTTCTATCCGTGTGTAGAATGGGGAAAGCGAACGCCTTCCTGAGTTTGATTGAGGACAGAATATGATATCCCGAAGGCTTGGCACAAGCATTTCGAAAACTGCATGACTTGGCGGGTGTTCAAAGAGTGCTGTGGTGAGTATCTTCACCACATGGTGAAACCAATATAAAACCACCTCCAGAAGTCGTAGGTGAAATCTGCTTTTGCAGGAGAGAGCGGATTAGGTTGTGGAAAGGGGCCAAGACCAATTACTGTTAGTTACACAAGAACACATAACTTTATTGCTTGTAAAACACAAACGCCTTCCTCTTTCAAAATAACAAGGAGCAATTCACGGCTGAGGGCCCAAGTAACTTCTCAATAACAAATGGTTTAAACAATTCATTTTAAAACAAGGATTTAGACAATCGGCTGAAGGCCTTACTTAAGCAAAATCAAAATATCTTCTCGGCTGAAGACCCAAATAATATTCCAGACGACCAAAGGAAATTCTTTAACAGGCAAGCATTTACCAATTTCGGCTAAAAGCCAATTAGAGAAAATTTGATTGCTCGGCTGAAGGCCCAATAATATTTCAAAATAATAAAAGGCAACCTTTAAAGACAAGCATTTACACAGTACAACAGACGGCTGAAGGCCTAAATAAAGAGCAAACAAGAATTTTCAATAAAACACGGCTGAAGGCCTGGCACAGTGCTTGCGACAAAAGAAAACCACAATCACAAACAACAGAACAGTGGTTCTCAGAAGTGTTCCAAGGGTCGGCCTGGGGAGGAAAATCTAACGTTAGTTTAGATGAGACTGCCAGCCAAGCGTAATACTAAATAATCGGATGGCAACACTACCCAGGGTCGGCTAAAGGTCCAACCAACAACCTAATCAATTCCCTTCACCCGACCAAGCCACGACAGCCGAAAATATCAGCGAGGACGAAGATACCAGCAGCACTACGTCTTCAAATATTGGCGTCTAAATACAGCCAAGGCACAATAACCACTCAAAAACATGAACAAACAGAAAGGCTGTCGAACTACAAGCCGTGCCGGACAGCATCCACACAGCGAGGAAACACACACTCGCTGCTCTGTCGCAGCAGACCGACTGCGTACTCCAGTATTCAGACAGCATTCATATGCTGAGTGGAAATCACAGAAGCTACACACAGTTCCACGTAAACACTTGCACCAAGAACTCCGACAAGCCTAAAACCAATCACCGTGGAACAACATGGAGAAATGACAAGTCGACACACGCAGGGTTTCGATAAGCAGTCGGCGACCAAATACAAATCGTCCGATGAGACGGCCGACCGAACGACCAACCAAGGTCGTCCCCACCCAAGGTGTGTGTGTCGGCAACGGTCGGGCGAGTCTTGGCTGTCTGGAGCTTACTACAGATCCAACCCTACTCAACTCGATGACCGTTGGGAACTCGGAGACGCGGCGACCCGGGCACACTGGCTTGGACCCACCCATGCAGAGGTAACTCTTGCCCATTGGCCACGACGTCTCTGCACAAGGAAGGGACCGACCCACGTCCGGCAAGATGATCAACTGACGAGAGCCATAAACGGTCAGAAGACCAAATACACGTCGCCCAATGAGACGACCGACCGAACGGCCAACCAACGGTCGTTCCCGCTCCAGTCTCCTTCCGTCGGGCAGTTCATGTGTGTTGCCAGCGGTAAGCGAGCACTGGCTGTCCGCGCCTCACTGGCGCTCCGTCCCCACTGAACTCTGACAGACGACGACCCGGAAATACTAGCGATCGATCCTGAGATAGTAAGACAGTGCACTTATCGATAAGCGCTGCTGCTGCCAGCGACGGGCAAGCAAACCAGCAACTTTGTCACGCCAGTAAATCGAATAAGAAAGGAGGCGGCAGTACCGTAAAGAAAAGACGACAAGCAACAAACGGCATGAACACGAACGTTAATGCTGGGCAGAGTACAAGGGTCTTTGAACACACAGTGCACCGAACACTCCTAACGATGGGCCTCCACAGCCGACGACCAATCCATGTGCCAATGTTAACACCACGACATCGGCAACTGCGACTGAAATTGGCAAGTGACCATTGGCACTGGACGTTGGCGCAGTGACAGAGCGTTGCATGGTCTGGTGAATCCCAATACCATCATGCCAATGGGAGGGCGCGAATCCGTCGTCTTCGAGGGGAACAGCTCACTGATACCTCTACTGCGAGACGGAGACAAGATGGCGGCGGTTCCTTTACGCTCTGGATAACATTCACGTGGGCATCCATGGGACCAGTCGAGCTCGTGCAAGGTACCATGACGACCAAGAAAGATCGTACACTGGTTGCAGATCATGTGCACCCCTTCATGACGATCATGTTTCCCAACGGCAGTGGCATTTTTCAGCAACATAGTGCGCCATGTCACAAGGCCAGGAGTGTGATGGACTTGTTCGAGCAACACAGCTTTGAGTTCCATTTGATGTGCTGGCTCACCAACGCGACAGATCTGAACCCCATGGAACACACCTGAGATGTGGTTGAATGTGGCGTCAGACCTCATCGCAACTGTCCCCAGAATTTACGGGAATTATTTGACCTCTGTGTGCAGATGTGGTGCTAACTACCTCCAGCGATCGACCAAAACCTCATTTCTTCTATGTCACGACGCGTCGCCCCGTTATCCGTGCCAAAGGTGGACACACCAGCTATTAGGTAGGCGGTCATAATGCTCTGGCTGATCAGTGTAAATGATTCCAGGGCATCTATTCGGCTTTCCCATTGGGTACCACCGAACGATGCCAACGCCCTTGCCGCAGTGGTAACACCGGTTCCCGTCAGATCACCGAAATTAAGCGTTCTCGCGCTGGGCTAGCACTTGGACGCGTGACCATCTGGTCTCCCGGGCGCTGTTGGCAAGCGGGGTGCGCTCAGCCCTTGTGACGCAAACTGAGGAGCTACTTGACTGAGAAGTAGCGGCTCCGGTCTCGGAAACTGACATACGGCCGGGAGAGCAGTGTGCTGACCACAAGCCCCTCCATATCCGCATCCAGTGACGCCTATGGGCTGAGAATGACCCGGCGGCCGGTCAGTGCCGTTGGGCCTTCAAGGCCTATTCGAGAGGTGTTTCGTTTTTTATCACTGAAAGATGTTACAGTCAGATTATGCACATGATTCTTCAAAATAAGTCAGCAACATGCAGATGCAGAAAAAAAACTTAAGACTTCTTGAACTGTAGTGAAAAAGTAGAAACCATCAGGGCATGATTCGACTGCATCGTCCACGAGAAGGTTTAACAAATTCGTTCTGCATGCAAAAGGTCTTTAATTATTTTTTAACTCCTACATTTTTCACTTCTGTATTTCAACCGTTATCATTTTCTCGGACTCGCAAATTTTCCAAGGGATTTATTACATGTTATTTCGTTTCAGGCAGAGCCCATTCGCCAAGTGTAGTTATTACACATAATGATGCAGACAGGACATTGGTCTCATCTCATTAAAAAATACTGTTTGGCGTCTTACCAACTCGTTTAAGCGAACATCGGTTAGACATTCAGCAGTAGCACTTGTAATTGGAATAAAGCCAAGGAAACGCTGGGCTTCTGTCTGAACAAAACGGCACTCCATTAATACTTGATCTGTGTAATTCATGTTAAGAGCACAGTCTAAAATAACTAAGAAATTCGTCTGGTATCTAATTTTGAATACGTGTTGATAACAGAGGAATGAATTCATCCTGTATGACTTTATTGAGATAGTGAACATTAGTTTTATGAGACTCTCTCTTCGTTAATGCGCTTTCAACACAACGTCGAATGTGGTGATGTGTTCTATTAATTTCAAGACTTTTTCTTTACATATATACATAACATCTGTTGTTCCTCGAAACGCGAATCTCTGTGACCTCAAGAACCATGTTACCCAAAGGAATCCATGTAATTCCAATTTCGGCGTGAAAGAAACCTATTTTCATCGTCACCCTTTTTTTTGTCTAGACGCAAACGCAAGTGTAATTCTTGCGAAGATCAGTATACATTAATATGATTTGGAAATATTTCATGTTGGTCCAGAGCTCGGAACATACTCTTCCAGTCTGAAAACCCTGAAGTAGCTACCAGTTAGATAGTTTCGGTACTAAGAAGTTTGCTACAAAAACAAAAAATCAGTTTTTCGAAATAGAATAAAAGGCCCACTATATGAAAATTTCTTCGCCTTTCGACATATTTCCTTTGTATTTAATATCAGGTACTCGGAAATGGACTATGTCTAGAAGAGTTTGTCGAATGTCATCAGTCATTTTATCTGACCATTATCCGCGGTCGGCTGATAAGTTATGAAGCAGATGGTTCTTCCTGCAATATAACATGTAATTTTTAAAATGTTATATAAACTGACAGGCGGCTCACACTCTTCTCAAGAAGGTGAGAAATTAATAATCTATGCACAACTAAAAAATGTGCGCGGAAGAAAATCAAGATGTCAGCACTTTCCGACACTTCTAGAGATGCGTTTGTTGTGTTACGCGACTGAATTAAAACGTTTAGACTTCGGATACATTTATACAAACTAGGACAATGAAGTCAGCAGCGACTCGTCAGCACAATTTCGCAGTTAATTAGTAAACGGTCTCATCTCATAAACGGGACCATGTTTACTAGAACGTGTTTGTTTGTATTACCGCATACGTTACTCGTGTCTGTTTCTTCTACTAATTATCATACATCCTTTATACAAATTTTATACTTGTCGCCTCTGGCGAAACAGACGGACGCTGGTATAGCTTGGACCTTACACAGGCTCTGAAATAAAATATTAAATATTGTTAATATTTGCAGTCATTCATGCTCATTTTCTGCTTCAGCACCGAAAAATAATTAATGTAGGGTAATGAAATTTTGAGAATACTTGAATGCTTAGGTAATATATTTAACTGATTAACATTGCAAGATCACAGGTTAATGTAAGCGCGAGATAAGCCATTGCAAATATGAAATGTGGGTATATTAATAACCGGTGTAGCCGCCAGAATGTTGAATGCAAGCATGCAAACGTGCATGCATTGTGTCGTACTGGAGCCGGGTTTCAGCTTGTGGGACGGAGTTCCATGCACGTTGCACTTGATCGGTCAGTACAGGGACGGTTTATGTTGTTTGTGAATAGCGCTAGATTTTTCGTCCTATGATGTTCGGTATGTGCTCCATTGGAGACGGATCTGGTAATCGAGAAAGCTAAGGCAATATGTCGACATTCGGTAGAGCATGTTGGGCTACAACAGCAGTAGGAACATTTCCCCTAGAATGCTGTTCAAAATGGTTCAAGTGGCTCTGAGCACTACGGGGCTTAACATCTATGGTCATCAGTCCCCAAGAACTTAGAACTGCTTAAACCTAAGTAACCTAAGGACATCACACACATCCATGCCCAAGGCAAGATTCGAACCTGCGACCGTAGCGGACACGCGGTTCCAGACTGAAGCGCCTAGAACCGCACGGCCACACCGGCCGGCCCCTAGACTGCTGTTCATGAATGGCACCGCAACAGGTCGATAGTCAGACTGATGTAAGATTTTCCAATCAGGATTCTTGGGATAGTCACGAGAATGCTCCTTACGTCATGTGAAATAGCACCCTACATCACAGCTCCAGGTGCAGGTCCAGTCTGTCGAGCTCGCAGACAGGTTGGTTGCAGGCCCTCAACTGGCCTGCTTCTAACCAACATACGACCATGACTGGCAGCGAGGCGGAACCAGTTTTCATCAGAATACACAGCAGACCTGCACCCTGCCCTCCAACGAGCTCTCGCTTGACGCCGCCAAAGTCGCAAGTGGCGGTGGTTTGGGATCGGTGGAGTTCACGCTAGAGGGCGTGTGGCTCGGGGCTCTCCTCTAAGTAATCGATTTGCACCAGTTCGTTGTCTCACTGTGGTGCCAACTGCTGCTCACGTTGCTGCTACAGACGCAGCACGGTGCGCGAGAGCCATTAGCTGAACACGGTCTACGTGACCGTCCGGAGCCCTGTCTTTTTGCGACTGTACAATCTCATCACCACCACTGCCAGCGATCATGTACACTTGTTACTTTCGTGCCAAGTCTGTTTGAAGTATCGCAGAAGGAACATTCAGCTTCTCGTAGCGCTATTACACGATTGCATTCAAACCCCAGTCAGGTGTTGATAACGGCATCTTCGTCGCCTTAAAGGCTTTCTTGCCTAACGTCATCTCACCAGTCCAATCTCAAACCACTAACGAACGCTCACGTCCGCTACAACTGTGTACTTAAAGCAAAACTCATACGCGACTTGCACGAAATTTGAATAGATATCATCTTTCGTTTATGTCGCAAAACTCCTTCGTGTTGCGATTTTCTTTTCGTCACTATACTTATTACTTAGATAACAATTCCGTCTTTTCCAACTGGATGTTTAGCTAGTTTCTAACCAAACATGTTTCACCTTACTCATCCTAGGCACTATCAGGGCTCTATAACACAAAGAAAATTGCACTCTAAGACAAGAAAACGACGCACCACGAGGGAATTATCAGAATGGGACGGAGATAGGTAGATGTGACGTTAATGTACAGAGAACCAAATGATTACAATTTCAGAAAAAATGGATCATTCATTCAACAGAAAGAGCTTCACAAATTGAGGAAATCAATTACGCGCTGGTCCGCCTCTGGCCCTTATGCAAGCCGTTATTCGGGTTAGCATTGGTTGAGAAAGTTGTTGTATGTCCTCCTGATGGATATTGTTCCAAATTCTCAATTGGTGCATTAGGTCGCCAAAATCCCGAGTCAGTTCGAGGGCCCTGCCCATTAAGCTCCAAACATTCTCAATTGGGGAGACATCCCGTGACCTTGCCGGCCAAGGTACGGTTTGGCAAGCACGAAGGTAAGCAGCAGAAATAGTCGCTGTGTGCTGGTGGGCATTATCTTCCATAAATTTAAGCCCAGTATGGCTTGCTATGAAGGGCAACAAAGTGGCAAGCAGAATATCGTCGACGTACCGGTGTGACCTAGGGGTATTGCGTATTACAACCAAAGGGGTCCTGCTATGAAATCCTTGCTGTCGGACTATACGGCGGGCGACTGTCAAGTTGGTATCCCACCGGTGTCCAGGGCATCTCCAGACAAGTCTTTGCTGGTTATCGGGTCTCAGTTCGAAGCGGGACTCATCACTGAAGACAACTCTACTCCAGTGAGAGACATTCCAGTCCGAAGCCGAATGTGCCCGACACCACTGCAGTCGGGCTTCTTGGTGTACGTACAGAGGTCAATGATAGTCACCGCAAGGGACGCCTTGAACTCGGACCACTTTCTGTGGGCCGCCTATTAATGGTCCTTGTGGTCACTGAAACACTTCCATCGATGATAAGGACGAATCAGGGCCTCTGAGTGACTCTCTAACGATTTCTCGGTCTTCATGTTCTGTCGTCTCTCTAGGTCTACCGCTTCCTTCTTGGTGTCGAGTTCGGCGATGGTTTACCCATTTCTACCAACGTCGTTGAATAGTGGCATCGCTCCTGTTGAAATGTCGAGTCATTCGCCGATAACTCCAATCGGCTTCTTTGAGCTCAACCACACATCCTCTCTCAAATGCAGACATCTGCCTATACTGTTCACGAGCCTGTAAGCGAGGCATAGTAACTGTCCACCTTAGTACACGGAATGGAATTCGCAAAGCTTTATGCTCTTTCATCAACAAGTCCTCTGTTTACTATCCTTGTCAGCCGTGCGGTGAAACTGTGCTGCAAGGTCACACATTCATCCATCGGCCACCAAAGTTCATAATTTTGTATAATTAATTTTCATTGTATTACAGACAAGTGAAGATGTCTACCATGAATAGGCAAACCGTGTTTGGTTAGAAAAAAATTAAACATTCAGTTGCAAAAGCAGGAAAGTTTCTTATCTACGAGCTAAACTTTTTTTAAAAAAAATTTAAAATGATGCATTGCCGGAGATTAAAAAATTACAATAAAAACATCAAAGGACGCAATAAATCTATCAAGTTGCAGCAAAAATGTAAGTGATCAGGAAACAACGCCTAAGCTTTTTAAGCTCCTTCTTTATTTATTAATCGGTTTATTTATGCTGACAAGATTAGATGCCTCTTACTTTTAACCATGAATTCTAGATCCTTCGTGTGCCTCCCGTAGCTACGTGGACAGCTTGTCTTATTGCTGTGTGCAGGACGACGGTTCAGTTACCATTACTGTTTGCAATTTTTCCTTGGTACGATAACGACCGTTGTCTACTCAGCTTTGTGATTCCAACTAAGGAGCTACGCGAATAAGAAGTAGCGGCTTCAAAGTCAGGGAAACTGACAACGGTTTGGAGAACAGTGAGGTGGCACCATGTTCTTCCCCACCACATTCAAATAACGCCATCGATGCAGGATGACACGATGGTCTGTCGGTACCCAATGGCCTATCAACGCCCTTACACGGAGGTGATATTCTGCTCTTCTTCATTACGGTCATACGTTAGACATGTTCTAATTTAATATGGGAAAAATAATATGAGATAAAGCTTTCAAAAATGGTTCAATAGGCTCTGAGCACTATGGGACTTAACATTTGAGGTCATCGGTCCCCTAGAACTTAGAACTACTTAAACCTAACTAATCTAAGGACATCACACACATCCATGCCCGAGGCAGGATTCGAACCTGCGACCGTAGCGGGCGCGCGGTTCCAGACTGAAGAGCCTAGAACCGCTCGGTCACAGCGGCCGGTGAAAAAGCTTTAACACAGTGGAAAACAATATCAGCTATAATGGGAAAAAATCAGAGTTTACATTCCTTCATGAAAGGTAAAAGAAAAAAAAAAGATTAAAGTCAGGTAGTGTGTAATAGTGATGATAGATCCGCAAGGAAAATTTTAAAATTGTCCATAGAAACGAAGAACCTTTAAACTGGCTAGCGTGGAGCGATGAAGATCTGAAAGAAATTGGCATTCTTAAAGAACTTATTTAAGAAATTAAAAATATAGAATTCCACTCCACAGACACAAGTGTATTGAGAAGCTCACTCTTCTAAATAGAGGATGGACTGAAGAAAGCAAGATGAAACGCTATTAACGAAAACATAAATGCTGGGTCGTAAAGAAGGGAAGAACACGTACTATACAATTTCAAAAGCTCTACTCAGTTTTCCCATTTTTTTTTCCATCAGTCTACGAAGCGATTTGATGCGGCCCGTCACGAATCTCTATCCTGTGCCAAAATCATTATCTTAAAACACCACTTGCACGCGGCGTCCTCAATTCGTCGTTGGATATAAGTATTCCAATCTCTGTTTTCCCCTACATTTTTTACCATCCACAGCTCCTTGACATCTCAACTCATGTCCTATCGCCCTGTCCGTTCTTCTATGTGCTCCTTTCCTCGCCGATTGTGCAGAGAACCTCGCCATTTCTTCTCAGTCCACATAATTTTCAGAATCGTTGTACGGCACGCTTCGAGTCTTTTCTTTTTCGGTTTTCTCACTGTCCATGATACTTTTCCACAAATTACTGTATTCCAAAGGTACACTCTCAGCAAAACTCTTCCTCGAGTTAAGGCCTATGTTTCATGCTAGTGGACCTCTTTTGGAGAAGAATGCCTTCTTTGCGTGTGCTAGTCAGCTTTTTCCGTCCTCTTTGCTTCGTCCGTCATGTGTATTTTTGCTTCCGAGCAACCAGAATTACATCACTCCTCTTCTTCCTTGCCCCTAATTTTGACGTTGAGTTTATCGTTAATTTCAATTCAGCTACTCCTCTTACTTTCCCCTGTTACGGTTTACCCTCAACCTACACTGTGTGGGTATTCATTACACTCAACAAGTCCCGCGACACTCCCTCACTTTCACTAAAAGAAATTGTATCAGTGGATCTTATTATTCACATCTTTCCACCCTGAATTTTAATTCCACTCCGTCACTGCTTCTTCGATGTATAGATTGAACAGTAGAGGTGAAAGACTACATCCCCGCCTCATAATTTACAAATTCGAACACTTACCGTTTCCCTCTTGGTTCTTATACATATTGTACATTACAGTTCTTTCCCTTTAGCTTACACCTACTTTCCCTTAAAATTTTGAGCATCTTGGACCAGCTTACATTATTGAACGCATTTTTAGGTCGACAGATCCTACGAATGTGTCTTTATTCTTTTAAGTCTTGCTTCCGTTGTCAACCCCAACGTCGGAAAAACCTCACTGATAACCTTACCTTCCCTAAAAATAAACTGATCGTTGTCTAAGATGGTCTCAATTTTCTGTGTATTATTCTTCTCGGGAACTTGGATGCATGAGCTACTAACCTGACTGTGCCATAGTTTTCGTACTTATCTGTCCTTGCTATCTGGCTACGGTCGCAGATTCGAATCCTGCCTCGGGCATGGATGTGTGTGATGTCCTTAGGTTAGTTAGGTTTAAGTAGTTCTAAGTTCTAGGGGACTTATGACCTCAGCAGTTGAGACCCATGGTGCTCAGAGCCATTTGAACCATTTGAACCTTGCTATCTTCGAGGTTGTGTGAATGATATTTCTCCGAAAATCCAGATATAGATTCTACCCAACTTGAATGGGTGTTCCGTTGCGACTTCGCAGATACAGCCAAAAGAAGCTAGATGTGTCAACGCCATGAAACAAAGGTAACAAACCTGAATTGTTTTAATGTTTTTTTTACATATCTGGCAGAAATAACATCAAAAACATCGATATAACGACTGCCATGTTCTGAGACTTTTGGTACATAAGTAGTGAGATCTGGTACCAACGAAGCAAGTTACAGTGAGGCATTTTTGCCACATGCTTTAACCGGCAATAATTTTTCCTCAGTCTGTATGGCATTCCCACAGGCATCTGCGGCTATCGGTGTCAGCCCATCTTACTGTATTGAAACTAGCAGCATTACCCGCCTTTGTTGTTCTTCTCAAGAATGGTACATAGGGAGAATGACTGTCGGTGTACTTTCACATAATCCTCTGATTTTCCTGTCGCGGTCGTTTCACGAAACACATGCGGGAGGAGAAGATATGTCTCGGAATTTTGACAATAAAACTTTCCGTGGTGCACTACGCCTGTCTTCCGACTTCTGCCATTGCAGTTAGATGAGATTCCCAGCGACTCTTTCGCGTTTATAAACGAATTCGCAATGAAACTCGCCGCTGTCCTTTGCTTCTCTATATTATTAATCCTATTTAGTAAGTATCTGAATCTAACGTGAAGTACTCAAACCACGTGAATAAGTTGCATATTCTTGAATCTCAGTCCACTTTACAGAGGTTGGAAACAAATATGGAAGCATCGCGAGAAACACAAGCTTGATCATAAATGCAAGTGCTAGCCGAGCCTGCAGGCTGGGCTGTCGTAACTGACCATGACCGGAAACTGCGCAATGTCCTCAATACGCAGTGCGTACGAAACGTCGTCAGAACAGTGTTCTGTGTAGTTGTGAGTGCGTTGCGTCGGAGCTAAGTGAATTCGAACGTAGTGTAACACCCCACCCGTCACGTATCTGGTTTTGGCGTGTGTTCACCCCAGCTAATTGACTAACAGATCAACAGAGAGTGCAAAACTGCCGCAATAACGGATGACGCAAGGAAAGTATTAAGGCACTGTGACTCCTGACTGAACTGCGGTGGCAGTGTTGAGATTAATTGATTCAGAATTGATCACTTTTAATTAAAAAGGGGTGCACATTGATGTTATATTCAGCTATTGAACACCAGATGCAAATGTTGAACAGAAAATTAATTAAGAAAATGACTTGGGATTTCTACTACTTAATTCAAAACAGATGCAGTCAATTAGCACAAATTTATTTTAATTCACGACCTTCAATCATCAGGCAATGGTAATAAATCGCGTTTGCGTGGAGTAAAGCGCGATAACTCAAATGTAATTCCTATCGACTGACCCAGGTGTAATGCAAAGTGCGAGAAGAATGCTACAATACATGGTCCATGAAACCCTCGTGGGAACTTTGCCGACGTGATCCAACAAATTAATCAGTGGCCGGAGCAATATCACCGAATACAGCATGGCAGAGCGGCGTCGTTGTGTGGACGTCGGCCGACCTCGCGGTGCTGCAAGGCTGCACTCGTCTATTCACTCCTAGTTATCTTGTTCAGTATATAACTGAACCAAAACTTCCTATGTCCAAGTTCAATCGTTCCATTTGCTAAGTCCTAAGCTGCAGAGATGCTCACTCTTTCTCAGGCAAGCTGAGTAAAGAACGTCACGTCCGCACTCTAGGCAAGCTGGGAACAGAAGACCTCTATGGAGACTTCTCACAGTCCACTCTTCACCTCGGTTTCCCCTCCAGCAAAATCACTTACACCAATTGCAGCGCAAGTCGCGTTAATTATGCATCACTTCCCCGCACCAACCAATGCCTGGTCTTGGAAGTGAACAAATTCCCACAAAATTTCCCTTCCTCTCAACTTCCGTTATTTAGCTCCTCCCAGGCCACCCATCAAGGTTAGCGTCTGCACAAACACCAATTTTCCCGGAATTCTGACTCCCAGGAGAGTACTTCAAATTCCTCGGTCCTACGTTCCCATCGGAGGCCGGCGTATTTCATTCTGCCGCTTTTCACCTGATTTACTTCAGACTCTGTGGACCGTGAATTCAGCGTGAAGTTGCTATAGTCACGAACACACATATTTTGACCTCTGTTGACCGCTCCACCATAGCTTTGTGCGGCTTTCTCGCATGTTTACCTGAAAACGGGACGACGGACATTTATCAACAGGCGTACAAGTTCTCTGTCTGCTTCCTGGTACACCAGCATGGGGTCGGGGTCAACCACTCATGCTGTCACTCATCTTAAGGCGACTGGAGGCCATGCCGCGTTACAGTTTTCTCAGAGCCTGAGCCGCCATAAGCTGCCTATTGTTGCTTCCCTTCACCGTTCCCCAGCCAGCCACGGTCAACTCTAAATACTTCCCTGGGGTAAACTAGTGTCCAGTAAATCGACTCATTTCCACTAAGTTTTCATGTCATGTGAATTACTTTAAAACCATCACCCGATGTTAATTACTCCAATATGTCCATACTATACCCTCTACAAGATGCATTGTACCTTGTCAGTCATTTTGTTCAGCCCTACTGTTCGCTAAACGTGAGTTACGTGATCTTTAATGACTTCATGTAAGGGGCATAGTTCTTGCTATCTTACATAGCCCCTCTCTTCAAATCAATTTTGTAGTACAGGTGATGACTTCTATGGTGGTAACCACCTGTGGTACAAAATTAATATCTCCATAACTGGTATTGTTAATCCGTTCGCATGAGTAGTTATGGGTGATTGATTACCACTGCCTCCTCTCTGATGCACAATCCCACTCATTCCTAGGGTACCTGCCTTCAATGACTGGATTTACTGTTAAAGACGTGGTCATTATTTAGTCTAATTTTACTTTAATCTCTGCTGATTCCTGAGACAATTATTGGTCAGAGTACTCAAAAGAAAACTAAAATTATATTTACAAGTACACATGCTGCAAAGGGCAAGTACACATGTTTAAGCACCTCTGTGCTTGTCATTTGAATGGCAAGACCCGCAATTATAACTTAAGGTCCATTCACTCTCAGTTATCCATCCCTACTCGACTTAAATTACTAAAAACATACATGAACAATATTCGTGTAACATTTTGTGAAGTTGATAGTAGTTGCTCTCATTAAATTATATGTGAACCCCCCCCCCTTTGACATTTTATTAATAAAGGTTTTTTTTGTGTCTGTCTCTGGACGTTTATATTGTGCATGGTGTAAGTGTCATCCTTACACAATTCAGCAAGGTCTGGCCCAGTCCAGTGTCTGGATTGCATACACACGTTATATATATATATCTATAAAACACAAGCAAAATGACAAGAATCATTGCGTATTGAGCAACCGCTGTTGTGTATTTGTAACAAGGTATAAGAATGAAATTTTATTCTAACACAAAGAGACGTGGCATGACAAATGTATGACGTTTTAACAAATGGCACATTTATAACATCATAACCTTATTATAACATAATTCATAAACAGAACAAATGAGTACTTTACGTTTTTTTTTTTTTTTTTTTTTTTAGATGCATGTTATTCATTTGAATCCACACTCACACACACGGCACAAGTTTCTTGCAGGAACGGAAGTGACATTAGTTCTGACTAGCAAGTTGAGGGATGGCTAACGGCTGAGATGGCGCCACAGGCACCCGCATCTTCTTGAGGCAGAATGGCTCTCACCTAAGAGCTCGTTGTTGACATCTTGTCCGACAGGCACAAGACCCCATCGGTGCATCTATGATCGGCGACCTCTCGCGGCTCAGCCACAGGTCACTGCTCGTTCTATAGACGTTTTAGGGCCAGGGAGGGACCGTGATCAGATAAGAGCCTATTTTTTGCTCAGACCTTCAAAGTTGGTGTCATTAGGCACAAAAGGTCATCTGGGCTGCCGCTCCACCTGATGTGGCGAGCAACAAATATAGAAACCTTCTTGGACCTCTTCATTGCTGCCCCCGATCCGTACCGCGTACAGAGACCAGGACCGACCTCTTTGTCGTACACAGAGGTGCTGGATGTCACGTCTCCTTGCCTGCTGAGTTGACCACCGTCCCCGTCGACTCAGGGCGTGGTCTGCATGCCATCATCATCGTCATCTGTGTGCTCCCCTCATTGCTCTCGTCCTCGTTCCTTCTCAGCTCGTGTGTGGTGTGCCAGGTGTCGTAGCTTCAACTCCCTCTTGCTCAGTTACGCCACCTTAACACACTAAGACAACTAATTTTAGTACATGGAAAGTGTTCATGTTTAACCATCAGTACCATGCTTTTTTTTAAGACAATGAACTGGTTTTATTACAAAAGGAATAATTTTACTTGTTTGTAAATCAACTTCAGGATCAATTAAAATAGAAATGTAACAGAACTTTTTTTTATACATAAACATAAAAATGTACAAGACAACTTCCTTCACAGTCGTTCACACACACACACAATCAAGGGATAGGGAATCAATATTATCTGGACAGGATCCCATCACCATTTCTAACTACTAATTCCTACGACTAACACAGTATTGGCCAACCTGACTACATATCTACTATTTACTACTTTTTATCTCTAATCTTGTTTTTTCTTCTGAATTCCCTATGTGGCAGACGTCCCTCTTATTGTGCCTGCGAACGTGTATAAAACACAACAAACTTAGACATGTGTCAGTCTTACCAAGATTTTTGTTGGAAGTTTGGATAGCGTCCTTTATCGTGTTCTATTGCGACACTTCTTCTCTCCTCTATTTTCTACCCGTTTTCTCCTTTTGTCACTAATGGTTTCATAAGGCCTGTGAACATGTTACGGATTAGCAATGTCACAATGGCACAACACAAATATAGCTCACTGCTCACACTCGCAGTTGTTACACTATCTTGGTATCAACAAGTATTTCTGGCTCTTTTTTTTTTACATGCACTGGGTGCGCTAATTCACTGCAACTGCGCATAGCTGTCCACCTCTCACGTATTCAGGGGCATACGAGATGCGTCGGTGCGTCCGCGTAACGACCTACGGGACTGGCCATCTTAAATATGCTCTCCAATGACGGAGATACAATAATGGGGAACTTTTCTGTAATTTACAAGTTCCTAATCTACACTCCTGGAAATTGAAATAAGAACACCGTGAATTCATTGTCCCAGGAAGGGGAAACTTTATTGACATATTCCTGGGGTCAGATACATCACATGATCACACTGACAGAACCACAGGCACATAGACACAGGCAACAGAGCATGCACAATGTCGGCACTAGTACAGTGTATATCCACCTTTCGCAGCAATGCAGGCTGCTATTCTCCCATGGAGACGATCGTAGAGATGCTGGATGTAGTCCTGTGGAACGGCTTGCCATGCCATTTCCACCTGGCGCCTCAGTTGGACCAGCGTTCGTGCTGGACGTGCAGACCGCGTGAGACGACACTTCATCCAGTCCCAAACATGCTCAATGGGGGACAGATCCGGAGATCTTGCTGGCCAGGGTAGTTGACTTACACCTTCTAGAGCACGTTGGGTGGCACGGGATACATGCGGACGTGCATTGTCCTGTTGGAACAGCAAGTTCCCTTGCCTGTCTAGGAATGGTAGAACGATGGGTTCGATGACGGTTTGGATGTACCGTGCACTATTCAGTGTCCCCTCGACGATCACCAGTGGTGTACGGCCAGTGTAGGAGATCGCTCCCCACACCATGATGCCGGGTGTTGGCCCTGTGTGCCTCGGTCGTATGCAGTCCTGATTGTGGCGCTCACCTGCACGGCGCCAAACACGCATACGACCATCATTGGCACCAAGGCAGAAGCGACTCTCATCGCTGAAGACGACACGTCTCCATTCGTCCCTCCATTCACGCCTGTCGCGACACCACTGGAGGCGGGCTGCACGATGTTGGGGCGTGAGCGGAAGACGGCCTAACGATGTGCGGGACCGTAGCCCAGCTTCATGGAGACGATTGCGAATGGTCCTCGCCGATACCCCAGGAGCAACAGTGTCCCTAATTTTCTGGGAAGTGGCGGCGCGGTCCCCTACGGCACTGCGTAGGATCCTACGGTCTTGGCGTGCATCCGTGCGTCGCTGCGGTCCGGTCCCAGGTCGACGGGCACGTGCACCTTCCGCCGACCACTGGCGACAACATCGATGTACTGTGGAGACCTCACGCCCCACGTGTTGAGCAATTCGGCGGTACGTCCACCCGGCCTCCCGCATGCCCACTATACGCCCTCGCTCAAAGTCCGTCAACTGCACATACGGTTCACGTCCACGCTGTCGCGGCATGCTACCAGTGTTAAAGACTGCGATGGAGCTCCGTATGCCACGGCAAACTGGCTGACACTGACGGCGGCGGCAACACCGCGGTTCCTGGTGTGTCCGCTGTGCCGTGCGTGTGATCATTGCTTGTACAGCCCTCTCGCAGTGTCCGGAGCAAGTATGGTGAGTCTGACACACCGGTGTCAATGTGTTCTTTTTCCATTTCCAGGAGTGTATCTTTTTGTAGGGGTACGCCCAGAAATACTTGTTTTCCATTCTTTAATATTGTGTTTATACAAAATACTATGGTGCACTTCATTTTCTCAACATCTAGAGGCGAAATATCATTATTAATAATAAAAACACAAAATATAGGCACATATAAGCGAGACATTCTACCACTAAGATCAGTACATATACAAACAAACAAGGCACTTTAACAAAATCCATATTCTAAGTCTATATTTACTACGTCTGCGCTCTGGACTAGTCATTCGTAATCCTGCCCGTTAAGGTGGGATGGACCAGGCTTCGGAGGGCGGACTTCGACCTCTTCCTGGTTCTTATTTTGGTAACCATTATTCCTGTTCCTTCCCGATTGCTGGTTACCGCCCCAAGTCCTTTGTAATTTATTATGTTGCGCCGGAGAGTGTCGCTCTTCTTCCGTGTACCTTCTTTTCGAGTTTCCGTTACTCTTATCTTGATTGTGGCCGTATAGTTCGGCACTGGCCTGCTATCCCACTGAGGTCCATTATTGAGACGGTTGTTATTTTGTTCACGCTGTCGGCGTTTCTCCCGCGCCTGTTCCTCTTGAAATGCGAAGTCCAGTTCGCGCAAAATGCCCTTAAATACCTCAGTATCGCTACCACAACGTCCGGCAAGTGATTGTTGATACGAGATGGGAAGTTTCATATAGCATAATCTGATGATTTCCACACCGCTACATGGGTGGTCCAGGTACTGGTTCCTTTTTGTCATATTTTCAACAAATTTGACCGGACTCCGGTACCCTGCCCCTTCCATATCTCTGGACATCATAATTTCTTGTATGATCCTTTCTTGGGTTTCTGTAGACCAATATTTGCCCAAGAGACATTTTTGATTTCTTTTAACGAGACGCTCGTCTTCGCTACATTTCTCATGATCTCAGCGGTCGCGCCCTCCATATGGGAGCACACAAAATCCAGCTGGTACATCAATAGCCAGTGTGGGGGCAAAGATAACTCGAATTGTCCCACAAAAGTTTTTGGATGCAAGCTATTACCTTCGTCCTTGTAGTGATGGAAATTTCTGACTGATACAAAATGCTTGTAGTCAAACCGGTCATCATTCCAGTTATCATTTCGCCCGATCTTACGATTCGTATGAATTTCGGGACGTGGACTAATTCGTTCAGACACGCTATCGTCATCTCTCCCCCTCTATATGTTCAACAGTTATTCGTACATCTAATCAGCCGACAACAATTGCGCTCACTGGACTGTTGCACGCTGTCCGTGTTTACCTCGGTCGTTGCCTCAGAGCTGTGAATCACGACATGGCTCCCGTTGATAGTGTCACTTTGTCACGCCGTGAAGCGGTTATCCGTGTTCCGGCAAGTGACGGTTCAGTCGACGCAGTAATGAGACGTTTTATCTCGTCCTCTAACTTTCTTTTTAATATCGCCACCTCCTCTTTCAACATCTCGTTAAGCCCTATGTCCGGTTGCTCTTGTTGCTTTTCTTCAACACGTTTTATCCGGCTCTGTAGCCTTGATAACATGACCTTTCCTACTTTTGCCGTGCTTTGCGTGGAGTCCCGAGTTTCTCTCGCTATTTTCCTTGCACCTTTCGCAATTAATTTGGCTTCAGTTGCCGTTCGTTTGATGGTGCCATCTCTTTCTCTATTTTGACGCCGAGATGCTCTACCTACTCTTTTACTTCCCTATGAACTTCTGTGAGCTTATAGTTCAGCTCCGAATTCGCCTTTTTAATTTCCGCATTAAGATTGGCGCTCTGCTCTAAGTTCACGGTTTGCATCTGTTGCAACAGGTCCGTAATGTTTTTGAGAGTAGCCGCATTTTGATCCTCGTCCTTTTGTGGTTGAAAATGCGACTCTTCTCCTCTGTTCTGAGGAACCCTTCGATATCTAGACAAGTACCGTCTCCGCGCCCCCGTCGGATCACTTGTGAATGAATCGTTTGATAATCGTCGGACACCGTTTTGTTCCAACACACTCTGGCTTCTTAGGGTGGATCTTCCATACTTATGGATTAATCCTGTACTCCCTGCGTCCCCCGAGCCCTCAGTATCACTGCCCGAATCAACGTCCTTGCTATTCAGCGGACTAAACCAGTCGTGAGACGCAGTTTCAGGAAGTTGTAACTCGCGTTCGTCACGCTCATCGGTAGAGCTTTCCCTACTATCGCCCATGTTCTCCCGAGTAACAGTCTGATTACATTCTGCCGTTGTCTTGGCTTTTCCCCTCGTTATGATTTGCACTTTTATGTTACATGAAAACTCAAAACCCAGGTACCCCTTACACTCAATAATTAGATAACACAAAACATATATCAGGACACAAATTGATACACTGGGTGTGAGCAGTGACCCGACAAACAGTTTATGAAGCATTCCCCCAAAAGGGCTAGTACCAATGATTGTGTTCTGTGCGCTCAGCATCGGCTGATTACGGCACTACACATCATAAGTATTCCAGAAATCACAAATACAATGCATAGGCAACTATAAATGTCAATTTGAAAGGACAGCACATGAAGAAGACAATGTAACTTATTGTAACTAATGCTACCCGTTTTTTTTTTTCAATTAAAAATGGCTAAGCAAGGTAAAAGGACTAGTACCAATAATTGTGTTCTGTGTGCTCAGCATCAGCTGATTACAGCACTGCACATCATAAGTACTCCAACAAATCACAAATACAATGCACAGGCACCTATAATTATCAGTTTGAAAGGACAGCACATGAAGAAGATAATGTAACTTATTGTAACTAATGCTACCCATTTCTCAATTAAAAATGGCTAAGCAATGGATCACATGGAAAAATTACCTTTTTCAAGACTACTTCCTAGCAAGTCCCAAAGTATTGTATCCTGGCAGGGTCGCCATATGTAACACCGCACCCGTTACTTATCTGGATTTGGCATGTGTTCACCCCAGCTAATTGACTAACAGATCAACAGAGAGTGCAAAACTGCCACAATATCGGATAACACAAGGAAAGTATTAAGGCCCTGTGACTCCTGATTGAACTGTGGTGGCAGTGTTGACATTAATTGATTCAGAATTGATCACTTTTAATTAAAAAGGGGTGCACATTGATGTTATATTCAGCTATTGAACACCAGATGCAAATGTTGAACAGAAAATTAATTAAGAAAATGACTTGGGATTTCAACTAATTGATTCAAAACAGATGCAGTCAATTAGCACAAATTTATTTTAATTCACGACCTTCAATCATCACATTGCATGACTCTCCTACCAGGCAATGGTAATAAATTGCGTTTGCGTGGAGTAAAGCGCGATAACTCAAAAGTAATACCTATCGACTGACCCAGGCGTAATGCAAAGTGCGAGAAGAATGCTACAATACATGGTCCATGAAACCCTCGTGAAAACTTTGCCGACGTGATCTAACAAATTAATCAGTGGCCGGAGCAATATCACTGAATACGGCGTGGCGGAGCGGCGTCGTTGTGTGGACGTCGGCCGACCTTGTGGTGCTGCAAGGCTGCACTCGTCTATTCACTCCTAGCTATCTTGTTCAGTACGTAGCTGAACCAAAACTTCCTATGTCCAAGTTCAATCGTTCCATTTGCTAAGTCCTAAACTGCAGAGATGCTCACACTTTCTCAGGCATGCTGAGTAAAGAACGCCACGTCCGTACTCTAGGCAAGCTGGGAACAGAAGACCTCTACAGAGACTTCTCACAGTCCGCTCTTCGCCTCGGTCCCCCCCCCCCCCCCCCCCAGAAAAATCACTTACACCAATTGCAGTGCAAGTCGCGTTAATTATGCGTCGCTTCCCAGCGCTGACCAGTGCCTGTTCTGGGAAGTGAACAAATTCCCACAAAATTTCCCTTCCTCTCAACTTCTATTATTTAGCTCCTCCCAGGTCACCCATCAAGGTTAGCGTCTGCACAAACACCAATTTTCCCGGAATTCTGACTCCCAGGAGAGTACTTCAGCTTCCTCGGTCCTACGTTCCCATCGGAGGCCGGCGTATTTCATTCTGTCGTTCTTCACCTGATTTACTTCATACTCTGTGGACCGAGAATTCAGCGTGAAGTTGCTATAGTCACGAACACGCATATTTTGACCTCTGTTGACCGCTCCACCATAACTTTGCGCGGCTTTCTCGCATGTTTCCCTGAAAACGGGACGACGGGCATTTATCAACAGGCGTACAAGTTCTCCGTCTGCTTCCCAGTACACCAGCATGGGGTCGGCGTCAACCACCCATGCTGTCACTCATCTTAAGGGGGCTGGAGGCCGCGCCGCGTTACTACTTTCTCAGGGCTTGAGCCGCTATAAGCTGCCTATTGTCGCTTCCCTTCACCGTTCCCCAGCCAGCCACGGTCAACTCTAAATACTTCCCTGGGGTAAACTAGCGTCCAGTAAATCGACTCGTTTTCACAAAGGTTTCATGTCATGTGAATTACCTTAAAATCATCACCCGACATTAATTATTCCTTTACGTCCACACTATACCCTCTACAAGATGCATTGTGTCTTGTCAGTCATTTTGTTCAGCCCTACTGTTCGCTCAACGTGAGTTAGGTGATCTTTAATGACTTCATGTAGGGGACATAGTTCTTGCTATCGTAGACGAGGTAACCGAAACGTTACAGAACGCAGCATGTCATTCTCAATGGACAGAAGCCTTCCGAAGTAAGAGTGATTTCAGATGTGCCTCAGGGGAGTAAGAGGGTCTGCAACGAATTGACGCATGGTGCAGGGAATGACATCTGAATCTCAATGCAGACAAGTGTAATGTGCTGCAAATACAAAAAAAGAAAGATCCTTTATCATTTAGCTACAATATAGCAGGTCAGCAACTGGAAGCAGTTAGTTCCATAAATTATCTGGAAGTAGGCATTAGGAGTGATTTAAAATGGAATGACCATATAAAATTAACCGTCGGGAAAGCAGATGCTAGACTGAGATTCATTGGAAGAATCCTAAGGAAATGCAATCCCAAAACAAAAGAAGTAGGTTACAGTACACTTGTTCGCCCACTGATTGAATACTGCTCACCTGTGTGGCATCCGTACCAGATAGGGTTGATAGAGAAGATCCAACGGAGGGCAGCGCGCTTCGTTACAGGATCACTTAGTAATCGCGAAAGCGTTACGGAGATGATAGATAAACTCCAGTGGAAGACTCTGCAAGAGAGACGCTCAGTTGCTCGGTAAGGGGTTTTGTTGAAGTTTCGAGAACATACCTTCACCGAGGAGTCAAGCAGTATATCGCTTCCTCCTATGTATATCTCGCGAAGAGACTATGAGGATAAAATCAGAGAGATTAGAGCCCACACAGAGGCATACCGACAATCTTTCTTTCCACGACCAATAAGAGACTGGAATAGAAGGGAGAACCGATAGAGGTACTCAAGGTACTCTCCGCCACACACCGTCGGGTGGCTTGCGGAGTATGAATGTAGATGTAGATGTAGAAATGTCTGTTGTTTCACGGGCACCGCATCGAAGATTTATAACGTATATAGGGAAAGCCAGAAAACGGTATCCGCTAAGTCACTATGAGGACGAAAGTGTGTCTTGACTGATCGTCACGACCATTGAAGAGGACTGTGACGAAAAATAAGAAGTCGATAGCTGCAAAAGTCACCGCAAAACTGAACGTCGCACTCGCGAAACCTGTCAGAATCAAAACAACATAAAGGGAGCCCCAGGAGGGGGTGGGGGGTGGGGGGGGGGGGGGAAACTGGAGGGCGAGCTTGAATTCCTTAACCACTTATCTGTGATGCGAATGCCCGTTACAGGAAAACGTGGTGCCGAAGCCCAAAAACCTGATTTATGGAGCAATGGAAGAAAGTCATTTGGTCGTATGAGTCACGTTTCGCATTTTTTCCAACTACCGGCCGAGTTTACATCCCAAGTGTGAGACAATGACGATGATTTCAAATGGTTCAATTGGCTCGGAGCACTGTGGGACTTAACATCTGAGGTCATCAGTCCCCTAGTCTTAGAATTACTTAAACCTAACTAACATAAGGACATCACACACATCCATGCTAGAGGCAGGATTAACGGTTACTCTGCAAAGTAGCTTTAATAAAAAAAAGGATTACAGGGTGCGGCTAATAAATCCGGACAAATGAAACTTTTTAAAAAAAGCTAATTTATTAAAGTATAATTCAAATGAAAATGAAAATCCTTTCATATATAAGTAGTGGTGTAATTGAAGAGTAACAATACTCAATGTAACCCCCTTCAACCGCAATGATCGTCTCCAATCTTATCCTGAAGCGATCGCACGCACTTTTTAAAACAGCGCTGTCCATATTCGCGAATGCTGCTTCGATAGCGGTGCGTAGAGATGCTACATTCGGGTGCCTCGTCTTATTGGTGACCCTTTCGACTACACTCCAAACATAGTAGTCGAGGGAGTTCAAATGCGAGCTATTCGGGGGACAGAACTCCAACCAGAGTATGACAACGGACTAAATGGCTCTTACGAGGTCCTCCTCTGTCAGCCGACGTATTGTTCGCTCGCTGACATTCAATAATGGTGCCAATTTCCTCAGCGACTGCCCCGGGTCCTCCGAAATCAGCACCTGAGCCTTTCGATGACTGCCACAGTTCGTGACACGCGTTTCCTCGAATGAGACTTCCTCGCCGGGTTAGCGGAACCCTCCCCAGACTTCTCCGAAGCATTGTGCTTGGCCACAATACCGTAAACAGTTTATCTCGGGTACGCGAAGAATCGAACTGTGTTAGTGGGCGAACGCCCAGCGCGAAGATTTTCGATATTAGCGGCTCTTCGGTTGTAACCCGCACTTGTCTGTAACATTTCGGCCATTTTGAGGTTCTAACTGTTTACTGGATGCCTATGGCTTTCAAGAATGCCTATCGCGACCTCCGGTACGGTGGGAAATCCATAGTGAAATTTGTCCTGATGTAAGCGCCGCACCCTGTATGTCAGCATTCTGGCTGATCAGGTCCTGCCTATGGTACAGTGTTTGTTCCCCAGTGGCGGTGCTGTGTTTCACGAAAACAGGGCCCCTCTTCAAACAGCTCCCATCGCCCAGGACTGCTTTTGCGAGCAGAAGGATGAATTTTCATATCTCACCTGGCCACTATTGTCACCAGATCTCAATATTATTGAGCATTCAGACTTTGGAGAGAAAGGTGCGTGATCACTGTCCGCTTCCGCCACCGTCACCTAGTCCGCCCCTGGTAGCTGAGTCCGGGTTCGATTCCCGGCTTGGTCGGAGTATTTCTCCGTTCAGGGACTGGGTGTTGTGTTGTCCTTATCATCATCATCACTTCATCCCCATCGACACGCAGGTCACCGAAGTGGTGTCAACTCGACAGACTTGCACCAGGCGACCGGTCTACCCGACGGGAGGCCCTCGCCACACGGTATTTCCATTTATCGTCACATAAACTTGCCACTATTTTGCGGGAAGAATGGTATGGAATTCTTTTGTAAACAACACAGGACATGTATTTAGCCATTCCTAGACGACTGGAATCTGTTTTGAGGGCCAACAGTTTTCCTACATCGTATTAGGCATGGGAATGTGCTGTGTTTCCCGTGTTTCCACATTTTTGTTCGCGCTGTAGATCACTCCGTACGACTATTGGCTGGCTCTGAGCACTATAGGACTTAACATCTGAGGTCATCAGTCGCCTAGAACTTAGAACTACTTAAACCTAACTAACCTAAGGACATCACACACATCCATGCCCGAGGCAGGATTCGAACCTGCGACCGTAGCAGTCGCGCGGTTCCGGACTGAAGCGCCTAGAACCGCTCGGCCACCGCGGCCGGTTCGTACGACTACTCCTACGTATTTTACGGTTGTCACTGATCCCGTTGACTTGTCATCAATAGTTGTATTAAAAATTACGGACCTATCTGCCTACTTATCCTTCATACGCTACCTTTTTTTTACGTGATAAGTCAGCTGCGAGACCCTGCACCCATCATTGAACCTCTGCTGGTTTTTCCGCATTTTCCTGGGTTTCTTTGGCTCTTCAACCTTCCTATAGACAACAGCGTCGATGCGGACAGCCCCACTGTGAAGCCCAGCCCACCCGTCTCGTATAAGGTGTCTAAAGGATGCTGCTTTCTCGGAATACTATACAACAATTCAAGCAAACTCACATTAATAGTTTTTATTACAATAAGAAGATTGACAATACTTAACAACGGTGTCGCAAGCGATGGGCGACATGCAAATAAGTCAGAGTACTTTTGCTACATACAACGTTCTTCTAAGGAATGGATATGGATCACACGTCACTGCTGTCGTAGTGCTCCCCGCTAGGCCGGGTCTAGTTCTGTCCTAATACTCTCCCGATACAGTGCGAAAACTGCCCGAATATTGTCCACTGAGGCAGCCAGGAGCGACACTTATATTCACTTCGGCTAGAGGGCGCTCCTGTCGTGGTGCGGTCCTAATCTGTGCACCATTGGCGAACGCCGTTTCACCGCCTTCTCTGCTCTTGCGATATTTGTCTTCCTGCCGGCACTTGTCTGTACGCTGGAACATTCCTCTGCCCCAAAGCGACGGACCATCGTCTTGTAGGGAGTGCGACCACGGCGGGGGAGGCAAGAGTGTGGGCGCAACGTCGTGCCAGAAGCTATGGCTGCTGGAGACGGCCGGCCGAAGTGGCCGTGCGGTTAAAGGCGCTGCAGTCTGGAACCGCAAGACCGCTACGGTCGCAGGTTCGAATCCTGCCTCGGGCATGGATGTTTGTGATGTCCTTAGGTTAGTTAGGTTTAACTAGTTCTAAGTTCTAAGGGACTAATGACCTCAGCAGTTGAGTCCCATAGTGCTCAGAGCCATTTGAACCATTTTTTTTGCTGGAGACGTCAAGCTTCCGGCCGTACTCCGCAATCCGGCTGGCGCTCTGGCTGAACCCCCCCCCCCCCCCCCCCAGGAAACCTCCAGAAGAGTACGCGTTCACCTCCTGCTGCCATGAGCAGACGAAGAAGGCGTCGACTGCTGCGGTCTGGGCGGGCCAGCTCCATCGGAAGGACGAGAGGAGGCGGAGGAGGCGAAGGCTCCGTCTCCATGGGTCGTCCCACGGTGTCGTGATGACACGCTTCTGGCGGCTGCTGTGGCTGCGATGTCCTCTGGAGCCTTAAATTTGGGGGAAGAGAGACTGAAAGATTGTCGTGTACATGACAGAGGCGAAGTTGATTTTGATGGCTGCGCTGCAAACCATCTGGACCTGAAAGAAGTTATATATAAGCGCCAAGTCGACGGATGATCTCGTCTCGTGCCCACCGTCTGCTGCTGTTAAAAACCCTGTAAAAGACAACATCGTGCGGCGCGAAGCGACACTTGCGGCCTGCCTTCGACGCCGATGGCGGCGGTCGTGAAGGAATTCCGCCGGCGATGGTCCGTCTCGTGGGTGGGAACGATATGAGGTGAGAAACACTTGGAATGTTTGATCCCCGGTATGTGCAGAGCGAAACTTGGCCATCTGCTGCTTGAAGGTTCTATCTAACAAAACGTTCCGCTTCGCCGTTTGACTGTGGATGGAACGGTGCACTAGTGAGATGCTGTATGCCACAGCGTTCACAGAATGCTTCTAATTCAAGTGGCGTGAACTGAGGTCCGTTGTCTGACACTATTACTTCAGGTAAGACTTCTAGGCAAAAAATAGAGGACAACACCTGAATTGTGCTACGTGACGTTGTCGAGTTCAAAACGGTTCAAATAGCTCTGAGCACTATGAGACTTAACATCTGAGGTCATCAGTCGTCTAGAACTTAGAACTACTTAAACCTAGCTAACCTAAGGACATCACACACATCCATGACCGAGGCAGGATTCGTACCTGCGACCGTAGCGGTCGCGCTGTTCCAGACTGAAGCACCTAGAACCTCTCGGCCACAACCGCCGGCTGTTGAGTTCATTGGCACAGCAAAAGGAAATGCTATACGAGTCAACCACAATCAACCAGCGAGTGTTCCAAAAGGGTCCCGCAAAGTCTATGTGCACACGTTGCCATGGTGTTTGCGACGTAGGACAAGCAGAGAACTTTTGTGGATGAGTGGACTTATTTTTCGCACACTGTGACATCATCTGTTCTATCTGGGCGTCCAGACCCTATCAAATACAGTTCCGGCGCCCTAACTACTTCGTACGGACAGTCCTTCAGTGTCCTTGGTGAAGTAACTGCAACATTTCCTTTTGCAAAGTTTTAGGAATCAACATACGTGACTGTTCACTGTCATTTTGAACAAGTATCACACCTTCCTGTACAGCGAGGCTATGCCGAGAAGTATCGGCGCACTACAGAGTTCTTTATGCAAAACGAGGCCAAGATGTGCGAATGTATGTTAGCAAAATGTTCAAATATGGATCAGCTTCTGTGGCCTGTGCAATTTTCTCATACTTCAGCGGAAAAGACTGAAGCACTTCAGAATCCTGAGCATCGATGTGACAACAAGATGCAGCAGAAGCGTCAAAGTCTGTGTCAGGGCCAAATGGAAGACGTGAAAGCGCGTCCGCATTACCATGTTGAGCTGTCGGACAATACACAATCTCGTACTGGTATTGAAACAACTACAAATCCCATCTCTGCAATTTTTGGGCAGTCGTACAGGAACCGGTTTTCTCGGAATTAAACAAGGACTGCAAAGGCTTGTGATCCGTTACTAAGTAGAATTTAATTCCGTACAAATAGTGATGAAATTTGGTGACACCATACACAATAGCCAAAGCTTCTTTTTCAATTTGAGAATAGTTACACTGAGCTTTGGACAATCCTGTTGATGCGAAAGCGATGGGTCTGTCTTTATCATCAATTCTGTGTGAAAGCACTGCACCGATTCCGTAAGAGGAAGCATCAACATGCAGTACAACTGGTTTGTCAGGATCAAAGTGAACTAAACATCGATCAGTGAGCAATGCATCTTTAAAGTTTTGAGAAGCTAAATGGCACTCATCTGTCCAAACAAAGAAGACATTTGTGCGACGCAAGCGATGGAATGGAGCTGCGATTTGCGCAGCATTCGGTATGAACCGAATATAATAGTTCATTTTCCCTAAAACTGACTGCAATTCTGCGACACTGCGAGGAACTGGCAAATCTCGTATGGCTAACAAATGCGACTGAAGAGGACGTACACCTTGACTGTTTATGACCTGACCAACATAATGCAACTAAGGTTTTAAAAAATCACACTTTTCCAGTCTACACTTTAGTCCTGTATCAGATATCACAAAACAAGGCGCAAAAATCTGCAATATGTGCTTCAGGTCTACGACCTGCTACGACAATGTCGTCTAAATAGTTTGAACAGTTTGGTACTTGTGCAGTCAGCTGATCGAAATATTGTTGGAAAATGGCGGATGCGGAAGCACTGCCAAAAGGCAAACACAAATATTTAAACAAGCCCATATGAGTATTTATTACACACACTTTTTGAGATTCCTCACTGAGCAGTATTTGAAGATATGCGTCACGCAAAACAAATTTTGAAAATTAGCATCTAGTGTCCTAATCTGTCCATGAGATCCTCTGGGCGTGACAATGGATAAGTATCAATGAGAGTTTGTGGGTTTGCTGCAGACTTAAAATCAACACAGAGGCGAATGTGACCTGAAGGTTTGGGGAGCAAAACCAGTGGGTTTGCCCACTGACTAGCAGATATGGGCGCAATAATTCCGCTATCTTGCAATTCTTTTAAGTTCAGCTGCTACTTTGTCCCGTAATGCAATGGGTACAGTTCTCGCCCGGCAAAATTTTGGCTCAGTATTGTCTACATAGGTGCAGCTGAGAGCAAATGGCGATTGAGATCTGTACGCCCTGATAATGTCGTTGCGGCAGTGCGTTATCCTGTTTGCTTCGTGCTGCGGTGTAACTTGCAGCTGGCGAGATGGGTGAGGCGGAGGTGAGGCGTGAGGCGGCACCTGTGAATCGATCGCGGCCATATTTGAGTGATTCTTTGTCAGTTTTACTTACGTGAAAGATTATTTATATGTTAACAACTTATATGTTAACAACTTATATGAATCGTGCATTATGTAATCTTGATTCATTTTTACAACTGCTGCATGTAAAATAAAAAAATGGAAGTGTCGTGTGGCTAGGACCTCCCGTCGGGTAGACCGTTCGCCTGGTGCAGGTCTTTCGATTTGACGCCACTTCGGCGACCTGCGCGTCAATGGGGATGAAATGATGATGATTAGGACAACACAACACCCAGTCCCTGAGCGGAGAAAATCTCCGACCCAGCCGGGAATCGAACCCGGGCCCTTAGGATTGACAGTCTGTCACGCTGACCACTTTTTTTTTTTTTTTTTTTTTTTTTAATCTCATTTTGTTCACTTTTGTTCGTTGCGTCTGCTCGGGGCGGACGTCGTAAGACATCCGTTTTTAAGTTCGTTATTGATCGATTAACTCAGTTTTTTTGTTGCAGAGGGCAGCTAACCCTCTGACCGAACACGCTGAGCTACCGTGCCGGCGTCACTCAGCTACCGTGGCGGACGCATGTAACATGATAAATATGGACTACCTTAAGCCTCTTTGAGATGGAACCAAAACTACGCTGAGGCAACCGTCCAGCTGTTCTGCTCATCGACCTTACTATCCTGATCCTAGCTAACATGATGTGTCCTTATGTAGCCGACAACAACCGTTTACATCCCGCCCTTGAATCCGCCTTACCTCGCCGTCGCCAGGTGGGTCATCCACTCACTCCCACAATCCAGCATCTCTTAAATTCTGACAACCATTGTTATGAAACACGAAGTATAATCATTTCTGTTGTACCTACACCATGCTATCTGTGCCGGTTAACAAACAAACTGAAAAATAAGAACACTCTCTAAATATTTACACGTTAATGTTTAAAGGAAAGTTTTTAAACAAATGTACCCAGTTGGGGGGGGGGGGGAGGGGGGGGGACAAGAAATTCACTTCGGTAGTCTTGAACATAAAGAGAATCCCAAACTTTAATCCTAAGGCATGACACCTAGTGTTTTACTGCAAATATTTATGAAATGTATTGTAATCAAATCATTTGCATAAATGTTATGGCGAAGAGATCAATCCTCATCACACTGATAAGCTGAACTGGCTTCAAGGAATAATTGTTATTAATCTACAACAAAACAAGTGTTTTAACGAAACTATTCAGTGTTTCTTTCACTAAGCCTACGTGATCACTACGAATGTTTCAAGCCCCTGAGTGAAATGAGTCACGTGA
This sequence comes from Schistocerca americana, assembly GCF_021461395.2. Taxonomy (NCBI): domain Eukaryota; kingdom Metazoa; phylum Arthropoda; class Insecta; order Orthoptera; family Acrididae; genus Schistocerca; species Schistocerca americana. The sequence continues at coordinate 433,144,202 of NC_060123.1, read as the reverse complement.
AGTTGAATGGCACATCCATGTACTATAAGAAACAATGTCCCCCCCCCCCTCCATTCAAGGAGGCGGTGTAACAAAACATGAAATGACATTAGAAACATCCACGCATATCTCGTAGAGTATTAACTCTTATTCAGATCTTAAATACCTATGTAATCTGATGTTCTTTAGTGAAAAATAACGGAACTGAGATTCTGTCTTCCGTTTTCTTCTTCCTTGAGCCTCGCTTCAAAAGGTTGTACCTTTTCATGTATTATTATTTATATTCTAAACTAATAATCAATTATAGTCAGCTTACTTCAGTAGCTCAGTGTATTATCTGTCATTTTTGTAAATATTTTTCAGCATTTTAAATATGTTACAAGTTTGCACCCACCTACAAAGGGAGAAATGATAATCACGAAGAGAAATCAGGGCTCGCATGTAAAAATTTAAGTGCTCGTTTTTCCCGCGCGCCGTTCGAGAGTGGAACGGTAGAAAGACAGCTTGAAGGTGGCTCATTGAACCCTCTGCCAGACACTTTATTGTGAATAGCAGAGTAATCACATAGATGTAGATGTCGTCGGTTTGATGACGCAACGCTCGCGAGCCATCATTTTCATATTTCAACACTTGTAAGTAGAGCCTGCAGTCCATGTTTTTAACGAAGTCCGATTATGATCATCATGATCGTGAAAAGTACGTCCTTTTATTAACAATTAACAAAAACACGGTCTATGTGTCACCAAGCTCGCTGTTTCCCAGCAACAACGATTTATGCCTCTGGTTCTATTATTTGTTAGTAAGGAATCGTAACTTATGAAAGTAAAAAACCAATTCACGCAGCAAGATTATTACACTTTATAACACCTTGCATTCCCTTTCTTGCTATCGACCACATGATTTTCCTTTCTTCGTCAACATTTCACTTTTTTATTCAAAAAATTAACAAAATAAGGAAGGGTGAAACACTGCACCATCTAATCTTCAGAATTCTCTTCTCTTCTTGCCTGAACTGCTTATCACCCACGTTTTACTTACACTCAAGGCTACACTCCAGACAAATACCTTCAGAAAAAGCTTTCTAACACTTAAATTTATATCCGATGTTAATAAATTTCTCTTGTTTGGAAGAGCTGTTCTTTAGATTGGCAGTCTGCCTTTTATATCCTCTCTTCTTCAGCCATGATCTCTTATTTTATGGCCCAAATAGCAGAAGATATCTATTACTTTTAGTGTCTCACTTCCTTATACAGGGTTATTACAAATGATTGAAGCGATTTCACAGCTCTACAATAACTTTATTATTTGAGATATTTTCACAATGCTTTGCACACACATACAAAAACTCAAAAAGTTTTTTCAGGCATTCACAAATGCTCGATATGTGCCCCTTTAGTGATTCGGCAGACATCAAGCCGATAATCAAGTTCCTCCCACACTCGGCGCAGCATGTTCCCATCAATGAGTTCGAAAGCATCGTTGATACGAGCTCGCAGTTCTGGCACGTTTCTTGGTAGAGGAGGTTTAAACACTGAATCTTTCACATAATCCCACAGAAAGAAATCGTATGGGGTTAAGTCGGGAGAGCGTGGAGGCCATGACATGAATTGCTGATCATGATCTTCACCACGACCGATCCATCGGTTTCCCAATCTCCTGTTTAAGAAATGCCGAACATCATGATGGAAGTGCGGTGGAGCACCATCCTGTTGAAAGATGAAGTCGGCGCTGTCGGTCTCCAGTTGTGGCATGAGCCATTTTTCCAGCATGTCCAGATACACGTGTCCTGTAAGTTTTTTTCGCAGAAGAAAAAGGGGCCGTAAACTTTAAACCGTGAGATTGCACAAAACACGTTAACTTTTGGTGAATTGCGAATTTGCTGCACGAATGCGTGAGGATTCTCTACCGCCCAGATTCGCACATTGTGTCTGTTCACTTCACCATTAATAAAAAATGTTGCTTCATCACTGATAACAAGTTTAGCAATGAACGCATCCTTTTTCGATGAGCTGTTGCAACCGCGCCGAAAATTCAAAGCGTTTGACTTAGTCATCGGGTGTCAGGGCTTGTAGCAATTGTAAACGGTAAGGCTTCTGCTTTAGTCTTTTCCGTAAGATTTTCCAAACCGTCGGCTGTGGTACGTTTAGCTCCCTGCTTGCTTTATTCGTCGACTTCCGCGGGCTACGCGTGAAACTTGCCCGCACGCGTTCAACCGTTTCTTCGCTCACTGCAGGCCGACCCGTTGATTTCCCCTTACAGAGGCATCCAGAAGCTTTAAACTGCGCATACCATCGTCGAGTGGAGTTAGCAGTTGGTGGATCTTTGTTGAACTTCGTCCTGAAATGTCGTTGCACTGTTATGACTGACTGATGTGAGTGCATTTCAAGCACGACATACGCTTTCTCGGCTCCTGTCGCCATTTTGTCTCACTGCGCTCTCGAGCGCTCTGGCGGCAGAAACCTGAAGTGAACAAAAATATATGAGTTTTTCTACGTATCTGTAGTGTGTCGTGACCATATGTCAATGAATGGAGCTACAGTGAATTTATGAAATCGCTTCAATCATTTGTAATAGCCCTGTACTCTCCTTTCAAGTCATTGTCGATTCCTTTAAACTGCTCTTCCAAGTCCTTTCACAGTGACATCAGCAGGCCTCGAAGTCTTTCTTTCTACTCCCTGACCTTTAATTCCTTTTCTAATCTTTCTTTTGGTTTCTTTTACTGCTTCATTATTTATTAATTCAAACTATGTTCTGCTTGGTTCTTCTTTTGAATAATACACTGTAATTTGGCTGAACAGGGGAGGGGACAGTGAGGGTTCATGTGATGCAAAGTATGTCTACGCTAGTTGCATTTTTATTAATTTATTTTGTTTGAGTACTGAACCTACACTCTGATTTGGCTGTCTCATTTTGATACTACAGTGTGATTGGTTCGAAATGAGTAGGGAGGGGAGAGGAATGGGTGGGGAGAGGAGTGGAAGGGATGGGAAGGTAAAGGTAAAGGGGACAGAGGCTCAATGACTTCATAGATAGGAGGCGTGGCTCGTGGCATCATGGAGAGGTCAATGGCCTCTTTCATTTGATGTAAACAATGTGAAGCAGAAAATACAATGTAATCAAAGCGTGCCAGAATGCTCAAGACTTTATTACTGACCTTATCTATTTATCTATTTGATCATATACTGCCTTCACTACTTCATCTCTCAAATCTGATCATCCATCTTCTACTGTATTCTTTTCCCCTCTTTCAGTCGGTCGTTACCTGATGCTTACTTTGAAACTCCCAATAACCTCTTGTCGTTTCAACATATTTATGACCCATCCCCTCATTTCCTACCTTTTTGCAGTTTCTTCAGTTTTATTATACAGATCATAACAAATAAATTATGGCCAGAGTTCACATCTGCTCCTGAAAATGTCTTGCACTTTTAAATCCGATTCCAAAATCTCTGTTGTACCAATAGATAATCAACCTGAAACCTTTCAGTGTCTCCAGCTCTCTTCCATCTACACAACCTTCTTCTGTGGTACTTAAACTAAGTGTTAGCGTTTGCTAAATTATGCTCTGTGCAACATTCTGCTAGGTGACTTCCTCTTATTTCTTTCCCTCAGTCCATAGTCTCCTACTATTTTCCGTTCTCTTCCGTCTCCTACAACTACTATATGGTGTAATTAAATTTTCCTCTTCCTTAATCATATGAATAATTTCTTTCGTTTCATCACACATTCTTTCAATCACTTCATCGTCTGCGGAGCTAGTTCGCATATAAACTTGCAGTACTGTGGTAGGTGTTGGCTTTGTGCCTATCTCATCTATGACAACGCGTTCGCTATGCTGTTCATGGTAGCTTACCTGCATTTCTATTTTTTTAATCGTTATCATAGGCCCTCGTGCATTATTCCTATGTATTTATAACCCTATACTCACCTGACCGGAAGTCCTATTCCTCGTGCCGCCAAACGTTCTTAATTCCTACTATATCTAACGTCTATTTACACGTTTTCAAAATTTTTTAGCGTTCCTGTCCAATTACGGGGTTTAACATTCGACACTCCATCCTGTAGAAAGCCAGTTTTATTTTTCCTGATGACGACATCCTCCTGAGCAGTTCTCGCTTGGAGATCCGACTGTAGAACTATTTTACCTCTGTAATATTTTACCCGAGATGATGCCATCATCATTTAACGATTTAGTAGAGTTCCATTCCCACGGGGACAATAATGGCTGTACTTTCCCCTTTCTTTCAGCCGTTCGCAGTACCATCACATCGAGGGCCATGTTGACAGATGTTGCAAGGCCAGACTGTCAAACCTGCAGCTATTGGTGAAGCTGCTGACCATCTTCAGGAACCACATGTTTGTCTGTTCTCTTCACAGATACGCCTCCATTGTGGTTGAACCTACATTACTGTTATTTGTATAATTGAGGCACGCAAGCTACCCCGTTTGGAACCGTAAAGGTTATAATATTACTTTTTAATTCAAAAAAATAAATATAGTAGATTTCTGCATCTCAAACGCAGAGTATTTAAAACTGTCCACCAACCAGAGATTTCTTTTTGCATCCTAATATGGTGCTTGCAGGATTTTTCACTTATTTTTTTTAACAAAAGAATACTACAGTTCTTCGCTTCGACTGACTCACTCTCTTTTATGTCATTGCATTGTGTAGAAGCATAAGGTAAGTTTCTGAGTTGTAGTCTACCTACTGAATAATTACCGATTTGATTCATGGAACAGTGTATTATTTACCAGAAATATCTGAAGTGCTTCTTTCCATGTTGCTAATGATTCATAAGTGTAAATTAATGTTTGCACAGAAGGCCGCTTCTGTGAGATTCCAACCGCATTGTTCAACTGCAACACGATTTCGGGTTCTTGTTGGCTCTTTCTTAATCATTTTCGCATTAGAGAAAGAACCCATCTCGTCAGAAATGAAGTCTGATTACATTAATTTTTTAGATGTTGAAGGAGTAAGCCGGCCGTTGTGGCCGAGCGGTTCTAGGCGCTTCAGTCTGGAACCGCGCGACCGCTACGGTCGCAGGTTCGAATCCTGCCTCGGGCATGGATGTGTGTGATGTCCTTAGGTTAGTTAGGTTTAAGTAGTTCTAAGTTCTAGGGGACTGATGACCTCAGATGTTAAGTCCCATAGTGCTCAGAGCCATTTTGTTGAAGGAGTAAGAATTTTATTGAAATCTAACAGCCAAATGCCACTGAACAATGACAGGAGCCATCCACAAGACATTGGCCTGGTCATCCACCTATTATCGAATAAACTCTGAGTTTTTAATCATTATATAATGAAAATTTCATACAGGAGCTATTTAGGAAAGGTGTAAGAACAGTAACAACAGTAAATACTCCCAACGGTGCTGGAGTTTACTTTCTTCGCGCTGCTAAATATGCACACGAATCTTTTAAATTATTCGCATCTTTTAATGTTGCTTAACAGGAGGATTTTTTTCTTTCTGTAATTTTCTCTAAAAAGTAGGCAGATTTCAGCTGGATCTTTGTTGTTAAATATTTCTTGTATGACATTAGAATTATACCTTTCTGTTCCGTTTACGTTAGTCGACATCTGACTACAACACACGCTAAAATGGAAGATGAATAGTAAAATACATAAATAACTGAGAATGTAATCAGGGACTATTTCAAAGAGTAAAATTATATAAAATTATAAAAGACGAGAAAATCTGTAATAAGAATTACAGGTAAGGGGAATATTGTCGAGCTGCTTGTATTTCGATGTCATAAACCTTAAGGGATGCATTACATAGTCATGACCCACGCTAAGAATTTTTCTGTCATTTTTATAAATTTTAAAATTTTTCAATTTGTAGGGTACATTGTATTTAAAAGCTGTCCATAAGATGGCCACTTTAACTAATGTAAAGCTCGTATGAAGTGTTGATTCCGGCTTGTTTTTATAAACGTCTGTACTGTATCTTGTAACGCATGCCCGAGGAGGACTCGAACCTCCGACGGAGGGAGCCGCGCGGACCGTGACAAGGCATCTAAGACCGCTCGGGTACCCCGCGCGGCTACCGAATTAAAATTCGCGGTACAAATGGCTATGTGCAAGTGGTATCTGACCAGGGTACTACCAGGGAGGAATTCAATCGTGACTTCAGTTGAATAAAAATGTCTCAAACAAAGACCTCCTCCAGTGATGGACTAAGGTAACTGCACGAATGAATGACATACACAAGCCATTGTCAACAGTCATGAATAGTGTGCATAACACGTATACAGCCACTAATTGGTATGACTGATTGTACAGGCACAATGTAGAATAATTTAATCCGTCATCTTAACATAGAGGTTGCGCTATCGTGTCGGAAACTAAATTGTCGTCGATATTAATGGAGGAATGCGTATTGAAGCAGAGGCAATTTCAGGTTTTCTCCCCAGACATAAAACACATACATCCCGCCTTATTCATACAGGCTTTCAAAGGCGGTTTGCCAAAGTCTTGGACACATTATCAAAGAATCTAGTTTGCCACAGCCTGCATTCAGGATGAAGCCCCTCTCTGGGCGACGGAAACTGCAGAATAACGTACTACATACGAATAATTTTAACTGGTGTTCTTGGCAAACTATTTGTCACCTTGTGTTCTAGAGCGTCTGTGCAAGTAAATATTTAGTTCTGAATAGTACAATAGCAAGCAGGGTGACTTGCAAAAGTATTTCAAACTGCATATAAACAAAACTCGATATCGGGTAGAATGGATTTCGCATAGGACATCATAAGAATACTGAAAACAAAATTACCGCTCAGAATTCGTGCTAAGCTGGTTGAGGTCTCGTAAACCAACCTAGAATACTTTCTATCAGTAATATATTATAAAGACTTGATGTAGGAAAATTCTAAGAGTAAATGTAGCACGGCGGTGTGCTGGCTTCGCATTCTGTCTATCACGGCAACAATGGTGACTATCGTGGTAACCGTGCAACACCGCAAGCTGCATCTGTAAATCATAACAGACAACATAACACGCAGAATTCTCCACATTTCACAAGGCAGCAAAGAAACAATAAGAATAGTTTCATTTCAACGTATAATATTACTCAGAACTGGTAAGGTAAATTTGCAAATCAGTGGCACACAAATTTTATGCCTCATCAGTCACCCACATAAATCGCACAAACGTAAATAATAGGTAGAATCCGAATTACGGACCATCTCTTGATTGGCAACAACAACAACAACAACAAAAATGGTTCAAATGGCTCTGAGCACTATGAGATTTAACTTCTGAGGTCATCAGTCGCCTAGAACTTAGAACTAATTAAACCTAACTAACCTAAGGACATCACACACATCCATGCCCGAGGCACGATTCGAACCTGCGACCGTAGCGGTCGCTCGGTTCCAGACTGTAGAGCCTAGAACCGCACGGCCACTCCGGCCGGCAACAACAAAAAAACCAGGCCATTCACATTGTGGAGATAATATTGGAACATCCCTCTGCTCCCACCAGTACGTCAAACTAAATGCGACCATAATACTCTCCCCGATGCTGGTCACACAGTAGTGTGGTTGCACTAACTTAGATCATCAAGTTAATAATTTAAGATATACTGATGGTACTGATATAATAAATGACATTTGCTACGACCATGAGTCGTGCAAAGAATAGGGCAAAGAGCTTGCGGCTCGCGTTGGTGCCATTGGTAGGTTGGCATCGTGTAATAGGGATAGTGGCGTCTCGTTTTCTTCTTGTGTTTACTGGCGCGATTACGTTTGCTAGTGTTGTCTGTCTGCGAGTGGCAGCAGCAGCGGTTATAGATATCGAGTACCGTGGTACTAACTTTGGAAAGACTTCAACTGTTTTCCGGGTCAGAGTGTGTCGGAGAGTTCGGTTGGGACGGAGCAGCAGTGAGGTCCGGCAGCGTGAGACATGCCGGCACTGCTGGCGGCACGCAGGCACTGCCGGACCCAGGACGTTTGAGTTGAGTGAACATTAACCCAGTAGTGAAACCTCCACTATTTTTAGATCACGCCATTTGTTCACATGTTGCTGCTCACAGGGTCGCTGAGACGAAGAGCAACGCATAGAGTGTTTGGAGTTGGCGAAATTAAGTAGCCGTCATCCACTTCTTATTATTAATTATTGAATTCCTCGTGTTTAATGATAAAGTTTATCCAGCGGTATTTCTCTGCCTAGTGGCCGCTAACGCCCCAGTTACCTGTCCTGGAGATTACCGTATTTTTGCGGCAGTGTACTTCCCTGCTGGTGTCCGGTAAGGCATGTACACTCCTGGAAATGGAAAAAAGAACACATTGACACCGGTGTGTCAGACCCACCATACTTGCTCCGGACACTGCGAGAGGGCTGTACAAGCAATGATCACACGCACGCCACAGCGGACACACCAGCAACCGCGATGTTGGCCGTCGAATGGCGCTAGCTGCGCAGCATTTGTGCACCCCCGCCGTCAGTGTCAGCCAGTTTGCCGTAGCATACGGAGCTCCATCGCAGTCTTTAACACTGGTAGCATGCCGCGACAGCGTGGACGTGAACCGTATGTGCAGTTGACGGACTTTGAGCGAGGGCGTATAGTGGGCATGCGGGAGGCCGGGTGGACGTACCGCCGAATTGCTCAACACGTGGGGCGTGAGGTCTCCACAGTACATCGATGTTGTCGCCAGTGGTCGGCGGAAGGTGCACGTGCCCGTCGACCTGGGACCGGACCGCAGCGATGCACGGATGCACGCCAAGACCGTAGGATCCTACGCAGTGCCGTAGGGGACCGCACCGCCACTTCCCAGCAAATTAGGGACACTGGGGTATCGGCGAGGACCATTCGCAACCGTCTCCATGAAGCTGGGCTACGGCCCCGCACACCGTTAGGCCGTCTTCCGCTCACGCCCCAACATCGTGCAGCCCGCCTCCAGTGGTGTCGCGACAGGCGTGAATGGAGGGACGAATGGAGACGTGTCGTCTTCAGCGATGAGAGTCGCTTCTGCCTTGGTGCCAATGATGGTCGTATGCGTGTTTGGCGCCGTGCAGGTGAGCCCCACAATCAGGACTGCATACGACCGAGGCACACAGGGCCAACACCCGGGATCATGGTGTGGGGAGCGATCTCCTACACTGGCCGTACACCACTGGTGATCGTCGAGGGGACACTGAATAGTGCACGGTACATCCAAACCGTCATCGAACCCATCGTTCTACCATTCCTAGACCGGCAAGGGAACTTGCTGTTCCAACAGGACAATGCACGTCCGCATGTATCCCGTGCCACCCAACGTGCTCTAGAAGGTGTAAGTCAACTACCCTGGCCAGCAAGATCTCCGGATCTGTCCCCCATTGAGCATGTTTGGGACTGGATGAAGCGTCGTCTCACGCGGTCTGCACGTCCAGCACGAACGCTGGTCCAACTGAGGCGCCAGGTGGAAATGGCATGGCAAGCCATTCCATAGGACTACATCCAGCATCTCTACGATCGTCTCCATGGGAGAATAGCAGCCTGCATTGCTGCGAAAGGTGGATATACACTGTACTAGTGCCGACATTGTGCATGCTCTGTTGCCTGTGTCTATGTGCCTGTGGTTCTGTCAGTGTGATCATGTGATGTATCTGACCCCAGGAATGTGTCAATAAAGTTTCCCCTTCCTGGGACAATGAATTCACGGTGTTCTTATTTCAATTTCCAGGAGTGTATTTCGACAGCCTCCTTGATTGTGGTTCGGATATTTTGTTTCTTTTGGACTACTTTGGTCATAGTGGTTCCTTATACTTCTGGATGTTCTGAACATCGGAATCTGAAGACGCAGTGCTGTCCGCCGGTTCCGCCTTGTCTGGGTTATTCCATCATTGTTTTGGTTATCAGATGTTAGGTAGATTTTGCAGGAGTGTTGGTCTGCGCTTAAACTGTCACTAGTTTGAATTGCCATCCGGTTAAGTGAATACAACTCTTGGCTGCCTTTCTCATCGTTTACGAAGTTGAGCGACTTCCCCAGGTCGATCTTTGGAGCATTGTCTCAGGCCCACTTCTCTCTTTATTTGGTCAGATTGTGATGAGTGTTTTTTTAAAAAAAGATTTTTTTATTTTGAATTATTACCATTGGGGCCTTTAGTCGACAAATAATTTGAATTTCTTGTTAATAAGGTCTTCAGCCATGAATGTAACTTGTCTTAAGAAATTTTAATTAGGCAACTATCTTAATGCTGAAATGTTCATGATCGTTCTTTAAATACCTCTCAAAGAAGTTTAATTGCTTATTAAGAATTTGCTATCCACACCTTCAGCCATCAAATTGTTTTTTGAGTTATTACTATGGGAGCCTTCAGCCACCAAATAATTTGAATTTCTTGTCAATAAGGCCTTCAGCCATGAATGCAATTTGTCTTAAGAATTTTTAATTAGATATTGTCTCCTAATAATGAAATTTTGATGACTGTCTTTTTTTTTTAAAAAAATATTTTAGTATCTCTTGTAGAAGTTTAACTGGGTCTTAAGAAATTGTTATCCAGACCTTCAGCCGTCAAATTGTTTTTTGAGTTACTACTATTGGGGCCTTCAGCCGACAAATAATTTGAATTTCTGGTCAATAAGGCCTTCAGCTGTGAGTGCCACTTGCTTAACAATTTTTTTAATAGACATTGTGTCTTAACAGACAGATTTGATAATTGTTCCTTATTGTCAACCTTACTTGCAATTGTTTCCAAATAAAGTGTACGTGATTTTTTAAAAAAACTGAGCAACCAACGGTAACTGAGTACGACGCCGTCCACACCGAATCCTGCCTTTCCCTAAGTCCCTCGTCTCAGTTTGTTCAGGCAGTTGTAAATACAATAGTAGGTGGAATGCCTACTAGCGTTATAATTGACATTGGTGTAATGGTAAATGTTTTGGCAACAAAATTTTTTAAGAGGATAAGTGAGAAGACTAAAATTTCCACACTTTCAGTACAGAATTGTGTGATTTCTGGCGCTGTTGCTGCTATATCTGAGCATAATGATGCAGGCACGGATTGAGATAGAATTTGGAAGTGGAGCCACATATAGCACATTCCTAATTTAAATGGCTTGACTGCAAACTGTGTACCTGGAACGGATTTCTTGCGAGGAAGGAACGCAAGAACTGATTTTCCTAGTGCAAAATGTTATTTGATGGTTATTGGAGGGAGGATTGACTTAGAATTATTAAAAACTAAGGTCTTCCATGGTATATTCTGACAAACTATGAAATTTAAAATGTTAAGAGTTAAGGTGCTGTGTACTGACTGTAACCAGACTCATTCCTCACAAGTAAAACTGTCACACGAAACTACCAACGTAAAAAATGACTCGGCTGTGGTTCACAAGGAAACTTTAGAATCGAAGTGTTTAAATAAAGTACAGCAGGACGAACTAGCCAATGTGTTATCAAAGTACGTACACGTTTTATCTGATAAGCCAGAAATCATTAAAGGATATTAGAATCCATGGAAGTACTGCTGCATTACAAAACATAGTGTCAGGAATTTTTAAAGGATATCAGTATCACATGGAACTACTGCGTCACAGAACATACTGTCACGCAACATACTTCATCCTATGGGCGAAGAGGGAACATACAATCAAAACAGTGGTACATCGGAGAATTATATAAACATCTTTGTTACCATATTTTCAAATGTTTACTGGACTTTCTTGTCCGTGACGATTTTCCCTCTCATATCCCTGAATACTGGCCATTTCCTCTGGGACATTCTGTATATTTAGACGTGTTAGTTTCCCCATACCATCTGCACTCAGTTTACTTTCGTCCTCGGAGCACAAAGAAGGTACATCTGGTGCATTGACTGCTGTGGCATCTACCCACTTACACATCGCAATAATCTCATCCAAATCCCCTAGAAAGATAAACATTTGCATGAGTATTGTGCACAAGCGTAATCCATTGTACAAAACACATATAATGTGAATTAAAACTTACGGACTTTTGTAAGTCTTCGGGTTTTCGCAGCTATAGTCACTGAAGTTAAAATCTTCTGGATTGCCACACCACGTCATATAATATTTTTTAAATTCATACCTGCAACGACGTCAGTCAAACAATTCCCTAATCGCCACTACCACAGGACTGTTCACAAAATGCACAACAATGTAGTGAACACCAGCTCTCTCGCAGTTCCCTTCTTGAGTCTTCCAATCTACAACTAGCAAGTTGAAAACTCTGCCTATAACAGCATTTGATGATTATGTGTGAACCCCATTAGTCTTCACACAAATTATTTCCCTCACGTAATATGTACAAATCTCACTGGATGTAATTGTAACCTTCGTAACTATAAACACACCTCGACCTATCTTTCCTATGTACATTCCAATCAGAATTTAGAATTTCATTGCTATTGACACTTCGTTTCACCCAGCTTTCTGTCCCTAGTACTATGTGGGCAAGTCACCATTTATAAAAAAGACTAGTTCCAGGAGCTTGCCATAGACGCTCCTACAATTAATTGTTTGGCTGACGTCGTTGCAGGTATGCATTTTAAAAATATTAACATTTTCTTTTTCCAAAGTGCTATGACGAATGCTGCCCTGTTTGGAATCAGAACACATCTTACTGGGTATGTGGAGGAAAAAAAAATTCTGCACGTCACACAAATTCCGCTACCCTAGTAGCTGCTTCTTGTGTGTAGTGAATGTGTGACCTATTAAATGGGGTGGGTGAGGTCCTACAATTCTCCGTCTGATAGCGAAAGTCGAGAAATCCACATCCTAGATCATCACAGAATAATCTGAGCCTCTGGTTTAAGCCTTCGACTTCGATCCAAACCGGAGGATCATGATCTGTTCAAGGAACGACACTTCTGCTATAGCGGCCTGACCTCTTTTGTGCCCCTTGGGGATCAGTATAATCTCTTGTTCATTTTTGCTATATATATATCAATTGCCACCGATACTATTTCTTTGCATTTAAACCACGCCTGTCCACGTCTGGTTTACGCTTATGTAGTCACATTAGAAGCGGTGTAAACAGTCTCTTAGGAAGGTGTCAAGCGAATTTTTATTTACTTCTGTATCTATTTTTGCTGGTTTGGATGTTACGGTATTCAGTTTAGCTATAACAACCTTGTGGCCACTAATCCCTGTATCTGCCGTCATGCTCCTTATTTGATTAGTACTATGTGTTGCTAAGAGGTCAAGTACGTTTTCGCAACCATTTACACTCTGAATGGGCTACTGAACTAGTTGCTCAAAATAAATTCCTGAGAAGGAATTCAGTACGATTTCGGACGACATTTTATGCTACCAGCAACTTTAATTATGTATTTTCTTCCAACATATCGATGGTAGGTTGAAGTCACCATCGACTATAATTGTATGAGTGAGGTACCTATATGATGACACTCAAGTTTTCTTTGAACTGTTCACCATCTGAGTCGAGGGGTGGGGGTCGGGGTTGGTAAAAGGAACCAATGATTAATTTTTTTCCGGTTGCCAAGTATAAGCTCTATCCATAATCACTCACGGGAACTATCTACTTCATTTTCACTAGTAAAACTACTTATGAGATCGATAAACGCTCTAGCTGTATTTAATATACAGTTGGGTCCTTTGTAAAAATTTCGGCTGAACTTATTTCCGGCTTTAGATAGCTTTCTGTACCTGTGATTGTTTGAGATTCAGTGCTTCCTATTAGTGCTTGGAGCTCTGATTCTTTGCCAACACAACTACAAAGATTTACAACTGTTCCTAAGTCTACCCTCTTCCTGTGTTCGTCCTGCACCCTTTGAAACTAAAGCCCTTTCTGCACTATCCGGAGACCCTCTGACCTAAAACATCCGCCCAGTCCCCTCCACACAGACACTTCCTGTGTGTAGTGGACTCCTGTCCTTTTTAGCAGAGCCCAGAAATCCACCACCCTATGGCGCAAGTCGAGGAATCTGAGCCAGATCCTCCAGTCAGTTCTGTACCAAAGGACCACAGTCAGTTCTGTCAATGATGCTACAGATGGTGACCTCTGCCTTTATCTCGCAACCAAGACTGCCGGTCTTTACTACTTCGGCTAGCAGCCCGAAATCAGAGATAATCTCTTCTGATCCAAAGCGACAAACATCATTAGTACCACCAGCAGTTGGCTGCATCCTGGGCTCTTCATGACATCTGCTAGCACCCGTTCCACGTCTCTAATGACTCCTCCCAGTACGTACACAGAGCGCACATTGGATTCCTTCCCCTCCTCTGCAGCCATATTCCTAAGGGGCCACATTATGGGCCTGGCGTTGGAGCTCCCAACTACCAGTAATCCAACGCTCTGTGAATGCCCAAGACCTTGCAGACCGAGAGGATTGCTCTTGAACAGGGCGAGGGACTCCATGTGGCTCAGAGACTTCGTCATCCACAGATGACCTGTTCGTCAGACGAATCAGGAAGGTCCTCTGGTGATCCCTGGGAAAATCTTTCGCTGCCAGCCACATCTTAAAACCACTCGACCACAGGTGAGGGGTCATCCTTAGCGCACACAGTACTCAGGGTGGCCACAGCAGTGGACCGATGGGCAATACAAGGGTCATTGTCGACATCCCTCATATTGCTTCATAACACTTCTCCCCTTCCTTTTGCTAAGCTCAACCTGCTTCTAAGGAATATTTCAAATAAAATAGAAAATGCTTATTGAAAAAAGTATTTAAATTCCAAAATAAAAATAGGTTTGTTGCATTTAAAGTACATCTGTTTCGCATCATTCACATCACTCTGCTTGTCGCTATCCCATGACTTTTGTCACCTCAGTGGGGTTTTTTTTTTTATTAGCTTTTGGGTATGTCCTTACTGCCATCTCAACAGCGGAATGTCATTTCTTGCGATACGGACTTAAGAACACAACAGCCTGTCCCCGAACGGAGAAAATCTTCGACCCATCCAGCAATCTAACCCAGGCTCCTTCGGTTAACAATACTCTGCGCTTACCATGCATCTACCGAAACGGACCTTCGCAGTACTTCTTACTGCGGCTTAAGTATTCTGCCTGAGTGGCTGCTCATAATTGTTACTTTATACAGTGAAACAATGAATACACCTGGACGCTACTCATCTTCACTCCCGGAATCGCTATAAATGGTTGACATCGTATATACTCCTACATGATGAGCTACACCCCTTGGTCATGAAAACACGTATTGCAAAATTAACATTCTTATTTACGCATTTGGGAGAAGATTGGGGAGAAGAGAAGTTTGTGGCACAACTTGACTAGAAGAAGGGATCAGCTGGTAGGACATGCTCTGAGGCATCAAGGGATCATCAATTTAGTATTGGAGGACAGCGTGGAAGTTAAAAATCGTAGAGGGAGACCAAGAGATGAATACACTAAGCATATTCAGAGGGATGTAGGTTGCAGTAGGTACTGGCAGATGAAGAAGCTTGCACAGGATAGAGTAGCATGGAGAGCTGCATCAAACCAGTCTCAGAACTGAAGACCACCAAACAACAACAACATTTACGCATCCACGAAACAGTGTCTGCGATACATGTCACATACTGGGCTTGTCAGTAGGTACATTTGGCAAGAAACCCCATTGATTTTCCGTGAAACTTACAGTCAAACAAAACAAGAAAACTGCACTAACCGCAGCGTATGCTGACACAACTGGAACCCTGCAGCACTCTTCATTCACGGATGGCGACTGTAGGCGCTGTCGATCCCCCTTCTGTCACCAACTGAAGTAATGATGGTAACAGGGGCACTTTTGTACTGGTTTGGATCGTAGCGACGGGTCGTGGTAGTGAGCATCTTTGACAAATCCTACTAGCATCAAAGGTTAAAATATTTTATCAACACCCATGCGACTACGCTCGCAGCATGTTGGCGGTGGCCACTGTCACGCCCGCTCCTAGCACATGGCGATGACAGTGTGTCGTGGCAGCGAGCTCACGCTCGCTACGACGTGACGTTGGCGCCCAGAAATCGAGGCCCACAAGAAATACAGGCCGTGGAGCGTACGTCACGGCATGCGACACTGCATGTCTTAAAGAGTGCCAGCAGCCATATCCGGAGGGAAGCGATTAACTGTTTCAGACCAGTTTAATATTCTTGACTGCGCGTTTAAATGCATGCAAGCTCTCGATAGCACACGAGAAAGTTGACACTTTTACTGGGTACTTTTTCATTAACATATCGATATCCCGTGGGCCTTTCATGGAGCCGAGCGTTCACGAAGTGTGGCAGACAAGCCGACTAGTGTGACGTCACAAGTTCTTTGCATACTGGGAGGGGGATTTTCTCGTGGGTCCCGCCAGAAATACTGACTCCACGAGCTTACGCAGGAGCGTTCGCCCCCGATAGAGCGATACCGCTGCTGGCGGATGGAGTCAGCAGTGCTGAAGATTGCTGAGTTGCTTTCTGGGGCTGCCAGCATCCGGGGGTTAGCTCTCTTCTGTGAGTGACAGCGTCTGACGCCTAGGTATCCGTACCAGCACGGGATGGAGAAGGGACAGGATGATAGGACATCTGTTATGACATGAGGGAATGACTTCCATGGTGCTAGAGGGAGATGTAGAGGGCAAAAACTATAGAGGAAGACAAAGATTGGAATAAATCCAGCATAATTGAGGATGTAGGTTGCAAGTGCCACTCTGTGATGAAGAACTTGGCATAGGAGAGGAATTCGTGGCAGTGGGCATCAAACCAGTCAGAAGACTGATGACTCAAGAAAAAAAAAAGGAGACGGCTTGGTTTCATTCTTACGGAGTACTGAAGAGCCACACTTGAGTGACCCCTGGCGTCAAGGTGCGAGGAGCCATCGGGTATGATTTTAAACCACGACTGGCAGTGACTGACGGCACAACGGTACGTCACGGACATCCTGTTCCTCGTGTGTTACCTCTGATACGCCATTTCTCAACAAGACAATGCTCGTCCAAACATGGTACGTGTATCTATGAACTGTCTGAGTGATGCTGAGTTACTTCTGTGGCCAGAAGCATTCACAGATTTGTCCCCAATAGAACGTGTGTTGCATCAGCTCGAACGTCAGCTCTGTCCCAGGACATCAAGGACCAGGAAGGGATGCAGCAGCTTCCTGAGACCCTTCCCAACCGATTCAGTGCATGCAGAGGGCGTGCAACGCCTTATTGATAAGTGGGTTCATACTGCCAACTTCTTTGTAAATTGGCTCGAACTTGTAATCATTGAAATAACGTCACGTACCCTCTCAACCCGTGAAGTTTCGTTTCGTATCTTCCTGACCTTCTGGATGATTATTTTTTTTTATCAAGCATTCCAGGACGATGTAGTAGTAGATGTTTGAGTAGGGGAAGGGGGGAAAGGGTAAACATTGATAAAAATAGTACTAGGTGTTATTCAAAAATGTAGCATGCTATTTGTTAGTATACTGAAATATAGCTTTTTGGCTCCTCATAAATAGTTGTTGAGTTAGTGGGGCAAGTGCCTGCATTCTGAGTGACTTCAGTTGCTGGCGAACACATTTTCATTGATGTCTTCCCGTGAGTTTGCGGTTTTTGCTATGGCTGACCTGAAAGAGCAGCTTGCCTGTCTAAGGTTTTCCTTTAAACTTAGAAATATAGCCGCAGAAACATACCAAATGTTAAAGTTAGCATTCAATGCCAATGCTTTAGGTAAGACATAAACTTACGACTGATATAAGTGTTTCAGAAACGAACTGACCGTTCCAGTCAGTAGTCACAAGGCCACACAACAGAACAGTGTCCAGCGAGCGACGTATCTTAAAACAGTAAAACGAATAGACAACTCATGAAAGATGTCAGAAACTCGAAAATAATTTACGGTACACGTGAACGCATTCCTTTCGAGTAACTGAACAGGAGTGGCATTGCGACGAAGTTTGTGCCACGACTGCTTCAACACGGTCGCGTAGAAGTCTCCAGAAAACTTGAACAATTGCTTCAGGACGCTCCAAACATTCTTTCAAAGGCTGTCACATGTGAAGAAAGTTGGATTCCAAAGAAAACAGACCTAAAATGAAGACTGATCTGAGACTACATATGAGTGCAATAGAGACAAACGCTTGTTTCGCGTAACTTTTTTCAAATTTAATTTCATTTTTTAAAGAATGGTGTGAAGAATGAAATTTTTGCATTTCATGTTTGATTTTATTACGTATGTAGTTTAATTTAAAAATTTGGAGAAGTTACTTTCCTCTAAAACAAATTTGAAAAAATACGTAATGTAAATATCACATGTTCACTTTCTTATAGTACATGTGAAATCATTATTTTAGGAAAAGCAGGTACTACATGGTATATGTGGCAATTTCGCTACTTAATTCCCTAATTTACAGGATTCCATCAATGTGACGGCACAGCACAACAACAAAGTTCTACACGAAGAAGCTGAAATTAATTTCTGGTATTTTAAGAACGTACGTTATTGTGGATACCGCATATACACTGGAAATTAATGCTTTTTTATTGTCTTTCTAATTGTTTCCATACTTAACCCCAGATTACTAAACTGCGTGCAATTTTAAATGGTTAATGTAAATAATACGAGGGGGGGGGGGGGGAGGTGTTGGGTGTTGTTGATATTGTTTAAGCTTCGCATCAGTATTTGTATAACATTGCGATTCACTTTATTTCAGTGCAATAAAAGATTTTGAGTTAAGAAAATGGTGTCGCCTTCCTGATCTAGTGGTTAGAGTCTCTTGCTACAAGCATGCAGGTCTCGAGTTCGATTCCTGGTAACCAACTCAGATTCTACTGCAATCGAAAGGTCTGGAACGGTGTCGACTCAGCCTCGTGAATCCGAATGAGAAACTGCTTGATAAAAGAAGAGGCTAAACTGACAAGCAAGCCATTGACGTGGCTTCGAATAGCAAGGCTTGCACCAGGCAGGTAACCAGGCGACACTGTTAGCACGGTTGCCCGCTCAGCTACCGAGGCGCGCCGCCCGGCTGACTGTCCCCGGGAGCAGTAAATCAGAGCGTCTGAATTTGGCAAAAAGGCGGCGCCTGCTAGGTGGGACCCACCGCAGGCACGTAGGCTGCTACCGCCGCCGCCCCGCCGCCCCGCCGCCCCACGGCCCGTGGGAGGCGGACCGGCCCGGCACTAGACGACGGCGACGGCGACGGCGCGCGGCCCGTACCGTATCGCCGACATCTCCCAGATGCGCCGCCCACGACTTCGCGACGCTGCCCTCTCCAGCCACCAGCCTACCGACTATCGTTCTCGCCATCTGACACCCACTCAGCCTCCCCAGGGTCACCAGCAGCTGAGGTTCCTCTCCTCTGTGCGTGACGTCGTTGCTGTAGCACATGCGCCCTTCTGTCGTACCATCTTCCAGGTCGTTCGGACCTGCACCCTTGCTGAAACACGGTGCTATTACACCCTGTAAACTGTGGAGAAACAATGCTTTTCCTACATTACACGATAAACAAAAGAATAGATCCCATTTAGACGCCGGCCGGTGTGGCCGAGCGGTTCTAGGCGCTACAGTCTGGAACCGCTCGACCGCTACGGTCGCAGGTTCGAATCCTGCCTCGGGCATGGGTGTGTGTGAGATGTCCTTAGGTTAGTTAGGCTTAAGTAGTTCTAAGTTCTAGGGGACTGATGACCTCAGAAGTTAAGTCCCATAGTGCTCACAGCCATTTGGACCATTTTTGAACCCATTTAGAGGCATACTTTGCATATAAATTGGGCATTTCAGGTGTAGACTCTTCTAAGATGGTGGGGACCTGTTTTCCAGTCAACACGCCAGGTATACGCCCAAACAGCGACGTAGATGATTGTTCTGTATAGTATAAGGCGGAGTTTTATAATGGCAGCTAGTAAATGGAGCATCAAACATCTAAAAATATTCTGCATGAAAGAAAATGCGAAGCTCCTAAGAAGACATAACGGGATGTCAATGCAACTTCATCCAAGTACACATCATCCATGGGTATGTAGATATTAGAGTTGCAATTCTACGTAGCAGGTCAAACAGCAATCATAGCGCAATAGTACCGTTTGTCTTTGGTGCTGTAATCAGACCTGTAGGGCATATAAGGGCCATTAACAGTGTCACATGTCGAGGGATCACTGTGAAGGACATGGAGATACTGGGTACTCGTATGAGACAGCGTTTGGATCACCTGAAAATCTCATTGTGGATCTCCGTTCGGCAAGCTAGTGCAATCGTGTAATATTCAGATTTCTGGGTCATTTGGACGTGACAGTGGCCCATTGTTGGACTGCATAGGACTGTGAACACATCCATACTCTTCGTCAAGGTTCTGGTCGACCGCGTCTGACCAACACTAGGGAGAATCGCTGTCTTGGGCACCAAGCACATCGTAACCCATTCGCATCTACGCCTACCATCCAAGAACGAGTAATGGACTACATCTAATAATCTCAGTCATCCCGCACCATTGGCCAAGGGCCAGCAGTAGGCGGTTTAGGGACTTACCATCCCATGTACAGGCTGCATTTGGAGTGGTGCCGAGACTGGAAAGGATGAACTGCTGATAAATAGCGTCTCATTGTGTTCAGAAATGAATAGAGTTTCTGCCTTACCATTAATGACCATCGCTAGCAAATGTGGCGGCGACCTGTTGAGAAGTTCCACCCTTCCAACGTTTTGAATAGGCACAGTTTGTTACCGCTGGTGTCATGGTGTTTGGTATTATCAGGATTGACTTGAGGTCATAGCTTGTAGTGACTGAGGGAACTTGATAACAGTATGTCACAGACATCTAGTGTAACCATGTGTTACCTCTCATGTGACAGTATCATGGTGCCATTTCTCAGTAAGACAATAATAGTCCGCCAATGGTACATTTCGCTATGGACTGTCTGCGTAATGCGTACATGCTCCCATAACCACCAAGATACCCAGATCTGTCTCCAATAGAGCATGTTTTGCACATGCTCAGATGTCAACTCAGTTCCAGTGCCAGTATCTGGGACATCAAGGACCAGTTACAGCAGTTGTGGCCGAGATTGTCTTAGGAGAGGATACAACGAATTTATGATACTCGACACAACCAAATCAGCACATTCATCCAGGTCACAGAAGGTGTGACATCATACTGAGAAATGAGCTCATACTGGTGACTCTTTTTTTGTAATCACTGCAGAAATTATTAGTATTTCAGTCACCTCAGTTCAGCAAGTGTCGTGTTGCCTAGTAGGCACAGGGTCCACCACAGGCCTTGATAACTTGTTCCATGCATGAAGGCATCGACATGTATTAGAGCGCGAATGGCGTCCTGTGTTGTGGCTATCCAAGCTGCATTCATCTGGTTGCAAAATTCATCTCTGGTGGTTGACATTGGGTCACAGCACTGCACCCGTCATTTCACTATATCCCACACATTTTCAATTGGCGACAAGTCTGGTGATCTAGCGGGCCACGGCAAAAGGCTGACGTTCTGTGACACCAAGAATGCACGTGTTCGTGCAGCAACATGTGGTCGTACATCGTCCTGCTGAAAAATGGCGTCTGGGTTGTTTTGCAGAAAGGGTATGGCTACACATCGCAGAATGTCATTCACGTAGGTCATACTGGCTACAGTGCCCAGGACATGCACCAACTGTGATTTGTGGTTGTACCCAGTAACACCGCACACCATAACCTCGAATTGGCGCTGTGTGTCTTGTGTGAATGCAGTCACTGTGATGCCGCTCACCCCTGTCCTCGGCCAACCAAAATGCGGCCGTCATTTTCAAACAAACAGAACCTGGATCCGTCCGGAAACACTGTCTGATGCCATTCCTGTCCACAGAGACGTCTATCCATACACCGCTGCCGTCTAGCATGTTTCTGCAATTTCTTCCAAAGTAGGCGGAGATGCGGATGATCCGCACGTAACTCGTGCCTTAGTAAGCAGGTCGGTCACCCCTGATATTGTACGATGTGTTACACTGTTTCATTGTTGCGCGAGAGCAGAGGAGGACGCAGATTTGTCCTGCAATCCCATTAGGATGAGGTGTCGATCTTCTCGGGAACTGGTCTGGGTGGTGTGACCTTGAAACCGTGGCCCGACATAGTTCAAATGCTAATCATTTCTTCAGAACATACTTATGAACATGTCCTGTGAATATGAACGTCCTATCTCTAGTCGCTCAAGGTCTTCTGTTTTTTCCTGAGCATGAGTGTAACATCACATTCCCTTGAAATACGTGAAGTTTCATTTTGTTTTCTCTTCTCCTTCTGGGTGCTTCACTTTTTTTCTGTCGCGTGGTGTATTAATCGAGAAAATATGGAGATAGCATCCCTATATCAACGGCAAGAATAGAAACCTGGAAAGCACAAGTTGAAAGCAATGTTCATTGGCCTCAGCCATAACATAGAAAAGACGTCATGGCATGCTCTCCATCTCATACTATCTGGAGCCGATGATCCAGATCTGTTTACCAAAAATGGAGTTTTCCAGTTATCGGTACCAACTTCGACTGTGGCGAAGCGCAAACTATGGGTCACTTGCTCGTCTGCCATCTCTGTCCTGCGTGCTGCACAGACGAAGATCTACGTCAAGCAGTTCCAAATTCTCTTGAGGTTGCCCGTTTTGGTTACCCTTGTTCGTCTATATACTTACAGCCAGACGTGTTTACTCTAACTTACTTGTTTGTTGTATTCTGTAATTTCATCGTACTGATGCATCTGAGACCTACAAAGCCTTTATACACCCCACCATCTTGTGCATCAATGTCACTTGAACATCGTCTCTTTCGAATGGCATGCATTCTGAGTCACTTACCGATCTTCTTATGTCTACTTACTCGAATATATTAGCAAGTCATCGAACTCCCGTCCCTTCTTTTCGTCACTGAACACAATTGTCTATTCCACGCATTCTACACACTCAACTCGAAAATGCTTATCTTTTCCCATTATTTAGAAATTCTGGTATGCTGCCGAGCCAACACTAAGACGTGTTTACTTTAACTTATTTGTTGGTCTACCTCCATAGAGCCCTCAAATACTCTTTCAATGCACTTTCCACAGCCTCCTTCTCCCAGCCACTGACATACATCTTGACTTTTATCCTTTCTGTCATACGTAACCCACTTCTCGATACCCCTTCTCATAGTTGGATTCCTTCTTTCTTTCCCGTCCTATTCTTTTTCTCTCCTCTTACCTCATTCTAGTCATTGTCCAAAATTGCCTGCCTCCTGCCACACTCTCTCCCATACTACACAGGTCCACATGCCAACTCACTACCTCCACTGCAAAGATTACTGGTCATTGCTACCAACTGAGGTACATAAGTTGATGGCGAAATGAACACAAATGTTCGTACAAGCATCTTATAAACTACCATGCTTCACATATTGCAGTAACAGTTTGGAACTGAATCTCTTATGCATCAGCAGTATGCTACTCTTGTCCACAAAGGAAGGACCATAACTTGGATGTTGAGTAGGCGAACTGGTTGTACTTGCCTGTTCAAGGCTCTGACTTAAACGCTGCTGATCTAAAACGTTGACTGCATGTCAAACGCAGCAATTCTTCATCATGTATCATGCAGGACATTGTTAAGCCACTTCAGGCCTGCAAAAACAATACGTTGAGAAAGGAATGATGGTTTCAAGGGGAAGGTAATGTTTCTCATTCATATACTGTACAATACGGGGTACGTATCGAGTTTATTTAGCGATAATTTTTTACATTGTTGACTGGGCTACAGTCTTTGAGATTCTGGAAATAGCAGGGATGAAAAACAGGCAGCGAAAGGCTAGGCTATTCACAACTTGTACAGAAAGCAGACTGCAGTTACAACAGACAAAGAACGTGAAAGCGAATAGTAGTTAAGAAGCGAGTGATTTTATTGTCTCTCTAAGCAAGGATAAATTTCAAAGGGGAATTAATGTCCGGGTAGAAGAAATGAAACAGCTGAGATTTTCCGGTAACAATGAAACTGTCAGAGTACGCAAAGAGCAACTGGACGGAATCGATAGCATCTTGAAACGAGATTATAAGATGAATATCAACAACAATGAAACAAGGTGAATTAAATCAGGCTGTGCTTACAGTAAATAGCAACTGGGCGGAATCGATTGTCTCTTGAAAAAGAGATTATAAGATGAATATCAACAACAGTAAAACAAGGTGAATTAAATCAGACTGTGCTTACAGAATTAGGTTGAGGATTAAGCTACTAAAAGTAGTCGATGAGTTTTGCTATATGGGCTGTAAAATAACTGATTATTGTCGAGATAGAGAGTATGTAAAATCCAGACTGGCAATAACAAGTTGAGACAAGAAGAGCAGCAACGGAAGGAAGTGTTGGGCGTAAAAATTGTAGAGGGAGAGAGTAAGACTCGAATTCAGTAAGCAGGTTAAAACTGATATAGGGTGCTGCAGTTATGCAGAGGTGAAGAGACTTGCACAGGATGGTTTTCAGTTCTGCGTCAAAGCAGTCTTCAGACTGAAGACGACAACAACAACAACAACAACAGCAAATCAAAGCGAACAAATATTTCAACCATGTGCCAAATTTTAGCGACACACAGATGAATAGTAACTATAATTTAAACATGAGGGTGACGGAACACCATTAGACTCAGACCAAAATCCCTCTGTAGTCTAAGTACCTACCATTTTTCGAGCTGTTCCTAATTGCCTACAGAGGGGATTATAAAGAGAGGAGAAAAGAAGCTTCGTTCCTCACATCGAGTGCCACAAAGAGATATCGGGTAGCAAGCCCGCCTACCTCATGCAGTGTTGATGCTACACATGTGCTGTATGTTCCACACTGAACATCAGTATGAAAATACAAGTAATCCGCTCAATAATCTGACAGACTTTCTCGTAGGAGTCATAGGAATCTTCCACGATCGACTCTAAATAGCTTCGTCCCATATTTTGGAACAAACAGACTCAGTAGTGCAACACGATATTCATTACTTCATTACTTACCGAGTGCGTACACAGTGAGGGGCAGGAAAGAGCACCCCTGCGCCCTCCTCCCCCCCCCCCCCCCCCCCCCGTCTACCCGCCCAATACGTCTTCTCAAACTGAACTCGCGTTCTACCCAATGAAACAAACAGATAAACAGATGTAACAGATCAGCTTCAGTATGAAGAGAGACATAACACGTAAAGATATTGACTAGCAGCAAGTGTACCTAGAGCCATTTGTCGTGAAATCTCAAAACTACATCATCATTCACTGCGAAGATAACGAAAGTAGCTGCCACTCCCCCCCAATCAAAAAAATGGTTCAAATGGCTCTGAGCACTATGGGACTCAACTGCTGAGGTCATTAGTCCCCTAGAACTTAGAACTAGTTAAACCTAACTAACCTAAGGACATCACAAACAGCCATGCCCGAGGCAGGATTCGAACCTGCGACCGTAGCGGTCTTGCGGTTGCAGACTGCAGCGCCTTTAACCGCACGGCCACTTCGGCCGCCCCCCCCCCCCCCCAATCCCTTCCGCATTTGCCTACTAGCTCAGGTCCTAGGTACTTGCTGAAAAGAGTAAATCTGGCAACAGGCCTCACACAAAACACTAGCATCTCTAGTTTTGCCGACTAGTATCGACTTAAACCTATTCAGAACTAGTAAGCAAAGCGCTACGCAATCAGCCTACTATCAACCTGTAGACAGAGCGCAAACGAATGCCACTATCTTACAGAATTAATTTTTAGTAAAAAGGCTATCGTGATTGTGCAACGACCAAAGTAGTACAACAAAAAAATAAATTCGAACAGTGCATCACTACATATGATGGCAGTATTTTTTAATCACTATATCTTTGTTTACAAACACAAAACTCTTACTGTCACTGTTTGATGATACGTCACATAAATGGACATTTTCAGAAAGGGAAAAGAAGTTTTTGCTATCAGACGTGTGAAACATAAATTAGCTAAAGACTAAGAACGTCTGCGCGATGTATAACAAATAGTAAATATTGTAAATTATTGTTATAAAAACACAAATATCGATGTAAATAACAAAACACAGTTTTTTGGTATAATCTCGGTGTAACATAGGCCATGAAGATCAGAGACAATGCTTTGATTGAAAGTGCTCCTGTTTTTGTTTCGTCTAGCGGTAGGCCGCCATTGTAGTGCTGTTTGATGGCTCTGAGCACTATGGGACTTAACATCTGAGGTCATAACTCCCCCAGAACTTAAAACTACTTAAACCTAACTAACCTAAGGACATCACACACATCCATGCCCGAGGCAGGATTCGAACCTGCGGCCGTAGCGGTCCCGCGGTTCCAGACTGAAGCGCCTAGAACCGCTCGGCCACTCCGGCCGGTTAACTGTTTGATAATTAACGTAAGTTTCATCTGTATTTTTGAAAAATATAATAGAAATTGTTATTAGAAAGTGTGTATTATTGACTTAGTTGTCACCTCTCATGATCGCAACCATTAATTATAATCAATAAAAATTTTACCGAACTTCGTAGTGCAGGGAGCTCTTCTCCCCTAGCAGGATTTGGTCGGCCATTACGCTGTCTGTATTATTTAATTAAAATTTCATGTCATAATATTAAATATAAATGTGAGAGTTTCTCCACCTTGAACTAACAATAGTCTCAGAGTTAACAGGGTAAAAATAGATTTCGTTTATTAATATTTAGAGTACTGAATGAGTTCAGTATGTTCTGAGTTTGGCCACCTAAAGGCAGATGAGATTCTATCCAGTTTTGCCTTGCAAATAATGAACAAGAAATATTGAAAATCATTAAATTCCGCAATATCTCAGTTAATCTTTGTGACATTTGGTACATAAATAACCAGTAGCCCCTGAGACCCATATTAATAATTAGATATTGCGTAAGAATACGCATATTTCCTTTTCTAAATAGCAACGGTCACGCAAACTATTTATTAAAAGGCGGCGAGTCGCCCGTTGTGTTTAAAAAAATATTATATCGTACGTACTTCGGGGCAGCCGATGTTCGTACGAGTGTTATCGCGGTATAAGTTAATTAAAAGTCTCATGCTAGCCCACAATATTTAAAGGCACCCCATCCGAAATCATAAAAAATATAATTATAAAAATAAAAATATATGATTATCCCGTGATAAAGCGCACCCACACATAAATATACACTTATACCGTGATAACTGCTTTCTAATTGGCCTACAGCTTAGCCAGAGAGGTAGCTCAGCATTTTTGGCACCGAACGGGCCACCTTCTGCACTACAGAAAAACTGAACGAAGTTCTCATTGATAGAATCTGAAAGATGTCAGGCAATATCTGCAAACCATCATTGATGAAAAAACGACAAAGAAATAGGTAGAAAGAAAGAAGACAAAGAAAGGTAAAGTGTTTGGCTAATAATCAAAACGTTCTAGGTGCGATCTCAGCCGCTGCTTAAATTTCGAATAAAAATCATCAGCAAGGGCAGCCGAAGTCTTTCAATATAAGACGCAGAGGCGTGTCCGGTCACTGCCATCCTGGGCCTCTACACAGAACGTCGAATTCGGAGGATTGCCTTCCCAGTAATGCAGGATAGGCGGCGATGTATGGCATCTCTGTAGAAAAAGAGGCACCAGCGTTCCGAAGGACACCATTCGGCGCACATTGTTGAACATTGGGCTCCGCAGCTACATTTTTACATGTTGCCCCAACGACACTGTCATTTCCGATTACAGTAAGCACTGTATGAGCGGGATTGGACTGCGGATTAATGGAAACTTGTCACATGGGTAGATGAACCACATTTCTTATTAGAACGGGTCGATGATCATCTCCTTAGTCGCCGTCATCGAGGTGAACGGCGGATCGAAACCTGCACCGCGCCAAGGACGCAGGCTGATAGGAAAAGTATTATGCTATGATAGACATTCTCCTGCGCTGCATGGGCCCTGTGGCAGTAATCTAAGACACGCTGACAGCTCCGGACCACTTGCAACCCTTCATCCTTGATGTTTTTTCCCGACGGCTACGGCGTCTTCAGCAATATAACTGGCCGTGTCTCAAAGCCAGACTCCTGCTACAGCATTCTGAGGAGCATGACAGCGAATTCAAGTTGATGTCTTGACCACCAAATTTGCCTGATGTGAATCCGATGGAACCCATCAACTCGTACACAGAACATCGCAAATTACAAGACTTGTGCTTAGAAATCCGCTGCCACATACCTCCAAAAGCCTACCAACGAACTATAGAACAGACGGTACGCAGAACTGATGACGTATTGAGTTCTAAAGATGGCCCAACAAGCTATTAAACAGGTGGTCATAATCTTTTGGCTCGTCAGTGTATTTTGTCTGTGCTTACGCTGTGCATGTATTCTCAGTCTCGCAGTGTGTCGCCGGGTCCCTCTCTACCTGGGTGGCCTTCCGGGCTGTTAGAGGGCCACGTAACTTGGTGCAGGTTGAACTCACCGAGCAACTCGATTGCCCACAGAGCCAATTTCGCTCGTCACCTCGAGATGGGGTGATTCTTAGTGTGTGTGCTGGCTCGTAGTGTCTCTTACTTGGACAAAATTAAGAAGAAATATAAATTATTGATCATCGAAAATTAAGTGTTTTATTTGGTTTTCTAGTAATAAAATGTAATAATTCACATTTTCCAGTTACTTGTGAGAAAGAAGTTGTTATGTTCCGACGAATATTTCAGTTCTGTCATCTCTAAGTGAAGCATTTGTACCTAGAAAAATTTGCCATTTTATAGTAGACGTAATTGTTGAGGGTACCGAAATGTAGTGTTTGAAAAATAAACTAATATCAGTCGTATACATGCGCGATTCTGGGTGACAGAAACGACAAGAACATCTTGGACATGTGATATGAAACTGCTATTTGTTTCAGCATGGTGGAAGAGTCGTCCAACAGTCAGCCCCGGTAGTTGATATGCTCTGAACCACACGAAAAACATGTACACAAAGTTTTATTCGTGCCTAATGAAGAGCCTAGTCGATAAACGTAAGGACAACTACGGTGGTAAATGTATTACCATTGAACGGAGGGAACCGACATGCATTGCGTTCTTTTGAATAGTATTCATTAAAATGGTTTGATGTGGTTGCCTGGTTTGATATGGACGTATTCCAGCGAGAGCAGCTAGAATCGCCGAATGGCAGTATATGAACACTGCGAGAACGCTCTATTTCAGATGAAATAATGGAGAGCTGCACAGTCTGTCTTTATGTATCAACGTTCGAATGTTTACAGGGAGGGAGGGAAAACGTACTTGGTAGAAATACGTCAGAAGAGAGAGATATTTATGGATAAAACGTTCGCGATTAACTATCCACATTAGATTAGCATAACATCTCGAGTTTCGACGTTTCAATTTTTATAACAGTCATTTGACAGTGATTTCTTGCAACTATAGTTACTTGGTTCTTCTTTTTTTAAATGTATAAAATGAAACTATGTCACGAAGTAAAAGCCTGTCGTCCAAGAAGATCAGACTTGGACATTGGGCTTCTGAGACTGACGCGCCCAAGAATGTCAGTACTTGTTTTGAAGACGAGAAGAGACTGTAACTAACGACAGCGAAGACCCAAATACACTATGTGATCAAAACTATACGGACACCTGGCTTAAAATGACTTACAAGTTCGTGGCCCCCTCAATCGGTAATGCTGGAATTCAATATAGTGTTGGCCCACCCTTGACCTTGGTGACAGCTTTCTTGGGGAATGGCAGCCCATTCTACACGGAGTGCTGCACTGAGGAGAGGTATCGATATCGGTCGGTGAGGCCGGGCACGAAATCGGGGTCCCAAAACATCCCAAAGGTAGAGCACTTGCCCGCGAAAGGCAAAGGTCCCGAGTTTGAGTCTCGGTCCGGCACACAGTTTTAATCTGCCAAGAAGTTTCATCCTAAAGGTGTTCTATAGGATTCAGGTCAGGACTCTGTGCAGGCCAGTCCATTACAGGGATGTTACTGTGTAACCACTTCGCCACAGGCCGTGCATTAGGAATAGGTGCTCGATGTGTTGAAAGATGCAGTCGCCATTCCCGAATTGCTCTTCAACAGTGGCAAGCAAGAAGGTGCTTAAAACATCAATGTAGGCTTGTGCTGTGATAGTGCCACGCAAAACAACAAGGGGTGCAAGCCCCCTCCATGAAAAACATTACCACACCACAACACTACCGCCTCCGAATTTTACTGTTGGCACTACACACGCTGGCAGATGACGTTCATTGGGCATTCGCCATACCCACACTGTGCCATCGGATCGCCACATTGTGTACCGTCATTCGTCACTCCACACAACGTTTTTCCACTGTTCAATCGACCAACGTTTACTCGTAGTTTGCCATTTACCGGCAAGTGTAGCTTATGAGTAGCCGCTCGGCCATGAAATCAAAGTTTTCTCACCTCCTGCCTAACTGTCATAGTACTTGCAGTGGATCCTGAAGCAGTTTGGAACTCCTGTGTGATGGTCTGGATAGATGTCTGCCTATTACACATTACGACCCTCTTCAACAATCGGCGGTCTCTGTCAGTCAACAGACGATGTCGGCCTGTACGCTTTTGGGCTGTACGTGTCCCATCACGTTTCCACTTCACTATCACATCAGAAACAGTGGACGTAGGGATGTTTGGGAGAGTGGAAATCTCGTGTACAGACGTATGACACAAGTGACACCCAATCACCTGACCACGTTCGGAGTCCGTGAGTTCCGCGGAGCGCCCATTCTGCTCTCTCACGATGTCTAATGAGTACTGAGGTTGCTGATATGGAGTACCTGGCAGTATGTGGCAGCACAATGCACCTAATATGGAAAACGTATGTTTTTGGTGGTGTCCGGATACTTTTGATCACATAGTGTACAATTCTGAGCAAATAGATTCGGGTCGTGTAAGAGAATTAGTATATATAAGTTGTAGCGGGTTTAAGAATCGTAACATCTAATTTCACCCAAAACAAAGGCTAACTATGTCTACTTAAGAAAGCAGATAAAAAATTGCTTGACGCTTTCCTAATAGACAGTCAACATTACTTCCACATGAACAATATAAGCATTGACAAAATGTGGGTTACATTCAAAGAAATTATGTAAACGTTAATTGAGAATTTTATACCGAGTAAATTAATAAGAGACGTCAAAAACCCCTCATGGTACATAAGACAGGCCAGTGTACCAACAGCTGACGATGACACTGAATGAAGTGAACATTTTTATCTGCTGAAATATTTTTGACTATTACTCTAAGACTTTGACAGACAACGCCTGAGAGTGTAGAAATAATTTCTCTGTGCCAGACCTTATATGAATATATTAGTAATTTTAAGGCATTTGCAGTATTTATCACCGAGCGAGGTGGTGCAGTGGTTAGCACACTGGACTCGCATTCAGGAGGACGACGGTTCAATCCCGCGCCCAGCCATCCTGATTTACGTTTTCCGTGATTACCCTAAATCGCTTTAGGCAAATGCCGGGATGGTTCCTTTGACAGGGCACGGCCGACTTCCTTCCCCATCCTTCCCTAGTCCGATGAGACCGATGACCTCGCTGTTTGGTCTCTTCCCCCAAATTAATCCAACCCAGTGTTCTTCGTAGTTTGTGGACTATCACTTCAGTGATTCAAAGAAGCTCTTCACGGCGATCGATTACCATTTCAAAGACAATACCTGCAGCTACTTGGAGATGAAGAAGCTTGCGCAGGATAAAGTAGCATGGAGGGCTGCATCAACCCAGTCTCTGGACTAAACATCACAACAACAACTTTGAGATAAATAATAATAAATAAATTACGTTTTTCTTGTTAAGAGATAACAGTATTTCGCCACGCGACACCCACATATAATAATATTTTCTCGTGCTTAGGTTTATCAAAGTTACCTTGAGATGTTCAGCTTTTCGATAGATCACGTAAATACTTTACGTGTAACATTTTAAGGCGCCCCACATCACGCATCTGTAGCAAGGCTGTGCGCCGTTATTTAAAGCAAAAGTTATTTTAATTAAAGAATCAGAGTATATTTCAGTATATTGTCCCCCGTTTGTAACTGGAATGCTATGCTTTTTTGTAGTGCATATTTCAGTACCATACTTTTCACTATAATTGTCCCCCTTTAGGAGATGCGACTAAAATCAGTACATTTAGGAGCCAATTCCGCCCCCCCCCCCACCCACCCCTACACAACATCAGGACAATATTGCAGAAGCAACAGACAAAGCATGTCTGCCTTGAATGAACGCATAATCTGCAGGATTGGCAATGGTTTTCAGATGTCTGAAACTTAATGAGGACTTCAGCGTGAGATGCTTTTCGTAGTTTCCACAACCAAACTCTGGCAGAAAATCCAAAGAGATTCTGTCATATGTAAAGTATGTCAATGGCAAGACACAATCAATACCTTCACTGCATGATAACGATGGTAATGTTACCGATGACACGGTTTACCCAGGAAGTATTCCAGAATTCGAATCACGAGTAGCAACAAACATGACTAATTTAAAAGTAGATACCCCGATGCAGCGAAGAAATTTAGATCCCTTAATTAAGGAAAGTCTTTCAATCCAGACTGTGTACCACTTAGGTTCCTTTCGATGTACGATAATAAAATAGCTCCAGTTTTATCAATCATCTCTGCATGAGCTCCTCACTAGGCGAAAGATTTGTACCTGTATTCAGAAAGTATCATTCTTGTGAAACATAACTTTCTCTTTATTCACACAAAGTAATGAATGCTATTGCCAGTGGATCTCAGGTTGATTCCTTATTTTTAGATTTCCAGAAGGATCTTGACAGCGTTCCTCACAAGCGACTTCTAATCAAATTGCGTGTCTGTTGTAGAAGATCGGGTATTCTCTGGTGGCGTTTGGTCAGGCAGGGTGAGTCAAAAGGAGCTAGAAGAAATTCGAAGACTTTTATTCACTTTCCAACAGTTAGTATAAGCAACTCACGCTCGCATCTTGCAGGCGCTGAGTGGTGGTGTCGAATCCATGGACCTCGGCCTTGAAGCGTTGCGAAGATATCAGGAGCTGTTACCCCCAGCTCAGCTCGACAGTAGACCAAACTTGCGACTCTAGCATTACTGAACAGGCGGCTGAGCTGTGTGAGGAACTGATGCGGCAGCCTGGTACGATTAGGAAGTGAAGGACATGCAGGCAGCCTGACCTGAGTCATGGACAATGATGGGACCATAGACGTCCAGGGTGCAAAGTCAAGTCCGGTTTCTGCTGCTGGCCTCTGATGCTGGCAGGTGCTCACTGGCTCAGTGGCTGGGAGGAATCTCGGTCCATCGGTTCTGTGGCTAGACCTCGAGGCAGGCAGTTCTGTCAGGGTGATGGCTGAGTGGTGGTTCCCTTAAGTGGAAGCCCAGATTACGACGGATCTGGCCGGCCGGAGTGGCCGTGCGGTTCTAGGCGCTACAGTCTGGAGCCGAGCGACCGCCACGGTCGCAGGTTCGAATCCCGCCTCGGGCATGGATATGTGTGATGTCCTTAGGTTAGTTAGGTGTAATTAGTTCTAAGTTCTAGGCGACTGATGACCTCAGAAGTTAAGTCGCATAGTGCTCAGAGCCATTTGAACCATTTGAACGACGGATCTGTACAGCAAATAAACAATGGAGGAAATAAA
The DNA here is from genome assembly GCF_021461395.2 of Schistocerca americana. NCBI lineage: Eukaryota > Metazoa > Arthropoda > Insecta > Orthoptera > Acrididae > Schistocerca > Schistocerca americana. The sequence continues at coordinate 433,110,796 of NC_060123.1, read as the reverse complement.
GGAAATATTGATAAGTGGAATTAAAATTCAGGGTGAAAGGATAAAAATGGTAAGATACGCAGATGACACTGCTAACATCAGTGAAAGTTATGAGGAGGTACAGGACCTGTTGAATGGAATGAAGAACCAACTATATACATTATACGAGTATGGCATTAGAGTTAATTGAAGAGAGGCGAAAGTAATGAGGAGCATCAAGGAAGAGATTGGAGATAAACTTGACTGCAATATCGGAGAACCATGAAGTAGTCGAAGTGAAGGAATCAGCATACATTGCACCATTTAGATTGCCATTGATAAAATGGGAGCCAATTATCCTTCCTTCCATAATGACGCACCATACATTAACCCGCCAAGGTCGCTGATTTTCCACTTGTCGCAGCCATCGTGGATTTTCCGTTGCCCAATAGTGCATATTATGCCCGTTTACGTTACCGCTGTTGGTGACTGACGCTTCGTCACTAAATAGGACGCGAGCAAAAAATCTATCATCGTCCTGTAATTTCTCTTGTGCCCAGTGGCAGAACTGTACACGACGTTCAAAGTCGTCCCCATAGAATGTCTGGTGCATAGAAGTATGGTACGGGTGCAGTCGATGTTAATGTAGCATCCTCAGCACTGACGTTTTTGACATTCCCGATTCCCGCGCAATTTGTCTGCTACTGATGAGCAGATTAGCTGCGATAGCAGCTAAAACACCTACCTGGGCATCATCATTTGTTGCATGTCGTGGTTGACGTTTCACATATGGCTGAACACTTCCTGTTTCCTTAAATAACGTAACTATCCGGCGAACGGTCCGTACACTTGGATGGTGTCGTCCAGGATACCGAACAGCATACATAGCACACGTCCGTTGGGCATTTTGATGACAATAGCTATACATCAACACGATAGCGACCTTTTCCGCAATTGGTAAACAGTCTGGAACCGCGCGACCGCTACGGTCGCAGGTTCGAATCCTGCCTCGGGCATGGATGTGTGTGATGTCCTTAGGTTAGTCAGATTTAAGCAGTTCTAAGTTCTAGGGGACTGATTACCTCAGCAGTTAAGTCCCATAGTGCTCAGAGCCATTTCTTCGTCTGTTCCATCTGGTTTGGTGTCTTGAAAATCAAAGGAGCGTGCCGCCTGGTTCGTCCCCTGACTCACACGTTAATCGCTTCCGCGTTGTCGGCATGAGCAAGTCATAGGAAACGAAAGCGTGTGCTGAACTGCTCTGCCTTTCTACGCCAGTGTACCTTTCTGGGTTCGCGGATTGAAGAGCAAGTTAAGAGCTGCCGAAACCCGACACTCGACTGAACACTTTTGGCAAAGTGATTTGTCCAGGCACTAAAAAGCTACAATGAACGCGGCCTTTGAGTACTGCGTCGACAGGGTTTCTCTTCCGCATGCCACGTGTCCTCCACGGGCACGTTCCCATAAGGAGCGGCGGCCGACTGCGCATGCGCCTCCCACGGCCGACACTGTTTATGCGCCAGCGGCCAGCTCCTTTTACGACTGCCGGGCCGCCTCAATGAAGACGTCAGCGCGCCGCTCGCTATCGGCCCCTGTAATTACCGTGAAATACTCGCGGCCGTGCTCGTAATGCGCCCTACCTTGTGTTCCGATACCATCGAGTGGGGCCGTGTCGCCTAACGCGCCCGAAAATGGCAGGCGACGCCACGGCCGCTCGAGACTCGGAGTCGTTACTGGAAGACGTTCGCCGCTCCGTCCGAATAAATTGCCGTCCGCGCGCGGAAGTTAATGCGAAATTAGCAGAAGTCAGAATCTCTCTCTAATTTATCTAAACCTGGCCACTGATTTACACTGATTCTACAGCTCGTGCTCCTAACACGTCGTTCGGCGGTACTGCCGATCCACACGTTGTTTACTGACTTGTCCAGGCGACTACGCAGAGAAGAAGTCGCTACGTCTGCAATCCTGTCAGCCGATGCTTGTTCGAACAGTATTGGACACTATGTAATCTATTCCTGCAGAAAACGAGCGGGGAATAGCACATGTTTCTTGGCAAAACAACGATTCCTCCACGTTATTAGTACCTATAGTTTTCACACAGCTTTCAGTTGTAACGTGAAGTGAGAACACTTTTCTTCCTTATTGATGTTTTCATTCCACAATTATGGGTGAGGGCTACAGTTGTCTCTATAGTGTCCATCGACACACATGCCTTTAGAATGTTTTGTGTACTCTACTACCATGCTGGTCATCAAAATTGCAATACCAGGAATAATAACAAATAATGAAGTTTTACTTGCTGTACTTATACAGTTTTGTAGGAGAACACATGCTTAATTTTGTAGTTGATTTGGAGGTATAAATGATGCGATATTTTCATTCCACAATTACGAGCGAGGGCTACAATTGTCTCTATAGTGTCCATCAACACACATGCCTCTAGAAAGTTTTCTGTACTCTACTACAACAAAAGCAAAACGAGGATAATGGAATGTAGTCGAATTAAGTCGGGTGATGCTGAGGGAATTAGATTAGGAAATGAGACACTTAAAGTAGTAAATGAGTTTTGCTATTTGGGGAGCAAAATAACTGATGATGGTCGAAGTAGAGAGGATATAAAATGTAGACTGGCAATGGCAAGGAAATCGTTTCTGAGGAAGAGAAATTTGTTAACATCGAGTATAGATTTAAGTGTCAGGAAGTCGTTTCTGAAAGTATTTGTATGGAGTGTAGCCATGTATGGAAGTGAAACATGGACGATAAATAGTTTGGACAAGAAGAGAATAGAAGCTTTCGAAATGTGGTGCTACAGAAGAATGCTGAAGATTAGATGGGTAGATCACATAACTAATGAGGAAGTATTGAATAGGATTGGGGAGAAGAGAAGTTTGTGGCACAACTTGACCAGAAGAAGGGACCGGTTGGTAGGACATGGTCTGAGGCATCAAGGGATCACAAATTTAGCATTGGAGGGTAAAAATCATAGAGAGAGACCAAGAGATGAATACACTAAGCAGATTCAGAAGGATGTAGGTTGCAGTAGGTACCGGGAGATGAAGAAACTTTCACAGGGTAGGGTAGCATGGAGAGCTGCATCAAACCAGTCTTAGGACTGAAGATCACAACAACAACAACTCTACTACAATGCGGGTCATTAAAATTGCAATACCAGGAATAATAACGAACAATGAAATTTTACTTGCTGTGCTTATGCAGTTTTGTAGGAAAACATATGATTAAATTTGTAGGTCATTTGGAGGTATAAATGGTGCGATATATACATTGAGGTAAGAAAGGTCATGGACTACGGGCACTACAAATGTAATGTGTGAACAGAAAGTTGGAAAGTGTAGGTCTCACGGGGGGCGTGCCAGAGATAAGCCCCTGTAGTCGCACTATCGACTGTGTCCTCGGTGGATCAGTCGTACGCCGGCACAGTAGCTCAGCGTGATAGGTCAGAGAGGCGCTGGCTGGCCCTCTGTAATAAAAAAAACTCAATAAAGGAATCAACGATCAACTTGAATGGATGTCCTACGACGTCCGCCCAGACCAAGCGCAACGAACATTGCCGAACAAAATAAAAAAAAATAGAGCGTCTGCCATGTAAGCAGGGGGTCCCAGATTCGAGTCCCGGTCGGGGTACACATTTTTAAACTGTCCCCGTTGATATTCACCAACGCCTGTAAGCAGCGAAAGGTCTAGATTTAATTATAACTTCATTCCTACGAGGGTCCCTCCAAAACAAATGGACACTATTTTTGTAAAAATACAGTTTTCATTCTGCGTGTGTGGAAGTTTTACAGTGTGTAGATACATCCTTCACGCTTGTTTTCAAACTTAGTTCAACCTGTTCCCGTGAGTGGCGCCGTCACAGCATGTCTTCAAGATGGCTACTACACGTGACGTTCGTAAGAAGCAACGTGCTGTCATACAATTCCTGTGCTGTGAAAAGGAGACAGTGGGAAACATCCACAAGAGGCTGAAAGAGGTGTATGGAGATGCTGCTGTCGATCATAATAAGGTTAGTCGGTGGGTCAGCAGGTCACATGATGAAAGCAGGCACGTCAATATTGAGGACTCTCCTCGCAGCAGCAGGCCTCGTACTGCACACACCCCAGACAATGTGCAGAGAGTGAACGAATTGGTGACTGCTGACAGACACATCACAGTGAACGAATTGTCACGCTACGTTGGGATAGGGGAAGGTAGTGTTTGCAGAATACTGAAAGTGTTGGCGTTAAAAAAGGTTTGTGCCAAGTGGGTTCCCAGGATGTTGACAGTGGCTCACAAAGAAACAAGAAAAACGAAAAACGGTATTGGAACGGTACGAGAATGGTGGAGATGAAGTTCTTGGAAGAATTGTGACAGTTGACGAAACATGGCTGCTGGAAAGGTTATGGCTACGGTGTTTTTCGATTCCGAAGGACTCTTGCTTGTGGACATCATGCCAAGTGGAACCACCATAAATTCTGATGCATATGTGACGACACTGAAAAAACTTCAAGCTCGACTGAGTCGCATTCGACCACATCGGCAAAAGCAGGATGTTTCGCTGTTGCACGACAATGAACGGCCACATGTCAGTCAGAAAACCACGGAAGCGATCACAAATCTCGGATGGACAACACTGAAACACCCGCCTTACAGTCCTGACCTGACTCCATGTGACTGTCATCTCTTTGGCAAACTGAAAGACTCTCTTCGTGGAACAAGGTTTGAAGATGGTGACTCCCTTGTGCACGCTGCCAAACAGTGGCTCCAACAGGTTGGTCCAGAAATTTACTGTGCGGGTATACAGGCGCTAGTTCAAGAAGGCGTAAGGCAGTTGAGAGAGATGGAAATTATGTAGAGAAATGAAAATATTGTTCCTAAAGGATGTATCTACACACTTTACAGCTTTCAAACATGTAGAATAAAAGATGGATTTTTTAAAAAAAATAGTGTGCATTACTTTTGGAGTGACCCTCGTAATATCATGTCGGGCCTCCTGTTGCACCTCGTAGTGCAGTAACTTGACGCAGCCTAGATTCCACAATGCGATGGCCTTACACCACCTAGCTCAAATGGTTCAAATGGCTCTGAGCACTAAGGGACTTAACTTCTGAGGTCATCAGTCCCCTAGAACTTAGAACTACTTAAACCTAACTAACCTAAGGACATCACACAACACCCAGTCATCACGAGGCAGCGAAAATCCCTGACCTCGTCGGGAATCGAACCCGGGAACCCGGACCACCTTGCTGGGAGGGCCTGTATGCCCACATGGTACCACTCCCCTAGTCGACTTCAGAGTCAACATACTGGTGCATCAATAATCTCCCTGTCATTCACGCACTGCTTCCTGTGGAGTGCATCCTTCATTCGACCAAACAGATGGAAGTTGGAAGATGCGACATTTGAGCTGTGGGATGGATCAGAAGAACAATCCAATAACGTTTAGAGAGCTCCTCACAGGCGCGTGAACTTGTGAGAGCCCTTGCATTGTCATGGAGAATGAGGAGTTCATTTGCATTTTTGTGGCAATGAACACACAGAAGTCGCTTCTTCATTTTCCTGAGGGTAGCACAAAACACTTCAGAGTTGATCGTTTCACCATGAGGGAGGACATCAAACAGAGTAACACCTTCAAAATCCCAGAAGACCGTCACCACCATTTTACCAGCTGAGGGTGTGGCTTTGAACTTTTGCTTCGAAGGATAGGTGGTGTGACTCCGCTCCATGGATTGCCGTTCTGATTCTGGTTCAAACTTATGAACCTGTGTTTCATCGCCTGTGACAATGTTTGACAAAAAGGTTTCATGATCAACTTTGTAATGCCCAAGCACTTCCACACAGATGGTCCTTCATTGCTCTTTATAGTCTTCTGTCAGGTGGCAGGTTCAATGGTTCAAATGCTTCTGAGCACTATGGGACTTAATTTCTGAGGTCATCAGTCCCCTAGAACTTAGAACTACTTAAACCTAACTAACCTAAGGACATCACACACACCCATGCCCGAGTTAGGATTCGAACCTGCAACCGTAGCAGGTGGCAGGGACCTCAGCTGGCACACACGTTTGAGAACCCCAACTAGTGAACAGATGTGTCAGCACTACCAACAGAAATGTCCCGTTGTGCAGCAAGGTGTGATTCGTCGATTACCTCGAATGCGGGTGTCCACACATTCCACCACTGCACGAGTCACAGCTGTGAGCAGCCGGCCAGCAGGCGGCATATCGGAAAGGTTTGTGCGACCCTGTTGTGGCGATGACAGACGCCTCGCCCAACGACTCGCCATCTTTTGCTCACTACCAGGTCTCCGTAGACGTTATGCAAGTGCCTCTGAATATCTGCAATGCTCTGATTTTCCGCCAAAAGGAACTCAAGGACAGCACTCTGTTTAAAGGCGCATTTGCATGCAGAGCTTTTATTACCAGAAAACCTAATTACACTACTTGCCTATAAAATTGCTACACCACGAAAATGACGTGCTACAGACGCGAAATTTAACCGACAGGAAGAAGATACTGTGAAATGCAAATGATTAGGTTTCCAGAGCATTCACACAAGGTAGACGCCGGTGGCGACACCTACAACGTGCTGACATGAGGAAAGATTCCAACCGATTTCTCATACACAAACAGCAGTTGACCGGCGTTGCCTGGTGAAACGCTGTTTTGGTGCCTCGTGTAAGGAGGAGAAATGCGTACCATCACGTTTCCGACTTTGATAAAGGTCGCATCCGTGCTTGGTGACATCGCGATGAACGCATATAGGAAGCGTGCATTCGTCATTGCCATACTGGCGTATCACCCGGCTTGATGGTATGGGATGCCATTGGTTACAGGTCTCGGTCACCTCTTGTTCGCATTGACGGCACTTTGAACAGTGGACGTTACATTTCAGATGTGTTACGACCCGTGGCTCTACCCTTCATTCGATCCCTGCGAAATCCTACATTTCAGCAGGATAATGAACGACCGCATGTTGCAGGTCCTGCAAGGGCCTTTCTGGATACAGAATATGTTCAACTGCTGCCCTGGCCAGCACATTCTCCAGATCTCTCACCAACGGAAAACGTCTGGTCAATGGTGGCCGAGGAACTGGCTCGTCGTAATACTCCAGTCACTACTCTTGATGAACTGTGGTATCGTGTTGAAGCTGCATGGGCAGCTGTACCTGTACACGCCATCCAAGCTCTGTCTGATTCAATGCTCAAGCGTATCGAGGCCGTTATTACGGCCAGAGGTGGTTGCTCTGGGCACTGATACTTCAGGATCTAGCACCCAAATTGCGTGAAAATGTAATCACATGGCAGTTCTAGTATATTATATTTGTCCAATGAATACCCGTTTATCATTTCCATTTCTTCTTGGTGTAGCAGTTTTAATGGCCAGTAGTGTATGAGTAATGAAATAAAGAAATAATTTGAGCCATAGATATAGTCCACGGCCGTGTAAATATCGTATGCAGCCGCTGGAAACATTTGAAGATTATTGATCGTCAGATGATTAGCAGAATAAGAGGCACCTTTTGTTTTCTAGGTCTTGTCGAGATCGGACGTATTTTGGCACACCGCCATTAATACTACATTATTTTATTAATGCGTTCACGAGTTGCAACTGAACGGCACTCGTAACTGCATGATGCAAGACTCAATGTAAGTGTCGTAATTTAATTGTGTTATATTTCAGAATATACTGTTATTACAAACCTATGTGTGGTTTATTTTGTATCTTTAGTCATTGTAAGACTGTTCGGTGACTTGGCATGGCGAAAGATCGCGTACTTCTAAGCAAAAAGTCGTCCAGCTCGACCCACCGTCGTCTTCGGGTGCTGTCTTGTTACGATGTCCGATTTTAATCAAAACACAGAGAGAAGAAACAAGGTTAAAAATACATGAACGGACCTTTAACCAAAAAAAAAACCATGCTCAAGCGCCGAGAGTTTGTATGATATTTAGTATTCATTACTATGATTCATTGTACTGTCTCGATCCAGGAACAAACGAGCTAAAATTAAACTGGCGACTTCGTCTCTGGACGCATTGTTATATGTACTATATTGCCTTCCTTTTGTTACATGTTTATTGGATACTACAAACTGGATACGACACCATTGGAATACATTGAAGTAAGACGAACTGTATGTCGACACCCGTCCGCCCCGATAGCTGAGTGGTGCCGGCACGGTAGCTCAGCGTGTTCGGTCAGAGAGCTAGTTGACATTTGTGATAAAAAACTGAGTTAAAGGATCAACAACGAACTTGAACGGATGTCGTGTGACCTCCGCAACGACCAACCACAACGATCAGCAACGAAGAAAATGAAAAAAAAAAAAAATGGTCAGCGTGACGGATTGCCGTCCTACGGGCCCCGGTTCGATTCTCGGCTGGGTCGGGGATTTTCTCCGCTCAGGGACTGGGTGTTGTGCTGTCTTCATCATCATTTCATCCCCATCCGGCGCGCAGGTCGCCCAATGTGGCGTCGAATGTAGTAAGACCTGCACCAAGGCCGCCGGACCTGCCCTGTAAGGTGTCTCATGGACAATGACGCCAAACGCTCATTTCCATTTATGTCGACACCTAAAATTACGCTGCAATCGCGGATACAAGGTAAGCCACCGCATCTTTACAACAGCAATCTTGCCCAAGCGCTTTGTATCATCGTTGCTAGCTTGGTAGATCTATCACAATTTTCCGGTTCCGTAGCAGTGATTTTAAGCTACATCGCGGTTTCCAAAATTCTTTAGATTATTCATACCGTCTAAGAACAGTTTGATCATTTCACAATATGGCCGACTTTAGTTCTGTGCGACGTAATATGGCGTGCAGCCATTAGTGTTCAGAATTCCGCCATTACTTACGACAATTATTTTCTTGTTCAGACATTGTCGCACAGCGAGATTAATTTTGAAATTTCCTGGCAGATTAAAACCGTGTGCCCGACCGAGACTCGAACTTCTGTAAAGTTTGGAAGGTAGGAGACGAGGTACTGGCAGAATTAAAGCTGTGAGTACCGGCCGTGAGTCGTGCTTCGGTAGCTCAGTTGGCAGCCGGCACGGTAGCTCAACGTGTTCGGTCAGAGGGTTAGCTGCCCTCTGTAATAAAAAAACTGAGTTCATCGATCAACAACGAACTTATATGGATGTCTTACGACGTCCGCCCCGAGCAGATATAACGAACAAAAGCGAACAAAATGACATTTAAAAAAAAAAAAAAAAAATGTTGGTAGAGCACTTGCCCGGGAAAGGCAAAGGTCCCGAGTTCGAGTCTCGGTCGGGCACACAGTTTTAATCTGCCAGGAAGTTTCATATCAGCGCACACTCCGCTGCAGAGTGAAAATCTCATTCTGAAAACATCCCCCAGGCTGTGGCTAAGCCACGTCTCCGCAATATCCTTTCTTTCAGGAGTGCTAGTTCTGCAAGGTTCGCAGGAGAGCTTCTGTAAAGTTTGGAAGGTAGGAGACGAGGTACTGGCAGAAGTAAAGCTATGAGTACCGGGCGTGAGTCGTGCTTCGGTAGCTCAGTTGGTAGAGCACTTGCCCGCGAAAGGCAAAGGTCCCGAGTTTGAGTCTCGGTCGGGCACACAGTCTTAATCTGCCAGGAAGTTTCATATCAGCGCACACTCCGCTGCAGAATGAAAATCTCATTCGAGATTAATTTTGACATTTATTTTGATTACACATACGAGTTTAAATTTTTATTGTGTCATACATTACGTGTGGCATGGTACTGACAAGAAAACAACTAGCGAAGATGGGCAACCAGAGACTGCAAATAATGACGCAATCCGACTCTGATATGCCATTAAATAATGAAACAGACATTACGGTTGACTCGAATACTAACGACAGACATATTATTGACTATACCGACTGCGCAAATTTAGATATTAGACTGTCCACCAGTAATATGTCTAATTCTAGTTCCGAGTCCATTTTTGTGTCTGACGTCATGCCTGACGACGTGGCGGGGGCGGAACAGTTGCACATCACTAGTATTGCTGGTATGTTCGATGCTATTACGAATCAAATGACACAACATAAACAGGACATTGGCGCACATATCGACCAACAGATGACGTCTATATGCGCCACTTTGAAAACAGTTCGTGGCGAGATGAAAACAAGACATGATGAAATTACATCAGGTTTAGCTGCACTTAAAACGTCAAACGACAGTTTGTGTAACCGTGTTGAGGAGATAAATAATAGATTGACTGTACAGGTATCCGACTTCAACGCGAAATTTTCAGAGCTTACTTCACAACAAGAAAACTCAAATAAATATGTGACAGATATCCAAGCACAGCTAAACAAGCTCAGCAAAACATGCGAGTCTGTAGTTACTCAGATTAAACCTTACCCGGCAGTGCATGATATAAAAACGCGTATTGCCGATATCGAAAACAAGATTGACATAACTGGCAAACAGCTTTCTGACAAAGTAAGACTACGCACTGACAACCATTTCTCATGCATCAGTAAAGAATTTCACAGTTGGATAGAGCAAAAAGACAAATATTTTGACCAGTGCTTACAAGAAAAATTGCCTGCTGTTGTCCACGACAATGTCGCGGAATTTATAAGCAACAAGAAACACGTAATCAGTCAAGCAGCACAATCTGCCGCTGAGCAATCGAAACAATTTGACAATTACGTACAACCAGAGTGCAATGACGATAATAACAACCAAAACACACAGTCTGGCAATGAATACAAGTACATTTATGACGCATACACACCGCACACTACGTTCTTCTAACAACAACAGTACCCACCTCGACGTGACACACTGCATTGCAGTCGTGATAATTATCAACAACATTTTCCTTTCCTTTCGCCACTTGAACCTTACAGTAATCGTTCTGAAACTAAACATTACTATAACGTCAAGGAAGAGGAGCGCCTCATGAACACAGACAATTTCAGCCATTTAGCCGGCCGAAGTGGCCGTGCGGTTAAAGGCGCTGCAGTCTGGAGCCGCAAGACCGCTACGGTCGCAGGTTCGAATCCTGCCTCGGGCATGGATGTTTGTGATGTCCTTAGGTTAGTTAGGTTTAACTAGTTCTAAGTTCTAGGGGACTAATGACCTCAGCAGTTAAGTCCCATAGTGCTCAGAGCCATTTTTTTCAGTCATTTATACCTGAAAAATGAACTGTGCATCCTGTCATCTTTCTTAAAGCCTTCAAAAATGCATTTCCTCGTACGTAGAGTGAACGTAAGAGGATATCTTATGTTGTCGGTAATATCCAAGGCGACGCAGCTGTGTGGCTGTATAATGAAGCCTACAGATGCGCCACATACGAACAATTTGAGAGGGCCTTTTTATCTAAATTTTGGTCACAACCCGTACAGGAACGACTTCGTAGGCAGATTGTGGATCCTGAACGCATTGAAGGCAAGACTGCCGTTTAATATCAAAGAAAAACTTCTGCACGTTCCGGACAACGACGCAGAGTATTTTCTCACAGTGCTCAGTTCTATTGATATGCTTTACGAGGACCAGCTTTCTGTACGGCAAAACAATTGCTACAATGTTTACACTAGCGCTACGCAAAATACGCAGGCTAGCCACCACAATTCCGGCGCACTGGCTGCCGACGCACAGGCAAAGCAACAGAATCAACCGCTTCGCATGGCAAGTGTATATACACGACAGAAGCAACATGCTCAACACAGCACAAACAGCAATTACAACACTTCTTATTCTACTGGCGGCAATCCAAATAAGGGACAGCGCCGGCCGCTGTGACCGAGCGGTTCCAGGCACTTCAGTCCGGAACCGCGCTGCTGCTACAGTCGTGCCGGCCGTTGTGGCCGAGCGGTTCTAGGCGCTTCAGTCTGGAACCGCGCTGCTGCTACGGTCGCAGGTTCGAATCCTGCCTCGCGCATGGATGTGTGTGACGTCCTTAGGTTAGTTAGGTTTAAGTAGTTCTAAGTCTAGGTGACTGATGACCTCAGATGTTAAGTCTCATAGTGTTTAGAGCCATTTGAACCATTTAAGGGACAGCGCAACCATAACAACGGTAATAATAATTATCAGAATGGTAACAAAAATTTTAAGAGAAATAAAGATAACTATCAGTCCCCACCAAACCAGCAACAGACCTGGAGTAACAACAACTACGCTGCACAGTATCAAAACACAGCGACACCACCGCAGCAAAACAATAACACAGGCCAGCAGAAAATGCAAACTCAAAACTGGAATTCGTATACGAACCCGCAGTTGAGTCAAAATATGAGAACGCAACGACCGCCACATTTCGGAGACTGGAATAAACAATAACCAGATGTAAATATTATCGAAGTAACTAGTGATACTCCACTTCCGTCTGTGCCTGCAGCCACTACAAACGTGACGACGTTAACCTAAAAACAGTCACTTCTGTGCCCCAGGTCGTGGTTGTGTAAGATTTGGAGGGCGACTTCAATTTAAATTTACTATTTGACACACCCACTTTGCAACAGCACCATGATCATGTACCTGACACTTGTATACAGCAACCATTATTTTTCATAAGGTATAATCATGACGAAAACTTGTCTGATGAACTGTTACAAGGGAACACACAATGTCGTTCATCGTCTAATGAAATTGTTTTGGCCTCAGGTACCGGTGTTGCGGGTGGTATTCCCACTACTATTATTATGGACACAGGAGCGGCTGTTAGTGTTTTGTCCTATGATTTTGACAAGAAAATGTGTGAGTTTGAACCCAACAGGAGTATTCTGTCCAGAACTGTAAAATTTTGACTACCGTAGGCGACATGTCTTCTATGGTTAAGAAACAAGTATTTGTGACAGTCAAGGTAGGCAATGGAGTCGTACAATGGCCATTCCTCGTCGTGCAAAACCTGGTCACTAATTGTATTTTAGGTGTAGACATATTGTGCAAGAAGGGCAGCACAATTGACTTATCCCAACGTAAATGTATACTTAGACATAAGGGCCGTGAAATTTCAATTGGCCTGGATACCAGAACTCTGAACCACGATAAATATTGTACAGGGTACAAGATACAGCTAATGCAGGACACTGATGATGTTGACACACAGACACAAGCACCTGATGCGGAGTTTGAGGACTTGAAAACTTTAATAAGTAATAAGTTATCAGAAAGCACAGCTGTCACACACGATGAATTTAATGAAAATTATGATGTTTTGTCCAAGTATATACAAGTATTTAGCAAACAACCAGTTGTGATCAACACATATGTAAATAAAATAAAAGGTGAGCCTCACCAGATTTTCTTCCACAAAACGTATAATGTGTCCCTATCCCAACGCCCTGCTGTGTGGCACGAGTTGAAACAAATGTTACAGTGGAAAATCATCGAACCTTGCGTGTCACCTTACTGCAGCCCTTTACTTGTTGCAAAGAAACCGATCACTTCATTGAATACTGTACTTGGTGATGAATTGGTTGAATCAGTTAATCACTTCGTTGATCACCTGCTCATAGCTAGTAAGACTTGGTCTGAACACCAAAGATTCTGCATAAATTCGCACAAGCTGGAGCTAATCTCAAAAAGTCGAAACTTGCTTGCAGTGAAAAAAAAAATGGTTGAAATGGCTCTGAGCACTATGGGACTTAACTTATGAAGTCATCAGTCCCCTAGAACTTAGAACTACTTAAACCTAACTAACCTAAGGACATCACAAACATCCACCCTCGAGGCAGGATTCGGACCTGCGACCGTAGCAGTCGCGCGGTTCCAGACTGTAGCGCCTAGAACCGCTCGGCCACTCCGGCCGGGCTTCCAGTGAAATTAAGTATCTTGGACATACTATTGATGCTCAAGGTATACGACCTGACCCAGGTAAGTTAGACGCAATCAGGAATTTTCCTAGTCCACAGACTAGAAAGCAATTGAAATCTTTCTTGGACTTTGTTCTTTCTTTCGACGATTTTTACCACACCAACTTTTAAACAGCAAACATCTATGGAACCTACTCAAAAAGAATCGGATATGGACTTGATCTGACCAGCGTCAGAAAGATTTTGATAGTATTAAGCGGTGTGGCCGAGGGGTTCTAGGCGCTACAATCTGGAACCTCGAGACCGCTACGGTCGCAGGTTCGAATCCTGCCTCGGGCATGGATGTGTGTGATGTTCTTAGGTTTAAGTAGTTCTAAGTTCTAGGGGACTGATGACCTCAGAACTTAAGTCCCATAGTGCTCAGAGCCATTTGAACCATAGTATTAAGCATGCTTTGGTTAACACAAACATTTTGGATCAACCTGATTTTAATTTAGATTTTTGTATGACATGTGACGCCTCATCTTATGGCTTAGGATATTGTTTGTTTCAAGTTGTAAAGAATGGAAAACAAGAACATGCCAAAATTATAAGTTTTGCGAGGCGCACACTTAGTGAGTGTGAACGCAGTTACTCTACCACAGAACTTGAAACACTCCCTATTGTGTGGGCCTTTAAGAAATTCAGTTATTATTTCTATGGTAAGCGCAGTAAAATTTATACTGACCACCAGCCTCTCACATTTCCGTTAACTTGTAAGCTTGTACATCCCAGATCATCACAATGGACTTTATCTTTGCAAAGCTGTTCCTGGCCTTTATCTTTACAAAGCTATTCCTTTGAAATTGTATATATTTAGGGTAAATACAAACCTATTGCCGACGCTTTGTCTCGTCTTGCCTCAAGGCTTGAATGAAACGTCCCCTAAGAAAAATTATTGAATTACTGTGCTGGTAAACCCCTTACATTATTTGCTTTTCAAACAGCTGAGCAAAACTGAACGTACTCAGACATTTCGCTCTTTACTTATTCTGATCAACACTAAACTGACACACAATATTTTTAGCGCAACGCAATCTGACTTTCAAAAATCCCCACAAAAGAATGGCCCTGACTAACATTAACCTATACCTTTCACAAATCACTTACCTCACAAAAATCTCCGTTACTCGAACTACTGCAATACAGCGAGCGCCAATACTGCCAGCTAAATAAAAGATTCTAACTACTGAAGGCACTAACTACTGATCGGCATAGTTAGCAAATGAAAGATTTTGATAAAGAACAAACAATGTATTTACTTTAATAGTGCTCAAAAGTCATAATATATATAGCAGTTCATGACATCCAGTCTCACAAATTTACTGTGTCTGATGGACACACGTCCAGATCATCCGCTCTCAAAACTCCGCCATCTCTCTCCCCACATCCACCACTGCTGGCGGCTCACCTCAAACTGCGCAACGCTACGCGCTTTTAACAGCCAACTGCCCAAACCTACAATAGCAAATTCCAACAATGCCACCCAGCCACAGACTGCACACAGCACAGCCAGTGATTTTCATACAGAGCGCTACGTGGCGGTGGCGTTACCAATATAAGAACCTAAACAGCCTACTTACACTCTGACTTGGAGAGTGTGAATGATTACGGAATACTTGTTATGCAGGATAAGCTATATCACCAGTATTATTTCGACTTATGTAGAAATACGTCAACGTTGCAGAAATACGATCCTCACTGGAATAAGGCAAGAGTTTTACTCACAAATCAACCTGACCACCCGAAATTTGACACATAATGATGTGCTGTTTTATCGCCATCATCCTAAAGCCACTACTTGGTGTGTTTGTATTCCTAAGGATTCTGAACGCAACCTAATTTGGCACACGCTTTTTGTTTGGGGTCATTATGGTACCAAGAAGTGCCTAGCAAAACTTAGTGCCTACTGTTACTTTAGCAATATCAGACGTAAGATACACAGTGTACTCAAATCATGTGCGATTTTTCAAAAATCTGAACCGCTGAACTTGTTCACAAAGACTGATTTGCATTCTGTTCTACTCAGTAAACTTCTAGAAATTGTAACTTGTGACATAAGTGGTCCACATCCCACAAGCGGTGGTGGTGTGAAATATATTCTTGCATTTTAAGATTTATTCTCTAAGCATATTAAACTGTAAGTTATAAAATCTAGAACTGCCACTGCCATCATTCGTCTTTTCTCATGTGACTACATTCCTCACGTGGGAAAACCAAAAGCTATTTTATCCGACAATGCTGCATTCTATACTGTGTACAAGTGAAGTAAATTTCTCAAAGAGTATTTTTATCTCAAGGTGTGGTCCCCAGCGCAACCCACTGTACAGTGTATTCCGTGAGATTAACAGATATATGAGAACCTACATTTCTACCAAACATACCAACTGGGTAACATATTTGTCTTTATTTGAAGAAGTACACAACAACATCAATGCTTCTTAAACTTCATACACTCCTAATGAGCTCATGTTCGATCACAAAGAAGACAACGCTTGGACAACGCCGTTACCAAAACTTTCTTTTCAGCAAACAACACATGACGAAAAAGTAAGGGAAGTCTGTGCGACGCTGTCTGCGGAATCCAAAATTAGGAACAAAACTTATGCGGACACCGTCAAGAGGAAGCAGGAATTTAAAGATGGTATGTTAGTGCTTTTGCGTACTCACCATAAGTCATCTGCTCTTCAGCGGCGGAACGCGAAGTGGTGTCTGCTGTACGACAGTCCTTACATCATTGTCAGCATTTCACAGCCTGGTGCAAATCTGCTGCATCATCCTAAAACAAACAGAATTATTGGGCTATATCCTCACCGTGATATTAGAGTATACCATGCTCAACAGTAAACACTTTTATAGATCATGCTTAAGTTATACACAACTATTAAATACACGTACCTCACAGTACTTCTACAGAGAAGCCACATAGTATGAGAGTTTTATTTCAGCTGTTATTGTTAGCAGCAGAAGGAAAAAGAAGAGATTCGTCTTCGCTGAATACTTACAGCAGCCACTTCAAATATTAAAGAAAATTTTATATTAACTTTTATACAGTTGTGAAGAATATATTCTCAGCCTACAAGATTGACAATCTGCACCGTCAGTCTTCGACTACTAACGACTGATTGACGTGAATACTTAATCATTCTACACCCTTACACTTTCACCTTAAAACTAACAGGATACACATCTCACCATTGAGCACACACACTTACGAGTAGCTAAGGCCATGCTTACACTGCACAGTTACACTCGTTTCGAGTGTATTTCTTATGTTTATGTTAGTTCATTGCTTTTGTTATTTGCTCATTTGTAGTTGTCCGCTTGGTCATACTGCTGATGTGGGATGTCGTGTCTCATCCTCCTCTGTTTAGGTGACATCATTTGCAAAGGCAAAACATAGGTCTAAACTTGTAATGATCGTAAATACTGCAAGTATTGTAAACTTATGTAAAGCTGTATGAAAAATATTTCTATGTCACCAATCATACTTGTGTCAAAACAACAGAAATATGTTTCTATGTTTATGCGAAGCCAATGTGTAATATGTTTGTATGTATTTTTACCTGTGCACAAACCTATATGTAACATGTATCTAAGTACACTAATGCTCCTAAATTAAGGATAATTGCAGAATGTAGTTCAAATGGTTCAAATGGCTCTGAGCACTATGGGACTTAACTTCTGAGGTCATCAGTCCCCTAGAACTTAGAACTACTTAAACGTAACTAACCTAAGGACATCACACACATCCATGCCCGAGGCAGGATTCGAACCTGCGACTGTAGCGGTCATGTGGTTCCAGACTGTAGCGCCCAGAAACGCTCGGCCACCCCGGACGGCCAGAATGTAGTGCCACACAACGTGGCACTACACAAAACTGGTGCTAATAGCATAGGCATATAGGGAACAAACAAAACACAGATCTGTAAGTCCACGGTATTGGTGATAAGTTGAGAAAACCGTCCCGAAACACATGTGCTACAAACGCCACTGTTTCCTGCGTATGTACCCCGACATCAATATGGGATATTATCACCATGCACACTTGCACAGGCCTCACAACGGGTTGGCGTACTCTGGATCAGGTAGTCGAGCAGCTGCTGGGGTATAGCCTCCCATTGCGCTTGTCGGAGCTCCTGACGTGTCGTAGGGATTTTCGCCTGCAGCGATACGTAGACCGAGAGCATCCCAGACGTGCTCGATGGGGTTTAGGTCTGGAGAACAGGCAGGCCACTCCAATCGCATGATATTTTCTGTTTCAAGGTACTCCTCCACGATGTCACCTCGGTGGGACCGTGTGTTATCATCCATCACTAGGAAGTTGGGACCCACTGCACCCCTGAAAAGGCGGACATACTGGTGCAAAATGACGTCCCGATACACCTGACCTATTACAGTGCCTCTGTCAAAGACATGCAGGGGTGTACGTGCACCAATCATAATCCCACCCCACACCATCAAACCACGATCTGCATACAGGTCCCTTTCAAGGACAATAAGGAGATGGCATCTGGTTCCTGGTTAACGCCAGATGACAACCCGTCGAGAATCACTTTTAGACTATACCTGGAGTCGTCCGTGAACATATCCTGGGACCACTGTTCCAATGACCATGTACTGTGTTCTTGACACCAGGCTTTACGGGCTCTCCTGTAACCAGGGGTCAGTGGAATGCACCTTGCAGGTCTCCGAGCGAATAAACCATGTCTGTTCAGTCGTCTGTAGACTGTGTGTCTGGAGACAACTGTTCCAGTGGCTGCGGTAAGATCCCAAGCAAGGCTACCTACAGTACTCCGTGGCCGTCTGCGGGCACTGATGGTGAGATATCGGTCTCCTTGTGGTGCTGTACACCGTGGACGTCCCGTACTGTAGCGCCTGAACACGTTTCCTGTCTGCTGGAATCGTTTCCATAATCTTGAGATCACACATTGTGGCACACAGAGGACCCGTGCTACGACCTGCTGTGCTTGACCAGTCTCCAATCGCGCTAGTATTCTACCCCTCATAACGTCATCAATATGTGTTCTTTGAGCCATTTTCAAACCACAGTCACCATCAGCACGTCTGAAAACGTCTGCACACTTACTCGCTGCACCAACACACCTCTGCGTATGCGGACTGCTGCCAACGCCACCGTGAGACGACCGCAGGTCAGATGCACCGCATGGTCATACCCCAAGGTAATTTAAAGCCGCAAACCGCCCACCATAGCGTTGTTTCACAATTTATCAGCATTATCCTTAATTTATGAGCATGAGTGTATTTATCTGTATTTAGGTAAAGCTAAATGATACATGCTCACTTGTGTATGTTATCTGTACTTTTAACATGTGTCCATATATGAAAAGCTATGTGACTCGCAGAGCCCGAAACTATCTCTGGACGTTTACTGTACGTCGCTGAACTCGTAACAATAAGGAAATTGGTGTGATAAACCGCATAATTGAGAAAAACTATTCATGATATTTTTGTGGCGGCGTTCGTAGCGACAAGCAATTCGCTGTAGAAACGGCTTACGAAGTCACCGCCACACTTTTAATAGCGGGCCGACCGGTCCGCTGGAACAGTGAACAGAAAGATGAAAACCCAAACACTCTGATTAAATAAAAGTCGGTACTTATCTTTATTAACGAAGATACAGAAACACAGTAGTGAACTCCGTGTCTACAGAAATCTGTCTAGTTCGCGTCGGAGCGGCTAGGTCAGCGTCGGCTGACGACAAACAACAACTCTGCTGCGATGAACACACAACTGACTAGCAAGTACACAATTCGGTGGCGAGTATACAACTGAGCGGTGAATACAGAACTGTCCTAGCGCTCGCGACTCCAGCGCTTAAGAACCCAGAAGCCAGCGGTGGCGCGCGCAGACTTGCGGCGATTTCCTGTCTCACTGGCGCTGCTTATGCGGACGGCTTCCGGACTTCGATGCTGCCAACCTTTTGGCAGCGGGCTCGGGTGGCATTACTGGCTAGGATATAACAGATATATTGTTATGTGTATAGACGTGATGAACTATTTACGTTTGAAATTAGTTTTAAACTGTTAATGTAAAGTAGTGTTAAGAATTGTCTGTGTAAATACTTGTCAACGGACATTTGTTCTACGTCTACTTATATCGCCTGACAAACTGAGTACGTGAAAAAACTGTCATAATGAGTGCATCGCAAATTGACATTTACTGCGCTGCATCCCTGCATATCTGCATCTCTGCAAGTCTGAATAACAAGAACTGGTTCACTGCTGCACCTACGGTCGCTTTTCTCCAAAACGATGAAGACCACTCGATAGGTGGAGGAGTTTTGGACGGATCCTCAGTGAGCAACATGTTCTCCGAAATGACGGACACTTACCTGGACTAAACGAGGATCGACGCCAGGATCGTGCCGTCCGAGGTCCTGCTTCCATGCCTTCACAAACTAATGCTGTGAAATGGGAATCCACCAGTCTTCTATCAGCCGATGTATGACGCAGGGCAAAAAAACAGTGACATCAATCTAAATGAACAGTGCAACCGGCGCTAAAATACAAACTGTGCTACGAGTGATCGTGCACACGCATCTGTATCAAAACTGCGAACTGTTACAACATGTATCCAACGACATTTACGTAACCTTTAACTCCATAAACAATGCTGACCTTTATAATGTTATCGTATGTTTTCGGTTCATGGAACTGTGAACGATGACACATCGTGAAAAGACGTTATGTCTGAAACAAAAAGAAATTTAAAGCGCAATACTGTGCGAAAGAGAATATCAACAGTAAGAATTTGTAATTTTATGTCAACGAATATTGCAACTTCAGAATTTTGTACCTGTTTTAAATTTTAATCCACATTTGTGAAATCTATGATAATAAATCTTGTCTCTGCGACGTCTTGTGCACATGAACACACGTACTGAGTATAAACTATGTATCACTGTGTCGCGTGATAAACTCGCTTCCAGCGGCCACGCTAGTACTGAACTCTACGCGACTGCGCATGCGTGGTAGGTGCAATACCAATATAAAACTGCTATAGGGGCACACGCCACATTCAAACATCGAAAATCTGTTTTGTGTGAATATGTTATGTATGTTATATATGATATGTATGTATATTTTCAGACTTGCGTAAGCAATGTACTTTAGAGTGAGTCGCTCGTCTCCAGGTGTGTCCTTTCGCCTCGCAAATCAGGGGGCAGTTTAAAGGCACATTTGCATGCAGAGATTTTATTAGCACAAAACGTAATTATAAGTAGTGAAATGAATAATAACAGCTGTAGATATAGACCACGGGTGTATAAATATTGTATGCAGCCGCTGGAAACATTTGAAGAGTTTAGATCGTCAGATGATTAGCAGAATAAGAGGCACCTTTTGTTTTCTAGGTCTTGTCCAGATTGCACATAATTTGGCACACCGCCATTAACACTACATTATGTTATTAATACATTCACGAGTTGCAACCAAACGGCACTCGTAATTTCAAGATGCAAGACTCAATGTAAGTGTCGTAATTTAATTGTGTGGTATTTCAGAATATACTGTTATTAATAACCTATGTAAGATTTATTTTGTATCTTTAGTCATTGTAAGGTTATTGGGTGACTTGGCATGGCGAAAGGTTCTGCACTTCTAACAAGGGAACCTCCCCATCGCACCCCCCTCAGATTTAGTTATAATTTGGCACAGTGGATAGGCCTTGAAAAACTGAACACAGATCAATCGAGAAAACAGGAAGAAGTTGTGTGGAACTATGAAAAAAATTAGTAAAATAGACAAACTGAGTAGTCCATGCGACAGATAAGCAACATCAAGAAGAATGAGAGCTAAGGAGCGCCATGGTCCCGTGGTTAGCGTGAGTATCTCCGAAACGCGAGGTCCGTGGTTCAAATCCTCACTCGACTGAAAATTTTACTGTCTTTATTTTCGCAAAGTTATGATCTGTCCGTTCGTTCATTGACGTCTCTGTTCACTGTAATAAGTTTAGTGTCTGTGTTTTGCGACCGCACCGCAAAACCGTGCGATTAGTAGACGAAAGGACGTGCCTCTCCAATGGGAACCGAAAACATTTGATCGCAAGGTCATAGGTCAACCGATTCCTCCACAGGAAAACACGTCTGATATATTCTATACGACACTGGTGACGGCATGTGCGTCACATGACAGGAATATGTTGTCGACCCACCTAACTTGTACACTTAGCGAATGGGTAAAAAGATTCTTCTACCTTGCCCGATTTAGGTTTTCTTGTGGATGTGATAATCACTCCCAAAAATGTGATGTCACATAAACTGAAAATAAAAAATTAAACTATTCACTCGAGGGATGACTTGAACCTAGGACCTCTCGTTATGTAGCTGCTCTCGCTAACCACGGGACCACGACGCTCCTTGACTTACATTGTCCTTGACGTTGCCTATCTTCGCATGGACTACTCAGTTTGTATATTTTGCTAATTTTTTCATAGTTCCACACAACTTCTTCCTGTTTTCTTGATTGATCTGTGTTCAGTTTTTCAAGGCCTATCCACTGTGACAGCTTATAATTAAATCTGAGGGGGATGCAATGGGGAGGTTCCCTTGTAAGCAAAATGTCGTCCAGCTATATACACCGTCGTCTTCTTTTTTTTCTGCTTTATTGGTGAGGCTAAGGTAGGTGAGGGTGTGGGAGAGGCGAACAGGACAGGCACAGATGGTAAGGGTGAAATCCAGGAGCCGGAAGGAGCAAGTGGTACGACCTATGATGATTGCCTGGGTCTTGGAAGGATTGGTTTTCAGGAGCCACTGGTTACACCATGTGGCGAAAAGGTCAAGGTGATTCTGGAGAAGGTGTTGGGACCGTTGGAGGGTAAGAGCGAGGGCAAGGAATGCGGTGTCAATGGCATACTGCAGATGTACTGGAGGGGTTGGGGATGGAGGGTTGTGGCATATCTGCCATGTACAGGAGGTAGAGGAGAGGGGAAGGGATAGGGCCCTGGGAACCACCTGCAGAGGGGTAGAAGGAGTGGGGATCGACATTATGGATGGTAATGTAGGAGGGGCGGCGGGAGAGAAAGGAGGCCATCAGATGGATGTAGTTGACAGGAAGAGCGTAGGTTTGAAGTTTAAACAACAGACGGGATGCCAGACACGGTCGTAGGGCTTTTCGAGGTCGAGGGAGACAAAAACGGTGGAGTGACGGGAGTTAAACTGCAGGGAGAGGAGATGAGTGACGTGTAGGAGTTGGTCATCAGCAGGGAAGGAAGGTCGAAAGCCACATTTGGTGTTCGGGAGGAGGTGGTTTCGGTGGAGGTGGTGATGGATGCGCCAGGTAAGAATGGATTCGAAGAGCTTGCTGAACACCGAGGTGAGACATATAGGACGATAGGAAGAGGCATCAGATGGCGGCTTGTTGGATTTGGAGAACATCGGGATACTGGAGGTTTTCCACAGGTTGGGGCGTCGTCTTCGGGTCCTGTCTTATTACGAAGTCCGATTTTAATCAAAACACAGAGAGATGAAACACTGTTAAAAATACATGAACGGACTTTTAACAAAAAAAAATGCTCAAGCGCCGAGAGTTGTATGATATTTAATATTCATTACTATGATTAATTGTATTGACTCGATCCAGGAACGAACGAGCTAAAATTAAATCTGGTTGGAACACACTCCAATACAGACGCCATTTTGAAGGCTATGTCGCCGCCACCTGTTGGAACTTCATGAAGCTATAGGGACTGATAGGGAAATATTTCACAAATTCCCACAACAAATTCCGCATTTTTTCAACTGAAACTGACCAAGAAAAAAAGAATATGTCAAATTACGTATTGCCACGCGGGATTATCTGAGTGGTCTAAGGCGCTGCAGTCATGGCGTGTGCGGATAGTCCCGGCGGAGGTTCGAGTCCTCCCTCGGGCATGGGTGTGTGTGTTTGTCCTTAGGATAATGTAGGATAAGTAGTATGTAAGCTTAGGGACTGATGACCTTAGCAGTTAAGTCCCATAAGTAAAAAAAAAAAAAAAAAAAAAGTATTGAATGCCCCTAGTAGGTAAGTTAGGTTGGAAGGTGTCAAACAAATAACACACCTTACATGGAATTCCTGAAGCAGTTCTGGTTAACTCGAAATGTCACTCGACATAGTTACATGAAAATGTATGAATTTCATTGATAGGCAAAGCGAAGAGAATAAACAAACCGACATTTCGTGAAAATAAATCACTAACACTAGTAATTTCATGGAAATAATTTCCCTGACTCAAGCTACGAGATACAGTTCTGAGGGAAAGGAGAATTTTATGATGGCACGCGGCTGAAACTCTCGCCATGGGACACCTAGCAGACGCAATGATATGCTGCAGCCATGGCGTAGGCCGCCGGAAAAAGCAGCCCTTGTCCCTGATTTCAACAATGACGCTTCGGAAAGCCTTTCTACGTGAATACGGCCAGATATGGCAGATAAACACCTGTAGAAACGCAATTCAAAACACTGGTGACTCACTGTAGCCACCTGCCTTCAAATTTACATTAAAGAAAAAGGTGTTAATCTCAGTATTATGTAGCAGAATTTTACGTGTGACAGGATACAAAAACTCTAGTGGGTGCAGATATATCAAGTACGAACGCCCTGACTGGCCAGAAAGAAAACGCATGGCCACCAGCTCAGATATAGGCAAATTGCAGACAGAGTAATTGGCTTCTTCTCTTGTAGAAAATCGTCGAGTGTTTGAACAAGGTGACCCGCGCCACACGCTTGCAGACGATTTGAGGGCAACGACGTGTGCACTGTTCCAGCCAAACAGCGTGTGCCATGCCAGTCATCTTAGCTAGGGAACAGATAGGAGTCTCAGCTTCACCGAAGACGTAGGAAATGTACCAGACAGAAGTTTAACAGTCGACAGAGATTTAGAATAGATTCTCAGCTTCACAGCTCGTGCTGACAGCCGCCACTGCCACCACCAACGCAAAGTACTCACAAGCCCTTGAGTTACGTCAGCAAGTGATATTCAATTGACACTCAAAACTGCGGTCCTCGCCGTCTCTTCTAATTTTCAACCATGACCAGTAGTTAAACACATTCACGATTTTTGGGCTTAATTGAAGCAGAAACGCGAGATGTCCGATCTAAAGAAAAGGACTGATCAGATACTGTGGCGCTATGAATTGTTTTAGTTGTGTACTTCTTTTTGATTGCTCTTTACCGACCCCCATTTAAGTTTGTGTATTTTCATTGTACATTTTAGCGTAATTGATATCTCTGGCCTCAATTGTATTGAATTTGTTTGTATATTCATCGACCCCCAGACGTGGTCATCAACCATATTGCTGTTAAAGAACCTTCTAATAGTTAGGAATTTCGTTTCACAATTGTGAACACCCAGTATCAATATTTTATCATCCCGCTATGTCATGAAGTCATACTTGGAGTAAAAATAAACCTCAATAACGAAAATCTAAGATTTTCATTTTTTTGCTAACTTATAGTTATGCCTGATCCTGTACACTAATTTCTTTTAGCGATAATGTTTCCTTTACAGCGAGTGTAGTGGAACCGACATTGAGATCATTGTCTGATCACATCACTGTCCGTACTGATGCACTCTTCTGAACTCTGCATGCGTAAGATGGTTTCTTCCTACCTTGTAGGCCATAGGTTCAACGGTTCAACGCCAATTTCCTAAAACACTTCCAGAGCGTTCTTGCGCAACTGCGGTATGAAGATAGATCAGAACCAGTCTCACACACCTTAGAAGATCACAGAAATAGGCATCAACAAGCCAGAAATATAACATTTGCTGTCCAAAGTACAGTTTATGCGAATAGCACTCCATGCTAACACATTTGTTGCTGTGCTGACAGTCCGTGGTGCTACAGACGTCCTTGCACTGTCCATGTCGATGGTTGTCTTGCTGCGAACAACCCGCTTGTCTGTCTAAAGGTGGTTGTACGATCCTGCATGCCTGAGCAAACAACGTCTTGGGCGCCAGTTGGGTAAAGCCATTGAGATCCTTCATGCTGTCGAATATGGCTGTCTTGAACACATCGATTGCTCATTCATATGAGACTCATGGGATCCTGAGCAACATGGGTGCAACTACGGTCCCAATAGGCCACGTTTCTGCTGCTGTGGAAAACCAGCACACGCAGTTACAAGTTTTGTTATGAGCAGATGAAACTACGATCGTCCAGCCATAGCTGTGGGTCCTTTGATTGCTCTGAGAGATGGCTCATTTGAAATATAACATACAAAATGTTAGTTCATTTTATTATATTAACAAACTCTTCTCTTGAAGTACACTGTTCAACATGTACAAAAGTACATTTCCTTCTGAGTCTTGACCAACAGTTTAATTCTACTCTATGATGTTCACTACTTCAGCTGAGGTCAGGAGCTGTGGCAGAGTGTCTCTCTGCTCCGCTCTACGTGAGCGCACTCCTGTGCCAAAAGACAACTCGCGTCTGCTTCAGCCTCTCCCATTCGTCGTTGCGGATTGCGGCGATAGATCGCTAATATCTGTGTTGTTGATGTGTGTTGACAATTTTGATATGGCACTGCAGTCGCTGGATAATACCTCAAGTTTCTCCTTATCCAAAGTATAACAAAAAACCATAGAGACCTATTACATGATCCGACTCATATATAGAATGCAGGAGGTGTTGCTCCTACGTATACCAGTTTTCTATGGTTACCCAGAAATGCTAATCATCTGCATGTCCAAGAATGTAGTGTACGTACACATCATGTGAATCTGACATATGTTGCATTCCACTTTCATTATGCTGCAAATTGTAATTGTCAGCAGTATAGGTTTTGAAAGCCATGTGTAGATGAATATGGTGGTGTACACGATTCAATAGCTGTGGAGTGCCAGTGACTGAAAAGGAAGATTATGGGTTAATAGTCTGCCAACGACAAAATCATTAGAGATAGAGCATAGTTTCACATTGTTAAATACTTCAACCCAGCACTTGCCGTGACTGATTTAGGGAAACCATGGAAAACCTAAATCTCAAACAGAAAATCCACACTCTCAAATGTGAGTCAAGTATGTGACACGTTGCTCAGTAAAGGCGAATGAATAGCTACTTCTGGCAAATGAGAAGTAAAGTAATACGCAAGAGCTGGTGTGAGTTTTATGGTGTCAAGATACCTACTAAAACATGGGAATTGTCTTTTATTTAAAAGAGGTACATTAAAGCACAAAGCTATAAGTAATGACCGCCACCTTTTTTTATTAGCAACCAACTTACGTTGCTAACAATGCTTCCCAACTGTTGCCTTGCATTCACAATCAGGTATTCCTTTTGTTTACTACGATTTTTTTCTTTACATCTCAACATACTTCCTTAAACAAAAGAATCTATTACCATCTCACAAAACATTTGTAACTATGTCTCTGAAAATATATCTATTAAACAAACAAAATGTTTCACTTCAATTAAACATTAACTTTTCTTTCAGTCTTTTAAAAGCAACACTTTGAAGAGGTTTAGTTAGAATGTAAGGAAATTGTTTTTGAGTTTGGCAATATTGTATGTTGAACTAGCCATGATTTAATTCATCACTGATGAAATGATACATCACTTCAACATACTTGCTTGTTCTTGACATTCGGCTTGATTTTGTCATTGCTGTTGCACTTTACTTATCCACACAATCTGTCAAATTCACGGTTTTATTCAGCAATTCTTCTACGAAAGTCTTTAAAATGTTCGTCTCGTGACAACACTGAGCTGCAGATATTTATCTTGCTGCAGTAGTAGATAGTGCAACCACACACTCTTTCTTGCAGCACCAACTGTTTGGAGCATTATGTAATATCCAGTCACACATTTTCTGTCTTTCTTGTTGCCTTGGAAATTTGCATCACAGTAAGCCACGGTATCTTGTTCTTTTCTGATGAGTATCATATTCCATTGCTTTTGACCAACTGCAAGTACCTCTTAAGATTTTTGGTATCTGTGTGATATTGATTGCTTATTGACCTCCTTTCGTATTTCACTGCATATGCCAAGTCCAGTCTTGTTCTACAATTAAATACAATAAACTACTTATCTCTTCACTAAACGGAAAGTCAGACTTTGCTGGACAGATTTCTTCAATTTATCCCTGTGGTGAAATAGGAGTCGTTAAAGTTTTTGATTTTTCCATTCTGTATCGTTTCACATCTTTAGCACATATCTTTTCTTCTTTCATTCATTTGATTTCAAGTCCAAGATACATTGTTGGTCATTCAGCAACTGCAATGTGAAAATTTTTCTTCAGCTTTTGTAGAATATCTTTCATTTGGCAGATCTTTTCCCAAAACAGAATTCTCTCATCAACATGTAGAGCAAGAAATATTTTCTTCTCAGTATCCGATTTGTAAACACATTGATCAGATTTCAGTTGAATAAGTTTTCCATTCTTTAAAAAGTTCCTTCAGATTCTTATTCCATTACAAAGGAGCTCGTTTCAATTGCTTTTTGAACAGGCAAATTTCCCTGCGATCTTCGTACCAGTATCCCTCTGGAATTTCAATGACAAATTGTTCTTTCAGATCACCAATAAGAAAGGCTGTTCTGCCATTAGATGTCATAATTACCAAATCTTCTTGTGCAGCAAGTGCAAATAGGAATCTCAGGGAACTAGTTTGTAAAACAGCACTAAAAAAATTCTTAAAATCCAGTTTTGTTTGATTCTGTTGACATCCCATTGCAACTAGCCTAGGTTTGTAATATTTCGTTATTCTTTATCTATAAAATCCTTTGTCCTGCAATAGTGAACATATATAATTTGGGAGAAGTAGGGCAAACTTGGTATCATCCCTCTCTGCTCTGTTGACAAATTTATTAAAGATGGCGGAACCAAGATGGTGGCCAGAGATGTGACAACATCGCACTGTCGTCGTAGCAGGAAATTCAAATTTTGGCGGGAAAGTAGGTCAATTGGGCTACCTCTGCTAACCCAACTCCACTCACCCCCACTCTTCTAAATGGTGAGAAATTTTAAAAAATGTTGGAGAAATTAAAATTTATTGGCAGGAATATCAAATTTTATGTGTTCACCTTGAGGTCCAGAGACCAACTGGCCTAGTCCACAACACCACCACCAAAGGGCGTTGTTATCTATTACAAAATCTATGATTATTCTGCACTATGTGTGAAATTGGATGACAGTGTGTTTATCTATGCCACATGTCAGTTATGAACTTACATGATGTGGATAATTGCGCTCCGCCTAGCAGTGGAGAGACTAAGTCTACATCTACATGGATAATCTGCAAATCACATTTAAGTGCTTGGCAGAGGGTACATCGAACCACCTACACAATTCTCTATTATTCCAAACTCGTATTGCGCGCGGAAAGAATGAACACCAATATCTTTCCGTACGAGCATTGATTTCCCTTATTTTATCGTGGTGATCGTTCCGCCCTGTATAAGTCGGTGTCAACAAAATATTTTCGCATTCGGAGGAGAAAGTTGGTGATTGGAATTTCGTGAGAAGATTCCGTCGCAACGAAAACTCCTTTCTTTTAATGATTTCCAGCCCAAATCCTGTATCGTTTCAGTGACAATCTTTCCCATATTTCGCGACAGTATAAAACGTGCTGCCTTTCTTTGAACTTTTTCGATTTACTCCGTCAGTCTTACCTGGTAAGGATCCCACACCGCGCAGCAGCTGTGGTTGCCAAGCACAGACTCCACACACAATGAAGTTGGAAACACTATAAATGTGCATAGTGTACATGTTGATGATTTGGACCAGTAACTTTGTTTCTGCATGAACGCAGAGCCAAAAGAGAAACGTGTTAAATGTGCTAGTGAAAAACCAGAGTACTGTAAGATGCCCATTGGTTTAAAGTAGACACATGCAAAATTTATTGCATATCAAAAAGCTTCATTTGGGAGGTCTTGTACAGGTCCAACGAAGATAAAGAGTTTGACAATTTTTTTTCAAATACCACATCCGACGTACGACATTTAAATAAACAATGTGTATATAGAATCTCAAACTGTGTTTGTGTTTTATTTCATACTTCTTTCATTACAGTCCAAGTGCTATACTTACTAATATCATTATTTTCAGTGATATGCTTATAATCATGCAGCAGTGGCAATTGCCTCAAACACCTCCTCACCATTACTATTGTCGATATACATATGTATAGCTGAATTCTCTATGTAGCTAGCATAGCTCAGCTTGTTAAATGACAGAGCTATACAACACTATCCTTACAAGTGTATGAGTGTGTGTATGTCTATCTATATATGCCCACAACTTGCCATTACCTGACATAGTAGGTATCATGGCGGGTTTGGCGAAACGTCCTCATCACAAGGACTTTGTTGTAGGTGACTGGACCTGTAAAGATGTAAAAGATGACCAGGAGAAGAAGAAGAATGGAATACTCCGACCTGATAATATACAAGCAGTTATTGTAGGTCCATACAACTGTGGCATAACTAATGTTCTTATGACAGTGCTAACAAACGTAGATGGAGTCCGATTTAAGCATGTTTGTGTATTTTCAACAACTCTTTCAGCCCAAGTATAAGCTATTACAGGAGATACTGCACGATGTTCGACGTAAAAGGCGTTACATACAAGACATTCAGTGAAAGCAGTGATATCCCCGCAACTGAAAAAGTTAAGGCAAACGCTTTGTTCATATTTGGCGATGTTTCTGTGGAAAACCAAGACCAAATTCCAAAAAATTTCTGTTTCGGTCGTCATATGGATGCTGATGTATTTAATCTAAGCCAAACATATACCAGAATCCCAAAACATTTGGTTAGGGATAATGAAAAGCTCATTACAGCCTTCAAACGAGACCATCTGAATTTAAAACGCATTTACCAAGTACATGTAGGAACTGACATGTCGTTCAATGATTTTGTAAAGATATATGCTGATTGCTGGAATCATTCACAGTATGAGTTCTCGTTGCTAACAAAATAAGAAAGCTGAATGATGGTCGGTATAAGCGAAACTTTCAAGATTTTCTGAATATAAAGCCTGGTAAGAGAGGTGAGTACATCAGCATACGCTGCACCATGGACAAATTCGCACCCATGTCTGGCTCTCAACCCGAGAGAATGCGTGTACAGAGAACATTCGCTTGTACATGGATGCGAAAATTCAGACTATCGTGCATGAAGTTGGAGGTATCTATAGGGCGCCAGAGACATATTATTCGACTCTCCTGAGAATGATCAATGCATTAGATGAGTTAGTTAATGAAATCGGTAAGAAAGAAACCGACTTAACTGAAAACGTTGAGGCTATTGAGAGGAAAATAGATCTAGAGGCCCTTGTTATTGAGAAGGGGGAACAGCCACATAATAAGAGGAAGAAGAGAGGATATACAAAACCTCACGCTGGAATGAAGTCTGCTTAGTATGCAGCGAGATGTCAATGAACCAGAAATCATTCAGAAGCGGAAAGCCATTCGAGAGAAACTACGGTTGCTGAGGTTATGGCGTATGGATCGACAGCAAACACAAATAGAGACCTTTAATACAGCTACTGAATTTCTCAGGCAGCTCTCAGCAAAACCAAGACCACACGATGACGATGGTGTTGCCATTGACGAATTCATTATCCATCACCCCCCCCCTTCCTTTTCCTGGACAGATAGATAGAACATTCGGCGTCAGCAGAGAAAGACCGTACATGCTGGGTATGCAGCCTATAAATGTAACTGATGACACAATCAAGATTGGTGACCGACAGTTTGAGAGAACACCTGGCTTAATGAATCTTATTTTCCTAAGACCCACGAAAGTACCCATAATTATTCAGTTAATGATATGCAAATGTACCGTGAAATACTGCATTTGACAGATGTACATAAGATCACAAGAAACCAGAGCAGTAAGAAAAATAAAACCAATAATTGATGGTGAAAACAACAATAGCAGCAGCAGCGGTGATGGTATTGACATTGAGCATAAAGCAGTTTTGTTTAGTTTAGTTGTTTCATGTTCTGTAAATCATTTTTACGGTTATTTTATTCATATGGTGTGGAAAAAGTCAGTTTACAATATGCATGTATATGAATAGTGCGAATATTAATATTACTGAAATTTTTAGTTCTACACATGCAGTGAACAATCGAATCGCGTAGTTTATATATTATGACAAACTCAACGAATTAATAGATCGACCACGTCTGTTCATGGCATCAGCTTCAGGTAACACACCTCATTCGAATGAGGTTACAGGGTTATTACAAATGATTGAAGCGATTTCACAGCTCTACAATAACTTTATTATTTGAGATATTTTCACAATGCTTTTCACACACATACAAAAATTCAAAAAGTTTTTTTAGGCATTCTCAAATGTTCGATATGTGCCCCTTTAGTGATTCTGCAGACATCAAGCCGATAATCAAGTTCCTCCCGCACTCGGCGCAGCATGTCCCCATCAGTGAGTTCGAAAGCATCGTTGATGCGAGTTCGCAGTTCTGGCACGTTTCTTGGTAGAGGAGGTTTAAACACTGAATCTTTCACATAACCCCACAGAAAGAAATCGCATAGGGCTAAGCCGGGAGAGCGTGGAGGCCATGACATGAATTGCTGATCATGATCTCCACCACGACCGGTCCATCGGTTTTCCAATCTCCTGTTTAAGAAATGCCGAACATCATGACGGAAGTGCGGTGGAGCACCATCCTGTTGAAAGATGAAGTCGACGCTGTCGGTCTCCAGTTGTGGCATGAGCCAATTTTCCAGCATGTCCAGATACACGTGTCCTGTAACGTTTTTTCGCAGAAGAAAAAGAGGCCGTATACTTTAAACCGTGAGATTGCACAAAACACGTTAACTTTTGGTGAATTGCGAATTTGCTGCACGAATGCGTGAGGATTCTCTACCGCCCAGATTTGCACATTGTGTCTGTTCGCTTCACCATTAAGAAAAAATGTTGCTTCATCACTGAAAACAAGTTTCGCACTGAACGCATCCTCTTCCATGAGCTGTTTCACCGCGCCGAAAATTCAAAGCGTTTGAATTTGTCATCGGGTGTCAGGGCTTGTAGCAATTGTAAACGGTAAGGTTTCTGCTTTAGCCTTTTCCGTAAGATTTTCCAAATCGTCGGCTGTGGTACGTTTAGCTCCCTGCTTGCTTTATTCGTCGACTTCCGCGGGCTACGCGTGAAACTTGCCCGCACGCGTTCAACCGTTTCTTCGCTCACTGCAGGCCGACCCGTTGATTTCCCCTTACAGAGGCATCCAGAAGCTTTAAACAGCGCATACCATCGCCGAATGGAGTTAGCAGTTGGTGGATCTTTGTTGAACTTCGTCCTGAAGTGTCGTTGCACTGTTATGATTGATTGATGTGAGTGCAATTCAAGCACGACATACGCTTTCTCGGCTCCTGTCGCCATTTTGTCTCACTGCGCTCTCGAGCGCTCTGGCGGCAGAAACCTGAAGTGCGGCTTCAGCCGAACAAAACTTGATGAGTTTTTCTACGTATCTGTAGTGTGTCGTGACCATATGTCAATGAATGGAGCTACAAGGAATTTATGAAATCGCTTCAATCATTTGTAATAGCCCTGTATTTCAGTAATATCCGAGCTTAGAGAGAGAAGTATCATCGAATAAGCATGGAGCAATCGAGATCTGCACAAACGAGCATGCATAACATACCCTCGTAAGCATGTTCTGATTAAAGGTTTGGATCACTTATGGCAGGCTGATCTTGTAGATGTGGGGGAATATTCACATGAGAATAATGGATTTAAATATATTTCGATGGGTATTGATACATACTCCAAATTTGCCTGGGCACTACCTGTTAAAACAAAAACGTGAAGAAATGTTGCGGATGTGTTTGAACCTTTGTTGCAGACAGGGACGTGTTGATGCCCAGACAACATCCAAACCAGTCGTGGTGCAGTGTTTTACAATGCGTATTTCAAAACCTTGATGCAACAATATGGTATACATCACTATTCAACCTGA
This sequence comes from Schistocerca americana, assembly GCF_021461395.2. NCBI lineage: Eukaryota > Metazoa > Arthropoda > Insecta > Orthoptera > Acrididae > Schistocerca > Schistocerca americana. The sequence continues at coordinate 433,077,134 of NC_060123.1, read as the reverse complement.
AGGCGAGTACCGTGGAAAGCCTGAACAGAACAATAAAAGATCAAATGTGGAAGCATTTTAATCTTCATGGCTAATTCAAATATACAGATATCCTCCTAGAAATAATTACTCGGGATAATCGACCAAACATAGAGAATAAAAATGAGAGCAATTGATGTTCATGACAATGGACTGATGGATACGGTGTATCATCTCATTAAAATGCTGGGTCCATGTAAACAGATATTTAACATAGGTTATTTGGTATATATACCAAAACACAAGACAGCATGTGAGAAATCATACATGCCAAACTGGTGAACAGAGATACTTATAGTTTCAAAGGTGCAAAGAACTAATCCTAGAACTTATATCTTGAAGGACACCCTAAACATGAAGAAATTGCAACTTGCTTCTACTTCGAAGAGTTGCAGAAAACCTCAGAACCAGATGCGTTTCATGTGGAAAAAGTCATAAGACGTCGAGGAAATAGAGCGCTAGTCAAATGGCTTGGTTTTCCTGCAGCACCAAACAGTTGGTTTAATGTTAACTATTTGCTTTATAAGGGGTGTGCACTCCACAACCACCGCGGTAGCATAACAAGCGTGCTAGGAGACGCAGTAGAGGAGGTCGTAGTGCGCTAGACAAACTGCTAGTGGAATTACACATTCCGGGATATAACTACTGTAGTCCTGGAACAGAACTTCAAAGATACTTGGCACGAAGTGACAAGCGGATTAATCTGTTCGACGAACCTTTTATCGGACACGGCATTTCAAATAAAGATCCGCTAGGTAGCCACATAGCAGACAGGATTTTAGCTGATAAGGCTAAGGCAATAAGCAGAAGAAAGGATAGTGGTATAGGCATTTGCAGTTGACAAAACCACGTCTGGAAAAATTAACTTGGGTTTAAGAGTGATGAATTCCAAGCGAATTACGAATACTGCACGCTGTGCACTAAAGAAGAAGAGGGAGAAGAAGAGTGGGAAGCAAAGGTGTCTGAAGAACTGTATCCTGACACCGATGTATGCAGCTAAAAACACTCTGAAGCAGAAGAGAACGGGAAGAAGAAGAGGATCGATTAAATCACATCGAGTTCTACCAACACACAAGACGTCTGGTAGTTTTCTTCCATCCCTCACATCACCCTCTCCACTCTCTCTGCGGTGGAATCTGTACAAGAAAGGGCTCGGTCTAATCATAAATTATAAGAAAGCCCATTAACATTCCTACCAGATCGGGCACTCATAAATACTGATCTACTTAAGTTTGTTAGAAAGAAATTCAACATTCCAAGATTCCGTGGTGTGTTTATGCGGGATGCATTACCGAAGACTATGTGGAAAACTGGTGAATGTAGTATTTTGAATTTAAATGTTGCTGGAGGACCTGGCACCCACTAGGTGTCATACGTATGAAAAATGCAAATACCGTCTACTATAAGTATTTCGACTCATTTGGTGACCTGCAACCGCCAGTAGAGTTACAACGATATTTCATTCGCAGACGATGTGTGTTCTACAATTTTCGGCGCTGTCAGGACTTAAATACACTTCTCTGCAGACATCTACGCATCATGTTTCTCTTGACGTTCACAAACAGGAAGAAGAATATATGCGGAAGAGCTTTAAACATTTCCTCATCGGTTGAGATTCAGATGCAATGTCATACACCTTAGCGTCAAAAGAACTATAATCTGTATTACGTGCAAATTACTTCCCGCCAACTGATTTGAGCATTGGTGAACGCGGTATTGCATTCATTTGACTGGAGGCATACAACATCCCAAATATCACCGAGGCTAACAACAAATAGCATATGGATACTAATGATGAAAAAAGACATTGTGAAAATAGTCGAAGATGCTACTCCAGGCGGGTGTAAAATGAATGTGCACAACGGAAAATACTGACGGCGAAAATCAAGATTTGGCCTGTCTGACTACCCCCTGAAGCAGATCTTAGGATGTCTTAATTGTGACCTCCTTCTTGCTCTTTAAAACATAAATTACAACCTAACATAAATGAATGATTAAGGGAACTAGTAACTACTAAATGATAAATGTTGTTTATGGCCGGCCGGAGTGGCCGAGCGGTTCTGGGCGCTGCAGCCTGGAACCGCGTGACCGCTACAGTCGCAGGTTCGAATCCTGCCTCGGGCATGGATGTGTGTGATGTCCTTAGGTTAGTTAGGTGTAAGTAGGTCTGAGTTTTAGGAGATTGATGACCTCCGAAGTTAAGTCCCATAGTGCTCAGAGCCATTTGAACGATTTTTGTTGTTGTTGTTTGTGCTCATAAATTTATTGTAGATTAAAAAACCCCTGTAGATTACAAATGTTTATATTTCCTAACTAATATTACTGAGCAATTGCCCAAACCTGCCCCTTTTTAAGGCTAGGCGATCTAATATAAAAAACGCGTGATGACTGACATCATCTACGTACCAAACACTAGAAGACACTACTTTCAAAGATGGTCTACAGTGGTGTGCAACCTCAGTGGAAATAAAATTTAGGTGATCACAGCTGTTTAGCCTTATAACCCTAATAAGCCGAGGCAATTAGCAATATCACCGTGTGTACTGCGTCCAGTGCATCGGACTGATGGTTCTCGTACACGTCTGCAACGATGGAAGAACTCAAGCTACAAAATAAACTCTTTCAAACACTAGGACTGCAGAAGGTGGTCCTCTGACTAGTATAATCTAATACTGACTTCTCCTCTCTGTGTTCTACATACAACAAACGCGAACTCCCAGCCACAAGGACGGAATTCAGATAACGTCCATACATGAGTATAGACAGAAGAAGTGCTCTCAATCACTGAATGCTGCATAGTCAAGGACGACTCCCTACCCGGAGGCGAAGTTCAAAATCGTATAAGTTCGCAACAGTACAGTGCCTAACCGTTCTAACTATAAAATCTCCTGAGAGCGAGGACAGCAAGTCCATCTGTACCAACAAAGCTGATACTGAGTGACCATCAAACACGGGCGCTCAAAACGGAAGACTTCATTCTCTCCAGCGCTGGCTTCTCAGAATAGCTCGGCTTCCCTCACACGTAATTGCAGATGGCGAATCATATTCTCGATGCCATGGAATATTCTCCCTCTCTACAGATTCTTCCGAACTCCGACCAACCATATTTGATGCTTTTGTCGTCCAGCGCGGAAAGTTTTCGAGGGAATACTTATCCCCATTAATTAGGTATTCATTCTCAGAGAAAAATTCTCGGAAATAACCCAGTCTGCTTGATTTCCGAGGTAACGCTCATTTGTTCTTGTCTGCTGCGTCCAAGATTTTCAGAGTTTCCGGCCTAGCTACAAAACCGTCCTGCATCCACTCTACTGTGCTTCAGTGCTCATGTGTCCTGAGCATCAGGCTAGGGCTACTTCCTGTGTTAAGCAGGACCAACACACCTGTGTGGGCTTTTCCATCCAAGGGCCTCAGTTACACTTGCCGCTTCATTTCCACAGGCGTCCAACTTCTACTACTATAGGCAATCATTCATTACGCCGTTTTGATAATAAAGCCACCCCATCACCTTTCGTGCAATAAGTATTAACAAATATTTATAAGGTTTACGTGACAATGTCAGTCTTCTTTAAATATTCATATATACGATGTACAGCCTATCAAATGATACTTAATTCCGGTTGTAAATCACGGTGTAGATGAGTGCTTGTAAGGTGCGAAATTATAGCCACCTTACAATAGAACCTGGTGCATACGATAGCGACTATTTAAACAAAGTCTTAATACAGTCTGGAAAGGGTACTAAGCTACGTGGAAACATCAGTCCACTTCAAACTGAAATAATGACTGTGAATGCAATGACTGAAGTTAACCAGAAAGGTTCAATAGGGCGCCTATTGGGTTGCACAACAGGACAGCTTTTGAAGAAGGGTCGTAGTAAATTTTGCAATACTGTGGACATACTGCCTGTCAGCACAATCCGCGTCGAGTGTAACATTCCAACGAACTCCTATCTCAAAGGCAATCCGATTCATACTACTTACGGATTCTTCCCCTCAGTTGCAACGGTGTATAAGATTGTTGAGACTCCCACCAACGCAATATACCTTCCAGTGACAGTACAGACATTGGACTGTTTGGAGTTGCGTATTGTGATCCAGAATAATCGTCTTGTTGACTTTCCCAGTGAGGGAATCATTGTACGATTACATCTAAGGCAAGATGCGCGTACAGTGTAAAACTAGCATACGCCATCAACAGCTGGTCACTTCGGTGCCGAACCGCAAAGTCATAATACGTGCGAACTCCGAGTTTCTTAAATCAGTCGGCTCGGAACCTTGCAATGACGTCCTCACTCAATATAACCGGTCCAGTAGAGTATGATGAGCGATTTATACGTCAGGACTACTTCTCGCATAAACCTTACGCTTCAACCACTTTAACAAGAATGATGAAATTACGATTGTTATCCAGTACCAAGATGCGCTAACCCACTCATGCAAGAGTTTCATATATTTGGAGGGATCATTCGAGAAAACCGACAGCAGTACTACAGCTGGGTAAGCTTACACGTAACGCTGTAGCATTCCTGTGTCAGAAGATATGCTATGAACTCAATGAACCTGAGATTGACTGTACATGCAATGTCTGCATATCACCAACCCTAAGACATATGTCTCGGCATTACCCTCGGATTTCATTGGTTTAGAACATGCAGGATGGTTCACAGACGATCTGGTTGACAGAATAGTTGCAGAGTAAAACGATTTACTGCGTGCATACCTCTAAAAAATGCTTGTGGGCTGCTTTTAGGGCATTAAACAGATTACTATGAATGCTAAAAAGGAAATCATTCTGGTACGGAGTGCGACGGATAATAACTCCTACATTTAAGGAGCTCAAGGGGAGAATATGATCACAATCAGCAAGATACTATGGAACATGCCTCACATAAGTGTATCAGACGAGAAGCGTTTGAAGCTTTTAAAAATTCTGAATTACAGAACATATCTATCACTTACGTTACACTCTTTGGGAGGTTTTCAGGTACTCAGTGCTACAGACTGGAAGCAGACAAACATGGGCTATTAAAACCTCCTATCGACTAGAGACACCTACATTCATCACACTTGCGTTTCAGAATGATGGAAGAAGGAATGTAACAAATAATTCCACAGTATTCGACAACTGCAAGTTAACTACTACCAGAGTCTACCTGAGTTCAGTATTGTATCCATATGACAACTTGTACCTGCAGTGGGATGAAAATATATATAGTCTGGCATATGACATGTACGTGAGGTTCTGTGCTTCTTACTGTGCTGAAGAAGAAGGAGAAGGGTGTCTACTCAGTCCACTGAAATTCGAGGAGCTATCACCGATCATCGTTATAGACTGCTCAAAACAGAACGAGATAATTAAATCTGCACCTACACATGTACGAATTGAATTTGAATCTTCGGCAGAATTCCCAGATCACACTTCAGGGTTTCCTCTAGTTCTACATGATCGTCTGATTAACTACTGCCCGCTCACCAGTGTTGTACGACAAACTGTATAAATGAACAGGTGCTGCACAATAACCAGAGCATTCCACAACGGTATTCAAGGTGTGAATGTCACTGGAGACACTCAGTATTTCTATGATTATGAGCAAAGACAGTTCATATTTAAAGACGTTGCATTTGTAGCGTACACAGAAGATGCTTGAATAATAGAGATATTCTCAGCAAACATTGCATCACCGAGGTCTTTCAGGGATGTGAAGTGAGATAAAACACGGAAGTGTGCAGAGTCGTTCACACATTTCTGCCATGGAATTCACTGGGATGATCCTAGCGTATCCTCCAAAGAAATGGTGATGTTGCTTCGATTAATCGAGCACACGGATACCACCAAATACGTGAAAGGGAAGGAGAAGATCTCGTGGATGCGTCGAATCTTCAGGTTTGCTGCTATTCTAGACCAGCTCTCCATCGACTCAAGTAGAAGATGTGTGAAAATAGTGTTGCTGTGTCTGCTTATGAAAATGTAAAATTACTTTAAGTTGGATGAGAAATAAATGAATTTTTACCTTATAATATGTGTATGATTTTCTTCATGCTGTTCCCACTTTGACAGTATACAGCCTTGCCCTGACACTATCTCTATGGAATTCTTCAAGTACAGGGTGAGGCATAGCGCCGTATACCGATCCTGCCTTGGAGGCGGTTAAGTGGGAGATGTGTCTCAGAGCTGGGTAGTGACAGATGGTGACGCGAGACTGGACGCGCCCGTAGTTTATGTATCAGCCAATAGAGGACAATATTGGACAGGGGGACTGTGATTTTAGTTTCGATTGTGACCACTAGAGTGCACTAAAGTAATAGAATGTTTTTCAAAAACTGTTCTAGTTGGTTCAAATGGCTCTGAGCACTATGGGACTTAATTTCTAAGGTCATCAGTCCCCTAGAACTTAGAACTATTTAAACCTAACTAACCTAAGGACATCACACACATCCATGCTCGATGCAGGATTCGAACTTGCGACCGTAGCGGTCACGCGGTTCCGGACTGTAGCGCCTAGAACCGCTCGGCCACGACGGCCGGCAACTGTTCTAGTATTTTCATAAACTGTTATTATGTCTTTTTGTTTATGTAAAACGCTATACATGTGTTTTAGCAGTATGAATGGTGCGTGAGTGTGGTTTAAGGTTAATATGAAGATAACTGTTTAACGAGTTGTGTAGTAGGATTTAGCGTGGGAACATTTCGAAGAAGCATGGATATGAACAAAGGGGATTTTTGTAGAATAGATTTGTAAAGTAAGTTTATGATAAAGGGAAAGTTAATTCAGGTATAAATAACAGTAGTAAATAATTTTATGCATAAGCAAAACTTCAGCATATTAGAAAATTACGTCGGTAAAAAGTGCAGTCGTTAGGTTTACTCTTTTGCGATTAGTTATGGATGAAAAGCGCGGCCTGACGCGGGAGAATGTTGTTTTGCTATTGGCTGTTGAGTAAACTGACCAGTGGTAAAGCAATATTCTTCGTGCGCCTTTCTCTGCTGGTAGAGAAGACTTAGAGTATTCTAGAAAGAGTCGAAGTCTAGCCGTGAAACAGTTCGAACGTGTGTAGTAGTAGTTCCGATGGAAACGGTAAGTTGCCGGATCTGGCAGTGTTTCATACTTCAAAAGTGTGGTAAAGTGACGGCATAATTATTCCGATGGGCGTGCAGAAATTTCGGAAATTTTAAGTGAGTTTTGTGACGAAAAAAGACATATATTCCGCGTGGGGTACTGAGCAGGTCGGTGGCTAAAAACTGTGACTGCATTTGGTACCGACAGACTTAATATTTGGCGAGCATTATCTATCTAAAACAATCAGTATTTTTGTAGCTGTTACGTTTTCGGGAAATGCAACACCAGAAACTTGCTAACGTGAGTGAAAGGGATTGTGAGTGACTGTGTTAAGGCTAGCACGGTTTGTCAGTGATACTTGTTCACCTAAGTTTCAGAATATATTAATTGAGGTCAAAATTTCCAATCTTTCATTTCATACGAAAACTTTCTCCCGAAAGGTAGATTAGTGACTTTAATTGCAGCCTGGTTCAAGTCGAAGTACAGTAGGTTTCACTCGGTTTTCCTACTGATGATCTGCTGAGACAATGTTTGCAGGTAGGTGCAGGTTCGTCGTAAAGGGACGGAAAGAACCGCGCCGCCGCAAGGGGATATAATTTTAGACATGTCTGTATTTTAGACATCTTTGGAAGTGGTGCGGCCATAAGCCAGTTCTTGCTGCACCATAGGCATAATTTCATGCAACCATTTTATATATTGTGTTATTATCACCTTAAAGTTCACCTTCTTAGTAGCACTCATCTTCAGAAAAACTAATGTCATTTTTGTCAGGAACATCAATTTTTGTACATTACATTACGTCCATTTAACCTCGACAAAGTTTTTTCCCAACATTCGATATATGTAGATTGTCGTGTCTAGACAAGACAGCCTAGACACAATGAGAGGAAGCCGAAAGGCACGCGCTACGCTCACGCAGATGGGCGTGAGGTCTAAAACAGGATACGTAATGAATGCTATAAAGAAAAGTACGTAGCTTCTGGAATACTTAACTTTAATCCATCCTTTTGGTACATCTGGAGATTGTGGCGATACAAGTGAGACTCTTTGGATACATGCAATGTTACTAATGGCGCCTTGCTAGGTCGTAGCCATTGACTTAACTGAAGGCTATTCTATCTGCTCGGCAAAGGAGCGAGGCTTCGTCAGTGTAGTCGCTAGCTACGTCGTCCGTACAACTGGGGCGAGTGCTAGTCCGTATCTCGAGACCTGCCTTGTGGTGGCGCTCGGTCTGCGATCACACAGGGCGACACGCGGGTCCGACATGTACTAATGGACCGCGGCCGATTTAAAACTACCACCTAGCAAGTGTGGTGTCTGGCGGTGACACCACATAGATAATATCAATGATGGAGCTTTGTACATCTGCTAACTGATATTCCAATTAAGCAAAGCATAGGAGACATGGTTTTCAAACCCGATGATTTTCTGATTCTAGACCGAAATCGATCGTCTGTAATAAAATATGCCGTTACAGCTGGGTGCTGCATATGGCAGTTATTAACAATCATTAAGGCTGTGCAACACCACCTCCACAAAATGTTTTATGTTTGTTTTTGATTGTAACATTCTATAGTGCGGTCGCCGTCTTGACGAATGTCATCGGACTCCTATTAAACGTTATCTGTGGTTGTCGTAGTATCTCGTGTAAACATTCCACTTTAAACATAACGCCGTGGGTCAGAGCAAACGGCGCGCAGGATTAGCCGAGCGGTCTAGGGGGCTGCAGTCATGGACTGTGCGGCTGATCCCGGCGGAGGTTCGAGTCCTCCCTCGGGCATGGGTGTGTGTGTTTGCCCTTAGGATAATTTAGATTAAGTAGTGTTTAAGCTTAGAGATTGATGACCTTACAAGTTAAGTCCCATAAGATTTCACACACAATGGGAACATTTTTTTTTTTTCAGAGCAAACGGATAGAATTGTAGCATGTTCTAACCCTTTTAACTGCTGAGATACGCAATAGAATTTTAGAACATGTGTTTTGCTCGCGTATCATGTCGTTTCTGGAAACCCAGAATCTACTCTGTAGGAATCAACACGGATTCCGGAAACAACGATCGAGTGAGAGCCAACTCGCTTTATTTGTTCATGAGACCCAGAAAATATTAGATACAGGCTCCCAGGTAGATGCTATTTTCCTTGACTTCCGGAAGGCGTTCGATACAGTTCCGCACTGTCGCCTGATAAACAAAGTAAGAGCCTACGGAATATCAGACCAGCTATGTGGCTGGATTGAAGAGTTTTTAGCAAACAGAACACAGCATGTCGTTCTCAATGGAGAGACGTCTACAGACGTTAAAGTAACCTCTGGCGTGCCACAGGGGAGTGTTATGGGACCATTGCTTTTCACAATATATATAAATGACCTAGTAGATAGTGTCGGAAGTTCCATGCTGCTTTTCGCGGATGATGCTGTAGTATACAGAGAAGTTGCAGCATTAGAAAATTGTAGCGATTTGCAGGAAGATCTGCAATGGATAGGGACTTGGTGCAGGGAGTGGCAACTGACCCTTAACATAGACAAGTGTAATGTATTGCGAATACATAGAAAGAAGGCTCCTTTATTGTATGATTATATGATAGCAGAACAAACACTGGTAGCAGTTACTTATGTAAAATATCTTGGAGTATGCGTGGGGAACTATTTGAAGTGGAATGATCATATAAAATTAATTCTTGGTAAGGCGGGTACCAGGTTGAGATTCATTGGGAGAGTCCTTAGAAAATGTAGTCCATCAACAAAGGAGGTGGCTTACAAAACACTCGTTCGACCTATACTTGAGTATTGCTCATCATTGTGGGATCCGTACCAGACCGGGTTGACGGAGGAGATAGAGAAGATCCAAAGAAGAGCGGCGCGTTTCGTCACAGGGTTATTTGGTAAGCGTGATAGCGTTACGAAGACGTTTAGCAAACTCAAGTGGCAGACTCTGCAAGAGAGGCGCTCTGCGTCGCGGTGTAGCTTGCTGTCCAGGTTTCGAGATGGTGCGTTTATGGATGAGGTATCGAATATATTGCTTCCCCCTACTTATACTTCCCGAGGAGATCACGAACGTAAAATTAGAGAGATTCGAGCGCGCACGGAGGCTTTCCGGCAGTCGTTCTTCCCGCGAACCATACACGACTGGAACAGGAAAGGAAGGTAATGACAGTGGCACGTAAAGTGCCCTCAGCCACACACCATTGGGTGGCTTGCGGAGTATAAATGTAGATGTAGATGTAGACAGCGATGTTAGCGATCTTTCTCGCCTGTCGATTACACTCACATAGTGTCTGTGGCCATAACAGGGTCATGCTGCTGGAAATTTCTTCCGCCTGTGAAAACGAACACATTCTGGAAATTGATACCTACTGTGTGGTGTCAAACTTAGCTGACCTTTCACCGAAACAAAGGAGTATACCTCTCTTGTTGATTAGAAATTGAATTAACATCTTGGAGCATTTTAACTGGTAAATTTTTTGTGAGTTTATTAGTTACTCAGCGTTTTCATACTTTAGACACTGCTGTATATCTTTCAATAGCAAGGCATGATTATTTCGCGATACATAGATTTAAATTATTAAAATTTTACTGCAGTGCTTGTTTACCTATTGATATCGACGTTCCTATAAAATGATGTGCTCTGCATTTGCTGTGGTTTCTATTACTTTTTTTAGTTCACTTTTCAGAAATTTTTCGTTGTATTTGCCTGGCATCTCATTGCAGTTGGAAAGCTCAACATGTCTATGTACATACAGTCTACATTTAGCAGTTACGTATCATTCGCTGCACAAGTCGACGTAGATATTTGCGTGATGCCCTCACTAGTTCACATATCCCTGTTAAGCGTTTAGGACTCCTGTGGCAGTGGTGCTACATTACATAAGCTGGAAGAGATGGCAATATTATCTTAACTGCGTGTCGACACTGCTCTCATCCTATTCATCTCTCCTCGCCAGGGGCCGAGGGAAGATCGTACTGGCGGTTCTTTCACCTTGTTCGCAATATTTAGTCAAATGAGTTGCTACAAAGAGCGGGAAACCGTCACACGGCGACTCACCATTTGAAGTGACTAATCTTTCATAAAAGTATATTTGTTACATCTCTCAGTTTCTGATGATTTAAGTACACATTCAGTTCAAAACCGTCAGTGTTGACATTCAATTACAATTGCAAACGTTAGTGAGAAGGGTGCTCATGCCACCATGATTATAGAGGTGACAGTTTTCTCATTCCCATCGTCGTATGCTCCATCTGAATGGCTGCCACGTTGATTAAGGTGAAAGTTACCTCAAGAAAATGTCCCACATTTGGTCCGAGTGAAGCAACTTAAACACAACGTTATTGTACACTTGACCCTAGCTACTCAGATATCAAGCTACTATGTAAATTATTATACGTGAGGAATACAGGCTCAAAAAAGCACTTTTTCCGTCTTTAGTATGACGTCAACTGTTGCGATTAGCTTAGCCATGATCTGACCTCGCCTCACCTGAAACTGGTGGCGTGGGACGGTGAAAGAGAAACCAGGGGTCCGTGACGTTCCGACTTCGTAACGCGACTGACTGCTCTGCTCTCTGCTTCTGGTGTCCAGGTGATGGCTCGTATTCTGTCCTTGAAACGTTTTGCATTTTACATTCCTCTCTACACCGTATTTCCCTATATTTAACGACGTGTCGATAGTATCATCTTCATAGCATCTCTCAATGTGGCATAAAAATATCTAGACACAGAGAGGCCTCGACAACTCAGAGTATGACCAGGCAGAGAAACCATGCGGTATCTTTCTTTCTTGCCAGTATTCTTCCGCATGGGAACTGAAGGAAAAGTTCCAGGATTCAAGACTCGCTTTCAAAGCGAAATGTTGGGCTTTTGTTCTCTAAGCCAGCCTTGCTCAGTTAGCCAACGAAAGTTTGACCTCTAAATTGATTCTTTTCAGGATAATACCATTTGAAATATATAAACGGAATCATACCTTAATTTTATAAGTTAGATGTATTTTAAAGTTGTAAAATAAACTGGCGGAAAAAACATCTCAACACCAAAAAATAATAAGTGTAGATTAAAGAAATTCCGGGAATACATTTGTCTAGGTAATATATTTAAGTAATTAACAATGCAAGAGTGAAAGCTAATGTAAACGTTAGATAATCCACGGCAAATGAAATAATGCTCAAATGTGTGTGAAATCTTAAGGGACTTAACTCCTAAGGTCATCAGTCCCTAAGCTTACACACTGCTTAACCTAAATTATCCTAAGGACAAACACACACACCCATGCCCCAGGGAGGACACGAACCTCCACCGGGACCAGCTGCACAGTCCATGAGTGCAGCGCCTTCAGACCGCTCGGCTAATCCCGCGCGGCAAATGTAATATACGGATACATTAAAGAAAGGTGTAACCGCCATAATATTGAATCCAAGCGTGCAAACGTGCATGCATTGCGTAATACAGATGCCGGATGTCAGTTTGTGGGACGGAGTTTCACGCCTTCTGCTATTGGTCGGCCAATACACGGACGGTTAGTCCTGGTTGTGGAATGACGCCGCAATTGTCGTCCAATAATGTCCGATATTGCTCGACTAGACACGGATTTGGTGATCGAGTAGGCCAAAGCAAAATGTCGACATTCTGTGGATCTCTTTGGGTTGCAACAGCAGTATGTGGGAGAGCGTTATCGTGTTGGGTAACACATCCTGGAATGCTGTTCATGACTGGCAGCATGACAGGTGGAATCACCAGACTGACGTTCAGTTTTGCTGTCAAGGTTCATGGGATGACCACAAGAGTGCTCGTGCTGTCATACGAAATAGCACCCCAGACCGCAGTATCGCAGAAGGAACATCCAGCTTTTCGTACCCCTACTAAACTGCCTCATTCTTACTGGCTGTAGAGCTGATAATGTCTCTTGACTAACATCAACTCACCTGTTCAATCTCAAAGGTAACTAACGATCACGAAATTTGCAGAGTGTACTTGAATCAAACATGGCGTGCATTCTCATACTGCTGCTACAGGGTTGTTTCAGTTTTTTCCGTCAGTGTATGTGGAATGAAAGTACTTATTGCCTATGTGATCCGTCTCATTGACAAATCTTCCCTTTTCATGACGGAGAGATTCAGCGAGGGATATAGGAAATTAATACATCAGAAAATGTATTTGTGGCATTACACAAACGGACATCGAACAAAGGTGGAAGTTCGCTGCTCTGAGGGATTCAATTTTTGCGTGTGTAAAAACATGTTACGCGAATGCGTGCGACCTCGCTTCGATTCGATGCCATAACTCTGAAAAGCTGCCACATATAGTTAATATATTTAAAATTTTATTTAATCGGTCGTTTAACCATCGCTATCGACGGTCCTATACAATGATGTGCTCCGTTGTTTCTGTGGTATGCTAACAACAATGCTGTGTCACCTAAACCGTAGAGGACCGTTGCCTAGCAATTACTTCCGTATTCTCTCGAGTACTAGAAGTGCCTATCCGAATTCGCTGTGTGAGTTATTGCGTGAAAAAAGCTTCAGCTTAGATTCAAGTGCTGTAGCGTTGAATTCTGTGTTTCGAGAACAGCTATCGAAACATTTTAAAGTTCTTGGGGAGCTTTAGAAGCTTTGAGCGAAGCGAACGCCCAGCTTCAGAAGAGAGGAACATTGTACTAGCAAGAGGTATGAGCCGTTAGCGTATCTGTCACCTATTTGTTTACCTTGCGGAATACCCTGAAGTTAGAAAATGGTAGAAGCTTTTAATTATCTGTATGCTTAGTGGAGAAATACTAGCAGATTGAAGCGTGTGGTGGAGTGTGATGTGATTACAGAACCTGAAGTATATAACGTGAAACACCATTTTGTTTTAAATTTTCATGAAGATTCAAATATTAAGTGCTTCCATTTTCAGGCAGACCTCTATACTTACTTTTTAGCGTAGTTCATGCGCTTTCATCTTGTATTCACAAACTGAATTCTTAGTTCCACAATGGCAAACGTGTCAAGCTCATTGTCCTTTTCCACCCGTTTGCTTTTCCCATGACATCCTATGTGATGTCATGACTTTATCTTGAATTGGACGTAAGCGGACTGTTATTAAAGGTTAACTTGTTGTTGTGTTACTTACCAGTGTAATCTGTGATGTCTGCAACCTGTGCTGTTCTTCCAAATACGTCACGATTTACGAGGTTTGGTTTGGGTGGAACTTAAGACAACAGCTTAAACTGCCGTGGATAAACTTGTAACAATTATATTTTTACTATGGTTTCTAACAAATATTTGTCTATTTCTTTCTGCATTTCGCACGATTTCCCAGGGTAAAGGTAGGCAGGACCTTCAGAGCACAGCATGATTTTTTGTGAGTGAAACGACTAGTGATTATGATTATCGTTTGATTCTTATAGTTATTTAGCTGTCTTTTTAATGTGGGAAGTTCGTAGAGGTTAAGGTTAGCCATAACCAAAGTGAATTGCTCAAAAGGTCGTGAATGAAACGAGTGGTAATGTTATTCATAATTTTTTAATTTACAAATATTTGGTCATTTTTCGAATGTGACTGCTTGAGAAGCTACGCTTATGAAATCCATTGTTCCTGATAGGCTCAGTTTGTTTTACCGGCCGCTCACTCTTGCGGTACATAATTTTTTTTTTGTTTCTGCTGTGGTTCGTAGTATTTGTTCAGCTGAATTCTATCGAGTTTTTCGTATTTATTGGTGACCTATTTGTTTTCAGTTTTTGAGCTATTTATTTTCATTTGTAGTGGGATTCCAGTTTCTTGTACTTCTTTTTCTTCGGTTTATTCTAAAGGAATTTTTCTATATAATTTTACGATTAAGTTGATCTTATGTGGGTGATGTTTTGTATCCCTGTTCTCGGTTCGGGAATAGAGTTCACACGAAATACGATACCAACTGTCCATGTGTATGCCTTTTTGTTTCTTTGGTTCGGTTTATTCTGGATAAATTCGTGTGCGTCATTCTTGCATAATGAGATTCGAAAGTGTGTGTGTGTGTGTGTGTGTGTGTGTGTGTGTGTGTGTGTGTGCGTGTGTGTGATACCATTTGTATGGTTTTTTTCATATTTTCTCGTTTATCACGAAAAAGTCCCTATGCGATATTTATCGATTACGTTCTTTTATGGAGCTGTGTGTGATTTCGCTGTCTTCCTTTGAGCTACAGCTCAAGCGAACAATTCGATACCAATTTTGCCGTTTTGCAGTTTCTTCTGTGTTTGTCAGAGACATTTATAGGGGGTCTGTTATCGCTGTCTGCTAAAGCTATATAGGTACAGCGTAAACTGCGATTAATCTTGGTTTTTTTATCCTTTCTTTTGCATCATTCCCGAAGAATTTGTGAGTTATTTTCCAGTTACGTTGTTTACAGGATTGTTCGGTTTATTCTTGAGAAATTCTGAAATGTTCTTAGGTTTAGTTACCTTTTTTAGTATGTCCCCATCCAAAACACTGACATTCCCGCGATTGTCGTTATACTTTCATTTCATTTGCTGATTCTAATACTTCACATGGTTTTTTGTTTGTTGAGGACTGCATTATACAATAAACAACGGTATATTTTAGGATAAACGATCGATTTCGGTCTAGGATCTGACCATCCTCGGGTCCAAAATCCGTCTCAGCTATCCGTCTGAGTAAATGGAATCGCAGTTATCGGATGTACATTGTTTCGTCATTGATACTGTCTGTACATACATAACATTACTTCCATTTAACCTCGACAAGGTTTTTTCCCAATATTCGATATATGTAGATAATATCAATGGTGGTGCTTTGTACATCTGCTAACTGCTATTCCATTTAAGCAAATACATAGGAGAGATGGTTCTTGGGCCCGATGATTTTCTGATTCTAGGCCTAAATCGGTCGCCTGTAATAAAATATGCCGTTACAGCTTTGTGCTGCATATTATAGTTCTTTACATTCTTTGAGGCTGTACAACACCACCTCCACAAAATGTTTTATGTTTGCTTTTGATTGTAAAGGTCTATATTGCGGTCGCCGTCATGAAGAATGTCATTGGGCTCTGATTAAATGTTGTCTCTTGTTGTCGTAGTATCTCGTGTAAATTATCCACTTTACTCCAGATATGACGTCGTGGGCCAGAGAAGACGGACAGAATTGTAGCATGCTCTATTCCATTCAATTGCTGAGATTCACAACGACAACGATGTTAGCGATCTTTCTCTCTTGTCGATTACACATACATAGTGTCTGTGGTCAAAAAAGGGTCATGCTGCTGGAATTTTCTTCCGTCTGTGAAAACGAACACATTCTGGAAATTGGTGCCCAATGTGTGCTGCCATACTGGGTTGACCTTTCTCCGTAACAAAGGAGTATACCTCTGTTATTGGTTGAAGAAATGTAAGAACTTAGAGTATGTTTAATTGGTAAATTCTTTGTGAGTTTATTAGCTATTCGGGCGTTTGCATCCTTTTAGACACTGCCGTATATCTTGCAGTAGTAAGAGGTGATTATTTCATCTGACATAGATTTAAATTACTTAAAATTTTACTGCAGTGCTTGTTTGCCTGTGATATAAACGTTCCTATAAAATGATGTTCCCTGTATTTTTTTGGGTTTGCTATTACTGGGCTGGCTATTCAATGTTGATCACAGGGTATGCAAACAACAGTGCTATGTCACCTAAACTGTCGAGGACCGTTGCCTAGCAATTACTTCCGTATTCTCTCGAGTACTAGAAGTGTCTTTGCGAATTCGTTCTGTGATTTATTCAGTAAAAGAGCCTTCAGCTTTGATTCAAGTGTTGTAGCGTGTAAGTTTGTGTTTCAAGAACAGCTAAGGAAACTTTTGAAAGTTCTTGTGTAGCTTCAGAAGCTTTGAAGTAAGCGAACGCCCACCTTCAGAGGTGGGGTGCATTGAACCCGCAAGAGGTATGAGCTATTCACATAAATGTCACCTATTTATTTACCGTGCAAAATCATCTACAATTAGAATATCGTTCAAGCATTTAAATGAATGTGTGTTTAGTGGAGAAGTACTGACAAGTTGAAGTTTTTCAACGGACCGTGTTCTGATTTCAGAACTTGTTATTAGTACATTGTAACATATGAAAGATCACTTGGTCTTAATTTTTATACGTGTTCAAAGGTTAGGTCCCTGACTTGTAGAGACAAACCACTTTAGTGAGTTCACGTACGTTACTCATACTTTCACAAATTAGTTACTTAGTTTCACAATGATAAGTGCGTCACCAATGTCCTTGCTTCTCACTTGTACATACATGTTGTCTGTGATCATTCCACAGTCGTGCGGCTGGAACTTTCTTTCGTCTGTGAAGAAGAAGACGCTGTGAAAACTGACGGCAGCTGCTTAGAGTAACATTCAGTGAGCTGGCTCTGTAACAAAAGAGTTTTCTTCTCCTGTTCCTTGAGGAAATTGAATTAATATCTTGGAAATTCATCAGCTGTTAAATCCATTGGGAGTTGATTACCTATTCAGGTGTTTTCATTAGATACTGCTGAATATCTCCCAGTCGCAAAATATCATTATTTTGTGCTACATACGTAGATTTAAGTTTTTAAGCACTGCTCGTTCGCCATACCTATCGACGTTGTTAAACAGTGTAAAGTTCTGCAGTTACTGGCGATTGCTGTTTAATGTTGATCTCAGGCTATGCTAAACCGTAGAGATCAGTTGCCTAGCAATTACTTCCGTATTTACTCGAGCACTTGAAATAACGATACGGTTTCGTCGTGTGAGTTGTTGAATTAAAGGAGGTCCAGTTTTGATTCATTTATTGTTCAGTTACACTTTGTGTTTCGAGTTACGAGGTGCGGCTAGAAAAAAACCGGACTGATGCTGGAAAAAACATTTATTTACAATTATTTACAATTTCATGTTATCTCCTTCAATGTACTCTCCTCCTCGGTCTCTACACCTCTCCATACGAATTTTCCACTGTTCATAGCAATGCTGCAGATCATTTTCGGTAAGTCCATACATTACTTCCGTCGCTTTTTCTTTTACTGCTTCAACAGTCTCAAATCTAGTTCCTTTCAAAGCTGACTTGACTTTAGAGAAAAGAAAAAAGTCACAGGGGGCCAAATCAGGTGAGTAGGGTGGATGATCTAAGATGGGAATGTTGTGTTTTGCCAAAAACGTCTTCACTGACAACGCACTGTGAGCTGGGGCATTGTCTTGGTGAAGGATCCATGACTTTTTTCTCCACAAATCGTTCCGTTTTCTCCATACTCGCTCACGTATGGTAGCCAGGACGCTAATGTAGTAATGCTGATTCACTGTTTGTCCCTCTGGTACCCAATCAATGTGCACAATCCCTTTGATGTCAAAAAAAAAATCATCATTGCCTTGAATTTCGATTTTGACATTCGTGCTTTTTTTTTGTCGTGGAGAACCAGGAGTTTTACAATGCATCGATTGGCGTTTAGTTTCGGGATCGTAAGTAAAAAACCACGATTCATCGCAAGTAATAACATTTTGTAAGAAGGTGGGATCACTTTCAATGTTTTCCAGGATGTCAGAACAAATCATTCTTCGGCGTTCCTTCTGTTCAATTGTGAGACACTTTGGAACCATTTTTGAACACACTTTGTTCATGTTGAAACTTTCATGAAGAATCTGCCTAACACTTTCCTTGTCAACTCCTGTTAACTCAGACACTGCTCTGATTGTTAAACGGCGATCTTGTCGAACAAGTTTACCGATTTTTTCAATGTTTGCATCAGTTTTTGCTGACAATGGTCTGCCAGTGCGAGTGTCATCACTGATGTCTTCGCGGCCATCTTTAAATCGTTTAAATCACTCAAACACTTGTGTTCACGATAAACAATCATCGCCGTACACTTGTTGTAACATTACAAACGTTTCACTTGCAGATTTTCCTAGTTTGAAACAAAATTTGATGTTAACACGCTGCTCTTTCTGTACACTCAACATTTTCCGACGCACAGACAAAACGTCAACTACTTAAAACAGACGCCACGGGCAGACTGAGTGCAGGAGGCAGATGAAACTCGAGCAATAGGCGGAGCGAGAGTCACGTGACAGGCCACGCGACTTTCAGCCTTATTGCATTCGTTTTATTGTTTCACCAGTACTAGTCCGGTTTTTTTCTAGCCACACCTCGTATAGTAAGAAAACAGTTTGAAGTTCTTGAGGACTTCTAGAAACTTTGAACAAAGCGAACGCCCAGCTTCAGAATCGAGGTGCAACGTAAAAAAAAAAAAAAAAAAAAAGAAAGAAAGAAAGAGGCAGTTCCATTCACATTCTTTACATTGTTTCAATACACCATGCAGCTACAAAGGTTACAAGACAACTTGATTTGTAAGGACAGATCTCTTTACTGAGGTTTTGACTAATTCAGTTGCTGGAATCGTCATTCTCAAATTTATTATTTAGTTTCACAACGAGAACGGCACCACCAATTTCTGCCACCAAATCTGTTATATTCTACCTTTTGTGAAGTAGAAGACAATTCGTAAACAATTCCCAGGTACGTTCAATCATAATGAGTTGACATGGCCCCATAGCAGAAGTATTTTCTCTTTCTGTTACTCAAGGAAATTAAATGAATATCGTAGAGCATCAGTAAATTTTGATTACGTTGGGAGTTTATAAGCTGTACTGGTGTTTTCTTCATTCAAATAATGCTGGGAAAATTTCAACGTGTTGTTGTTTGGTTCACATGGCTCTGAACAGTGCTTCTAGATTTAGTGTTGAACTTAGGTTGTTGATTACTGTGCCACAAAGAAAGAAAGGTGCAGTCCATTGAGAATACTCTAAGACAACGGATAGTTGTAAAAATCGTAATCCCGTCAGAAAATGCGGAGAGATTTGGGATTTAAGCCACCACACTGTTGCATACATTATTAACCGGTAACTTCACATCACCAACAAGATGTTCCTTTTAGTACACAGTAATTAAATTACCGTTCCTGTCTCACGGAGCCATATTGAACGAACGTAGGGTAGTAACCAGATCGCAGCATAATGTCTGGAGAAATGCGAAGTTTAAATAACTGTACTTGGTGTAAATCTGAAGCATATGTAGCGTTCCACTCTCTTGCTAATAGCACTGACTGTCAAATAGTGATAGCTTTAAATAACTGCTACCAAACCAAAATTATATGTTGCAGAATAAATGTACCACATAATGATCACATCTTTGGCTGTCATCAAAGAGCTAGTGTTATTTTAGTTCATCTATTAGGAATTAGTAAAAAGGAATTAAGATAATGAATTCCTGCCCAGTCATAAATGGATAAACTTTCTCAAGTAAATCAATGTGAATATTATAGATCGTTTGTAACACTGGAAGCTCTTATTATTACAAAAACTAAGTTTAGAGACATGTCATCACGCCCCCAAGTTTTTCCTTGCGATACACTTGTGAGACTTCGCAATAAGATTTCCTCGTGGAAACAGTCTTGTCATATCTAACATGCTGCCCGTTACCGTTGCAGCAATGTTCCGACGCATCAAGACGTTTTTCTCCCGGTGTGTGGGAGGGGAGAAAGACGAAGGTCTGCGACTGGACAAGACCTTGGTCTCTGCTCGACTTACCATTGAGGTGAGCCACGTCACGTTGCATTACTGATTTCGTAACAATCAAAGCAGTAAAGTTTTAGAGCTACTTCACTGTACATAGGTTGCTCAACAGGTATTACAGACTGTCATGATTTATTGTAAATGACTCTGCAGTTCGCTATAAACATCCCATGTGACAATTCATTATGAATATAACATCTAAAACAGGAACCTCTGCTAGAGTATTGACTATGACGATGCGTGTTGGTTCCCGTGCAAGAAAGCGGTATGTTTATGGGAAGAGTGAAGTTCATTGTGATAAAACAGTAAAAATTCAACAAAGAATTAAAATGTAAAATTTGTCTAAAAACCTTACTTACACACTCACGCACACGGAAGGACGAGCGACCACACACACACACAAACAAACACACACACACACACATAATTACAAAAATTATATTTACTACCATTTCGATACCTGGTAATAAAATTGACTGCGTTTCACTAGTTTAGTAGAATATTCTAAAGCACCAGCTAAAAAATTTGTTGAGTCTGAACAATACGGTGGGATCTTTGTCAGCTTTTGTGACCGGATCTAAAATACAGCCACAGATGAACATCACTGGCGAATGGATAGATTTCTTCATCACTGGAGGGAAATGGAATTTGCTCGTCACTAAGCAACACACTAAAGCCTTCAACCTCGTCTCTCCAGAGATACACAAATATTTTAAAATTTACTATATCTCGATTTCAAGTAAATTAAATTGCTGGTCTCCACTTAAATTTACTTCTGCCTTCTGATCAAAAGATAACGTGCACAGAAAATATGGCATATAAAAATATTACTCCACAGCCATTACAGATTTATCTGTCTTCTCACCAGACTATGAAGACATTAGTTAGAAATGTATCCTATTCGGATAGGAGTCTGGATAACTTCAGTGTGTGAACGTGATATATATATATAAGATCAGACTTGGTCTGACGATTGGCCAGTAACACCTTTTCCAACAGTCGTATGTCTTTCTCACGTGCAGGAAAATGGCACGTTGTCTCGAGGGGTTGGTTGGTCACAGGCCTCCATGGCTACATGATATGTTTGATCTTTTCCCCACTTCTCACAGCCTCCTGCTTGTCCCCTCCATGTACTAGCATATTGTCTCCAAATTTCCGGCATTAGATAAGATGAAGTTGATAGTCTAGGCGAAAGCCGATGAAATGGTTGCAGCAACTTTACTGACGGCCATTAAAATTAACACTGACCAACCAGGAAGTTGTGTCTGCCATTAGTTGAGAGTACCTGGACTATGATGCTGAGGTGCTTGAGAATGGAAAAGACCATAATAAATTGTAGAGAATTATGCTGAAATTTCTTGTAAGAGCAAAGTTTAACATAATATGCGTCCAAGACAGGTGACTGGCTGAAGACAAGATTGCAAACCATCTGGTTGCTCTACGAGTTGCCTGCTAACTGGGATTAATATCTGGTGACCAAAGGAAATGTATTCCAGAATTCCAGACTTGGAAGCCTAATGTTGTTTTCAGAGGAGCCAGAGAATAGAGAAACTGGAACTGTCAGTAAAAACTGTCACAGTGATACTTACATTCCTTTCCAGAGAAAGAACACAGAGGAACAGAGAATAGAAAGATCATGGCGATGCTGTACCTCCAATAAGTCCTCTTTAGCCCTTTGTCGTTCCAACTTCGCCCGTAGCATAATGGTAGCTATTACTGCCAAACAATGTATAGTCACTGTCGCTATCTACAGTCCCATACATTCCTAATAAGTGTTACACTTCGAAACAGCTGCACATACTAAGAAGTAGCACTATATCTGAATTATAAACGTGCTCTTTATGATAAAACTAATAAGTTCTTTTTCAACAGGAGCGTCAATTTTCGCTTGACGTGTTCTTTGTCGAGCTGCTGCAGAAACGGCTGCAGGAAGAAGAAGAAATCCGTGCTCCTCCGGTGAGTGTAATTAGATCTGTATATCTGACAATAGCGTTTGGTTTCAAAGTGTATTTTTCGTTTCCTGTTTCTCATCATCACTGACTCACGAACGTGATACTGGTTAATGCTCTGCTTCCGGGTGTTTTGCCGAGTTGTTTGGATTTGTGGAAAACGCTTCGATGACCGTGACTGGAGTGCAGCGAGCTTTGCCGTTATGTGCACTCGATCCCTGGACTCCATCTAGTCAGGGAATCTGAAGGACACGGCTTGATCGGTCGTTGAATTACTCTGCATACAACAGGAACAACAACTTGGCATAACTCCCAGAAGTGCTTCAATAACCAATCGCACAAACAAAAAACTTGTACATCATGGGACATTAGTATTTGTTTAGCATTATTAGTTGGTCAGACATGGACTGAGTAGTGATGTTACTTGAATATTAAAATCGATCACTGTATAAATATTATCAATAAATGTAGCTACCAAAATTATTGATAAAAAAGCGGTCATGTTAGAATATAGCACTCCACATGTTGGATATCAGAAAACTAATAAGTTCTTTTCGAACAGGAGCGTCAGTTTACGCTTGACGCGTTTTTTGAGGAGCTCCTGCAGAGACGTCTGCAGTGAGAAGAGCCAAGCCACACTGCTGTGGTGAGTGAAACTTCGAGCTGTACATTTTAGTTTCTAAGTGTATTTCTAGTAACTCCCTTCAGAATGGTAACCTGCGTTTGCGTTATTTTTCCGATTCTACAATTGTGCGTTTTAAATGTCACTGAAATTCTGTCAGCTTAGGTACATAGACAAGCCTACAAAATGCAAAATTCTATTTTCGAACCGTAAATTTTGTTGTATTGAACTGTGGGAGGTTATCACGATGCTTGCAATACTGTTCTTCTACAACAGTTTTGAATTGTTAGAGGATACGCACCCTTTTTCAACAGTGTTTTATTTCGCCCTACTATTGCTAAGTTCTACGTAATCTTAAAAATGAACGGTACAATATGCTTGCCTACCCTTTCACAGTGTGGAGGGAGTTTCAGAAAACATTTTTATCTCCTCCTCCCCATGAAAGAGTTATCAGGTTTTCAGTACAGTTTCACCTTGATCATTGTACGCTGGTCTTTTGGTTCTGTTCTGTTATATTGCATCAAGGTTTACTTTTCTGTTATATAATTATCCATGACGCCCTCGTAATTTCAACTCAAAATTTTGGGAAATATTCTCATACTTGTGACAACCACTTGCCATCATGATACAATCATCAGAAGGAACTGTACTCAGGGAAGAGGATGGAGGCAAACAGTCACTGCTGGTAGTTCTCACATTTAAATTCTTATTTATAATACTTAGCAATCTTGAGTTGATGAGTAGGGGAGACAGAACCTTTCACTATACCCGTAGCTGGGACACAAAACAATTTATAAACTATGTCGTCATTGCACTCTTCTACTATACTTGTACCAATGTTTACAAACTAGTAACTCCATTTACTGTCTGTTTTACAGTCTCAGCAATATCGGTACAGAAATCGACCCTATATTAGCCTCGGGTCCTACAAAAATTTTGCAGTTAGATTTGGTTTTCGTTACATATATCAACCCACCATAATATGATGACATTTTTAATTCCGAAGTTAAATTTGTCGACAGGTGACTCCAGTTGCCTCCTTGCCAACCATGGAGACTCAACATTCCACACCACGCAGCTCTTCGTAGCCACCAATCTTATGCTGCCTGTTGGGGGCGCCGCCGTCAACTCAGCGCCTGCAGAAGAGTCACTCCAGTGGCCTCCCCGCCAACCCACGGAGGCTCAACGCTCCACACCATGCAGCTGCTCTTCATAGCCACCAAATGTCATGCTGCCTGCTGAGGGCGCCGTCGTCAACTCGGTGCCTGGAGAAGACCATCTGGCTGCTATATTGTTCGACCGCGATACTGTGGCCAATACCACCTGAAACCAAAGTAGCCGAATCAATAAAACTTTGACTTAATGGGATAATATAATCTCATTATTTATTTTAGTTCTAGTGAGGTGGCATTATGGTAACACATGGGCCTCGCATTTGGATTACAATGGTACAAGTTAATAATTCGTCGATCAACATCTAGGGTTTCCGTGGTTTCTCTAAGTAGGTTACGGAAACCGCAAGGATGGTTCCTTCATAATACGACTCGTACGATTTTCTCCACAATACGAGCTCTGTTTTTTTATTACCTATTCTTCGATGGACGTTATTTCCTAATAATTCCTACATCTTTTCTTTATTGAGTAAGAGATTCATTTGAGCAATATTTTTTTAAAAAAAGCTGTTGTGATATTGGTACACCAATACAAGCATTTGGAACCCACAGAAGTTCCTTTCAAAATTTGCTAAGTAAGTTCTCTGGAAATTCATTGAAACTAATGATAACACTTAAAAGAGTAATGTGACTAAAAGATCTTTGCATCTAAGGATAACAAGTTAGTTCAAAATGGTTCAAATGGCTCTGAGCACTAGGGGACTTAACATCTATGGTCATCAGTCCCCTAGAACTTAGAACTACTTAAACCTAACTAACCTAAGAACATCACACAACGCCCTAACAAGTTAGTACCTGCCATCCCGATAGCTACGTGTTAACTCAGTGCGCCACACGTAATATAACCCTACACTATGTAGAAACTAAACCATAATCAACATTTGACATAGTCAGTATACACATGTATCGGCACTCCGTTTTTTTTTATTAATGACCCCATACTCGTACCTGCAAAACTATACGGATGCGAAATAGAAGGTATGTTGACACATTTAGCAAAAATAGTTCAAATGGCTCTGAGCAATAGGGGACTTAATTTCTGACGTCATCAGTCCTCTAGAACTTAGAACTACTTAAACCTAACTAACCTAAGGACATCACACACATCCATGTTCGAGGCAGGATTCGAACCTGCGACCGTAGCGGTCGCGCGGTTCCACACTGTAGCGCCTAGAACCCCTCGGCCAGCCCGGTCGGCACACATTCATCAACTGGTCATAAAAGTAGCACTTGTAACAAGGAAACATAAGTTAAAGCACACTTAGTGTAACCTAACTGATGCTGTATTTCATTGTATTCTATTTGTGTGAACAATAATTGGTTAGGATAGTGATGCAACTACAAACAAGTAAACGAAGCATTTGCGCTACGAACGCATGGCTCAGCCGTAAGACCTACACGCAATTCACAGAGCATGCTTGACCATTACCGCTTACGGCTCGGACGTCGCTTCTTATTACGTACCCCTTTCCTTGTGGTTTCTAATACTTTACCTTTTACTTTGAGCACTTAGTAGTGTCAGAGAAGAAAATTCTGTAGCAGGAGACTCATTTTTACTTTTTCTTTCCATTTCCCCGAAAGTAATGAGTTGGCGAACGTCTTACGAATTAATTGCAAGTATCAAATGTGATGGGGAAATGAATATGCAATCGATCTGCGCAAGCTCACTGAATAAGTGGATCAGTGTTAACCGCAAAGGAAATGCACGTTTGATATATTAACATAGACCCACATTCGTTTTCCCATATTTTAATTAAAATACATAGACCAACATACTTCAATCCATAATTCAAAAGAAAAAAAGATAAGAAACAAAAACATTGATCCACACAGTTGCTCCCATGACTTAATTAAAAAACATTAACCCACTTACTGAGTGTGCTCACACAGATCGATTGGGTAGCAATAGGAAGCACAGAAATATTTCACAACATTTTCTGATATATCATGAGCTGTGGCGCTGTCCTTGGTTTGCAGATACTAGCACAGTTTAAATAGCTACGACTGAAACAAGGAGCAAATAAATTTATAATCCCGTTTTACGGCAATGTTTCGCCCGTTCTTCCGAAAGTACTACTTCGAAACACGTTGTCTGCCTGCTGGTCTCTCATTGATCCATGACTCCTTTTTTGGAATAAACAGCATATACAGTTTACACCAGTCACTAAGGCAAGGCCGATCACATCCTTCGCATCCTTAACTCAAGTGTCACACAGAACGTCACTGGTCAAAGCAATGAACAAAACGCGGTATCGAAAACATGGCTTCACCAACACGGCGTAATTTAAAACAGAAAAATCACTTATATGGGAGCTGTACCGCTCTAATTTGAACCTGTCAATGGTGAATTACTTTATTCTATCGGTCTTTACCGTCTTATTGGCTGTCTTACTTAGGTAAGTACGGTACAGCGCTATAGATCACTTTCAGATACTAATAGCACATTTTTTACGCTTACGTTAAAGTAGCCAGTTATTATTTACAATTAAGTCTCTACAGACTTACGCATTACGTAGTCATCGAAGCATCACCTTTTTTGTGTTTGAGTGGTATTACGATTAATGTTCATTACATAAATTGAGAAAAATGAATGCCGCAGGAAAATGCTTTTACAAATAATTCCTAGTACACGTATGTTGTTAATCATTGTTTACTCTCGTTACTAAGATAATAATAATAAGACCAAGGATAATATTTGAGCTCTGGCTGATTAGGAGTCTAATCAGAGTCACAGTCGAACATATACAGTCGCGACACTCCGCCTCTTTTCTGTTGCCCACTGCGATTGCAGAGCGCCAAACGGCCAGGAAGTTATACTGTTGAGTTCACCGAGATTTTGTAAAAGCGAAAGTGGATCTTAACTCTTTATATTGGTCTGTAGAATGGTTTTACAAACAGGAGCGTCTGCACCGCAATAAACTGCAGCAACAAGAAGAAGAGGGCACTATATTTGCCATTTTTAAGGTTTCTTTTCTACCCTAGTAGGTGTGAATCTCTATGTCACAGAACAGTTTATTTACGGCTTTCTTCTAACCTAAAGATATTTTATTGAGAATGTCGTGTTCCTTAAGAACAGAAAAAGTGCTAGTAAACAGCAGCACACCTGACCTTTTGCAGAAAACCGTCACATATTTGCTCAATAACTTACGTTTTCTTCGCTACACTTCCAGTCAAATCAGTTAATATGGAACAAAGGAAACTAGTATGGTATCTAATACCTACATTATTTTACGTAGCAGACAAGCTAATACAACTGCAGCTGGAGAAAAAAACCCACACAGATGTGATAATGAAAGAAAAAATAGCAATAAACTATTTCCCAAC
The DNA here is from genome assembly GCF_021461395.2 of Schistocerca americana. Taxonomy (NCBI): domain Eukaryota; kingdom Metazoa; phylum Arthropoda; class Insecta; order Orthoptera; family Acrididae; genus Schistocerca; species Schistocerca americana. The sequence goes on along the minus strand of NC_060123.1, from coordinate 433,049,480 downwards.
ACAGAAGAAACCAGTTCCACAATTGTTGCTGCATCTGAGCCACAAATGACAAGAATCATCAACACATCCGCTTTTGAAACAAAAGTAATCACATTTACAAAAATATTTGTGTGTTAAACAGTCGATGAAGCATAATACTGTGCGAAAGATTAGGTTCCATAAAAGCGTGTTACACGCCAAGGAAAGTGTCTGGCATATTACGAACAGACAAAAAAATATTGTTCTCATGCACGAAATGTGTGTTTGTATGGTCTTGTTTTCAGTAGAGTAAGCTGCAATTATACACATAATCAAAAGTATTTCTTTATAATTTTGTTGTAGCGTATGCCACTGAATCAAAGAGACTCGGTCGTTTGTACATGTATGTCATGATCATTCATGTCTTATAATAATTTAATAAGTATTTAGCTAATTAACCAGAAAAATGATTAAAAATGAACTATAATTTTACCGCTGATTTGTCGCCCCTAGGGGCGCTAGAATCACACAAATTGTCAGATGGTAACAATTTTCTCAGCAGTGAGTGATGTCACTGTATGTGTTAGACTGTGGCAGAGTGAAGCGTAAACTCATTATTTTCTGTTAACTAAACTTGTGGATTTAATAACGTTCCCACACCATCAGAATTTGCAACGCTCTATATGAACCCAATTCAAATTACAAGCGTGGCATAAACTGACACTACTGGCACGCCTAAGCAAAACAAATCACCGCTCCGCACAAGTATGTCATTCGCCACGCCAGTTCATCACAGCTCAAACCCGACGGGCGATATCGAAGTCTCAAGCTGAGCCAATTTCTATGCTGTCGTATTGCCTGCATCCTATCTTTTCTACGGCAAATCACTGTACTAGTCAAGGTAAGGCGAAAATTCTGTAGCGCAGCACCGCAATGACTTTGATTACCGCTGCATGTCGACGGAAGTTTCTGTCCTGAAACAGCCCCTATTCTTTGCAGCTCACGCACATTTTCCTTTCAGACCGCTGTAGACAGATACCACCCTTGCTTTTGATTGTTTGAAGATAATGGGAGGCATCTGATGAGAACCATGTGTCCCGCCGAAATTCATAGGGCAGGCCGTACAATTTTGCCATTCCCCTACTTATCGCTTCGCTCTACATATTACCGAAAGATTCTGTACGAATGATTTTGTTTCTGTATTCAACGTACAACGCTTAACTCCGAATTTTTTAGCCTTTTTTGCATAATGTTGCTGTTTCCCCAACCATTTCCCCTTTTACCACCTTACTCACAAATAAAGAACTCCAGAAGCAGTGAACCAATTTAACTTTTCTAGTTTTCCATAATCGCTCATTTTCAATATAAGCCTCCGCATTGGACCAATTTCTTACAACCGCGCAAAGCGGTGAGAACCTAGGGATATTTTACTGCATGCAAATTTTTAATACTTCCAGAATCGAAATTACACACGGGAGCACATTCAGTCGACAAGTTAACTACAGACGATAGTTCATCTTCTAACAGCAGCTTAACTCAGGTCGCTGGAGCAATGAAATGTACTATTCGACTGAAAAAAGGGCAGGCCAATCTGGTTTTCAAGAAAACACACATAACTGTATGCCTACATCACTGACGTTATTTCAGCGTAGAATTGTGGGGTCGTGTTTTACGATCAATTGTTACGTCCATCTTGGGCATCAGGAAACTCTTCTGTAGAAATCAATATGGATTCCGCAAACATAGATGTAGCGACATTCATCTCGCTATGATAGTCCGTGAGATACAGAGCGCCGAAGAATACGGTGTCTAGGTGAACATTGTGTTCCTCGACTTCGGTACAGCCCAGCACTGTACTTTAGGGAAGAAAGTATAGCTTGTCAGAGTAGTGGGCCAGAAGTCTGGTTCCAGCACGCGCTAGGAGATGAAGCTCCAAACGTATAGCTTGAGATCCAAGGGAGCTCTACAGGGCCGTTACTGTTTGTAATATACACGGTTAACGGGTGTAAGTCCAGATATTTCTATTGGTGACTGTGGACGGTGTGCTGAAAGGCTTTACATCAGTACATACATAGTTTATAATAGTAAAAGCCAAGATCCCTCAATGTTAAATAGTTTATTTCATCACCAGACTCGACAGTAATCAGCTGTCATCCAGAGATTCTCAGATCCCCCAGAAATATAATTATAAATGATTCAGTCGACGTTCTGAAAACACGCTCAATTACAATAACAGTTCCTCATTTGTTTGTAAAATACATAAAGCAAACTGGTATCTAGCTTTATTATTATATTTGGAGAAATTTCGTAGTATATTGATGAGATGATGTGTAATTATGTTTCTGAGAGATCTGAGGATCTGAGGCTGAACGGATAGGTACTCTCAAAAACTCAAAAACTGGTCTTGAAATAAACTGTTTCAAACCAAGCGATCTTAGCTTCCAATATTATAAATTGCAATATCAGATCGCCCCAAAAACATGTGTGAATTATATAATAATTATAGAAGGGATATTTAATAAGCAATGCAATACTTTCTTTCTGAAAACTGATTTTCTATGCTTGATTCCAATACACCATCTTATTCTTCCCTCTTTTTGCTAAAAAATCATAGTGTTCCACATAATTTCTTTCAGTATGCTGGCTTCATGCCACCTCATTGGAAGGGCCTATATACACGCATGGTACCACAGACGACGTCTTCCTGCTCCAGTAACCTCCCCATCACCCACATGCGGCTTCACGCGGAGCTCCAGAGTGCATCCTACATTTGGCCAAGCAGATGGAATTTAGGAGGTACAAGATCTGCGCTGGAGGGTGGATGAGAAGAAACAATGAAGTGTTGTGAGTTCCTCTTGGTTGCATGGCCATTTTGAATTCTTGCATTGTTATGGAGAAGGAGAATATCGTTTTCATTTTTGTGGTGATGAAGATCCTGATGTTTTCTGATGGTATCACAATACAGTTTAGAGTTGAACGTCGCAGAATGAGGGAGGACATCAAACAGAATAACCGCTTCAGAGCGCCAGGAGACCTTTGTCCTGACTTTACCCACTGCCGGTGCTGCTTTGAACTTTTTTCGGAGGAAAGATGATGTACTGCCCTCCACGGATTCCTGATTTGTTTCTAGATCGAATGGAAACAGATTCGCCTGTGGCGATGTTCCAAAAAGTTTGTCACTCTTAGTCACATAACGGTCCAGCATTTGTGCACTGATAGTCCTTCATTATGGTTTTCTGTTAGGCAGGGAGGCAATTAGTGGCACCACACCTTCGAGTATCCCAACTGTTGCATGAGAGTTCCAGCACTACCAACAGAGGCGTGCAGCTGTGTAGCGAGGTGATTGATTGTGGCCTGTCAATCTCCTCGGTTGAGAGTATCCACCCATGCTAGCAATGCAAGAGTCACGGCTGTGCTCCTAGCCGGTTAGTGGGAGATAGGACATTATTGCGATGATGACTGCCGACACGCTTTTGTTCACTGGCAGGTCTCCATAGATATCTGTAACCAATGCTGACATTCCAATAAAAGAAACCCACTGACAGTTTACTGCTTGAAATGCACCTACGTTATGGCCACTGTTTTGATGGCTGCTTATACCTCTGCGACCTATAGGAACTACACGAAACTATAGGGGCGGGAGTGGTAATATTCCTCAATGTTCCACAATAAATTCCATATTTTTTCAAAGGAAACCGGCTGTAAAAAATGTGTTGCATTGCTTACTGAACGCTCCTCGTAAAAATTACAAGTTGTCTGTTTTGAGGCTGGTTACTACCACCAAGTACAGGTGGCAAGAGCAAGCCATTAATGTCTGTTTCCCCCTGGGCAGCAGGTCGGCTGTTGAAGAGTGACCGCATGCACGCGAAACGAGTTATCTGCAAACAGGAAACATCAGTTTGTAAAATTTGTAGAAAAACTGTGTGATGCAGAAAAAAAACAACTCACTCGTTGATGTGTGGACATATTAAGGTATCACATATAAAATTATCTGGACTCAGACGAGTTACATCGTGTACATAAATGGTGTAATCGATAACGACGAAAGATCTACAAGGCTGTCTGCAGACGATGCTGGTTGTATATGGAAAGGCTGCAACACCAGGAAACTGTATCTAAATGCAGGAAAATTGCAAAGGATTGACGATTGGTATAACTGACTCTATCATACACGAATGTAATGGGTAGTTCAAGATATCCATTACTTTTCTATTGCACCACTAGCGATAAGTCACTAGACACAAGAAGAACCGCAAGAATACCTGAGAATAGCGAGCAGATGACAAGCTGAGGTCTGTTGGAGCAACCTGAAGAGAACGTTAACTCATCCGTGAAGATGTGGCTTTCAAAACATTATAATGATCATTTCCTGTGTATCGCCCATCAAATATTCGAAATGGCTCTAAGTACTATGAGATTTAACATCTGACGCCATCAGTCCCCTAGACTTAGAATTACTTAAACCTAACTAACCTAAGGACATCACCCACATCCATGCCCGACGCAGGTTTCGAACCTGCGACCGTAGCAGCCGCGTGGTTCCTGACTTAAGCGCCTAGAATCGCTCGACCACAGCGGCCGGCTATCAATATTATAAAACTACCAGTTGCTAGAGAAGAGAAAGAAGATGCAGTGAAGAGCGACGCGTTTTGTCGGTAAGCGCGAGATTTAACTGAAATACTTAGTAAACTGAAGTGGCAGACATTATAACAGAGTCATTCTGTGTCACAGAGAGGTTTTCTGTTGAAATTCTGAGAGCATACATTGGAAGAACATATTTTTTCAAATAGAAGCGTCACAAAAATACGAAAAATTTAGAGTAATCAGGTTTGTCGAAATGCCTTCTTCCCATGCACTATTCGAGAATGGAACAAAGAAAGAGAGAAGTGATAGATATACCACACACGCCTCACACGGAAGCGTGGCTTACAGAGGATAGATGTAGCGGCAGATGGTTCGTTCAAGTTTATTTGAATTCCCGCATTTTACAAAGAGCAGACGAATGGTCAGATGACGTGGGCTCAGAAAGCCAGTGGCACGAAGTTTTGTTTAATGAATGTTACCTGGTGATGCCCAAATTTATCTTCCATACTTCAACTGTAGAATAAAATGTAAAAAAATATAGTGAATCATCAAGTGATAAAAATCACATATATAAGAATAATGCTATTAACTGATAATATTCTCTGTATTGATTAGTTAACTAATTTCAATGATACATAATTAAACACACGACACCGTACTACTTTTATAGGTTCAGTTCGTCACAAAACAATCCCAACAGTCCGAGAGTATAAAACACCTCAGCAGTGGCCTTCACTACTAGTTCTCGCAATTGCTTGGTTGACTAACACGCTTAAAACGACACCATATACGTAAATAATCGTAACAGAAAATGTGAATAATTATTGAACAAGAAATGAAATACAGGTTTCTAAAAACAAGGACGTGGTGCCTCCGAATTTTTGACGTGAAAACTCTTAAAGCTTTTTAAATAAAACAAATGTTATTAACATTCTGCGTCTTCATTCTTCATTTTCTACGTCTGCCGCTAGAGGTCTCCGAATTGTAGTGAGTTAAATGGCATTGTGTAACGGGACTACAACTGTCCGTGGGAAATAGCCTGCTGTAATCGATCTTCGAATTCCAAGAGTACGTTCAAACAAGAACACCCTCTCTTTCAGCATGGGAATGCCATACCACACGCAACCGCTGCGACTTCTGCATCAATTTGACGCCTTGGCTTCACTGTCATCGATCATCCTGCATACAGTCCCCACTTGGCACCATCCGATTTTCATGTGTTTCCATAACTCAAAGAAAACCTTCGACATCCCCATTTTGTGTAGTGACGAAGCGGTGCAAGCAGAGGTGATGTGACTCGGTGAACAGACGAAACATTCTACAGTGACGGTATCAAAAAACTGATCTCTCTTTGGGAGAAATGTGGTTCAAATGGCTCTGAGCACTATGGGACTTAACATCGGAGGTCATCAGTCCCCTTGAACTTAGAACTACTTAAACCGAACTAACCTAAGGACATCGCACACATCCATGCCCGAGGCAGAATTCGAACCTGCGACCGTAGCGGTCGCGCTGTTCCAGACTGAAGCGACTAGAACCGCTCGCCTACAACGGCCGGCTGGAGAAATGTGTTAAGAAATAAATGTATATACATGAAGAACAAAGATGTAAAATATTAGTAACGTTTTATTTAAAAATATATAAGAATATTCCCATGAGAAATACTCAAGCACTGCTTTTCAGCACTCTCTTGTACGAATTAGAAATGCCTTCTATTACGAGGGCAGTTCAATAAGTAATGCAACACATTTTTTTTCTGAATCAGGGGTTGTTTTATTCAGCATTGAAATACACCAGGTTATTCCCCAATCTTTTAGCTACACAACACTATTTTTCAACGTAATATCCATTCAATGCTACGGCCTTACGCCACCTTGAAATGAGGGCCTGTATGCCTGCACGGTACCATTCCGTTGGTCGATGTCGGAGCCAACGTCGTACTGCATGAATAACTTCTTCATCATCCGCGTAGTGCCTCCCACGGATTGCGTCCTTCATTGGGCCAAACATATGGAAATCCGACGGTGCGAGATCGGGGCTGTAGGGTGCATGAGGAAGAACAGTCCACTGAAGTTTTGTGAGCTCCTCTCGGGTGCGAAGACTTGTGTGAGGTCTTGCGTTGTCATGAAGAAGGAGAAGTTCGTTCAGATTTTTGTGCCTACGAACACGCTGAAGTCGTTTCTTCAATTTCTGAAGAGTAGCACAATACACTTCAGAGTTGATCGTTTGACCATGGGGAAGGACATCGAACAGAATAACCCCTTCAGCGTCCCAGAAAACTGTAACCATGACTTTACCGGCTGAGGGTATGGCTTTAAACTTTTTCTTGGTAGGGGAGTGGGTGTGGCGCCACTCCATTGATTGCCGTTTTGTTTCAGGTTCGAAGTGATGAACCCATGTTTCATCGCCTGTAACAAGAAATTGTCACCCTCAGCCACACGACGAGCAAGCAATTCCGCACAGATGGTTCTCCTTTGCTCTTCATGGTGTTCGGTTAGACAACGAGGGACCCAGCGGGAACAAACCTTTGAATATCCCAACTGGTGAACAATTGTGACAGCACTACCAACAGAGATGTCAAGTTGAGCACTGAGTTGTTTGATGGTGATCCGTCGATCATCTCGAACGAGTGTGTTCGCACGCTCCGCCATTGCAGGAGTCACAGCTGTGCACTGCCGGCCCGCACGCGGGAGATCAGACAGTCTTGTTTGACCTTGCGGCGATGATGACACACGCTTTGCCCAACGACTCACCGTGCTTTTGTCCACTGCCAGATCACCGTAGACATTCTGCAAGCGCCTATGAATATCTGAGATGCCCTGGTTTTCCGCCAAAACAAACTCGATCACTGCCCATTGTTTGCAACGCACATCCGTTACAGACGCCATTTGAACAGCTCCGTACAGCACTGCCACCTGTCGGAAGTCAATGAAACTATACGAGACGAAGCGGGAATGTTTGAAAATATTCCACAAGAAATTTTCGGTTTTTTCAACCAAAATTGGCCGAGAAAAAAAATGTGTTGCATTACTTATTGAACTGCCCTCGTACTTTTACCTCACTTTAATCTTCCAATAAATTCTATCCTATCTCACCACGGTTAATTGCATACCTACTAAGCGTCTATATCGCTGATATACAGGCTGTTGGCATAAAACATGTAACTAACGACAGCAGTCGAGAATGGCACCCCGCTCTTTGCAGTCCCAGTGGCAGACAGCGTGAATACCAGACACTGAAATCTCGTACATAGAATTACATAAATGAGAAATGAAATTTAAGGAGAGAAATGATATATGGGATCCATTAGCTGATGTTCTTTAAGAATCAAGCACTTGATGCAAATGTGTTTATGCGAACAGAAAACACAGAAATATGATTCACATATTACACACTCCGATGTGACAAAAATGGGTGTGCGAAGCGAGAAGCATCTAGAATCGTTTGAAAGTATTTGCGCGATGACAGACGCCGAGTAGAGTGGATGCGCCAGTAGCGATGGCAGCAGCAGCATTTGCCTGAGACACAGTAATTTAGTTCAGTTTCTGTTTTTTTTCACGAGATTCTGCAATGAAGTTATCTATACCTGTGTAGTTTTCTGTGTAGACTAGAGATCTGCAAATTAACCGAAGTTTTTGTTTTTGCGTAAATCTTGGTGCATATCCCTGTGTAAGGTGGCACACTAGTGTAATTTTCCCCCCGCCACGAGCCCCACGTCACGCCACTAAGTTCAAATCTCGTGCTGGTACAGGGCAAACAGTTTCGATCATTGCATTCTAGTTTGCATACCTATTTCGTGCAATAGCTTTATCGGTAAGCAGTGTTTCTAGTAACAGGTAGCTGGAGATACGTCCACTTCAGTAGAGAAATTTTTTTTCTGTTCAAGAGCTTGCTGTCTCAGGGTGTAGCTAGAAATTTTCACAGCAGTTTTTAGTGTTTCTTTATTCTCATCTTTTTTATTTACACATATTCCAAATTCAGTAGCGCCATTTCAGATCTTCTATGTTTTTTACACACTACGATATGGCTAGTTAACGTGATTGTTGTGAGTGGACACAAGGAAAATTGGCTGCTGTCCGCGAACAGCTGCAAAGCTGCTTTGACTATCGTCGTCATGCTTCTGGCTAATGCTGAAAGTTGCGGCGAAGTCGGAGTTCTGGTGACGACACCTGCGAGACCTTTGGTGCCGTCCGAATCTCCTGTTAACCTGGGTGTCGCTGCATCTTCTGATGCGCAACGTCTTACCAGTCCGACCTCATTCGAGGGCGGTTGGCAGACGGTGGTGGGTTAGCGTGTCACTTTAAGGAAGGCGAAGGAGGGGGCAGGTCGCGTGGGTGGCTCCCAACGCCTTAGCAGTTGGTACGGGGTGCTACCCAATGTTGATGTCAACTCTGAGCCATCACGGGATGCTTCTCATGTTGGGACAAGCGACCAATGCAGGAGGTACTTATGCTTTGATTTGGAGAACCAATGTTAGGCGGGTAATGGAGCCCCTCAGGGAAATATCAGGCAAGGCCTGAAAGAATGTCAGTTTGAACTCGGTATGTTTGCCGGTGGGTCACGACGGTGCTCTTGAGGAGATCCTGCCGGCACTTTTAAGGGCACTGGGTGCAACCGGCTGCATGCAGTGGCACATGTCAGCATGAATGCCGCCTGTCACTTGGATTCTGAGAACACCCTCGACTCCTTTCGTCTCACACAGGGTGTAGGCCACCGTGTCCATCTGTAGCATGTAGGATGTTCATGGTCCTCTGGTTTAGACATGGTGGAAGGTCTAACAACTAGGCTCACACGTCTCCGCGTCGGAATCAGATGCGAATTTCTCTACTACCGCTATTGGGTGCAGAACTGTAGGGTTCCTCTTAATAGGTTAGGGGTCTACTACACGCAGGCTTCTAGAGCAGAGGAGTACTTGGTGCCTGCACATGGGCCTTCTTTAGGTTAGATGAACCCTCTATCAAAACGGTCCTTGGGGTGAGGGCATCATCCACTCATTTCGGCGGATGGTAGAAAGATATTTTTGCTTAGCAAGAATGACAGGGTACAAATTGCAGAGAAACTGAAGAGTCAGCATTAAATATTCGTTGATAAATACGGAGATGTCGAGAACAAATGGAAAAAATTCAAAAGCATCCTGCAATATGCCCTAAACTGTATGTTTGGAGTAAGGTCCTAAGGGATGGGGCGGACTTGATATGATTTAATAGCTGTGTTAGAAAACTGCTTCGGAAATAAAGAGACATTCATATCATATTTAAGGGAAATAAAAACTAGCCGAAAAACAAAAGCTGAACGAAGTGAAAATGAGAAAGGATTGGTCGTGCGAAGAATCATGTATTCATTCACACAATGACCACACTGGCACCAAAACGGAAGATAACAGAGAAAAGGCTGAAATACTGAATTTCGTCTTTCGAAGTTGTTACACCGTGGAACATAGTAAAACGATCCCTCCCTTCAATCGTAGTAGGAATTTAGAAATGGCAGATCTTGAGGTAATCGATTGCGGAATAGAAAATCAACTACAATCGCTGCGGAAAGGCGTCAGTACCAGATGAGATACCTATAACAGTCTACGAAGATCATGTGAAAGAACTTACTCCGCTTCTAGCAGTAAATTAGCGTAGATCGCTTGAGCATCGAAAGATATCTAGTGACTGGAAGAAAGTACAGGTCATTCCCGTTTTTAAGAAGGGCTATCGGACAGATGCACACAATTATATACCTATACCGTTGACGTCAATATGTTGTAGAATTATTGAACATGTTTTATACTTAAGAATTATGACTTTTTGGGTGAATGAAAATTTCCTCAGTGACAATGATCAAGGACACCTGAAACAGAGCTCCTGCGAAACTCATCTCGCTTTGTTCCTCCATGCGATCCACAGTGCCGAAGACAATGTGACTCAGGTTGATGGCATGTTCCTTGACTTCAGGAAGGCATTTGAGACCGTCCCGCACTGCCATTTGGTGAAAAAAGAAGAGCTTATCAAGTATAGGAGCAGATTTACGACTGCATTCAAGACTCCCTTGCAGACAGAACTCAACATGTCATTCTTAACGGAACAAAATCGTCAGATGTAATGTAATTCCAGGAGTACGCAAAGGAATGCTGAAAGGACCGTTACTGTTTACAGAATACATAAATGATCGAATAGAGAGCGTTGGATTCTCTTTAGGGCAGTTCGCATGTGATGCGGTAGTCTGTAACAAAGTAACAACGCCAGAAGATAATAATGATAAGCAGAATAACCTCCAGTGAACTGATGGACAGAGCAATCTCAGGATGTTGACACCGAACGTGAATAAATGTAACATACTGTACATACATAGGAAAAGAAATTCCTACTGTACGCCTACACTCGAAACAGTGTGTTCTGTAGCGACGTTAAGAGGAATGACCACATAAAACAAACAGTGGGGGAAGCAAATGCCAGGCTCAGATTCATAGAAAGAATCTCAAGAAAATATAATTCGACCACCAAGGAAGTAGCTTATAAGCCGCTTTGTCGACCGATTCTTGAGTACTGCTCATCTATCTGGGGTCCCTACCACTTAGGACCGATAGAAGAGATAGACAAGATCCAATATCCAATGAACTTCACTGTGTTTCGTCACGGGATTGCTTAACCAGCGCGACGACTCTACATTGATGCTAAACGAACTCAATTGGCAGACGTTAGAACAGAGGCGGTTTGCATCATGGAGAGATATACCATTGAAACATCGAGACAGCACTTTCCGGGAAGAATCAGACAACATATTACTTCCCCCCCCCCCCCCCCCCCCATGCATCTCGCTTAATGACTACGTGGAGAAAATTCCAGGAATTAGAGCCAATTCTGAGGCTTACGGATAATAATTCTTTCCACGCAGTTAATGCTTGTGGTAAGGGTTGGAGGGCTCAGTTAGAGGTTGAAAAGTAACCTCTGCCATACACCATTAGGTGGCTTGGGGAGTATGACGTAGATGTACATGAGAGTCGACATGTATTTCACGAGCTTCCCTGTCACGCTTCATGACGCTCTGTTCCCACTAGCGGCACACGACTCGGTGTGAGCACAGTGACTCGTCTCAGCGTAGCAGAGACAGTTGAGATGCGAGTTCAACAGGCCCCCAGCAGGTCACAGCGAACAGTTCAGGTCTTAATCTCGTGAAATCCTGATAGCACTACATGTACAAAGTATTGCTCGCGTGCTAAATGGAACACACTACATAAAATTCTAGAAGTCTCGCTGGATAACAAGTTACAAGAAGCCAACACTAAGATATGCTGATATTCAGACCACTTCCTTTTACCTTTGGGAAAACATCTTAGTCAGCTAACCTAAAGAGAAGGATATTGTTATATTTAATATATATTCACTGCGTCTTCTTATGGTACTACCAGCACACCCTCTATTCTTTGAAAAATGGAAGTGCCATTTACAAAACAACGTCAGATTGATGATTACTTTACTAATGATTTCATGAGTTTAATAACTGAATTCAAGCAGTTAAGTGAGAAAGAGTTTCTGAAATTAAAATTTCTTGGAAGCAGCAATATGTTCTCATTATGAAGCACTGAATGAAAATAGCCTGATAATTTGCGCCCCATTTTAAACAAAAGGCATGTTTATGACATTGTATCTCCCGAAGTATATGTATGATATAATTTTTCAGGTACATTCTGTGGTATATGTAGATACTGTTTCATAAATGTGTTGGCTTCAGTAGTAAAGAAGTAATAAATCAAAGCGCCATACCTGGAGCTAATTTGTAAAATCTAAATTCTTTTACGTACACTGCAGTCCATACAGAGTGAGGAAAATTATTCATAATAAAGTTGTTGAGAATGAGGCCCACAGGAGTCGCAAATCCAAAGGCCGACTGTACATTTCGCACCTCAATAGATTCGTGGAACGGATGACAACCACTTTCGTAATTCTGGGCTAGTGTGGATTGAAGAAGGAGACGAATTTTTGTGGACGACTTGTGGATGGTGTTTAAATAGTTGAGGCAGCATTGGTAGGTAATGAGTGCATTGGATGAGGAGTTGGGTGAGTCTGCCTTGTAAGGACGATTTGCGTGTTGCAGTTAATATTGGATGCCAGTAGTGCGATGCATTGCGCGATTATAGCTGTTAGCCATGGAGTGCCCAGGTTTTAGTTTTAGCCAGACGCGATGGAACGCCGTGCCAATGAGGCTTGACAATCTGAAATACACCTGTAGTATTACGCAGCAAGCGGCTGTATAATAAAATGCCACATTACGTATAGGTACACGAAATCAATAAGCCGACATTGCAGGACTTGCTTCACTGTTTTGTATGTACTGTTCGAAGGTGGTGCGATAGACACCATCTGGAAGTCCACTTTTTTGATGTTAAAAGAGTTATACAGCAATACGAATACCACCCGTGGATGCAATGATTTGATGAGGAACACCTCAATGTAAAAAATGGAGGTAATATGAGCTCACATAAGCAGGTATGGGAGCTACAATTTGCAACTGTAATGAAGATCATGATAAAGGCTTATGCTTTGTTATAGTATCAACGTTACGCTCATGTATCTTTGTGTGTTTCAGAAAAGTGACACGAGACGCAGATCAAAGAGAATACATTTGCTCAGGGGTAATAAAAAAACAACGCATCAGAAATGAGAGAGAGAGAGAGAGAGAGAGATAGAGAGGGAGAGAGGGGGGAGGGAGACGGAGAGAGAGAGGGAGAGAGAAGGAGAGAGAGAGAGAGAGATAGATAGAGAGGGAGAGAGGGGGGAGGGAGACGGAGAGAGAGAGGGAGAGAGAAGGAGAGAGAGAGAGGGAGAAAGAGAGGGAGGGAGAGAGAGGAGTGTGGAGGGATAGACAGAGAGAGTGGAAGGCCCTTCATGATAATGAGGAAGTATGCTGGTGCAAAGTACCGCCTAAATGGTTAGCTGTAGGATGCGCCAATAATTTACGTATAGTGAATGCTCAAAATATGTGCACGAACTTCCGTTTAACATCCGACCTCCTAACTCGCAGCTGCATGTGGTCTTCGTTAACTAGGTATCTGCTAACTCTATCAACTCCCCTAGTTTGTCATCTTTCCTCCAGTGAATCTCATCAGTAAGAGTTATAATAGTTTAATTAATATAGAGCCAATATTATATTGGCTCATTAAATGTTTTCTTCCATTATTTAAGATGTCCAGAAGGCTAAGACTAGATGTTTCAATTGTGAAGACCCTGGATTCCAGTCACGTTTGAATAGTAATAAACAGTTTATTTTTATAATTTTTGAAGGCCTAAAATAAAATTAAATAAAAAATATTATGACGGTAAAGAGCCGTGTTTGTTATTTGCATTAAACAAGATAATCGTCTGTAATGGATTTACATATATTTCATTTCTCATATATTTCCAAGTACTGGTGTTTCAGGGATTTGCAAGTAATATGAGTTATCCGACCTGAACGCAAAGATGAGACGAATGTCTGAACGGAAAAACACACTCTGTTTTCACTGAAGAGCCAAAGAAACTGGTACACCTGCCCAATATCGTGTAGGGCCCCCGCGAGCTCGCACTAGTGTCGAAACACGACGTGGCATGGACTCGACTAATCTCTGACGAAGTCCTGAAGAAAACTGACACCATGAATGCAACATGGCTGCCCTTAAATCCGCAAGAGTATGAGTGGGTGGAGATCTGTTCTGAACAGCACTTTGCAAGGCATTCCAGATATGCTCAGTAATGTTCATCTCTGGGCCGTTTGGTGGCCAGCGGAAGCTTTCTTACTCATAAGAGAATTACTGGAGCAACTATGTAGCAATTATAGACGTGTGGGGTGTCGCATTGTCCTGCTGCAATTTCCCAAATTCGTCGGAATGTGCAATGGACATAAATGGATGCAGGTGATCAGACAGGATGCTTAAGCGCGTGTCACCTGCCAGAGTCGTATGTAGACGAATCATGGGTGCCATATCACTCCAACTGTACACGCCCCACACCATTACAGAGCCTCCCCCTGCTGACATGCAGTGTCCATGGATTCGTGAGGTTTTCTTGACATCCATAAATGTCCATCTGCTCAATAGAATTTGAAACGAGACTACCCCGACCAGGCAACATGTCTCCAGCCATCAACAGTTCAGTGTCGATGCTGACGGCTTCACGCGAGGATTTGTGTCGTGCAGTCATCAAAGGTATACCAGAGGACCTTCGGCCGCGAAAGCCCATGTCGATGATGTTTAGTTGAAAGGTTCGGACGCTGACACTTGTTGATGACCCAGCACTGAAATATGCAGCAGTTTGCGAAAGTGTTGCACTTCTGTAACATTGAACGATTCTCTTCATTTGTCGCTAGTTCCGTTCGAGCAGGATCTTTTTCCGCCTGCAGCGATGTCGGAGATGTGCTATTTAACCGGATTCCTGATATTCACAGTACACTCGTCAAGTGGTCGTACAGGAGAATCCCACTTGATTGCCACCTCGGAGATGCTGTGACCCATCGCTTGTGCGCCGACATAGCACCACTTTCAAACTCACTTAAATCTTGATAACCTTTTATTGCACAAGCAGTAACCGATCTAACAACTGCCCCAGACACTTGTCTCATATAGGCGTCTTCGACCTCAGCGCCGTATCCTGCCTGTTTACATATCTTTGTATTTGAAAACGCATGCCTATACCAGCTTCTTTGGCGTATGTGCCTCACCTCAACTTGCTGGAGAGAGCCACATATCTGTCGACCCGTGCCTGCTGCTCCTTGAGGTAGCAGCTGACCCCTGTGAGACTGGTTCCTCGCCACGAGTGGCAACTCACTCCACTAGACTTGAGACCCTACCACAATTGCTTATGGCATGCTCGAACAATTTACGACAGCCTCATGCCAACCAACTGTCAGACAACGAGGTGATGCTGCAGAGGTCGTCCATCCGTGGCGGTGGTTATAACTGAGTTAATGATTTGCTGTTATAATATGATGAGTGTGAATGGAGTAATTAATTGTAGATTGATTTGAGTATTTGTGGATCTTGACAGCAAGCCATGCACGTGTGTGAGGCCATCAAGGCACTGCCTTCTTTCACGAGTACTGTAAGAACATTCAGAATGTGTGTAATATTGAATATCCGGTGTTTCTTCTTACTGTTATGTTTTTCCACAAATAAATTTACCGTTTCACCAGTCCGTGAAAGCAAATGTGAGGAGGCTTGCAAATAAATGTGCGTGTGTATTTGCTCGGTGTTTACTTTGGAACCAGTCTTACCCTTTTAATCCAAGGCATGATACTCATCAGATGATGAGCTTGTG
The DNA here is from genome assembly GCF_021461395.2 of Schistocerca americana. Taxonomy (NCBI): domain Eukaryota; kingdom Metazoa; phylum Arthropoda; class Insecta; order Orthoptera; family Acrididae; genus Schistocerca; species Schistocerca americana. Next base: position 433,033,665 of record NC_060123.1, on the reverse strand, counting down.
AAATAAGAAGCAAATATGATGCCCATGTCCCAGTTAAAATGTCTTTGAAAAACTTGGGCTACAGGTGAATCTCAGCACAATTTCATCAGAATCGGATACAGTTACACAATACTTTTTATAATGTCATATGAACATCCTCATGGTCTGCATAATAACTGCAGATGATAGTATTACCAGTGACTGAGAGTAACTGCACAGCTAATTTAACTCTTCCCTTTTATTTCTTTTATTACACTGAAGACCTGTCATTTTCTGCAGCCATGGCGAGCTTTTCCTAGCTGGCTCACAACAAAGGAGTTTACGTAAAGGCACAAGGAGAGAAGTAAAATCGTTCAGTGTTGAAAGCTGCTTTTGAAAGCAGGGAACGAATGCTGAATCGCTTCGTCTCAACCCCCACAATCGGCGATTGAGGGAGCGGCTATCTACCTAAAAAAACGCTCTTTCTTGGGTCACTGGATGGAATCCTTTTAGGAAAGATAGAAATCTAAGCCAGGTGCAGCTTTCAGTGAAGGTACACCATTAGAACAACCGTTTTTCTCAGGAGCCATGCTACGCAGGAATGTTTGTTTAAAATACTTGTAACCAATTTTCTGACTGGAGAGTACGTGCTTTCTTGTGTGTTCCTACGTGTAAGCCCTTCAATTCATCAGCTTCGGAATCCTGTCATAGACTGGGAGAAGTTTTCTGCCTTCCTCCCTACACCTTCGAATCATCGATTAATGATAACAAATCCGAAGGAGTGTGCGTTTGTTTAATTTATCAACAAAATTATTAATGATTGGAACTCGAGGCGTCCGTTGCAATTTGCCAGTGAGATTCCTACAGCTGGTCGATAGAACCGAGTTTCAGGTCGTTAAAGCAGAGAACACTTGTTGCTGGCAGACGGAATAGTAAGTCCTTGTCTACAGGCGATTGAGAAGACAAGACTTGCTGCCAGGCGACACTAGCCCCCGCATGAGAGGATGTCTCCATTTTAGTACTGAGTGCAGCGGGCAAATCATACCGTATTCATGTTGTACGAGATAATTAGCTTTGAACAGAATCACCAAGTCTACGGCGACACGATGCTAGTTAACTTTCATGAGGGCCTCACTGCAAAATTTTAACATTTTTAGCCATGCAGTTGCTTGTATCATGCACTTTAACGAATCTGCTGGTGTTCGTTCATATTTTTCTAGTTTTTCCCCTTAAACCACTACCCATTCTTGAAGTATTCACGACTTATTCTTTTGATTATACTTTTATTGTGCTCACTCACCTAAGGCAAATACTACCCTTCGTCTATTTATTTCGTGTTCAGTTGCTTAACTCAGTGAGTAATTCATATGTTGATGCTTCATGGTAAGTGATTGCTTATTTGCATTACAGATAAAGAGCCCCTCTCTGTAATATATCTGTGTGTGGTGTGATACCTGTACAGGCACAACAGTATTTCTTATTTACTTTCTAGTTTAAATGTAATTTATTTCTTTTTGAAAAAGATATAATATGGAATATGTTGTCTGGCTTTAGATTGTAAAATCATAAAAAATGGTATCAGTTACAATTCAGTCGAGTAGAGTGAATGAAACGAACCATCTTTGTCAAATTAATATTCTTCTTTTTGCTGACATTCTTCACCTGCCACCTTCCTCTTCACCTTTTCTCCTCAAGCGCATGGTGCGTTAAGATCTATGTGTCATTATAAATGTATTATTCCAAATAATAGCCTATTTTACACGAGTAATGAGTTTATTTTTATTATTTCTTAATATTAATTTCTCTATTTTATTATAAACAAGGTATCAAGTGGAAAAATGGATGAGTGTTTTATAAACCTCAGGACAAGCAGTTAAGTATTCATATATGTTTTCTGGGGTATTATCTATTTCACCACCCCATTATATTATTTTAACCGTATTTTCAGACTAATAAGGATATTCATTTAGTGTAATTTTAGTCCTTTTCTCTGAAGGGCAAGGGATGGCTTGTAGGCGTATATACTTCATTTATCACTCAAAAGTATTTGACAACGTTACCCAACAATAAAAGGTAAACCTTTGCAATGTATACATATAACTATATAGCTGTCATCAACCCAAAAGGTGGTTCGAACTGGTTCAGTTGCCAGTTGCTTGTGTGTGTGTGTGTGTGTGTGTGTGTGTGTGTGTGTGCGAGCGCGCGTATGTGTGTCTGTCATCTGTTGTAGACGAAGGCCTTAATGGCCGAAAATTTTTATTATAGCAACTTTATTTTCATAATACTGCTAAACACGGAAAAACTTAAGCTTGAATTCCTTTCGTGTAATGATTTCCGTAGTAGAGTGGTAACTGAGTGGCAAGGATGAAGTATGTAGAAACGTGTGTTAAAGTTGCTGCACTCTGGCAAATCCAGGACATTTTTCTTGAGGGAAATTTCATCTTAATCAAACGTGGCAGCCATTCAGTCAGAGCATATGATGATGAAAGTGATAAAACTGTCATCTCTATAATCATGGTACCTTGAGCACCCTTTTCACTACCACTTGTACTTGTAATTGAGTGTCAACACCGTCTGTTTTGACCTGAACGTGCACTTATGCCGTCAGAAACAGAAAGATGTAACAAATATACTTTTAGGAAAGAGTAGTCACTCTTCGTAGTAACTCATTTAACTAACTACTATGAACAAGGGGAACCAACCGCCAAAGGGTGAAAAAGACGAGAGCATTGTCGACACGCAGTTAAGATAACGTTGCCCTCTCTTCCAGTTTATGTAACGCGGCACTGCCACGGGAGTCCAAAACGCTTAACATGGATATAAAAACTTGTGAGGGCACCAAACGAATACCTAAGTGGACTCTTGCAACAAATGATATGCAACTGCTAAATGTAGACGACATGTACGAGGACGTATAGAGCTTTCCAACCGCAGTGAGATGCCTGGCAAATACAACGTAATAATCCGGAAATGGAACTAAAAAAAACTTTGTGTGTATCAACCGAAACACACTGAGCAGAGATTAATAACGCTAAAGCAAATTCAATAAGGTAAGGAAAGGTGGGAATAACTTAATTTAAGTACCCTTACTAAAGAATATCGAAAATGTGAAAAATGGATCATTAGTGGCATTCACGCACACTCAGTAGATTTATCGCTTGGTCATGTAACGTCGAATTTTGAACCTTTCAGACCAAGAAATTACTAAAAACCGTAGTTGCCTACACATCCGATCTGTAATTGCATAAGAATAAAAAAGCCTACATGTCAACCACAGTGGTATATAGAAAAATGTTACGGCTGGTCAAGCCCTAATTCTCCTGTTCCCTCTCCATAGCGAACCTAACTTACTGTCCTATCTCCAGCTTATCCGTTCAAAGGAGACGTACTACAATAAATTGCCGACAGCGAAGTGTTTCAGTCTCATCATAAAAGTACCGCTAACATTTCATTCTGGAAAATCCACCAAGAGTTTTTAACGTTAATAATGTGCAGTGGACTGTTTCAGTAACTAATAAACGTGCCAATGCTATCATTTCAAATCTACTATGCGTTTTAGTGGCTAAGTGTCAAATTACAAATCACGACAGTCCAAGCCCTAATCCGGGGTTGCTCCACTTACTTTTTTACACGTATCTGTTGTTACAAGTTCGACAATGATTTGTTAATGTGAGTAATGCTAGGTCAGACCACGTCTCGTATTCCGTGTTAAACTACAGGGCCTCTTACAAAGACTAGCTAAAAGAGTTGAGAGGTCGGAGAAACCAACGGGACCATGGCTAGAAAATTACTGTGGTGTTCGAACAATCTTCCTGGTTGATGTCAGATTTATCGTTGTATGTATACATTACATGGATTTCAGTTGGTTAACATTATTAAATACTTGTTCAGAAGAGATCTCCAGCCACTCAAACTCTTACTGATTTATGGACATCTAGGCTGGATTTATGGAGTCAGTTTCCTCTAGCACTTCTTCAGAGAACAGTCGAGTTCATGCCATGTCGTGTTTCGAAACTTCAGCGGGTATTAGGCAGGTGTACAAGTTTTTTTGTCCCTTCAGTGTACATAGTGTGTGTTTTTCCATTCAGAACATCCCCCTCATCATTGCGTCCTGGTCGGTGCCTCACGTTACTTGTAAAGCCCTGAAACACCAGTACTTGACAATATTTGACAAATAAAATATACGTAAAAACATTACATAACATTATCTTGTTTAATGCAACTAACAAATACTGCTGTATGGTGTCATATTTTTTGTATTTTCTGTTGTTTTAGGCCTTCAAAAATTATAAAAATTAACTGTTTATTGCTATTCAAACGTGACTGAAATCGAAGGCCTTTACAATTGAAACATCTAGGCTTGGCGTTCTCGACCTCTTAAACGATGAAAGAAAACATTTAACGAGCAAAAATAATATTGGCTCTATATTAATTAAACTATTATGACTATTACTGATGAGGTTCACTGGAAGAAAGATGACAAATTAGGGGAGCTAATAGCAGTTAGCAGACACGCAGATAACGAAGATCACGTCTAGTTGGTAGTTAGTTTTCGAAGGTATGAACGGATGCTAAACGGAAGTTCGTGAACATATTTTGTGCATTCACTATATGTAAATATGTAAATTATTGGCGCGCCCTATAACTAACTATTGAGGCGGTACTCTGCACTACCATTCTTCCTCATTATCTTGATGGACCTTCCACTCTCTCTCTCTCTCCCTCCCACCATCCTCTCTCTCTCTTTTCTGATGCGTTCTTTTTTTATTGTCCTTGAGCAAAAATATTCTCTTTGATCTGCGTCTCGTATCACTTTTCTGAAACACACAAGGGTACATGAGCATAAGGTTGATACTATAACAAAGCATAAGCCTTTATCTTGATATTCATTACAATTGCAAAATATTTACGTATTGTAGTTACCATACCTGCATATGTGAGCTCATGTTACCTCCATTTTTTGCATTTAGGTGTTATTCACCAAATCATTGCTTCCACGGGCGGTATTCGTATTGCTATAAAAGTCTTTTAACACCACAAAAGTGGACTTCCAGCGGATGACAGTCGCATCACCTGTGAACAGTACACACAACATAGTGAAGCAAGTCCTGCATCTTCGGTTTTTTGATCTCATGTACCTATACCTGAGGTGGCATGTTATTATATAGCCGCTTGATGCGTAATACTACAGGTGTATTTCACACTAACAACACTCATTGGCACGGCGCTCCATCTTGTCTGGCTAAACCTAATTACCACGGGCACTACATAGCTACCGGTTATAATCGTGCGTTGCGTCTCGCTACTGGCATCAAATATTAACTACAACACGCAAATCGTCCTTATAAGGCAGACTCATCCAAAGTACTCATTATTTTCCAATACTGCTTCAACTATTTAAACACCATCCACAAGTCGTCCACATACATTGGGCTCCTTCTTCTTCATTCTGCGCTAGCCCAGAATTATGAAAGTCATCCATTCAACGAATCTCTTGAGTTGCGCAGTGTACAGTCGACCTTTCGATTTCGGACGACTGTTGGTCTCACTCTCAGCAACGTTATTATGAATAATTTTCCTCGCTCTGTACGGACTACTGTGTACGTAAAAGAACTTATATTTTACAAATGTGCATCAGATGTGACGTTTTGATTTATTATTTCTTTACTACCGAAGCCAACACATTTATGAGACAGTATCCACATATACCACTGAATGTACCTGAGAAATTATATCATGCATATAGTTCGGGACATACAACGTCATGAACACGCTTTTTGCTTAAAATGGGGCGCAAATTACCATGCTACTTTCATCCAGTGCTTCATTATGAGTGCATATAGCAGCTTCCAAGAGATTTTGAGCGTAATATCAATCCTTTCATAAACTTTTTCTCACTTGCCTTCTTGAACTCAAATATATAACTCATGAATTCATTGGAAACGTAATCATCAATCTGCTATTTTTCAAAGCATCGAGGGTGTGCTGGTAGTACCATAAGAAAACACAGTGAATCTATGTTCCTTGTCTTTAGGTTAGAAGAATAAGATATTTTCCCAAAGGCAAAAAGAAGTAATCTGGACATCTGGCTATCTTAGTGTTGGCTTCTTGTAACTTGTTATCCAGCGATACTTCTGGAATTTTACGCAGTGTGTTCCATTTAGAGTGTTAGCAGCACTGTGTACATATAGTGCTATCAGGGTTTCACAAGACTAAGACTTGAACTGTTCACTGTGACCAGCTAGGGGCCTGTTGAACTCTCATCTGAATTGTATCTGCTAAGCTAGTGGGAACACAGCGTCATGTAGAGGAACGGGTAAGCTCGTGAAATACATGTTGACTCTCATGTACATCTACGTCATACTCCGCAAGCTACTTAATGGTGTATGGCCGAGCGCACTTTTTGTACTACTAACTGAGCCCTCCAACCCTGTTCCACCAGCGATTATCGTGTAGAAAGAATTATTATCCGTAAGTTTCAGTATTGGCTCTAATTCCTGGAATTTTCTCCCCGCAGTCATTACGCGAAACGTATGCGGGGGAAAGCAATATGTTGTCCGACTCTTCCCAGAAAGTACTTTCTCAAGATTTCAATACTATACACCTCCTTGATGCTAAACGCCTGCCAGTTGAGTTCGTTCAGCGTCTGCGTAGCGCTCTCGCGGTGGGTTAAGGGATCCCATGACGAGACACACCGCTCTCGTTGAATCTTGTCTATCTCTTTTATCGGTCCTACCTGGTAGGGACCCCAGACAGATGAACAGTACTCATGAATCGATCGAACAAGCGGCTTATAAGCTACTTCCTTCGTGGATGAATTACATTTTCTTAACATTCTTCCTATTAATCTGAGCCTGGCATTTGCTTATTCTCCTGTTTGTTTTATTTGGTCATTCCACTTAACGTCGCTACAGAACACACGGTTTCGAGAGTAGACGTACAGTACGAATTTCTTTTTCTACGTATGTACAGTATGTTACGTTTATTCACATTCGGTGTCAACTGTGTGAGATTGCTCTGACCATCATTTCTCTCAGGTTATTCTTCTTATCGCTATTATCTTCTGGCGTTGCTACTTTGTTATAGACTCCGGCATCATCTGCGAACAGCCTTAAAGAGATCATTTATGTGTACTGTAAACAGTAACGGTCCTATCACACTTCCTTGTGGTACTCCGGAAATTACCTTTACATCTGTCGATTTTGTTCCGTTAAGAGTGACATGTTGAGTTCTGTCTGCAAGGAAGTCTAGAATCTGGTCGCAAATCTGATCCGATACTCGATAAGCTCTTCTTTTGTCACCAAATGGCAGTTCGGGACGGTCTCAAATGCCTTCCTGACGTCAAGGAACACTGCAGCAACCTGAGCCCCACTGTGGATCTCATTTAGGAACAAATCGACATGAGTTTCGAAGGACCTCTGTTCTCTGAATCGATGATCATTTTCACGGAGTAGACTTTTATTCACCGAAAACGTCATAATTCTTAAGTTGAAATATGTTCCATAATTCTAAAACGTATTAACGCCAACGATATAGCTATATAATTGAGTGCATCGGTTCTAAGATCCTTCTTAAAAACGGGATGACCTGCACTTTCTTCAAGTCGCTAGGTACCTTTAGATGTTCAAGCGATCTACGATAATTTACTGTTAGAAGCGTGGTAAGTTCTTTCATATGATCTTTCTAGACTCTTGTAGGTGTCGAATCTGCTCCTGACGCCTTTCCATTACTAAGCGATTGAGGTTCTTTTTCTGTTTCGCGATCGATTACCTCAATATCTGTCATTTCGTAGTTCGTACGACGATTGAAAGGAGGGATCGCGTTACGACCTTCCGCGGTGAAACAACTTTAAAAGACGAATTAAGTATTTCAGCCTTCTCTCACTATCTTTCGTATCGGTACCAGTATGGTCACTGAATGAATGAATAGATGATTCTGAACCACTTATTGATTTTACATACGACCAAACCCGCATAGGTTTTTTTTATTCCGTTTTCTTGATGAAGTTTTACTTTTGAAGTCATTCAACGCTTCTCTCCTTGCTCTCCTTTCTCATTTTCGCTTCGTTCAGCTTCTGTTTTTCAGCTGGGATTTTACTTCGCTTGAATAAGAGATTTATCTCTCTTTGTTTACATAGAAGTATTCTAATACGGCTGTTAAATCACGGGGGATCCGTCCCACTTGTTAAGACCTTACTCGAAACATACTTGTGTATAGCATACTGCAGGATACCTTTGAATTTTTTCCATTTACACCAGTTTGCCAGCTTACACAGGGATATGCACCAAGATTTACGCAAAAACAAAAACCTAGGATAATTTGTAAATCAATAGTTCAGACAGAAAACTACACAGGTACAGATAATAGCATTGCAGAAGCTCGTGGAATAAATAAATAAATAAATAAAAAACAGAAACTAAAATAAATTATTGTTTTCTTTTCCCATATACACGTTTGAATCAAGTGATTGATCCTTGAATAACTTCAGCTAATGGGTCCCATATATCATTTCACTCCTTAAATTTCATTTCTCATTTATCTATGCCGATATACGGGATTTCAGTGTGTTGTCTTCACTCTGTCTGCCACTGGGATTGCAAACAGCAGCTTGCCATTCTGGACTGCTGTCGTTAATTACACGTTATATGTCTACAACCTGTATATCAGCGATGTACGACGCTCAGTAGTTTTGTAATTAACGCTGTTGAGATAGGACAGAATTTATTGGAAGATTAAGGTGAGCTAAAAGTAATAAAAGGCATTTCTGATTCGTACGAGAGCGTGCTGAACAGCAGTGCTTCCGGATTTCTTATGTGAATACTCGTAAATCTTTTTAAATATAACATTATTCATATTTTATATCTTTGTTCTTCATGTCTATACATTTATTTCTCAACATAGTCACCTTCGTGACGAACACATTTCTCCCAAAGAGAGATCAGTTTTTTGTACCGTCACTGAAGAATGTTTAATTTGTTGACCGAGTGACGTCACCTCTGCTTGTACCGCTTCGTCAATATGGAAATGGGGATGTCGAAGGTTTTCTTTAAGTTATGGAAACAGAGGAAACTCGGATGGGACCAAGTGGGGACTGTATGCAGGATGATCGATGACAGGGAACGCAAGGCGTCAAATCGATGCAGAAGTCGCAGCGCTTGTGTGTGGTATGGCATTGCCATGCTGAAGGAGAGGTTGCTCTTGTTTGGACGAACTCTTGGAATTCGAAGTTCGAATACAGCAGGCCTCTTCTCAGCACAGATGTAGTCCCGTTACACAGCGCCATTTAACTCGCTACAATTCTAAGACCTCTAGTGGCAGAGGGTTGCAAGTATGTACATATGAAGAATAAAGACGTACAATGTTAATAACGTTTGTTTTATTCAAAAATCTTTAAGAGTTTTCGCATTAAAAATTCTGGGGCAGCACGTCATCCCATTTAGTAACCCGTACTTCATTTCGTGTTCAATTCATGATTCACTCTATTTTTTTTATATTTTATACTACAGGTCAAGTACGGAAGAAAATTTTGGAGATCACCAGGTAACATTCGTCAAACAAAACTACGTGCCAGTGGCGTTCTGAGCCACGTCATCTTACCATCTGTCTGCTCTTTGTGAAACGCGGGATATTCAAGGAAACATGATCGAACCATTTGCCGCTACATCTATTCTCTGTAGGCCACGTTATCGTGTGTGGCGGAGGGTACTTGTGGTATATCTATCACTTCTCCCTTTGTTTGTTCCGTTCCCGAACGCATTTCGGTAAACTTAATTTCTGTCACTTTTTCGTCCTTTCGTGACGCATCTATCGGAAAATTATGGCGCACGACTATTCTTCGAATGTACGCTCTCAGAATTTCAACATAAAACCTCCCTGTGTCGCCGACCGGGGTGGCCGAGCGGTTATAGGCGCTACAGTCTGGAACCGCACGACCGCTACGGTCGCAGGTTCGAATCCTGCCTCGGGCATGGATGTGTGTGATGCCCTTAGGTTAGTTAGGTTTAAGTAGTTCTAAGTTCTAGGGCACTGATGACCTTAGAAGTTAAGTCCCATAGTGCTCAGAGCCATTTGAACCATTTCAACCTCCCTGTGGCACACAACGACTCTTTTATAATGTCTGCCATTTCAGTGTGCTAAATATTTCAGTTAAATAGCGCGCTTACCAACATACCGCGTCGCTCTTCGCTGCATCTTCTTTCTCTTTTCTAGCAACTGGTAATGGTCGACTATTGATGAGCGATACACAGCTAATTATCATTATAATGTTCCGAAAGCCATTTCTTTCACGGATGAGTTAGCGTCCTCTTCAGGTAGATCCAACAGATCTCAGCTTGTCATCTGCTGGCTATTCTCAGGTATTTTCCGGTTCTTCCCGTATCCAGTGATTTATCGTCGGTGATGCAATAGAAAATTTATGGATATCTGAAGCTGGGCATTACGGTTGTTTCTGATCAGAGTCAGGTACACCAAACGTCTATCCTTTGCAGGCCTTCCTGCATTTATATACAGTTCCGTGGTTTTGCAGCCTTTCCATAGACAACCAGCATCGTCTGCAAACAGCCTCGTAGAACTTTCGTGGATCACACACATCCATGCCCGAGGCAGGATTCGAACCTGCGACCGTAGCGGTCGCTCGGTTCCAGATTGTAGCGCCTAGAACCGCACGGCCACTCCGGCCGGCTATCGACTACACCATTTACATACGGGGTGTAACGGGTATAAGTCCAGCTAATTTTATATGTCATACCTTAATATGTCCAAACATCTATTTGTCCGTTGTTTTTTCTCTGCGTCACACAGTCTTTCCACAAACACATAACAAATCTTTATAACCTGATGTTTTCTACTTGGCAGAAACTACACATCTAAACGTAGATCATCTGTCATGTAGATAACTTTTCTATTCTTATCGAATTACAGTTACGATTTGCATCAGCTGTGTAGGCAAGTACTGTTTTTAGTAATATCTTAGTTGGAAAGGTTCAAAATTCGTCGTTACATGATGAAGGAATAATTTTACTGAGGTTGGGTGAATGCGACTAATGATCGATTATTCACATTTTAGATGTTCTCTAAAACGGGGTCTTACAATAAATTATTCCTATCTTTCCTTACTTACCTGAATTTTCTTTGGAGTTAATAATCTCTGCAGGGAGTGTTTCAGATGAAAACACATTCTTTCTTTTTAGATTACCTTTCAGGTTTGTTTTGTTTTATTTGCCAGGCATCTCATTGCAGCTGGAAAACTCTACGCGTCTATGTACATCTTGTCTACATTTAGGAGTTGCGCAGCATTTGCTGCACAAGTCGATGTAGATATTTGCGAGATGCCCTCACTAATTACACATTCCTGTTAAGCGTTTAGGACTCCTGTGGCAGTTGTGATGAGTTACATAAGCTGGAAAAGATGCCAATATTATCTTAACTGCTTGTCGACACTGCTCTCATCTTCTCCACCTCACCTGAAAGGTGCCGATGGAAGATCGCATTGGGGCCCGGTTCACCTTGTTAGCAACAGTTAGTCAAATGAGTTACTACCAAGAGCGAGAAACTGTCACATGGCGACCCACCATTTGAAGTGACTAATCTTTCCTAAAAGTATATTTGTTACATCTCTCAGTTTCTGGTGATTTAAGTACACATTCAGTTCTAAACCGTAAGTATTGACATTTAATTAGAAGTACAAATGTTAGTGAAAAGGGTGCTCATGGCACCATGATTATAGAGGTGACAGTTTCCTTACTGTCATCATCGTATTTTATAACTGAATGGCTGCCATGTCGATTAAGGTGAAAGTTACCTCAAGAAAAATGTCCCAGATTTGACCCAAGTAAAGCAACTTCAACACACGTTACGTCACCCTTGACCCTATATAGCTACCCAGTTATCAAGCTACCATGTAAATTATTGTACGTGAGGAATACAAGCTCAAAAAAGCAGTTTTTCCATCTTTAGTATGACGTCAACTGTTGTGATTGGCTTAGCTATGATCAGACCTCGCCTCACCTGAAACTGGAGGCGAAAGAGAAGGCAGGGTTCCGTGACGTTCCGACTTCGTAACTCAACTGACGGCTTCGTTCTCTGCTTCTGGTGCACAGCTAATGGCTCGTAATATGTCCGAAAACTTTTCCTCTCTACACCGTATTTCCCTGCATTTAATGACATGTCGATAGTATCATTTTGATGGGATCTCTCATGTGGCAATAAAAACATCGAGTCACGGAGAGGCCTCGACAACGCAGAGTATGTATGACCAGGCAGAGAACCTACGCAGTATCTTTCTTTCTTGACAGTATTCCACCGTATGCGAACTCAGGAGAAAGTTCCAGGATGCAGGAGTCGCTTTCAAAGCGAAATGTTGGGCTTTTGTCCTCTAAGTCAGCCTTGCCTAGTTCGCCAATGAAAGTTCGTCCTCTAAAATGGTTCTTTTCGGGATAATACCATTTGAAATATATAAGACGAATCATAACTTCCTTTCGTATATTAGATGTATTAATAGAGTTTTAAATAAACAGGTGGAAAAAATTTCAACACCAAAAATTAATTAGTGTAGATTAAAGAAATTCCTGGAATACATTTGTCTAGGTGATATATTTAAGTGATTAACAATGCAAGAGCACAGGCTTATGTAAGCGCTAGATAAGCCATTGCAAATGTAATATACTGGTCCATTAATAACAGATGTAACCGCCAGAATGTTGAATCCAAGCGTGCAAACGTGCATGCATTTCGTTGTACAGCAGCCGGATGTCACTTTGTGGGACGGAGTACCACGCCTTCTGCTATTGGTCGGCCAATACACGGACGGTTAATCCTGGTTGTGGAATGACGCTGGAATTGTCGTCCAATTATGTCCGATATTGCTCGACTAGACACAGATGTGGTGACCGAGCAGGGCAAAGAATCCTGTCGACATTATCTGAATCTCTTTGGGTTGCAACAGCGGTATGTGGGAGAGCGTTATCGTGTTAAATAACACACCATGGGATGCTGTTCATGCCTGGCAGCATGACAGTTCGAATCACCAGACTGACGTACAGTTTTGCAGTCAAGGTTCGTGGGTTGACCACAAGAGTGCTCGTGCTGTCATACGAAATCGCACCCCAAACCTCAATATCGCAGAAGGAACATCCAGCTTTTCGTACCCCTACTAAACTGCCTCATTCTTACTGGTTGTAGAGCTGATAATGTCTCTTGACTAACATCAACTCATCTGTTCAATCTCAAAGGTATCTAACGATCACGAAATTTGCAGTGTGTACTTGAAGAAAAAATGATGTTCATTCTCATAGTGGTGCTACAGGGTTGTTTCAGTTTTTTCCGTCAGTGTATGTGGAATAAAAGTATTTATTCCCTATGTGATCCGTCTCATTGATAAATCTTCCCTTTTCATGACGGAGAGATTCAGTGAAGGATATAGGAAGTTAATACATCAGCAAATGTATTAGTGGCATTACACAAACGGGCTTCGAACAAAGGTGGAAGTTCGCTCCTCTGAGGGATTCGATTTTTGCGTGTGTAAAAACATGTTACGTGAATGCGTGCGACGTCGCTTCGATTCGATGCCATTATTCTGAAAAGCTGCCACATATAGTTAACATATTTAAAATTTTATTTCACCGGTCGTTTAACCATCGCTATCGACGTTCCTATACAATGATGTGCTCCGTTGTTTCTATGGTATGCTAACAACAATGCTGTGTCACCTAAACCGTAGAGGACCGTTGCCTAGCAATTACTTCTGTATTCTCTGGAGTACTAGAAGTGCCTATCCGAATTCGCTGTGTGAGTTATTGCGTGAAAAAAGCTTCAGCTTAGATTCAAGTGCTGTAGCGTTGAATTTTGTGTTTCGAGAACAGCTATCGAAACATTTTTAAGTTCTTGGGGAGCTTTAGAAGCTTTGAGCGAAGCGAACGCCCAGCTTCAGAAGAGAGGAACGTTGTATTAGCAAGAGGTATGAGCCATTCGCGTGTTTGTCACCTACTTGTTTACCTTGCGGAATAACCTGTAGTTAGAAAATCGTAGAAGCTCTTAATTATCTGCATACTTAGTTGAAAAATACTAGCAGATTGAAGCGTGTGGGGGAGTGTGATGTGATTACAGAACCTGAAGTATATAACGTGAAACACCATTTTGTTTTAAATTTTCATGGAGATTCAAATATTAAGTGCTTCCATTTTCAGGCAGACCTCTATACTTACTTTTTAGCGTAGTTCATGCGCTTTCATCTTGTTTTCACAAACTGAATTCTTAGTTCCACAATGGCAAACGTGTCAAGCGCATTGTCCTTTTCCACCCGTTTGCTTTTTCCATGACATCCTATGTGATGTCATGACTTTATGTTGAATAGGACGTAAGCGGACTGTTATTAAAGGTTAACTTGTTGTTGTGTTACTTACCAGTGTAATTTGTGATGTCTGTAAACTGTGCTGTTATTCCAAATACGTCGCAACTTACGAGGGTTTGGTTTGGGTGGAACTTGAGACCACAGCTTTAACTGCCGTGAATAAAAAAATTATGGTTTCTGACAAATATTAGTCTATTTCTTTCTGCATTTCGCACGATTTCCCAGGGTAAGGGTAGGCAGGACCTTCAGAGCACAAAACGATTTTTTGTGAGTGAAACGACTAGTGATTATGATTATCGTTTGATTCTTATAGTTATTTAGCTGTCTTTTTAATGTGGGAAGTTCGTCGAGGCTAAGGTTAGTCATAACCAAAGTCCATTCCTCAAAAGGTCGTGAGTGAAACTAGTGGTAATGTTATTCGCAATTTTTTAATTTCCAAGTATTTGGCCGTTTTTCGAATGTGACTCAGAAGTTGCGCTTATGAAATCCATTGTTCCTAAGAGGCTCAGTTTGTTTTACCGGTCGCTCACTGTTGTGGTACATATTTTTTTTGTTTTTGCTGTGGTTCATTGTATTTGTTTAGCTGAATTGTATCGAGTTTTTGGTATTTATTGGTGACTTATTTGTTTTCTGTTTTTGAGCTATTTATTTTCGTTTGTAGTGTGAGACCAGTTTTTTGTACTTCTTTTTTTCAGTTTATTCTGAAGGAATTTGTGTATATATTTTTCGATTAAGTTGATCTTATGTGGGTGATGTTTAGTATTTCTGTCCTCGGATAAAAATAAAGTTCACACGAAATATACCAACTGTCCATATGTATGTCTTTTTGTTTGTTTGGTTCGGTTTATTCTGGAGAAATTAGTGTCTGTCATTCTCGCATAATGAGATTCTCGTGTGTGTGTGTGTGTGTGTGTGTGTGTGTGTGTGTGTGTGTGTGTGTCTGTCTGTCTATGTGTGTGTGTGTGTGTGTGTGTGTGTGTGTGTGTGTGTGTGAGTGAGCGAGTGAGTGTGTGTGTGTGTGTGTGTGTGTGTGTGTGTGTGTGTGTGTGTGTGCGCTTGTGCGTGTGTGCGCGTGTGTTTCTGTGTGTGTGTGTGTGTGTGTGTGTGTGTGTGTGTGTGTGTGTGTCTGAGTGTGTGTGTGTGTGTGTGTGTGTGTGTGTGTGTGTCTGAGTGTGTGTGTGTGTGTGTGTGTGTGTGTGTGTGTGTGTGTGTGTGTGTGTGTTATGGGGGGGGGGGGAGGGGGGAAGGAGAGCCTGGTATATACTCCGATACCATTTGTGCGTGTGGTTTTTTTTATTGTTAGATTTATCACAAAACAGTTTCTATGCGATATTTACCGATTACGTACTTTTGTGGAGCTGTGTGTGGTATCACTGCCTTCCTTTGAGCTAAAGGCAAGCGAACAATTCGATACCAATTTTGCCATTTTGCAGTTTCTTCTGTGTTTGTTAGAGACATTTATAGGGGATCTGTTATCTCTGTTAAAGCTATATGGGTACAGCGTACACTGCGATTAATCTTGGTTTTTTTATTTTTTCGTTTGCATCGTTCCGGAAGAATGACTGTGTGAGCTATTTTCCTGTTACGTTGTTTTGTGGAGGTGTCTAGAACCACTGTCTCCGTTTCATCTGTACAGCTCACAGGGAATCATTCGAATGCAATTTTGTATTTACTCTATATTTCAGTTCGGTTTATTGTAGAGAAACTCCGAAATGTTCTTAGGTTTAGTAACCTTTTTTAGTATGACCCCACCCAAAACTCTCACATTCCCGCGATTGTCGTTATACATTCATTTCATTTGCTGATTCAAATACTTCACATGGTTCTTTGTTTGTTAAGAACTGCATTATATAACAGACAACGGTATAGTTTAACATAAACGATCGATTTCGGTCTAGAATCTGACCATCATCAGTTCCAAAATCCGTCGTAGCTATCCGTCTGAGTAAATGGAATCGCAGTTATCGGATGTACATTGTTCCGTCATTGATACTATCTGTATACATATAACATTAATTCCATTTAACCTCGACAAAGTTATTTCCCGATATTCGATTTATGCAGATAATATCTACGATGGAGCTTTGTACATCTAGTAACTGCTATTCCAATTAAGCAGATACATAGGAGACATGGTTTTTGGGCCCGATGATTTTCTGATTCTATGCAGAAACCGATCGTCTGTAAGAAAATACGCCGTTACAGCTGTGTGTTGCATATGGCAGTTCTTAACATTCATTAAGTCTGTACAACACCTCCTCCACAAAATGTTTTAAGTTTGTCTTTGATTGTAATGGTCGACATTGCGGTCGCCGTCATGAAGAATGTCATTGAACTCTTATTAAATGTTGTCTCTGGTTGTCGTAGTATCTCGTGTAAATTATCCACTTTACTCCAGATATGACGTCGTGGGTCAGAGAAGACGGACAGTATTGTAGCATGCTCTATTCCTTTCAGTTGCTGAGATTCACAACGACAACGATGTTAGTGATCTTTCTCGCTTGTCGATTACACATACACAGTGTCTGTGGTCATAACAGGGTTAAGTTGCTGGAATTTTCTCCCGCCTGTGAAAACGAACACATTTTGGAAATTGGTGCCCACTGTGTGGTGTCATACTGGGTTGACCTTACACCGTAACAAAGGAGTATACCTCAGTTATTGGTTAAAGAGATTGAATTAAGTTCCTGGAGTACTTTGAACTGGTAAATTCTTTGTGAGTTTATTAGTTATTCGGGCGTTTACATCCTTTAGACACTGCTGTATATCTTGCAATAGTAAGGCCTGATTATTTCATCTTACATAGATTTAAATTACTTAAAATTTTACTGCACTGCTTGTTTACCTTTGGATATCGATGTTCCAATAAAATGATGTTCCCTGTATATTTTTGGGTTTGCTATTACTGGGCTGGCTATTTAATGTTGATCACAGGGTATGCTAACAACAGTGCTATGTCACCTATACCGTTGCCTAGCAATTACTTCCGTGTACTCTCGAGTACTAGAAGTGTCTATGCGAATTCGTTCTGTGATTTATTCAGTAAAAGAACCTTCAGCTTTGATTCAAGTGTTGAAGCGTTAAAGTTTGTGTTTCAAGAACAACAAATGAAACTTTTTAAAGTTTTTGCGGAGCTTCAGAAGCTTTGAAGTAAGCGAACGCCCACCTTCAGAGGCGAGGTGCATGTAGCCGCAAGAGGTATGAGCTATTCACTTAAATGTAACCTATTTATTTACCATGCAATATCATTTACAGTTAGAATATCGTACAAGCATTTAAATGAATGGGAGTTTAGTGGAGAAGTACTGGCAAGTTGAAGTTTTCCGACGGACCGTGTTGTGGTTTCGGAACAAGTTATTAGTACAGCGTAACATGTGAATGATCACTTTGTCTTAATTTTTATACAAGTTCAAAGTTTAGGTACATGACTTGTAGAGACAAACCACTTTACTGAGTTTTTGACGAAGTTCACGTACGTTGCTCATACTTTCACAAATTAATTACTTAGTTTCACAATGATAAGCGTGTCACCAATCTCCTCGCTTCCCAGTGATACATACATGTCGTCTGTGATCATTGCACAGTCATGCCGCTGGTACTTTCTTTCGTCTGTGAAGAAGAAGACGCTTCGGAAGCTGATGCCAGCTGCTTAGAGTAACATTGAGTGAGCTGATTCCATAACAGAAGAGTTTTCCTCTCCTGATGCTTCAGAAAATAGAATTAATATCTAGGAATGTCGTTAGCCGTTAAATCCATCGGGAGTTGACTAGCTAATCAGGTGTTTTCATTAGATACTGCTGAATATCACACAGTCGCAAAATACAGTTACATTGTACTACATACATAGATTTATTTAAAAATTTTTTAGCACCGCTCATCCGCCATACCTATTGACGTTGCTTAACAATGTAGTGTTCTGCAGATACTGGCGTTGCTGTTTAATGTTGATCACAAGCTATGCTAACATCAATTTTGTGTTACCTAAACCGTAGAGGACCGTTGCCTGGCAATTACTTCCGTATTCACTCGAGCACTTGAAATAACGATACGAATTCGTCGTGTGAGTTGTTGAATTAAAGGAGGTCCAGTTTTGATTCCTATATTGTTCTATTACACTTTGTGTTTCGAGTTGAAGTAACAAAACATTTTAAAGTTCTTGAGGGCTTCTAGAAGCTTTGAGCGAAGCGAATGTCCAGCTTCAGAAGCGAGGTTCAATATAAGGAAAAAAAGACAGTTCCATTCACATTCTTTATATTATTTCAATACACCATGCAGCTACAACGGTTAAGAGACAGTTTGACTTGTAGGGACAGATCTCTTTGCTGAGGCGTTGACTATTTCAGTTGCTTGAATCGTCATTCTCAAATTTAATATTTAGTTTCACAACGAGAACGTCATCACCTACTTCTGTCACCAGATCTGTTATCTTCTACCATCTGTGAAGAAGAAGACAATTCGTAAACAAGTTCCAGCTGCGGAGGATCATAATGAGTTGACATGGCCCCATAGCAAAAGTATTTTCCTTTTCTGTTACTCAAGGAAATTAAATGAATATCGTAGAGCATCATTAAATTTTAATTACGTTGGGAGTTAATAAGCTGTGCTGGTAGTTTCTTCATTGAAATATTGCTGGGAAAATTTCAATGCAAGTATGGTTGTTACGACGTACGTGCTGTTGTTTGGTTCACATGGCGCTGAAGAGTGCTTCTAGATTTAGTGTTGAACTTAGGTTGTTGATGACTGTGCCACTAAGAAAGAAAGGTGCAGCCCTTTGAGAATACACTAAGCCAACGGATAGTTATACAAATCGTAATCCCGTCATACACTGCGGAGAGATTTGGGATTTAAACCACCACACTGTTACATACATTATTAACCAGTAACTTCACATCACCAACAAGACGTTCCTTTTAGTACAAAGTAATTAAAATACCGTTCCTGTCTCACGGAGCCGTATTGCATGAACGTAGGGTAGTAACCAAATCGCAGCATAATGTCTGGCGAAATGCGAAGTTTAAATAACTATACTTGGTGTAAGTCTGAAGCATATGTAGCGTTCCACTGTCTTGCTAATAGCACTGACTGTCTAATAGTGATAGTTTTAAATAACTGCTACCAAACCAAAATTATATGTTGCAGAATAAATGTACCACATAATGATCACGTCTTTGGCTGTCATCAAAGAGCTAGTGTTTTTTTAGTTCATCTATTATCAATTAGTAAAAAGGAATTAAGGTAATAAATTCCTGCCCAGTCATAAATGGATAAACTTTTTCAAGTAAATCAATGATATTTAATCGATCTGAATATTATAGATCCTTTGTAACACTGAAAGCTCTCATTATTACAAAAGCTAAGTTTAGAGACATGTCATCACGTCCCCAAGTGTTTCCTTGCGATACCCTTGTGAGACATCACAATAAGATTTTCTCTTGGAAACGGTCTGGCCATATCTGACATGCTGCCCATTATCGTTGCAGCAATGTTCCGACGCATCAAGACGTTTTTCTCCCGGTGTGTGGGAGGGGAGAAAGACGAAGGTCTGCGACTGGACAAGACCTTGGTCGCTGCTCGACTTACCTTTGAGGTGAGCCACGTCACGTTGCATTACTGATATTATAACAATCAAAGCAGTAAAGTTTTAGAGCTACTTCACTGTACATAGGTTGCTCAACAGGTATTACAGACTGTCATGATTTACTGTAAATGACTCTGCAGTTCGCTATAAACATCCCATGTGACAATTCATTATGAATATAACATCTAAAACAGGAACCTCTGCTAGAGTATTGACTATGACGATTGCGTGTTGGTTCCCGTGCAAGAAAGCGGTATGTTTATGGGAAGAGTGAAGTTCATTGTGATAAAACAGTAAAAATTCAACAAAAAATTAAAATGTAAAATTTGTCTAAAAACCTTCCTTACACACGCACGCACACGGAAGGACGAGCGACCACACATACACACACAAACACACACACACACACACACACACATAATTACAAAAATTGTATTTACTACCATTTCGATACCTGGTAATAAAATTGACTGCGTTTCACTAGTTTAGTAGAATATTCTAAAGCACCAGCTAAAAAATTTGTGAAGTCTGAACAATACGGTGGGATCTTTGTCAGTTTTTGTGACCGGATCTAAAATACAGCCACAGATGAACATCACTGGCGAATGGATAGATTTCTTCATCACTGGAGGGAAATGGAATTTGCTCGTCACTAAGCAACACATTAAAGCCTTCAACCTCGTCTCTCCAGAGATACACTAATATTTTAAAATTTACTATATCTCGATTTCAAGTAAATTAAATTGCTGGTCTCCACTTAAATTTACTTCTGCCTTCTGATCAAAAGATAACGTGCACAGAAAATATGGCATATAAAAATATTACGCCACAGCCATTACAGATTTAACTGTCTTCTCACCAGACTATGAAGACATTATTCAGAAATGTATCCTATTCCGAGAGTCAGGGTAACTTTAGTGAGTGAAAGTTATATGTATAAGGTCGGACTTGGTCTGATGATTGGCCTGTCACACCTGTTCCAACAGTCGTATGTCTTGTTCACGTGCAGGATAATGGCACCTTGTCTCGACGGGTTGGTTGTTCACAGGCCTCCTTGGCTACATGATATGCTTGCTCTTTTCCCCAGATCTCACAGCCTCCTGCTTGTCCCCTCCATGTTAGTAGCACATTATATCCAAATTTCTGGCATTAGATAAGACGAAGTTGATAGTCTAGGCGAAAGCCGATGAAATGGTTGCAGCTACTTTACTGACGGCCATTAAAATTAACACTGACCAACCGGGAAGTTGTGTCTGCCATTAGTTGAGAGTGCCTGGACTATGATGCTGATACGGAGGTGCTTGAGAATGGAAAAGACCCTAATAAATTGTAGAGAATTATGCTGAAATTTCTTGTAAGAGCAAAGTTTAACATAATATGCGTCCAAGACAGGTGACTGGCTGAAGACAACATTGCAAACCATCTGGTTGCTCTACGAGTTGCCTGCTAACTGGGATTAATATCTGGTGACCAAAGGAAATGTATTCCAGAATTCCAGACTTGGAAGCCTAATGTTGTTTTCAGAGGAGTCAGAGAATAGAGAAACTGGAACTGTCAGTAAAAATTGTCACTGTCCCACTTACATTCCTTTCCAGAGAAAGAACACAGAGGAGCAGAGCATAGAAAAATCATGGCGACGCTGTACCTCAAATAATTCCTCTGTAGCCCTTTGTCACTCCAGCTTAACAGTTCGCCCGTAGCGTAATGGCAGCTATTACTGCCAGTAATGTATACTCACTATCGCTATCTACAGTCCCATATATTCTTAGTAAGTGTTACCCTTCGAAACAGCTGTACATATTAAGAAGTAGTGCTGTATCTGAATTATAAACGTGCTCTTTTCCAACAGGAGCGTCAATTTTCGCTTGACGTGTTCTTTGTCGAGCTGCTGCAGAAACGGCTGCAGGAAGAAGAAGAAATCCGTGCTGCTCCGGTGAGTGTAAATTAGATCTGTATATGTAACAATAGCGTTTGGTTTCAAAATGTACTTTTCGTTTCCTGTTCACATGATCACTCACTCACGAACGTGATACTAGTTAATGCTCTGCTTCCGGGTATTTTGCCGAGTTGTTGTTTGTATTTTGTGCACAATTCTTCGATGATCGTCCCAGGCGTCTCCCTCGGGTGGAGAGAGTTTTGCCGTTAGGTGCACTCACTGCCTGCACTCCAACCAGTCAGGAAACGCCACACGACATGAAGATGACGGCTCTGTCAGTCGTTGAAGTATTGTGCATAAAATAAGGATAAAAACACAGCAAAATACCGGAAGTATATCATTAATCAATCGTGCGTAGAAAACCTTAGATACTTCGGGATATTAGTTATGTGTTAGAATTACTATTTGCTGAGATGTGGGGAAGAGTGACGTTACTTGGATATTAAAGTGAACCACTTTATGCATCATATCAACGTAAGAATGCGCGTGTGGCCTTCTGTTCCAGGGTTTCAGCCTCCCTCCATTTTAACTCTTCCCCACTCTTTCTTTGCTGTTTCTTCGCCTTGATATTCGTCTCTTCTCTATATGTGTTTCTCTAGCCTTGCAAGTTTAGGCTGGAGATTTTAGTGTGTTTCTGAGTGGTTGGCTCATCCTTTTTTATTCTTGCAATCAGCTAGCCCACGCCATCTGCTATATTTTTTAATACTTTCTACGGCATTTGTTTCATTTAGTGCACTTATTCCCCGTTTGGTTTCCTTTTCCCGCTTCCTCTTTCAGTAATGTTCCCATTTCTTTCACGACATTTTTACTTTCTCAGATTCTTTTGGGGAATGGGTAATCCGAGACCCTTTTGAATCAGGAAATCAGGACTGATGACCACGTAGTATAGTCCCTTTACTGTCCAAACCAACTAAAAAACCAATAACTGAAGGTTGCGTGATTCGCGATAAATATAACACTTTGTTACACATATTAGCAAATAGCATATCCTCTGTATTATTACGCGCGTTGGACGTCATAATACTAAAAATTTCTTTTCCAACAGGACCGTCAATTTACACTTGACGAGTTTTTTATGGAGCTACTGCAGAAACGGCTGCAGGAAGAGGAAGAAATTCGAGTTGCTCCGGTGAGTCTAAATTAGTTCAGTATAGGGAATAATGACATTAAGTTTCAACCTGTACTATACGTTTCATGTTCAGATCAATACCCTCTTACGAACGTGATAGTAGTTAGTGCCCTGCTTCGGGTGTTTTGCCGAGTTGCTTGGATTTGTTCACAATGCTTCGATGACAGTGACTGGAGTGCAGCGAGCTTTGCCGTTATGTGCACTCGATCCCTGGACTCCATCTAGTCAGGGAATGTCACACGACCTGAAGGACACGGCTCGGTCGGTCGTTGAAATGTTCTGCATACAACAGGAACAAAAACTCGGCATAACTCCCAGAAGCACTCCAATAACCAATCGAGCAAACAAAAAACTTGTACATCTTGGGACATTAGTATTTGTTTAGTATTATTAGTTGGTCAGACATGATTTGTGTAGTGATGTTACTTGAATATTAAAATCGATCACTGTATAAATATTATCAATAAATGTAGCTACCAAAATTATTGATAAAAAAGCGGTCATGTTAGAATATAGCACTCCACATGTTGGATATCAGAAAACTAATAAGTTCTTTTCCAACAGGAGCGTCAGTTTACGCTTGACGCTTTTTTTGAGGAGCTACTGCAGAGACGTCTGCAGTGAGAAGAGGAAAGCCACACTGCTACGGTGAGTGAAACTTCGATCTGTAGATTTTAGTTTCTAAGTGTATTTCTAGTTTCATGGCCACATCGTAACTCCCTTCAGAACGGTAACCTGCGTTGGCGTTATTTTTCAGACTCTACAACTGTACGTTTTTAATGTCACTGAAATGTTGTCATCTTAGGTACATAGACAAGCCTCGAAAATGCAAAATTCTATGGTCGAACAGTAAATTTTATTGTACTGAGTTGTGGGTTGTTGTCACGATGCTTGCAATACTGTTCTCTTATAACAGTTTTGAATTGTGAGCGGATACACAGCCTTTTCGACAGTGTATTATTTCGCCCTACTACGTAATCTTAAGAATGAAGGGTACAATATGCTTCCCTACCCTTTCATAGTATGGAGGGAGTTTCAGAAAACGTACTTATCTCCTCCCGCCTTAGAAAGAGTTATCAAGTTTTCACTATAGTTTCACTTTGATCTTTGTACTCTGGCCTTTTAGTCTGTTCTGTTGTATTGCATCAGGGTTTACTTTTCTGTTATTAATTATCCATGATGCCCTCCTAATTTCAATTAAACATTTTGGGAAATATTCTCATACATGGCCACCTGCCATCATGACAATGATCAGAAGGTACTGTACTCAGGGAACAGGAAAGAGGCAAACAGTCATTGCTAGTAGTTCTCACATTTAAATTCTTATTTATAATACTTGGCAATCTTGAGTTGATGAGTAGGGGAGAAACAAACATCCCTTAACTATACCCGTATTTGGGACACAAAACAATTTATAAAATATATCGTCATAGCACTCTTTCACTACACTTTTGCAAATAGTTAGAAACTAGTAACTCCATTTCCTGTCTGTTTTACAGTCTCAGCAATATAGATACAGAAATCGAACCTATATTAGCCTCGGGCCCTACGATATTTTTGCAGTTTTCTTTACACATATCAACTCACCATAGTGTAATCACGTTTTTAATTCTGAAATTTAAATTTGTCGACAGGTCACAGCAGTGGCCTCCCTGCCAACCACGGAGGCTCAACACACCATGCAGCTCTTCATAGCCACCAAACCAAACGCTGCCTGTTGGGTGCGCCGCCGTCAGCTCGGCGCCTGGAGAAGAGTCATTCCAGTGGCCTCCCCACCAACCACGGAGGCTCAACACTCCACACCATGCCGCTCTTCATAGCCACCAAACCTTATGCTGCCTGTTGGGGGTGCCGCCGTCAACTCGGCGCCTGGAGAAGAGTCATTCCAGTGGCCTCCCCGCCAACCACGGAGGCTCAACACTCCACACCATGCCGCTCTTCATAGCCACCAAACCTTATGCTGCCTGTTTGGGGCGCCGCCGTCAACTCGGCGCCTGGAGAAGAGTCATTCCAGTGGCCTCCCCGCCAACCACGGAGGCTCAACACTCCACACCATGCCGCTCTTCATAGCCACCAAACCTTATGCTGCCTGTTGGGGGCGCCGCCGTCAACTCGGCGCCTGGAGAAGAGTCATTCCAGTGGCCTCCCCGCCAACCACGGAGGCTCAACACTCTACACCATGCCGCACTTCATAGCCGCCAAACCTTATGCTGCCTGCTGGGGGCGCCGTCGTCAACTCGGCGCGTGGAGAAGACCGCCTGGCTGTTGAACTGTTCAACCGCGATACCATGGCCAATACCACCTGAAACCACAGTTTGCCGATTCAATAAAACTTCGGCTTAATGGGATAACATGGTTTCGTTATTTATTTTAGTTCTAGTGAGGTGCCACTATGGTAACACGCGGGCCTCGCATTTGGATTCACAGTGGATAACCCAATAATTCGTCCACCAATATCTAGGTTCTCGGCTGTTTCTCTAAGCAGATTAAGGTAACCGCAAGGTTGGTTCCTTCGTAATAACTCTGGTACTATTTTCTCCACAATACGAGCTCCATCTGTTATCACCTCTACTTCAATGAACGTTAGGCCTGAATAATTTCTACATCTTTTCTTTATACGAGAAAGAAATTAATTTGATCAACATTTTTTTTAAAAAGCTATTGTGATATTGGTGCACTAATACAAGCATGTAGAACCCACAGAATTTGCCTTTCAAAATTTGCTAAGTAAGTCAACTGCTAAATCATTGGAACACTTGATAGAGTAATGTGACTAAAAGATCACCGCAGCTAAGGATAACAAGTCATCCCGATGGTTACTTATTAACTCAGTGCCCCACATGTAATATAACTCTAAACTAAGCAGAAACTATACCATAATCAACATTTGACATTGTCAGTATGCACTGTTATCGGCACTCGGTTAGTCTGTTTCCATTATTGACCTTTCCTCGTACCCACAAAGTTATGTGGGTACGAAATAGAAGGACTCATTTTTATTTTTTCTTTCCATTTCCCCGGAAGTAATGAGTTGGCGAACGTCTTACGAATTAATTGCAAGTATCAAATGTGGTAGGGAAATGAATATGCAATCGAACTGCGGAAGCTCAGTGAGTAAGTGGATCAATGTTAATCTCAAGGGAGTCGCACTTTCGATATATAAACATTGAACCACCTTCCTTCTCCCATATTTTAATTAAAAACATTGATCAATCTACTTCACTCCGTGATTAAAAAGGAAAAAAAAGAAACAAAAACAATGATCCTCCCATGATTTAATTAAAAAACATTGACCCACTTACTGTGTCTGCTCACACAGATCGTTTACGTAGCAATAAGAAGCAAAGAAATATTTCACTTCTGTCTCACTCTACTCTTGGTTTGCAGATACTAGCACAATTTAAATAGCTACGCCTCAAACAAGGAGCAAGTAAACCTATGATCCCCTTTTACGGCAATTTTTCGCCCTTTATTTCCGAATGTATTACTTCGAAACACGTTGTCTCCCTGCTGCTCTCTCATTGGCTGCGTAACTTGAACAGCTGACACACCTTCTTTTTCTACCGTCTTCTCCCATCGTACATCACGGCAAACGCTGAATACATTCCTGGACGCCCGCATCTCGTGGTCGTGCGGTAGCGTTCTCGCTTCCCACGCCCGGGTTCCCGGGTTCGATTCCCGGCGGGGTCAGGGATTTTCTCTGCCTCGTGATGGCTGGGTGTTGTGTGCTGTCCTTAGGTTAGTTAGGTTTAAGTAGTTCTAAGTTCTAGGGGACTTATGACCACAGCAGTTGAGTCCCATAGTGCTCAGAGCCATTTTTGAACCATTCCTGGACGAAACACGTTAAGTGCGTCACTGGCCCTATTCTAGACTTTTCCTAAAACAGCACTCGACGTATATAACTCAACTGAAAAACTAGTCACCTAGACAAAGGGCAGAAAGTGATACCAATACAGCAAACGAAAAATTAATTTCAATTCATACGGTCAAAAGTCGCCAAATTTGACGGAAAGCGGTAACAAGAACAAAATTTGGAATTAGTGCACGTTCCGATTCCACACGTCTACTTTGACCTATGATGTTATAGGGGGAACATAAAGCGTACTGTATTTATTATGACAACCACAGATTTAATAACAGGTCTCTAGCATACTTCAAGTTTACTACCTCAAGATAGACCATTATGGTCGCAAACGAACACGAGAAAGATTCCAAAGATTTCAGTCAATTAATGAAATGAAAGTAATGGGACAACCACGGGAATTAGGGAGTTCTGGGCGGGGGCAAACTAAAAACACTACAATAAAACTAACATCATTCCAAGAGAGTCACATAATCGAAAAATAGCTTTCGCGAATTCTTCCAGAATAAACCCAACCAAAAAGTACAAGTAACACGCAACTGGAATAGAATATTTTTCTAGACTTATGTAGCTCAAACGAAGATATTGATACCAGCCCCCCACCCAGCGCCAAAGAAGGAATTCCATAATGATCAGTATTGGAAATTTCACTTGACATACATAGCTGAAACGAAGACAGCGATGTAGACAATAACCAACCAACAAAGCTATACTAATTAGGATAGCGACTTTCACTAGATCTATATAGCCCCCACGAAGTACCATAACTCCGCCTCCCCCCCCCCTCACAACCTCAATCTCCTCGAATAAAACTTACCAAACACAAATCTAAGAACCTAATTTCAAAGAAATTTCCTTTCCATATACAAACTATAATCTCAGACTAAACAAAAAAGATCATAAAAATGTTCTTAACAATCATAGTTCGATACTGCTCTGAATTCACTTGATGTTGCTATGTTAGTTTCTGAAAGTCCTGTGTCGTATTTTCATATTCCCGACACGTTCTATACATTATTTAAGTAATGGCAAAGGTCAAGTTGTGGCTTAAACTATTCTAACACTTATCAGTGAAGATGGTCGATGACTGGAAACCGGTTGATATTTGGCTTTAAAATAAAAGCAGCTGATGGTCAAACATTTTATACATTACCTGACGGCCGTTGGTCACTTTCCAAAAATGTTTAATCAAAGCTGGCCCCAAAACACACACACAAACAAACAAACACCAACCATACTGCAAATAATAAAATATTCAAACACGACTTCAACGCAAAACTCCACTCAAATACACAACATCCACTCTAGAAAATAAAACTGTAAACTAAAAGCAACAGTTCAAAAACCAAAAACAATAGACAACCAACAGCTACTAAACACTGGTTCTCATTCAACTGCACCTTTACTAGAAACCAAATCACAAACCTAAACGTCCACCACAAAGACTCAGCAACCGGCCTACAACATGTCTCCTACAAAAGCAATCCGTTTCGAATATGTCCCGTCCCTACGACGTCACATTTGAAAAAAAAAAAAAAACTTTAAGAATCAAGATTATAAATACGATCACTGCTTCTTGCGCTCGTAACAATCTAAGCTGTGTTCCTAGGTTCGTACCTAACATCTCCATCGACAAACGTGCCAAATTCAAAAGACAACTAAATATTTGTGGGAAGCATGGTTAAAAAATAATCACAACAATTTAAGCTCTGCGCTCAGTTTCCTGGCTAACCTTACCCTCGGAACTCGTGCCACATACGGAAAGAAAGAGCCGGACATTTGGGGATTAGCGCATGGTCTGATTCCACCAGTCGCCTTTGATCCATGACTTCATCTTTGGAATAAACAGCATATACAGTTTACACCAGTCACTAAAGCCAGGACGCTCACATGCCCCGCATCGTAAACTCAAGTCACACATAATGTCTAGTCAAAGCAATGGACAAAACTCGGTATCGAAAAGACGGCTCCACCAACACAGCGCAATTTAAAACAGCAAAATCGCTTAGATGTGAGATGTACGTCAGAATCTGGACCTGGAAATGGTGAATTACTTTATTCTTTCGCCGTTTACTGTAAGAGCGGCTGTCTCACTCAGGTTAATCTGGTACACCCCAATAGATCACTTTCAGTTATTAATATCACATGTTTTAACCTTACGTTAAAATAGCCAGTTATTATTTAGAATTAAATTTTTACAGACTTACGCATTTCGTAATAATCGAAGCATCGCCTTGTCTTATTTGAGTGGTATTACAATTAATGTTCATTAAATAAACTTAGAAAAATAAATGCCGACAAGAAGATGCATTTACAATAAATTTCTAGTACACATATGTTGTTAATCATTATTTACTCTCGTTACTAAGATAATAATAAGATCAAAGATAAAGTTTAAGTTCTGACTGATCAGGAGTGTAAGCAGAGTCACAGTCGAACAAATACAGTCGCGTCACTCCGCCTCTTTTCTGTTGCCCACCGCGATTGCAGCGCGCCAAGTGGCCAGGAAGTTCCATTGTTCAGTTCACCGAGATTTTGTGAAAGCGGCAGTGAATCGTCACTGTTTATACTGGTCTGTAGAAGGAAAAGAAGGCACCATATTTGCCATTTTTTAGGTTTCTTAACAACACTAGTAGGTGTGAACCGCTGTGTCATAGAACAGTTCATTTACGACTTTCTTGTGACCTACAGATATTTACTTGAGAATGTTGTGTTTTTTGAGAAGAGAAAAAGTGCTAATAAACAGCAGCAAACCTGACCTTTTGCGGAAAAGCGTAGTGCATTTGCTCAAAAACGTAACTTTTCTTTGCTACACTTTCAGTCAAAACAGTGAATATGGAAAGAAGGAAACCAGTAGGGAATGCAATACCTACATTTTTTAACGTAGCAGACAAGTACCACAACTGTAGCTGGAGAAAGAAAACTCACGCAGATGTGACAATAAAAGAAAAAATAACAATAAACTATTTCCCAACACAGAAGAAACCAATTCCACAATTGTTGCTTCATCTGAGCCATAAATAGTAAGAATCATCAACACATCCGCTTTTGAAACAAAAGTAATTACATTTGCAAAAATATTTATGTGTTAAAAAGTCGATGAAGTGTAAGACTGTGCGAAACATTACGTTCTATTAAAAGTTGTTATGTGTCAAGGAAAGTGCCTAGCACAATGCGAACAGGCAAAAAAAAAAAATTCCCTTCATGAAATTTGTGTTTGTATGGTCTTGTTTTCAGTGGAGTAAGCTACAATTATACACATATTCGAAAGTATTTCTTTATAATTATATTGTAGCTGATTCCACTGAATCAAGGAGGTTCTGTCGTTTTTAGATGTCTTATAATTTATTAATTATTTCTCTAATTGACTAGAAAAAATTATTAAAAACGAACTATAATTTTACCGGTGCTTTGCCGCCCCTTGGGGCGCTAGAGTCGCACAAACTGTCAGATGGTAAAAATATTCTCAGCAGTGAGTTTCGTGACTTCATGTGTTAGACGGTGGCAGAGTGAAGCGTAATCTCATTATTTTCTGCTAACTAAACTTGTGGATTCGGTAACGCGCCCATACCATCAGAATTTGGGTCGGTCTCCATGAACCTAATTCAGATTACAAGCATGGCATAAGCTGGTAATACTAGCACGCTTAAGTAAAACATACCATCGCTCCGCACAAGTATGTCATTCGCCACTCCAGTACATCACAGCTCAAACCCGACGCGCGATTTCGAAGTCTCAGGCTGAGAGAATTACTATGCTGTCGTATTGTCTGCATCCTATCTTCTCTACGCCAAAACATTGTACTGGTCAAGCGAAAGCGATAATTCTGTATCTCAGCACCGTAATGACTTTGATGACTGCTGCGTGTCGACGGAATGTTCTTTCCTGAAACTATCCCTATTCTTTGTAGTTTCTCCTTTCAGACAGCTGTAGACAAATATCTCCCTTGCTTTTGACTGTTTGAAGATAATGGGAGGCAACTGATGAGAACGATGTGTCCCGACGAAATTCATAGGGCAAGCCGTGCAATTTTGCCATTCCCCTACTTATCCCTTCGATCTACATGTTGGCGGAAGCCTCTGTACCCACAGTTTTGTTCCTATATTCAACGTAAAACTCTTAACTACGAGTTTTTGAGCCTTTTTTTGCATCATGTTGGTGTTTCTTCAACCATTTCTAGTGTTACCAATTTACTAACAAGTAAAGAATCCCAGAAACAGTAAACCAAATCAACTTTTCTAGTATTATATAAACGTTCAGTTTTAATGTAAGCTTCCCCATTGGGGAACCGCATGGCGGTGAGAACTTACATATCGGACGAAACCAAGGGATATGTTTACTGCATGCAAATTTTTAAACCTTCTAGAACAGAAATCACACACGGGAACACATTCAGTCGACAAGTATAGTACAGACAATAGGTCCTCTGCTGCCGGCCGCTGGTGGCCTAGCGGTTCTAGGCGCTTCAGTCTGGAACCGCGTGACCGCTACGGTCGCAGGTTCGAATCCTGCCTCGGGCATGGATGTGTGTGATGCCCTTAGGTTAGTTAGGTTTAAGTAGTTCTAAGTTCTAGGGGACTGATGACCGGAGATGTTAAGTCCCATAGTGCTCAGAACCAATTGAACCAATTGGTCCTCTTCTAACAGCAGCTTATATCAGGTCGCTTGAGCAGTGAAAGGTACTATTCGACTGAAAAAAGGGCAGATCCGTCTGGTATCAAAGAAAACACCCGTAACTCTAGGCCTATATCAATGACGCTACTTCGTTGTAGAATTGTGGGTCATGTTTTACGATCGAACTTTACGCAAATCTTGGGGATCAGGAACCTCATGTATAGAAATCAATATGGATTCCGGAAACCTAGATGAAGCGACATTCATCTCGCTATGATAGTCCGTGAGACCCAGAGCGCCAATGAACACGGTGCCCACGTGAACGCCGTGTTCCTTGACCTCGGTACAGCCGAACACTGTAGTATAGTGAAGCAAATAGAGCTTGTCGAGTAGCGGACCATAAGGCTATTGGCAGCAGGTACTAGCAGATATGGCTTCAAACGTATAGCTTAAGGTCCAAGGGAGCTCTACAGGGCCGTTATTGTTTACAGTACAGAAGGTGAAACGGGTGTAAGTGCAGATATTGCTATTGGTGACTGTGGACGGTGTGCTGAAAGGCTTTACATCAGTACATACATCATTTACAGACTAATAATTTGGAGCAAGGTCGCAGTATGTCGAGGAGATGATGTGTAATTATGTTTCTGGAAGATCCGAGAATCTGAGGATGGCTGGTAGGTACTATCGAAACTGGTCTTGAAATAAACTATTTCAAATCAAGCGATCTTAGCCGCCAATAATATAAATTACAATATTCGATCGCCCCATAAAACAAGTGTGAATTATATAATAACTATACAAGGGACATTTAGTAAGTTATGCAATACTTTCTTTCTGAAAACAGGTTTTACATTCTGGATCCCAGTACAGCATATTACTCTTCCCTCTTTTGGCTACAAAATCATAGTGTTCAACATAATTTCTTTCAGTACGGTTTCCTCACGCCACCTCATTGGAAGGGCCTGTATACACGCATGGTACCACAACCAACGTCTTCCTACATCAATAACTCCCCATACCACATACTGCTTCACGCAGAGGTCATCCTCCAACGTTCCGAACAGATGGAAACTCGAAGGTACGAGATCGGGGCATGAGGGTTGATGAGAAGAAACAGTCCAATGAAGTGTTGTCACCTCCTCTTGGGTTCGCGCCCCTTTTGAGTTCTTGCATTGTTACGGAGAAGGAGAATTTCGTTTACATTTTTGTGGCGGCAGATCAGGTGCTCAAGTGTAGCCGCATGGACAAAAAAAGATTTATCCATATGACCAGCGATGTCCGTTTGGTGGTGTAGTTACTGGAAGCAGAAAACATCAGGTTGTAAAGTTTGTTACGTGTTTGTGGAAGAACTGTGTGATGCAAAGAAAAATAACTCTCACATTGATGGGTGGACATATTAAGGTATCACACCCTATATATAAATGGTGTAGTCGATAATGAGGAAAGTTCTACAAGGCTGTTTGCAGACGATGCTGGTTGTCTATGGAAAAGCTGCAATACCAGGAAACTTTATCAACTCGCAGGAAGACCTGCAAAGGATTGCAGATTGCAGTAACTAACTCTCATCTCACACAAATGTAATATCCATAACTTTTCTATTGCACCACCGGCGA
This sequence comes from Schistocerca americana, assembly GCF_021461395.2. Taxonomy (NCBI): domain Eukaryota; kingdom Metazoa; phylum Arthropoda; class Insecta; order Orthoptera; family Acrididae; genus Schistocerca; species Schistocerca americana. Next base: position 433,000,628 of record NC_060123.1, on the reverse strand, counting down.
TAAATCACTGGATACAGATAGAACCGGAAAATACCTAAGAATAGCCAGCAGATGACAAGCTAAGATGTCTTGGAGCTACCTGAAGAGAACTTTATCTCATCCGTAAGAGAAATGACTTTCAAAACATTATGATGATCATTTGCTGTGTATCGCTCATCAATATTTGACCATTACTAGCAGCTAGAAAAGAGAAAGAAGATGCAGCGAAGAGTAACGCGTTTTGTTGGTAACCGCGTCATTTAACTGAAATACTTAGCAAACTGAAGTGGCAGACATTATAAAAGAGTCGTTGTGTGCCACAGAGAGGTTTGCTGTTGGAATTCTGAGAGCTTACATTCGGAGAAGAGCCGTGCGCCATAATTTTCCGATAGAATCGTCATGAAAGGACGAAAAAATTATAGAAATTAAGTTTACCGAAATGCGTTACTCCAAATCTCTATTCGGGAATGGAACAAAGAAAGAGAGAAGTGATAGATATACCGCAAGTGCCCTCCGCCACAAACGATAACGTGGCTTACAGAGCATAGATGTTTCTTTCAAGTTTCTTCGAATTTCCCGCGTTTGACAAAGAGCAGACAAATGATCAGATGACGTGGACTCGGAACGCCACTGGCACGTAGTTTTGTTTAACGAATGTTACCTGGCGATCTCCAAAATTATCTTCCATACTTTACCTGTAGTGTAAAACATGAAAAAAATGAAGTGAATCATCAATTTAACATGAAATGAAGTACAAGTTACTAAACAGGATGACGTGGTGCCCCCGAATTTGTAATGTGAAAACTCATAAAGCTTTTTAAATAAGACAAACGTTATTAACATTCTACGTCTTTATTCTTCATGTGTACATACTTGCACTCCTCTGCCTCTAGAGGTCTCCGAACTATAGCGAGTCAAATGCCACTGTGTAACGGGACTACACCGGTGCGTGAGAAGCAGCCTGTTGTAATCTAATTTCGAATTCCAAGAGGGTGTCCTAACTTGAGTAAGCTCTCCTTCAGCAGGGCGATGCCACACCACACGCCAGTGCTGCGACTTCTGCTACAGTTTGACGCCTTGGGTTCCCTGTCACCGATCATCCTGCATACAGTCCCCATTTAGACCCATCCGATTTTCAAAAATGGTTCAAATGGCTCTGAGCACTATGGGACTTAACTTCTGAGGTCATCAGTCCCCTAGAACTTAGAACTACTTAAACCTAACTAACCTAAGGACATCACACGCACCCATGCCCGAGGCAGGATTCGAACCTGCGACCGTAGCGGTCGCGCGGTTCCAGACTGTAGCGCGTAGAACCACTCGGCCACCCTGGCCGGCTCCGATTTTCATCTGTTCCCATACCTTAAAGAAAGCCTTCGACATCCCCATTTTATTACTGACGAAAGGTGCAAGCAGAGGTGATGTGACTCGGTGAACAAACAAAACATTCTACTGTGACGGTATCGAAAAACTGATCTGTCTTTGGGAGAAATGTGTTCGTCACGAGGGTCACTAAGCTGAAAAATAAGTGTATAGACATAAAGAACAAAGACATAAAATATTAGTAACATTTTATTTAAAATGATTTACGAGTACTCACTTAAGAAATCCGGAAGCACTGTTTTCAGCACGCTCCCGTACGAATTAGAAATGCCTTTTATTACTTTTACCTCACTTTAATCTTCCAATAAATTCCGTCCTATCTCAACACGGTTAATTACAAAACTATTGAGCGTCGTACATCGCTGATATACAGGTTGTAGGCATATCAAGTAATTAACGACAGCAATCCAGAATGACACGCTGCTCTTTGCAATCCCAGTGGCAGACAGAGTGAAGACAAGACACTGAAATCTCGTACATCGACAGAGATAAATGAGAAAGGGAATTTAAGGAGTGAAATGGTCCAGAATGAGATTTTCACTCTACAGCGGGGTGTGCGCTGGTATGTAACGTCCTGGAAGATTAAAACTATGTGCCCAACCGAGACTCGAACTCAGGACCTTTGCCTTTCGCTGGCAGACGTTACAAGAGAGACGTTTTGCATCACGGTGAGATATACTATTGATATCTCGAGAGATCACTTTCCTGAAAGAGTCGGACAACATATTTCTTCCCCGACATATGTCTCACGTAATGACCACGGAGAGTTAATTCGAGAAATTAGAGCCATTACTGAGGCTTATATAATTCTTTCCACGCAGTAATGGCTAATGGAACACGGTTGGAGTACTCAGTTAGTAGTTCAAAAAGAACCCTCGGCCATACACCATTAGGTGGCTTGCGGATTATGACGTAGACGTACACGAGAGTCGACATGTATTTCACGAGCTTCCCTGTTCCGCTTCATGACGCTCTGTTCCCACCAGCGGCACACGACTCGTGAGCACAGTGGCTCGTCTCAGCTTAGCAGCGACAGTTCAGATTAGAGTTCAACAGGCTCCTAGCAGGTCACAGTAAACATTTCAAGTCTTAATCGCGTGAAATCCTGACAGCACTACATGTACACAGTATTGGTCGCGCGCTAAGTGGTACACATTGCGTAAAATTCCAGTAGTGTCACTGGATAACAAGTTACAAGAAGACAACACTAAGATATTCAGATGTTCAGTTCACTTCCATTTACCTTTGGGAAATTATATTATTTAGCTAACCTAAAGACAAGGATATTTTTCTGTTTAACATACATTCACTCCGTCTCCTTATGGTAATACCAGTACATCCGCGATTCTTTGAAAAATGAAAGAACCATGTACGAAACAACGTCAGATGTATGATTACATTGGATTCATGCATTGAATATTTTAGTTCAAGCAGTTAAATGGGAAAAAGTTTATGAATGGTTAGATATTACGATTGCCTGCAGTAAATGACAGGCCTTCAGTATAATAAAAGAAATTAAACGGGAAGAGTTAAATTAGATGAGCAGTCACTGGTAAACTAACGTGCAGTTATTATGTAGCATTAAAGGGTCTCTTACACAGACCATGAGGATGTTCATGTGACAATAAAAAAAATATTGCGTAACTGTTTACGATTCTGATGAAATTGTGCTGAGATCCATCTGTAGCCCAAGTATGTTAAAGACATTTTAACTGGGGCATGGGCATCATTTTTGCTTTTGTTTCACATGATAATCATCTGATGAGAATCATACCTTCGACTTAAACGATAAAGCTGGTTCCACAGCAAACACCAAAAAATTCGCACACACATTTATTTACACGCCTCCTCACATTCGCTGTCATGGACTGGTGAAACGGTAAATTTATTTCTGGAAACATATAATAATAATAAGAAACACCAGATATACAATATTACACATATTCTGAATGTTCTTACAGTACTCGTGAAAGAATGGAGTGCCTTAATGGTCTCACACACGTGGATGGCTTGTTGTCAAGATCCACAAATACTCAAATCAATCTACAATTAATTACTCCATTCAGACTCAGCATATTACAACAGCAAATCATTAACTCAGTTATAACCACAGCCATGAGTTGGACGTCCTCTGGAGCTTCACCTCGTTGTCTGACAGTTGGTTAGCTTGAGGCTGTCGTAAATTGTTCGAGCATGCCATAAGCAATTGTGGTGGCGTCTCAAGTCGAGTGGAGTGAGTTGCCACTCGTGGCAAGGAACCAGCCTCACAGGGGTCAGCTGCTACCTCAAGGAGCAGCAAGCACGGGTCGACAGATATGTTGCTCTCTCCAGGCAGCTGAGGTGAGGCACATACGCCAAAGGAACTGGTATAGGCATGCGTTTTCAAATACAGAGATATGTAAACAGGCAGAATATGGCGTTACGATTCGGAAACGCCTAAATAAGACAACTAGTGTCTGGTACAGTTGTTAGATCGGTTACTGCTTGTACAATGGCAGGTTATCAAGATTTAAGTGAGTGTGAAAGTGGTGCTACATCGCCGCACGAGCGATGGTAGACAGCATCTCTGAGGTAGCGATCAAGTGGTGACTTTCCCGTACGATCACGTCACGAGTGTACTGCGAATATCAAGAAACCGGTAAAATATCAAATCTCCGACTCGCTGCGGCCGGAGGGAGATCCTGCGAGTACCGGACCAACGACAACTGAAGAGAATCGTTCAATGTTACAGGAGTGCAATACTTTCGCAAATTGCTGCATATTTCAGTGCTGGGTCATCAACAAGTGTCAGCGTGCGAACCATTCAAAGAAACATCATCGATATGGGCTTTCGGAGCCGAAGGTCCTCTCGTGTACCCTTGATGACTGCGCGGGGCAGAGGTTTAAGCCTCCCATGAATCCGTCGACATCGAAATTGGACTGTTGATGACTTGGGACGTGTTTCCTGGTTAGACTAGTCTCGTTCCAAATTGTATCGAGCAGACGGACGTGTATGGATATGGAGACAACCTCATGAATTCATTGGCCCCTGCATGTTAGCAGGGACTGCTCAAGCTGGTGGGGACTCTGTAATGGTGTGGGGTGTGTGTAGTTGGAGTGACATGGGACCCCTGATACGTCTAGATACGACTCTGACAGGTGACACGTATGTAAGCATCCTGTCTGATCACCTGCATTCCGACGCATTTGGGCAATTCCAGCAGGACAATGCAACAACCTATACGTTAATAATTGCTACACAGTGGCTCCAGTAAAACTCTTCTGAGTCTAAAAACTTTCGCTGGACACCAAACGCCGCTGAGGTGAACATTATTGACCATACCTGGATTGCATTGCAACGTGCTGTTCAGAACAGATCTCCACCCACTCGTACTCTTACGGATTTATGGACAGCTCTGCTGGATTCCGGGCGTCAGTTTCGTCTAGTACTACTTCAAAGAATAGTCGAGTCCATGTCACGTCGTGTTTCGACACTCCTACGAGCTCGTGGGGGCCCTACACGATATTAGGCAGGTGTACCAGTCTAGTTTGCTCTTCAGTGTACATACCGTGTGTTTTCCCGTTCAGAACATTCTTCTCATCTTTGCGCCCAGGTCGGGTGCCTCTGCAACTACCAAATACGGCACTTTGGCGACGTAGCTTTATAATTTCATTATTTATTTTTTATTTTTTTATTTAAGGCCTTCAAAATTATAAAAGTAAACCGTTTATTACTTTTCAAATGTGACTGGAATCCACAGCCTTTAAAATTGAAACATCCAGCTTTAGCCTTCTGGACCACTTAAACAATGAAAGAAAATATTTAACGAGCCAAATATAATATTGGCTCTATATTAATTAAACTATTATAACTCTTACTGATGAGGTTCAGTGGAAGAAAGATGACAAACTAGGGGAGATAATAGCAGTTAGCAGATACCTAGTTAACGAAGACCACATGCAGCTGCGAGTTAGGAGGTCGGATGCTAAACGGAAGTTCGTGCACATATTTTGAGCATTCACTATACGTAAATTATTGGCGCGACCTACAGCTAACCATTTAGGCGGTACTCTGCACTAGCATACTTCCTCATTATCATGAAGGGCCTTCCACTCTCTCTGTCTATCCCTCCACACTCCTCTCTCTCCCTCCCTCTCTCTCTCCCTCTCTCTCTCCCCTTCTCTCTCCCTCTCTCTCTCCGTCTCCCTCCCCCCCCCCCTCTCTCTCTCTCTCTCTTTTCTGATGCGTTATTTTTTTATTGCCCCTGAGCAAATATATTCTCTTTGATCTGCGTCTCGTGTCACTTTTCTGAAACACACAAAGATACATGAGCGTAAGGTTGATACTATACCAAAGCATAAGCCTTTATCATGATCTTCATTACAATTGCAAATTGTAGTTCCCATACCTATTTATGTGAGCTCATATTACCTCCATTGTTTACATTGAGGAGTTCCTCATCAGACCATTGCATCCACGGGTGGTATTCGTATTGCTGTATAACTCTTTTAACATCAAAAAAGTGGACTTCCAGATGGTGTCTATCGCACCACCTTCGAACAGTACATACAAAATAGTGAAGCAAGTCCTGCAATGTCGGTTTCTTGATTTCATGTACCTATACGTAACGTGGCATTTTATTATACAGCCGCTTGCTGCGTAATACTACAGGTGTATTTCACACTGACAGCCCTCATTGGCACGGCGCTCCATCGCGTCTGGCTAAACCTAAAACCTGGGCACTCCATAGCTAACAGCTATAATCGCGCAGTGCATCACACTACTGGCATCCAGTATTAACTACAACACGCAAATCGTCCTTGTAAGTCAGACTCCTCCAAAGTCTCATCCAATGCACTCATTACCTACCAATGCTGCCTCAACTATTTAAACACCATCCACAAGTCGTCCACAAATATTCGTCTCCTTCTTCATTCCACACTAGCCCAGAATTACGAAAGTGGTTGTCATCCGTTCAATGAATCTATTGAGGTGTGAAATGTACAGTCGACCTTTCGATTTGTGACTCCAGTGGGCCTCATTCTCAACAACTTTATTATGAATGGTTTTCCTCACTCTGTATGGACTAGAGTGTACGTAAAAGAATTTAGATCTTACAAATTAGCATCAGGAATGACGTTTTGATTTTTTACTTCTTTACTACAGATGCCAACACATTTATGAGACAATATCCACATATACCACAGAATGTACCTGAACAATTATATCATACATATAGCTCGGGAGATACTATGGGCATAAACACGCTTTTTGCATAAAATGGGGTGCAAATTACCCATGCTATTTTCATTCAGTGTTTCATAATGAGAGCATATAGCTACTTCCAACAAATTTTAAGCGTAATATCAAACATTTCATAAACTTTTTCTCACTTACTTGCTTGAACTAAAATATTTAACCCCTGAATTCATTAGTAATGTCATCATACATCTGATGTTGTTTTGTACATAGCTCCGCTATTTTTCAAAGAATCCAGGGTGTGCTGGTAGTACCGCAAGAAAACAAAGTGAGGATATGTTAAATATAACAATATCCTTGTCTTTAGGTTAGCTGAATAAGATATTTTCCCAAGGGTAAAAGGAAGTGATCTGAACGCCTGGATATCTTAGTGTCGGTTTCTTGTAACTTGTTATCCAGCGAGACTCCTGGAATTTTAAGTAGTGTGTTCTATTTAGCGCGCGACCAGTACTTTGAACACGTAGTGATTACTCAAGAATCGGTCCAACAAGCGGCTTACAAGTTACTTCCTTCGTGGATGAGGTACATTTCTCTAAGATTCTTGCTATGAATCTGAGTCTGGCATCTGCTTTTCCCATTATTTGTTTTATGTTGTCATTCCACTTAACGTCGTTCTGAATAGTTACTTCTAGATGTTTTAAAATACATACTGTTTCCAGTGTAGGCGCGCAGTAGGAATACGTTTTCCTTTGCAGTATGTTGCATTTATTCACGTTTGATGTTAACTGCCTAAGATTGATCTGTCCATCAGTTCTCTGGAGATTAATTTGTTTATCGTTACTATCGTCTGGCGTTGCTACTTGGTTGTGTACTATCGCATCATCAGCGAACAGACTTAATGAGCATCCGACGTTTTCTATTACATCATTTAGGTATACTGTAAACAGTAACGGTCCTATCACCCCTCCTTTGGGTCCTCCTGGAATAACCTTACATCTGTCGATTCTGTTCCGTTAAGAGTGACATGTTGAGTTCTATCTGCATGGGAGTCTAGAATCCACTCGCAAATCTACTGCGATACTAGATAAACTCTTATTTTTTCACCAAATGGCGATGCAGGACGGTCTCAAATGTCTTCCTGAAGTCAAGGAACACGGCATCAACGTGAGCGCTATTGTCTATGGCACTGTGCATCTCATAGAGGAACAAAGCGAGCTGAGTTTCGCAGGTCTTCTGTTTCCGGAAGCAATAATCATTTTTACAGGAGAGACCATCATTCATCGAAAACGTTATAATTCTTGAGAATGAAACATGTTCCATAATTTTACAACATATTGATGTCAACGATATAGTTATATAATTGTGTGTATCTGTCCTAATCACTTCTTAAAAACGGGAATGACCTGCACTTTCTTCCAGTCGCTAGGTACCTTTCGATGCTCAAGCGATCTACGAAAATTTACTGCTAGAAGCGGAGAAACTTCTTTCACATGATTTTTGTAGACTCTTATAAGTATCTCATTTGGTACTGACGCCTTTCCGCTACTAAGCGATTGTAGTTGTTTTTATGTTCCGCGATCTATTACCTCAATATCTGCCATATCGAAGTTCCTACGACGATTGAAAGGAGGGATCGTTTTACGACCTTCCGCGGCGAAACAACTTAGAAAGACGAAATTCCTTCTGTCTGTTATCTCCCGTACGGTACTAGTGAGGTCACTGAGTGAATGAATAGATGATTGTGAACCACTTACTGATTTTACATACGACCAAAACCTCTTATGATTTTTTTCAGGTGGGTTGACTACTTTTAAAGTCATTGAACGCTTCCCTCCTTACACTCATTTTTGCTTCAGATTTTGTTTTTCGACTAGATTTTTGCTTCTCTTGAATATGAAACGAATCTCTCTTTGTTTGCGTAGCAGCTTTCTAACACGACTATTAAATCATGGTCGTTCCGTCCCATCCGAAACATACTTGTCTAGGGCATATTGCAAGATGCCTTTGAATTTTTTTCCATTTGATCTCCACATCTCCGTCCTTATCACCGAATATTTTATGCTGACTGCTCCGGTTCTTTGAAATTTGTATCCTGTCTTTCTTGCTAAGCAAAAATATCTTCTTACTATCCGCCGAAATGAGCAGAGGATACTCTCAGAACCCAAGGGCCGTTGTGACAGATGCTACCACAGCCTAATGATCGCTGATATCTACATCGACGTTAACTGACTAGAAAAAGACAAGCGTGTTTGTTGCCAGGAGGACTGTGACGTTATCTTCACGACTTAGTTCTCTGTCTGCTCAAAGTAATTTTCGAACAAGATATCCAGAACAATGTCACACGAATCCCTGACTCTGACACCAATTTTGACAGTACGGCACTCCCAATCTATTCCAGGCAATTTAAAGTCTCCTCCTTTTCCCACGGTACGATCAGGAAAATTTGTAACGATATTCTGCATGTTCTGTCTGAAGCTCTCTGCCACTAGAGCTGCTGATCCTATTACCATTTTTGACCGATTTTTGGTACTTAACTTCACCCAGATTAACTCACGATCGGAATCCGTGATAACCTCGCTAGATTTTATCGAATTCTTTATTGCAATAAATACGCCTCCACCATTCGCGTTTACTCTATCCTTACGATAAATATTCCAATCTGAACTCCGGATTTTGTTGTCATTAACGTCCGGTCTCAACCAACTTTCTGATACACATACTATATGTGCACTATAACCTGCAGTGAACGATACTAATTCTGGAACCTTCTTTAGATGTTCTTGCAGTTTGTTAAAACCATATTAAATTTTTCTATCTCTGATCCTAGATGACTAACATTCTCTGAGGTAGTTTGCGGCTAACGTATCGCGCATATTGTCTTTTATCCAAAGGGAGGGTCCATCGAAACTCAAAAGCCCCATGTGCGGGCAGTACGTACTCCGCTGCCTAGTGTAGTTCACGCTTGACCTACACTACTGGCCATTAAAATTGCTACACCACGAAGATGACGTGCTACAGACGCGAAATTTAACCGACAGGAAGACGATGCTGTGATATTCAAATGATTAGCTTTTCAGAGCATTCACACAAGGTTGGCGCTGGTGGCGACACCTACAACGTGCCGACATGAGGAAAGTTTCCAACCGATTCCTCATACACAAACAGCAGTTGACCGGCGTTGTCTGGTGAAACGTTGTTGTGATGCCTCGTGTAAGGAGGAGAAATGCGTTCCATAACGTTTCCGACTTTGATAAAGGTCGGATTGTAGCCTATCGCGATTGCGGTTTATCATATCGCTACATTGCTGCTCGCGTTGGTCGAGATCCAATGACTGTTAGCAGAGTATGGAATCGGTAGGTTCAGGAGCGTAATACGGAACGCCGTGCTGGATCCCATCGGCCTCGTATCACTAGCTGTCGAGATGACAGGTATCTTATCCGCATTTCTGTAACGGATCGTGCAGCCACGTCTCGATCCCTGAGTCAACAGATGGGGACGTTTGCAAGACAACAACCATCTGCACGAACAGTTCGACGACGTTTGCAGCAGCATGGACTATCAATTCTGAGACCATGGCTGCGGTTAGCCTTGACGCTGCATCACAGACAGGAGCGCCTGCGATGGTGTACTCAACGACGAACGTGGATGCACGAATGGCGAAACGTCATTTTTTCGATTGAATCCAGGTTCTGTTCACAGCATCATGATGGTCGCATCAGTGTTTGGCGACATCGTGGTGAACGCATCTTGGAAGAGTGTATTCGCCATCGCCATACTGGCGTATCACCCGGCGTGATGGTATCGGGTGCCATTGGTTACACGTCTCGGTCACCTATTGATCGCATTGACGGCACTTTGAACAGTGGATGTTACATTTCACATGTGTTACGACCCGTGGCTCTATCCTTCATTCGATCCCTGCGAAACCCTACATTTCAGCAGGATAATGCACGACCGCATGTTGCAGGTCCTGTACGGGCCTTTCTGGATACAGAAAATGTTGGACTGCTGCCCTGGCCAGCACATTCTCCAGATCTCTCACCAACTGAAAATGTCTGGTCAATGGTGGTCGAGCAACTGGTCATCACAATACGCCAGTCACTGCTCTTGATGAACTGTGGTATCGTGTTGAAGCTGCATGGGCAGCTGTACCTGTACACGCCATCCGAGCTCTGTTTGACTCAATGCCCAGGCGTATCAAGGCCGTTATTACTGCCAGAGGTGGTTGTTCTGGGTACTGATTTCTCAGGATCTATGTACCCAAATTTCGTGAAAATGTAATCACATGTCAGTTGTAATATAATATATTTGTCCAATTAATACCCGTTTATCATCTGGATTTCTTCTTGGTGTAGCAATTTTAATGGCCAGTAGTGTATTAAGGGGAACCCACAATTCTACACCCGATAACGGTAGTCGAGAAATTTGCATCCGATGCCGTCGCAGAGGCGTCTGAGCATCGGGGTTAGACCTTCCACTTTGCTCCAAACTAGAGGGCCATGAACATCCCTGGGTACAATGCTACAGATAGACAGCATAGCCTGCACCCTGTGTGCGACGCTAGCTGCCTTCACCAAAACAGCCATGCAGCCATGTGCCACTACATGCAACTGGTTTCACCCAGTGCTTTCGATAGCTGTTGGCAGGCCCTCCTCCAGATGACGGTTGTGACCCACCGGCAATCATATCGAGTTCAAACTGACAATCTTTCCCACATTTCCTGCTATTTCCAAGAGGGCTCCATCATCCACCTAACATTGGAGCTTCCAACCACAAGCATAACCATCCGCTGCACATGTCCGGGCTGGGCAGGGAAATTGGTCGCTAGCCCTACATGAGAAGCATCCCGTGATGGCTCAGAGTTGACATCAACATTGGGCAGCACCTCGTACCCATTGCTATGGCGTTGGGAGCCACCCGCGCGACCTGCCCCCTCCTTCGCATTCCTTAAAGTGACACGCTAACCCACCACCGTCTGCCAACCGCCCTCGAATGAGGTCGGACTGGTAAGACGTTGCGCATCAGAAGATGCAGCGACACCCAGGTTAACAGGAGATTCGGACGGCACCAAAGGTCTCGCAGGTCTTGTCACCAGAGCTCCGATGTCACCGCAACTTTCAGCATTAGCCAGAAGCATGACGACGATAGTCAAAGCAGCTTTGCAGCTGTTCGCAGATAGCAGCCAATTTTCCTTGTGTCCACTCACAACAATCGCATAAACTAGCAATATCGTAGTCTGTAAAAACTCATAGCGAGATGAATGCCGCTACATGTCTGTTTGCGGAATCCATATTAATTTATATAGAAGGGGTTCCTCAACCCCAAGATGGTCGTAAAGCGTGATCGTGAAACGTGCCCCACAATTCTACAACGAAATAACATCAGTGGTACAGGCCTACAGTTACGTGTGTTTGCTTGAAAACCAGATTGACCTGCCCTTTTTACAGTTGAATGGTACTGTCATTGCTCCAGCGACCTGCGACAAGCTGCTGTTAGAAGAGGACCTATTGTCCAAACTTTGTTTTTGTCGACTGAATGAGTTCCCGTGTGTGACTTCTGTTCCGGAAGTATTAAAAATTTGCATGCAGTAAAGATATCTCATTGTTCCTTCCGATATGTAGGTTCTCACCGCTCTGTGCCATTGTAAAAAATTGGTCACATGCAGAAGCTTACACTGAAACTGAGCGTTTATACAAAAGTATAAAAGTTGATTTGGTTTACTGCTTCTGGAATTCTTTACTTGTTAGCAAGTTGGTGACACTAGAAATGGTTGGAGAAATAGCAACATGATGCAGAAAAAGCATAAAAATTCGTAGTTAAGTATTGTACTTTGAATACAGACATAAAATTATTCGTACAGAGCCTTCCGGTAACATGTAGACCGCAGCGATAAGTAGGCAAATGGCAAAACTGAACGGCTTCAAACAATCAAAGGCAAGAGAGATATCAGTCTACAGCGGTCTGAAAGGAAAAAGTGCGTGAGCTGCAAAAAATAGGGATTGTTTCAGGACAGAACCTTTCATTGACACGCATCAGTCATCAAAGTCATTGCGGTGCTGAGCTGCAGTATTTTCAATTTAGCTTGACTAATACAAGGATTTGCCGTAGAAAAGATAGGATGCAGGCAATACGACAGCATAGTGATTGGCTCAGCTGGAGACTTCGATATCGCCCCTCGGGTTTGAGCTGTGATGAAATGGCGTGGCAAATGACATACTTGTGCGGAGAGATGGTTTGTATTACTTAGGCGTGGTAGTAGTGTCAGCATATGCCATGCTTGTAATTTCGATTGGGTTCATAGAGAGCGTTGCAAATTACGATGGTGTGGGGACGTGATTAATCCAGAAGTTTAGTTAACAGAAAATAATGAGCTTACGCTTCACTCTGCCTCAGTCTAACATTAGTGCCACGACACTCACTGATAAAATTGTTGCCATCTGTGCGACTCCAGCCCACCAAGGGGCGACAAAGCAGAGGCACAATTATAGTTCGTTTTTAACATTTTTCTAGTTAATTAGGTAAATAATTATTAAATTATTATAAGACATAAATGATCATGAGAATCTTGTAAAAACGACCAAATCTCCTTGATTCAGTGACATAAGCTACAACATAATTGTAAGGAAATACCTTCGAGTAAGTGTATAATTGTAGCTTACGCCACTGAAAACATAACCATACAAACACGCATTTCGTGCATGAGAAAAAATTTTTTTTTTCTATGTTCGTATTATGCCAGGGGCTTTCCTTGCCACGTAACGACTTCTCACGGAAGCTAATGTTTCTTACACTTCGTCAACTTTTTAACACATAAATATTTTTGTAAATGTAATTACTTTTGTGTCAAAAGCGGATGTGTTGATGATTCTTGACATTTGTGTCTCAGATGCAGCAACAATTGTGGAATTGGTTTCTTCTGTGTTGGGAAATAGTTTTATTGTTTCCTTTTATTTTATTATCACATGTGTGTATGTTTTATCTCCAGCTAAGGTTGTAGTATCTTGTCTGCTACGTTGAATCATGTAAGTATTGCATTCCACACTGGTTTCCTTCGTTCCATATTCACTGATTGGACTGGAAGTGTAGCGAAGAAACCTTCCGTTTTTGAGCAAATATACGACGCCTTTCTGCAAAAGATCAACTCTGCTGCTGTTTACAAGCACTTTTTCTGTTCTTCAAAAACACTAAATTCTCAAGTAAATATCTGTAGGTTACAAGAAAGTCGTAAATAAACTGTTCTGTTACATAGCGATTTACACCTGCTAGGGTTGTTAAAAACTTAAAAAATGGCATATATATTGCTTTCTTCTTCTTGTTCTTGCAATTTATTGTGCTGCAGACGCTCCAGTTTGTAAAAACCATTCTAGAGAGCAATATAAACAGTTAAATTTCACTTTCGCTTTCACAAAATGTCGGCGAACCCAACAGTATAACTTCCTGGGCGCTTGCCGCGCTGCAATCGCATTGGGCAACAGAAAAGAGGCGGAGTGTCGCGACTGTGTATGTTCGACTGTGATTCTGCTTACACTCCCAATCAGCCAGAGCTTAAACAGTATCTTTGATCTAATTATTATTATCTTAGTAACGAGAGTAAACAATGATTATCAACATATGTGTACTAGGAATTACTTGTAAATGCGTCTTCCTGTCGGCATTTATTTTTCTGAATTTATTTAATCAATATTAATCGTAATACCACTCAAATAAGAAAAGGCGATGCTTCGATGATTACGAAATGCGTAAGTCTGCAGAAATTTAATATGTGATATTAATAACTGAAAGTAATCTATAGTGGTATACCAGAATTACCTGAGGTAGACAGCCGATAAGATGGTAAAGAGCGATAGAATATAGAAATTCACCATTGCCAGGTCTAGATTAGGGCTTACAACTCCCCTCTAAGTGATTCTGCTCTTTTAATTTGCGCTGTATTGGTGAAGCCGTCTTTTCGATGCCGCGTGTTGTCCATTGCTTTGACCAATGACGTTCTGTGTGACGTCTTGAGTTTACGAATCGAAGGATGTGAGCGTCCTGGCCTTAGTGACTGGTGTAAACTGCATATGCTGTTTACTCAAAAGACGAAGTCATGGATCAAAGCCGACTGGTGGAGTCAGACCATGCGCTAATCCCGAAATGTATGGCTGTTTCTTTCCGTACGTGGCACGAGATCCGAGTGTACGGTTAGGCAGGAAACTGAGGGCAGAGTTTAAAATGTTGCGAGAGAAACGATTTGTGATATGTGTTTAACCATGCTTCCCACAAATATTTAGTTGTTTTTGAATTTCACACGTTTGTCTGCGGAGGTGTTAGGTAAGAAACTAGGAACACAGCTTATATTGTTACGAGCGCAGGAAGTAGTGATATCATTTATAATCTTGATTCTTAAAGATTTTTTTTCGAATGTGGTCTCGTAGCGACGCGGCTTATTCGAAATGGATTGTTTTTGTAGGAGACATGTTGTAGGCAGTTGCTGAGTCTTTGTGGTGACGTTTAGGACTGTGATTCGGTTTGTAGTAAAGGTGCAGTTGAACGAGAGCGAGTCTTTAGTGGTTATTGGTTATCTAATTGCTTTGGTTTTGAACTGTTGCTTTTAGTTTACAGTTTGGTTTTATAGTGTGAAAGTTGTGTGGAGTTTTGCCTTGGAGTTGTGTTTGAATATTTTCTTTTTTGCAGTATGGTTTGTGTTTTTGTGTGTGCTTGTGTGTGTGTGTGTGTGTGTGTGTGTGTGTGTGTGTGGAGTTGTGTTTGAATATTTTATTTTTTGCAGTATGGTTTGTGTTTTTGTGTGTGGTTGTGTGTGTGTGTGTGTGTGTGTGTGTGTGTGTGTGTGTGTGTGTGTGCGTGTGTTTCGCAGCCAGCTTTGATTAAACATTTGTGGAAGGTGACCATCAACGGCGGTTAAGTAATATACAAAATGCAACTTTGACCATCAGCCATTTTTATTTTAACCCCAAATATCAACCGGTTTCAGTCATCGACCATCTTAACTGATAAGGGTTAAAATGGTTTAAGCCACAACGTATCATTTGTCATTACTTAAATAATGTGTAGAACGTGTCAGGAATATCAAAATACAACGCAGGACTTTCACAAGCAAACATACTAATACCAAGTGTATACAGAGAAGTACTGAACTATGATTGGTAAGAACGTTTTTATGATCTTTTTTGTTTAGTGTGAGATTGTAATTCGGTCACAGAAAGGATATTGCTTTAAAATTAGGTTCTCAGTTTTGTGTTTGGTTAGTTTTATGTCTTCGTTGTGGCGATGTAGATATAGTGTAATTCGTTATCCTTATTATTACAGCTTTATTGATGGGGGATTGTGTACATCCATGTCTTCGTTTAAGCTATGTAATTCAGAGAAAATTTTCAATACTGATCATTTTGTGTTTCCTTCTTTGGCTTTCGGTGGTGGGAGGGGAGTGCGTTTTCAGTGTTGCGTTTCCTGTACTTTTTGGTTGGGTTTATTTTGGAGGTATTCGTGAGAGTTATTTTTCGATTATGTGACTCTCTTGGAACGATGTTAGTCATATTGTAGTATTTTTAGTTCACCCCTGCTCAGAACTCCTTAATTCCCGTGGTTTGCGGCCGTAATGGTCTATCTTGTGGTCGTGATCTAGAAGTATGCCAGCGGGCTGTTATTACACCTTGGTTGTCATGGTAAATAAAGTACGTTTTATATTCCCGATAAAACGTCGTAGGTCAAAGTAGACGCGTGGAATCGGAACCTGCACTAATCCCAAATGTTGTTTTTGCTACCGCGTTTCAGCGACTTTTGGCCGTAGGTATTGGTATCCATTTTTTGCTTTATGTGTTGGTATCACTTTCTGCTCTTTGTCTTGGTGACTATTTTTTCAGTTGATTTATATACGTCGAGTGACGTTTTAGAACAAGTGTAGAATAGTGCCAGTGGCGTACTTACGTGTTTCGTGCAGGAATGTTGTCAGCGCTTGCCGTGGTGGACGATGAGAGCAAAAAAAGGTGTGTTCATGTTACGCAGCCAATGGGAAAGGAGCAGGCAGACAACGTGTTTCAACGTAATACTTTTGGAAGAAAGGGCGAAACATTGCCGTAAAAGGGGATTATTGATGTATTTGCTCCTTGTTTGAGTCGTAGCTGTTTGAACTGTGCTAGTATCTGCAAACCAAGGAAAGCGTCACAACTCATGCTATACAAGAAAATGTAGTGAAATATTTCTCTGCTTCGTATTGCTATGCAATCGGTCTGTGTGAGCACACTCAGTAAGTGGGTCAATGTTTTTTAATTAACTCATTGGAAGAACTGTGTGGATCAATGTTTGTTTTTCTTTCCTTTTTTCTTTTCAATCATGGAATGAAATAGGTTCATCAATGTTTTTTAATTAAAATATGGGAGAAGGTATGTGGGTCAGTGTTAATATATCGAACGTGTGACTCCCTTGTGATTAACATTGATCCACTTATTCACTGAGTTTGCGCAGATCGATTGCATATTCAATTGCCCACCACATTTGATACCTGCAATTTTCCGTGAGACGTGCAGCAGCTCATTGCTTTCTGGGAAATGTAAAGAAAATATAAAAATGAGTCTCCTGCTACAGAATTTTCTTCTCTGACACTACTACAGTCCTCAAAGTGAAAGTAAAGTATTAGAAAACACAGGGGAAAGGGTACGTAATAAGAAGCGACGTCCGCAATATAAGCGGTAATGGTCACGAATGCTCTGTGAATTGTACATAGGTCTTACAGCAGAATTATAAGTCCGAAGAACAATTGCTTCATTTACTTGTTTGTAGTTGCATCACTATGCTAGAAAACAAATTAACTGACTGCCGATAACAGTGCATATTGACGATGTCAGATGATTACGGTATAGTTACTGCTTAGTTTAGGGTTATATTACATGTGGCGCAAATTTTGAAAGGAAAATTCTGTGGGTTCTACATGCTTGTATTAGTGCACCAATATCACAATAGCTTTTTAAAAAAAATGTTGCTCAAATTAATTTCTTTCTCGTATAAAGAAAAGATGTAGAAAATATTCAGGCCTAACGTTCATTGAAGTAGAGGTGATAACAGACGGAGCTCGTATTGTGGAGAAAATAGTATCAGAGTTATTACAAAGGAACCAACCTTGCGGTTACCTTAATCTGCTTAGAGAAACCGCCGAAACCCTAGATATTGATGGACGAATTACTGGGTTATCCACTGTGAATCCAAATGCGAAGCCCGCATGCTACCATAATGGCACCTCACTAGAACTAAAATAAATAACGAAACCATGTTATCCCATTAAGCCAAACTTTTATTGAATCGGCAAACTGTGGTTTCAGGTGGTATTGGCCATGGTATCGCGGTCGAATAATTCAACAGCCAGGCGGGCTTCTCCATGCGCCGAGTTGACGACGGCGCCCCCAGCAGGCAGCATAAGGTTTGGTGGCAATGAAGAGCGGCATGGTGTGGAGTGTTGAGCCTCCGTGGTTGGCGGGGAGGCCACTGGAGTGACTCTTCTCCAGGCGCCGAGTTGACGGCGGCGCCCCCAACAGGCAGCATAAGGTTTGGTGGCTATGAAGAGCGGCATGGTGTGGAGTGTTGAGCCTCCGTGGTTGGCGGGGAGGCCGCTGGAGTGACTGTTCTCCAGGCGCCGAGTTGACGGCGGCGCCCCCAACAGGCAGCATAAGGTTTGGTGGCTATGAAGAGCGGCGTGGTGTGGAGTGTTGAGCCTCCGTGGTTGGTGGGGAGGCCACTGGAATAACCTGTCGACAAATTTAAATTTCAGATTTAGAAACGTGATCACATTATGATGGGTTGATATGACATAATATGTAAATAAAACTGATAAATTATCATATGACGTGGAGCATATATAGATACGGTTTCTGTAGCGATACTGTTCAGACTGCAAAGTAGACGCGAAGCACAGTTACTAGTTTATAGCTGTTGGAAAAAGTGTAAGGCGCTTCGTAGTTACAGGCTAATAAAATAGTGTAATGACAATATATTTATAAATTGTTCTGCACCCTAGATACTGGCTCGCGGGAGGGATGCTCCTCTCGCCCATACTCATCAGCTCAAGGATGCTAAGTATCATAAATAAGAATTTAAGTGTGAAAACTACCAGCAATGGCTGTTTGCCTCTATCCTGCTCCCTGAGTACAGTTCCTTCTGATGAAATTGATTAGATAATCATTGTATCATGATGGCAGATGGTTGTTGCAAGTATCAGAATATTTCTACCATTATAGTGACCATTATACTTAACTAAGTTCTATGCATAAAGTAACTGAGACAACTGAGACTATTGATATATGCACTTATGTCAGAATCGTAGAGTTTCTTAAAACAAGTTCCTGAATGTTGAATTGAAATTTGGAGGGCGACATGTATATAACATTGATGCAGCATAAAATAACCGAACCAAAAGACCAAGTAAAAGCTGCGTGCCATGCTTAAAGGTGAAACAATACTGAATACTTGATTATTGTTTCGTGGACAGGAGGAGATAAGAATGTTTTCTGAAACTTTGGCCATTCTATGAAAGGATAGGCAATCATATTGTACCGTTGATTCTCAAAATTTAGTGGACCCTAGCAATACTAGGGCGAAATAATATACTGTGGAAGAAGACTGCATATCCGCTCACAGTTTGAAACTGTTGTAGATGAACAGTATTGCAAGCATCGTAATAACCACCCACAGCTCAGTACAATAAAATTTACGGTTCGACCATAGAATTTTGCATTTTGTAGGCTTGTTGATGTGCCTAACCTAACAGCATTTCATTGACATTAAAAAAGTACAATTGTAGAGTCGGAAAAATAAGGAAACGCAGTTTACCGTTCTGAAGGGAGTTACGATGTGGCCATGAAACTAGAAATACACTTAGAAACTGAAATCTGCAGATAGAAGTTTCACTCACCCTAGCAGTGTGGATTTCCACTTCTCACTGCAGACGTCTCTGCAGTAGCTCCTCAAAAAATGCGTCCAGCGAAAACTGACGCTCCTGTTGGAAAAGAACTTAATTAGTTTTCTGATATCAAACATGTGGAGTAATACAGATTCTAATATGGCTGCTTTTTATGAAGTGCTACATTTATCAATAATTTTGATAGCTACATTTATTGATGATATTTATACAGTGATTGATTTTAATATACAAGTAACATCACTACTCAGTCTACGACTGACCAACTAGTAATACTAAACAAATACTATTGTCTCCTGATGTACAAATTTTTTGCTTGCGCGGTTGGTTTTGAAGTACTTCTGGGAATTATGCCGAGTTGTTGTTCCTGTTGTATGCAGAGTAATTCAACGACCGATCGAGCCCTGTCCTTCAGATTCCCTGACTAGATGGAGTCCAGGGATCGAGTGCACATAACGGCAAAACTCGCTGCACCCCAGGCACGGTCATCGAAGCATTTTTCACAAATCCAAGCAACTCGGCAAAACACCCGGAAGCAGAGCATTAACCAGTATCGCATTCGTGAGTCAGTGATGATGTGAACAGGAAACGAAAAATACACATTGAAACCAAACGCTATTGTTAGATATACAGATCTAATTTACACTCACCGGAGGAGCACGGATTTCTTCTTCTTCCTGCAGCCGTTTCTGCAGCAGCTCGACAAAGAACACGTCAAGCGAAAATTGACGTTCCTGTTGGAAAAGAACTTATTAGTTTTATCATAAAGAGCACGTTTATAATTGAGAGATAGTGCTACTTCTTAACATGTACAGGTGTTACGAAGTTTAATACTTATTAAGAATGTATGGGCCTGTAGATAGCGATAGTGAGTATACATTGTTTGGCAGTAATACCTACCGTTATGCTACGGGCGAACTGTTATGCTGGAATGACAGAGGGCTACAGAGTAATTATTCGAGGTACAGTGTCGCCATGATCTTTCTATTCTCTGTTCCGCTGTGTTCTTTCCGTGGAAAGGAAAGTAAGTGGGACTGTGACAGATTTTACTGAAAGTTCCAGTTTCTCTATTCTCTGACTCCTCCGAAATCAACATTAGGCTTCCAAGTCTAGAATTCAGGAATACCGTTAGCAGGGAACTCGTTGAGCAGCCAGATGGTTTGCAATGTTGTTTTCAGCCAGTCACTTGTCTTCGACGCGTATAATGTGAAGCTCTGCTCTTACAAGACATTTCAGCACAATTCTCTACAACTTAGAAGGGCCTTTTCCATTCTCAAGCAGCTCCGTATCAGCATCATAGTCCAGGCACTTTCAACTAATGGTAGACACAACTTCCCGGTTGGTCAATGTTAATTTTAATGGCCGTCAGTAGAGTTGTTGCAACCATTTAATCGCCTTTGGCTGGACTATCAACTTAATCTTATCTAATGCCAGAAGGGGGGATATAATGTGCTAGTAACATGCACGAGACTGGCAGGAGCCTGTGGGATCTGAGGAAAAGAACAAGCATATCATGCAGCCATGCAGGTCTGTGGGCAACCAACCCATCGAGACAATGTGCCATTATCCTGCAGGTGAGAAAGACATACGACTGTTGGAAAAGGTGTGACTGGCCAATCATCAGACCAAGTCAGACCTTGTATATATATCACTTTCACATACTGAAGTTACCCAGACTCCTATCCGAATAGGATATATTTCTAACTAATGTCTTCATAGTCTAATGAGAAGACAGTTAAATCTGTAATGACTGTGGCGTAATATTTTTATATGCCATAATGTCTGTGCACGTTATCACAAGGCAGAAGTGAATTTAAGTGGAGAACAGCCATTTATTTTACTTGAATTCGAGATATAGTAAATTTTAAAAATTTTGTGTATCTCTGGAGATGAGGTTGAAGACTTTAGTGTGTTGCCGAGAGCAGCAAATTCTGTTTCGCTCCAGTGATCAACAAATCCATCCATTCGCCAGTGACATTCATCTGTGGCTGTATTTTAGATTCGATCGCGAAAACTGACAACGATCCCTCCATATTGTTCAGAGGTAACAAGTTTTTTAGTTAGTGCTTCAGAATATTCTACTAAACTAGTGAAACGCAGTCACTTATTTTCCACGTATCGAAATGGTATTAAATATAATTTTTGTAATTATGTGTGTGTGTGGGGGGGGGGGGGGGGGAGGGTGGAGGGGGGGAAGGGGGGTCGCTCGTCCTTGCGTGTGCGTTCGTGTGTAAGTAAGGTTTTTAGACATTTTTTACATTTTAATTCTTTGTCGAATTTTTACTGTTTTATCACTTTGAACTTCACTGTTCCCATAAACGTACCACTTTCGTGTACGGAAAGCAACACACAATCGTCATAGTCAATACTCTAGTAGAGTTTCCTGTCTTAGATGTATTATTCATCAATAATTGTCACATGGGATGTTTATAGCGAGCCGCAGAGTCATTTACAGTAAATCGTGAAAGTCTGTAATACCTGTTGACCAACCTATGTACAGTGCAGTAGCTCTAAAACTTCAGTTTTTTGCTTATTATGATATCAGTAATGCAACGTGACGTGGCTCACCTCAAAGGTACGTCGAGCAGCGACCAAGGTCTCGTCAAGTCGCAGACCTTCGTCTTTCTCCCCTCCCACACACCGGGAGAAAAACGTCTTGATGCGTCGGAACATTGCTGCAACGATAACGGGCAGCATGTTAGATACGGCCATACCGTGTCCACGGAGAAAATGTTATTGTGAAGTCTCACGAGTGTATCGCAAGGAAAAACTTGGGGACGTGATGACATGTATCTAAACTTAGCTTCTGTAATAATAAGAGCTTTCAGTGTTACAAACGATCTATAATATTTAGATCGATTAAATATCATTGATTTACTTGAAAAAGTTTATCCATTTATGACTGGTCAGGAATTCATTATCTTAATTCCTTTTTACTAATTCCTAACAGATGAATAGAAGAACTAAAATAACACTAGTTCTTTGATGACAGCCAGAGGTGTCATCATTATGTGGTACATTTATTCTGCAACGTATAATTTTTGTTTGGTAGCAGTTATTTAAAGCTATCACTATTAGACAGACAGTCAGTACTATTAGCAACACAGTGTAACGCTACACTTGTTTCAGATATACACCAGGTATAGTTATTTAAACTTCGCATTTGACCAGATATTATGCCGCGATTTGGTTAGTACCCTACGTTCGTTCAATATGGCACCGTGAGTTAGGAACGATAATTTAATTACTGTGTACTAAAAGGAACATCTTGTTGGTGATGTGAAGTTACTGCTTAATAATCTATGCGACAGTGTGGTGGTTTAAATCCCAAATTTCTCAGCAGTGTATGACGGGATTACGATTTGTACAACTATCCGTTGTCTTAGTGTATTCTCAAAGGGCTGCACCTTTCTTTCTTTGTGGCACAGTCATCAACAACCTAAGTTCAACACTAAATCTAGAAGCACTGTTCAGAGCCATGTGAACCAAACAACAACCATATTTGCGTTGAAATTTTCCCAGCAACATTTGAATGAAGAAAACACCAGTACAGCTTATTTACTCCCAACGTAATTAAAATTTAACGATGCTCCACGATATTCACTTAATTTTCTTGAGTAACAGAAAAGGAAAATACTTTTGCTATGGGACCATGTCAACTCATTATGACTCTCCGCAGCTGAAACTTGTTTACGAATTGTCTTCTTCTTCACAGAAGGTAGAAGATAAAAGATTAGGGGACAGAAATAGATAACGCCATTTTCGTTGTGAAACTAAATAATAAATTTGAAAATGACGATTCCAGCAACTGAAATTGACAAAGAGATCTGTCCCTACAAGTCAAGCTGTCTTGAAACTTTTGTAGCTGCATGTTGTATTGAAACAATGTAAAGAATGTGAATGGAACTGTCTTTTTTTTCCTTTCATTGCACCTCGCTTCTGAAGTTGGGCGTTCGCTTAGTTCAAAGCTTCTAGTAGTCCCCAAGAACTTTAAAATGTTTCGTTACTTCAGCTCGAAATACAAAGTGTAACAGTACAATATATGAACCAAAACTAGACCTCCTTTAATTCAAAAACTCACACGAAGAAATCGTATCGTTATTTCAAGTCCTCGAGTGAATACGGAAGTAATTGCAAGGCAACGGTCCTCAACAGTTTAGGTAACACAACATTGATGTTAGCATAGCCTGTGATCAACATTAAACAGCAACGCCAGTAACTGCAGAACACTACATTGTTTAGCAACGTCGATAGGTATGGTGGACGAGCGGTGCTAAAAAAAATTAAATAAATCTATGTATGTAGCAGAATGTAATTGTATTTTGCGACTGTGAGATATTCAGCCGTATCTAATGAAAACACCCGATTAGCTAGTCAACTCCCGATGGATTTAACGGCTAACGACATTCCTAGATATTATTTCTGTTTTCTGAAGCATCAGGAGAAGAAAACTCTTCTGTTACAGAATCAGCTCACTCAATGTTACTCTAAGCAGCTGGCATCAGCTTCCGAAGCGTCTTCTTCTTCACAGACGAAAGAAAGTTCCAGCGGCACGACTGTGCAGTGATCACAGACGACATGTATGTATCACTGAGAAGCAAGGAGGTTGGTGACACACTTATCATTGTGAAACTAAGTAATTAATTTGTGAAAGTATGAGCAACGTACGTGAACTTCGTCAAAAACTCAGTAAAGTGGTTTGTCTCTACAAGTCAGGGACCTAACCTTTGAACATGTATAAAAATTAAGACAAAGTGATCTTTCACATACTACACTGTACTAATAACATGTTCCGAAATCACAAAACGATCCATCGTAAAACTACAACTTGCCAGTACTTCTTCACTAAACTCGCATTCATTTAAAGGCTTGTACGATATTCTAACTGCTGATGATTTTGTATGGTAAATAAATAGGTTACATTTAAGTGAATGGCTCATACCTCATGCGGGTACAATGCACCTCGCCTCTGAAGGTGGGCGTTAGCGTACTTCAAAGCTTCTGAAGCTCCGCAAGAACTTTAGAAAGTTTCCTTAGTTGTTCTTGAAACACAAACTTCAACGCTACAACGCTGGAATCAAAGCTGATGCTTCTTTTACTGAATAAATCACACAACGAATTCGTATAGACACTTCTAGTACTCCAGAGAATACGGAAGTAATTGCTAGGCAACGGTACTCGATGGTTTAGGTGACATAGTATTGTTGTTAGCATACCCTGTGGTCAACATTAAATAAAACCCCAGTAATAGCAACCCCAGCAAATACAGAGCACATTGTTTTATAGGAATGTCGATATCAATAGGCAAACAAGCACTGCAGTAAAATTTTAAGTAATTTAAATCTATGTCAGACGAAATAATCATGCCTTGCTATTGAAAGATATACAGCAGTGCCTAAAAGATGAAAATGCCCGAATAACTAACAAGCTCACAAAGCATTTACCACTAAAAAATACTCCAAGCTCTTAATTCAGTTTCATAAACCAATAAGAGAGTTATACTCCTTTGTTATGGAGGAAGGTCAACTCAGTATGACACCACACAGTTGGCACCAATTTCTAAAATGTGTTCGTTTCCATAGACGGAAGAAAATTCCAGAAGCATGACCCTGTTATGACCACAGACACTATGTATATGTAATCGACAAGCGAGAAAGATCGCTAACGTAGTTGTCGTTGTGAATCTCAACAGTTAAAAGGAACAGAGCATGCTACAATTCTATCCGTCTGCTCTCACCCACGACTCATATTTGTAGTGAAGTGGATAGTTCACACGAGATACTACGACAACCACAGATAACATTTAATAAGAGTCTGATGACATTCTTCAAGACGGCGAACGCAATATAGACCATTAAAATAAAAAACAAACATTAAACATTTTGTGGAGGTGGTATTGAAGAGCTTTAATGAATGTTAAGACTAACCTTATGCAATACACAGCTGTAATGGCATGTTTTGTTGCAGACGATCGATTTCGGTCTAGAAGCAGAAAATCATCGGGTCCAAAAACCATGTCTTCTATGCAGTTGCTTAATTGGAATAGTAGTTAGCTTATGTACAAAGCTCCATCATTGATATATCTATGTATATCGACTATTGGGAAAAAAGTTATCGAGGTTAAACGGACATAATGTTATGTGTGCACAGCTACTATCAATGATGGAACAACGTACATCTGATAACTGCGATTCCATTTACTCAGGCGAATAGCTGAGACGGTTTTTGGACCCGATGATGAAGTGATCCTAGACAGAAATCGATCATTTTTGTTAAAATATACCGTTGTGTATTGTATAATGCAGTTCTTAACACACAAAAAACCATGTGTAGTATCTGAACCAGTAAATGAAATGAAAGTATAACGACAATCGCGGGAATGTGAGAATTTTGGGTGCGTAGATACTAAAAAAGGTTAATAAGCCTAAGAACATTTCCGAATTCCTTTAGAATAAACCGAACGAAAACATACAGAAAATACAAAATTGGATTCGAATGATTTGCTTGACCAATACAGATGAAACGAAGTCGGTAGTATTAGACACTTCCACAAAACAACATAACTGGAAAGTAACACACACACACATGCTTCCAGAATGACGCAAACTGAAATATAAAAAGGAAACCCAAGCTTAATCGCAGCGTACGCTGTACCAATACAGCTTTAACAGCCAATGATGACAGATCCCCTGCAATGTCTCTAACGTAAACAGAAGATACTGCAAAACTGGCAGATTTGGAGTAGCATTCTTCGCTTGACCTATATCTCAAGGGAAGACAGCGGTATCACACACAACCCCACAAAACGACGTAATCGATAAATATCGCATAGAAACTTTTATGTGCTAAACCTAAAAATATAAAAAAGTAACACAAAATGGTATCGCAGTACACACTGGACCTACACAGCTCATTCAAAAACAGCAATTCCAGACTCACCCCTCCCCCAAACACACACACAAGCACACACACACACACACACACACACACACACACACACACACACACACACACACACACACAAAGACAGACACACACATACAAATCTCATAATGCAAGAATGACGTACAAGTATTTTTCCAGACTAAACCAAAGCGAAAGAAATAAAAAGACATACACATGGATATGTAGAATCATATTTCGAGTCAAGTCTATTGCTACATTAACTTAATCGAAAAATTATATCCACAGATTCCTTTAGAATAAACCGAAAGAAAATATGTTGGGATCACACTACAAACGAAAATAAATAGTTCAAAAACCGAAAACAAAAAGACACAAATCCATTATGCACCGCAAGAGTGAGTGACCAGTAAAAACAAATTGAGCTTCTTAGGAACAATGAATTTCATAGGCGCAGCTTGTTAAAGAGTCACATTCGAAAAACGGCCAAATATTTGTAAATTAAAAAATTATGAATAACATTACCAATCGTTATACTCAAGACCTTTTGAGCAATGCACTTTGGGTACGGCTAACCTCACCCTCGACGAACTTCCCACATTAAAAACACAGCTAAATAACTATAAGAATCAAATGATAATCATAAGGCCCAATCGTTTCGGTCACAAAAATTTATCTTGTGCTCTGAAGGTCCTGCCTATCCTTACCCAAATATTTGTCAGAAAACATAATACAAATATAATCGTTACTAGCTTTTCCGTGGCAGTTTAAGCTGTGGTCTCAAGTTCCACACAAACCAAACCCTCGTATGTCGCGACGTATTTGGAATAGCAGCATAGTTTACAGGCATCACAGATTTCAGTGGTAAGTAACCCAAACACAGGCCAACCTTTAATATCATTCCGCTTGCATCCAATTCAACATAAAGTCATGACGTCACATAGGATGTCATGGGTCAAAGCAATCGGATGCAAAGGATAATGCGCTTGACATTTTTGCAATTGTGGAACTAAGAAATTCGTTTGAGAATACAAGATGAAAGCACATGAACTTCGTCAAAAAGAAAGTATAGAGGTCTGCCTGAAAAAGCAAACACTTAATACTTGAATTTCCATTAAAAATTAAAAGAAAATGCTGTTTCACGTTATATACTGTTAATAACTTCAGGTTCTGCAATCACATCACACTCCACCACACGCTTCAATCTGCTGGCATTTCTCCACTAGGTACACAGAAAATTAAGATCTTCTACGAAATTCTAACTAAAGGTAATTCCGTAAGGTAAATAAATAGGTGACAGATACGCGAATGCCTCATACCTCTTGAAGGTACAATGCTTCTCACTTCTGAAGCTGGGCGTTCGCTTCGCTCAAAGCTTCTAAAGCTCCCTAAGAACTTTAAAATGTTTCGATAGTTGTTCTCGAAACACAAAATTCAACGCTACAACACTTGAATCTAAGCTGATGCTTCTTTCACTCAATAACTCACGCAACGAATTCGGTTAGGCACTTCGAGTACTCGAGAGAATACGGAAGTAATTGCTAGGCAACGGTACTTGACAGTTTAGGTGACACAGCATTGTTGTTAGCATACCCTATCACCAACATCAAGCAGTAACCATAGAGACAACAGAGCACAACATCGTATAGGAAGGACGACAACAAAAGTTAAACGACCATTGAAATACAATTTTAATTAAGTTATGTACATGTTGCAGCTTTTCAGATTATGGCATCGCTCAGAAGTAACGTCGCACGCTTTTGTCCTCGATCACTCATTCACGTAGTATGTTTAAACTTTTCACACTCGCAAAAATTGATTCCCTCTGCGACACGAACTTCTACCTTCGTTCTATGTCCGTTTGTGTAAAACCACTAAGACATTTTCTGGTGTATTAACTTCCTATATCCTTCGCTGAATCTCTGCGTCGTTAAAATGGAAGATTTGTTAATGAGACGGATCACATGAGCAATAGGTACTTTTATTCCACATACACTGACAGAAAGAAACTGAAACAATCCAGCAGCGCCACTGTGAGAAAGCAAATCATATTTGCTTCAAGTACACACTGCCAATTTCGTGAGCGTTAGTTACCTTTGAGATTGAGCCAGGTGAGTTGATGTTCGTCAAGAGACATCATCAGCTCCACAATGAGTATGAATGAGACGATGTAGCAGGGGTACGAAAAACGGGATGTTTCTTCTGCGATATTGCGGTCTGGGGTGCGATTCCGTATGACAGCACGAGCACTCTTGTGGTCATCCCACGAACCTTGACTGCAAAACTGAACGTCAGTCTCGTGATTCTAACTGCCATTCTGCCAGTCATGAACAGCATTCCAGGGTGTGTTATCCAACACGATAACGCTTTCCCACATACTGCTGTTGCAACCCAAAGAGATCCACAGAATGTCGACATGTTGCTTTGGCCTACTCGATCACCAAATCCGTGTCTAGTCGAGCAATATCGGACATCATTGGACGACAATTCCTGCGTCATTCCACCACCTGGATTAACCGTCCGTGTATTGGCCGACCAAAAGCAACAGTCGCGGAACTCCATCCCACAAACTGACACCCGGCATCTGTATTATGCAAGGAATGCGCGTATGCATTCAACATTCTGGCGGTTACACCTTTTAGTAATGTACCCGTATATTACATTCGCCATGGCTAATCCAGTGCGTATATTAGCCTGTGCTCTTGCATTGTTAATTACTTAAATATATTACCAAGACAAATGTATTCCCAGAATTTCATTAATCTACACTAGTTATCTTTTGGTGTTGAGATGTTTTTTGCGCCAGTTTATTTTAAAACTTTATTAATATATCTAACTTATAAAAGGAACGTATGATTCCTTTTATATATTTCAATTGGTATTATCCTGAAAAGAACCTTTTTAGAGGGCAAATTTTCATTATCTAACTATTCTGGCTTAGAGAACCAAGGCCCAACATTTCGCTTTGAAAGCGAGGCCGGCATCCTGGAACTTTTTCTTGAGTTCCCATGCGGATGAATACTGGCAAGAAAAAAAGATACTGCGTAGGTTCTCTGCCGGGTCATACCCTTCGTTGTCGAAGCCTCTCTGTGTCTCGATATTTTTATTGCCATATGAGAGATCCTGTGAAGATCATACTATCGACACGTCATTAAATGTAGGGAAATACGGTGTAGGGAGGAATGTAAACTCCAAAAAGTTTCAAGGACTGAATACAAGCTGTCACCTGCACACCGGAAGCAGAGGACGAAGCAGTCAGTCGAGTTACGAAGTCGAAACGTCACGGAACCCTGCTTTCTCTTTCGCCGTCCCACGCCACCAGTTTCAAGTGAGGCGAGGTCTGATCATGCCTAAGCCAATTGCAACAGTTGACGTCATACTGACGACGGAAAAACTGCTTTTTTGAGCTCGTATTCCTCACGTATAATAATTTACATAGTAGCTTGATAATTGAGTAGCTAGGGTCAAGTGTGCCGTAACGTGTGTTTAAGTTGGTTCACTCTGCCAAATCTGGGACATTTTTCTTGAGGTAACGTTCACTTTAATCAACGTGGCAGCCATTCAGTGAGAGCATACGATGATGGAAAGGAGAAAACTGTCACCTCTATAATCATGGTGCCATGAGCACCCTTTTCACTAACGTTTGTGCTTGTAATTGGATGTCAACGCTGAAGGTTTGGAACTGAATATGTACTCAAACGGCCACTGCTGTGACCGAGTGGTTTTAGGCGCTTCAGTCTGGAACCGCGAGACCGCTACGGTCGCAGGTTCGAATCCTGCCTCAGGCATGGATGTGTGTGTTGTCCTTAGGTTAGTTAGGTATAAGTAGTTCTAAGTCTAGGTGACTTATGACCTCAGATATTAAGTCCCATAGTGCTCAGAGCCATTTGGACCATTTGAACGTAAATCGCCAGAAACTGTAAGATGTAACAAACGTACTTTTAGGAAAGAATAGTCACTTCAAATGGTGGGTCGTGTTGTGACAGTTTCCCGCTCTTTGTAGTAACTCGTTTGACTAACTATTGCGAATAAGTTGAAACAACCGCCAATACGATCTTCCCTTGGCCCCTGGCAAGGGGAGATGAATAGGATGAGAGCAGTGTCGACACGTAGTTAAGATAATATTGGCATCTCTTCCAGGTTATGTAACGCAGCGCCATTGCCACAGTAGTCCCAAACGCTTAACAGGGATATGTGAACTAGTGAGGGCACCACGCAAATATCTACGTCGACTGCTGTAGCAAATGCTACGCAACTGCTAAATGTAGACAATATGTACATAGACGCGTAGAGCTTTCCAACTGCATTGAGATGCCAGGCAAGTATAGCGACATAATACTGAAAAGCGAAATAAAAAAAAAAAGGAATGTGTTTTATCTTAAATACTCTGTGCATAGATTAGTACCTCCAAAGCAAATACAGTTAACTAAGGAAAGGTGGAAATAACTTAATACAAGCCACTTTCTAGACAACATCTAAAATGTGGATAACCGATTATTAGCCGCAGTCACCCAACTTCAGTAGAATTATTGCTTCATCGTATAACGACGAATTTTGAACCTTTCAGACTAAGAAATTACTAAAAACTGTAGTTTCCTACACAGCTGATGCAAATCGTAACTGTAGTTGCATAAGAATAAAAAGGCCTGCATGTCAACCAGAGTGGCATATAGCAAGATGTTACGGCTGGTCAAGCCCTAATTCTCCTGCTCCCTCACCATTGGAACCCTACACGTACCGTTCTATCTCCAGCAGACGTTCTTCTATAAATTGCCTGCAGCGAAGAGCTTCAGTCTCATCATAAAATACCTTCAATATTTCATTTTGAAAAATTCACCAAGAGTTTTTAACTTTATTAATGTATGACAGTTATATCAATAACTAATAAAAATGAAAATATTATCATTTGGAATTTGCTCGGCGGTACAGTGGGTGTCAGATTACAAATCACGAAGGTCCAAAACCTAATCCGGCATTGGTCCAAAGACTTTTTTTTACACGTAACGGTTCTATCAGTACGACAGACTAGCTAAATGAGTTGAGGTCGGAGAAAGCAACGGGACCATGGCTAGAAAATTACTGTGGTGTTCGAACCAACTTCATCGTTATATGTGTACAGGACATAGATTTCCTTTGTATCCTTGGGTAACATTATTAAATACTTTTGAGTGATAAACAAAATATATACTCCCACTAACCAACCTTTGCTCCTCAGAACAAGGGAACAAAATTGCACTAAATAAATATCCTCATTTTTCTGAAGATACGGATAAAATATTATAACTTGGTGGTGCATTAGACAATACCGCAGAAAACATATATGAAAACTTAACTGCGTGTCCCGAGGTCTATGCAAAACTCACCCACTTTTCCTCTTGGTAACTTGTTAATAATATAACAGACAGGCTAATAATATGAAATAATAAAAGTAAACTCATTACTGGTGAAAAATAGACAATTATTTGCACCGATACATTTTCAATGACGCATACATCTTAACACACCAAGGCCTTAAGGATGAAAGGTGAAGAGGAAAGTGACAGGTGAATGATGTCAGTAACAACACGAATCGTTGTCGCTTCCCGCGCCCGGGTTCCCGGGTTCGATTCCCGGCGGGGTCATGGATTTTCTATGCCTCGTGATGACTGGGTGTTGTGTGATGTCCTTAGGTTAGTTAGGTTTAAGTAGTTCTAAGTTCTAGGGGACTGATGACCATAGATGTTAAGACCCATAGTGCTCAGAGCCATTTGAACCAACCAACAACACGAATATTAATTTGACAAAGATGGTCGTTTCATTCACTCTACTCCGCTGAATTGTAACGGGTACCATTTTAATGATTTTACATGTTAAAGCCAGATAACATATTCCAGATTATATCTTGCCCACAGAGAAATAAATTTTATTTAAACAAGAAAGTAAAGAAAAATTCTGTAGTGCCCCTACAGGTACCACACCACAAGTGCATATATTAGTGATAGGGGGATTTTTATGCGTAAAGGAGAGAAGCAGTCACTGTAAGACTCAGGTTTATTGTCAAAATATGTTTCACTGAGATAAGCAAGTGAACGTTTAATGAATGAATGAAGGATTGTATTCATGATATCTAACTATGTGGCAGGTGAGTGAGCACAATAAAAGTATAATTACAAGAATAAGTCGTGGACAATGTACGAATGGGTTGTGGTTAAAACCAAGAAATCGGAAAAATAAGAACGAACACCAGCAGAATCGTTAAACTGCGTGATACAAGCAACTGTATGGCTGAGAATGTTTAAATTGTGCAGTTAGGCCCCCATGGAAGTTAACTACAATCGACTTGGTGATTATATTGAAAGCTTATTCTTACGACTCCCATACAGCATTAATGCAGTAGGTAGCGGTGGTAACAGCTGAGTCTGGCTTGACCTCTGCACTCGGAACTACAATGGAGACATCCTTCCATATGGGTGCAAGTGTCGCCTGGCAGCAAGTCTTTTCTTCTCAGTCGCCCGTGCACAAGCATGTATTCTTCCCTCTGCTAGCAACAAGTATGATATATTTTAACCATCTGAAACTTGGCTTTGTTTTGTACATAAGCTAAACAAACTCGTACTCCCACGGATTTTATTATCATTAATCAATGATTCCAAGGTGTGGGGAGGAAGACAGAAAACTTCTCCCAGTCCATGACAGGGTTCCGAAGCTGACAAATTGAAGGGCTTACACGTAGGAACACACAAGAAAGCACGTGCT